>NC_136535.1:23995708-24645708 GCF_910591455.1 Pholis gunnellus
ATCACATGACTCATTAAAAGGGACAGCTCGCCAAATTTAGGGCATCCCCTAAGAGCCGTTTTTCCTCAAAGCATCTCCCTCCCATTATAGTCTATCACCACAACTACAACCTTTAGTGACATACAGTTCTCTGAATCTCATTTAGTCAACTAAACCCTGCACCGTACATCCAGTTTAATGTGTCACATGTTCCACGTGAGATTTCTGATGTCCCATGAAAAATGCAAAAACAGTCTTTATTTAAAGAAAACTCAGTTGCAACAGGAAAGGAACTATTTTTTTGGTTTGTATACTTCATGTTATTTATCGGTCTTTGTTCTAGCCCACGTGGCAAAGCCAGGTGATTTTTCAGAAATAGCATATTTTCAATGGTAATCAAAAAAAATAGAAAAACAACTATCTGTGTGTAGTCATGGTAAACTAGCCGAGGGGTCCGGGTTTTGGGGAAAAACGGAGGAGTTCTCCTAGTCAATTTTTGTACGCTCCTTTCTTGTAAATATTGAGTATAGTAGGTGACCCCCCCCATCCCATCGCCCTCCCCACCCCACCCCCACCGAACACCACTTTCTCCGCCCTGAAACTGTCCTCTCCACCTGTACACAGCACACACTCGTACTGTATGTATGTACATACCCTGAACCCTTAGCCTGCAGGAGTCTTCACTGAACTGACCCCTCAGTCCTCTGTGTTTGTTTCTTGCTCAGTGTTTCAGATCATTCCAGCTGAAAGCGAGATTGGCTTGTTAGGACGGATGTGCCACTGCCTTCATAGTGACTGGCTCAGTTTAAAGCTGCACTAGGTAAGACGGTCACGGGAAAAGACAACGGCCGTATAGATCTAAACCACACAATCAGAGATGCCCAAATGAAATGTTAGCACCACAATCTCAGTACCGGTCATTAATGCTGCATTGCAGAGATGTAGATTCCAACTGTGGAGAAGGAAAAGCACTGGAACTGTCCCTCGACTCTGGAATTCCAAGAAGGAAAGTCAATAGATGAAAATACCCAAATTAGAGCCTGATTTGTGAGGCCAATACCAATAACTACCAATAATTAGTTTAATTCAAACAGTGTGATTATTGTGTTCTAGTCTTTAATAAGGATCCTTTAAATCAGAGATGTAATATAATAAAATAGAGAATATGATAGTAATAACTAAAACACTAACAACAAAAATATAAGAGAAAATATTACAGTTAAAAGGCTCAAATATTTAAATATATGTATATGTATTCAGCCTATATTTATTTTTGATTATTCAATTTAATAAGAACTAGTATATAGTATATGTAGCTATAGTAAATGGACATTAAAGCTCCGCTTATATTTTTATGTTAACGATGGATCAAGTGTAGAACGAGCCCACACAGACGTCATCACCAGCTCTGCAGTTCTCCGTCACCTCTAAAGAGCATTTTTATGTCTTTCACCTCCTTTTGTTTTTATAACTCGCCACTTCAATGCTTTGGTTCAGTCGCTCATCAACCTTAATTCCAGCAGCTCTGATAAACCCACTTTGAGCCACCGACTGAGCACCAAATAACTCACAGACACATTTAGCTGCTGGAGTAAGTGGAACGTTTAGCCGCTAAAGAGCTGAATATGTTTCCATCAAGACGGAGCTGAGATGAGAGTGAATGTTGGACTACAAACACAACAACAAAGCATGCACTTTAAATGCTACAGAGTATCACTTTTATGTCCAGAATGTCCTAACGTACACTTTTTGTAATTTTCATGACAATAGTCTAAAGTGTAAGTAGCTAATGCTGCAAAATACCACTGACACAAAATCAGCTGTCCCATGTTGCAAAATACGATATCAAAATGTTTTTAAAAAAATACTAATATCAGTTATTTCTGATGAGAATGCAGATACTTTACACCTTACCTGCAAGAAACTTTTCCAACTTCTAACTTTGAATGAAATGCAGCATTAATGAAAGACATGTAGGGTGATGTCGTGGTACTTCAACCCCTCTTTATTTTACAGCAATTGGTGCAGAACAGAATTACAAAATTGTGGGAGTGAGAAACAGGCGGCAGCGTCACATCTTACGTAGTCAGAAAAACCCAGTGGAAGGTTTCTTCACCTTGAAGTGAACGGGCATTAGTCTCTGGCTGTGGCCATCCTGAATCCAGTCTGTCTGTAACGTTTTGATAGCAAAGGAATCCACGAACAACACAGAGTGCAGTGACACGTGTAACGATCTGAAGTCTGCCACAGATAAATCAAAGTTTGGCTGAAGACACAAACACTGGAAAGTGTACTCCTCTAACGTAGTGAGCCTCTGACAGCTGTCCTATGGGAGAACCTACTGTCTATGTGTTCTGTAGCTCTATGTTCATGTAAAGATCTCATATGTTGTTTAAGAGTTTTCCTCATCTACTGTGACACCTGTTCTTGTGACGTCACCGCCCCACCTTGCACCCCCCCCCGTCCCCCGAACCTTTGGTGGATTTTGCATCAGCCCGAGCCCTAATGTTGTCCTGACGTTTGTTTTAGAAAAGGAGGACGATGAAATTAACACGGAAACCTTGTAAAATGTGTAAAAGTTTTTTTATTTTAGTTTGCCTTTTTTTCTCTGGACTCTTTGGTCTGTTTTTCTTTGGAATGGTCACTGCAGCACTTTCTGTAAATTGGCCAATAAAAACTTGTTTTGGAATCTAGCTGTGGCTCTTGTATTTGTGTGATGGTGGGTGGTTGTGTGTGTGTGTGTGTGTGTGTGTGTGTGTGTGTGTGTGTGTGTGTGTGTGTGTGTGTGTGTGTGTGTGTGTGTGTGTGTGTGTGTGCGAAAAAACTTGGTATTCTATGTTGAACAAGTTATAGTACAGTATTTCGAAAAAGTCACATAGTAAAGTCTTAGTATCTTAGTAAGAAAAGTATCTCCAAAAGCATAAAAAAACAATTGTATGCCGAAAACGCCATAGTATAGCATGTCTTACAATTGTATGTCAAAAAAGTCATAAAAAGTCATAGTATAGTAAAACAAAAAAAGTCAAAGTACAGTATGTCGAAAAAAATGTTGAAAAAATAAATAGTACAGTGTGACAAAAAAGAGATCATAGAATAGTGTGTCCAAAAAGCATAAAAAAGTATTGCATGTTGAAAACAGTCAGAGTATAGAATGCCGAAAAAGTTATACTATAGTATGATGAAAAAACCGTGATAGTATAGCATGTCCAAAAAAAGTCGCCAAAAAAGTCAGAGTATAGTATGTCAATAAAAGTCATAGTATAATATGTCCAAATAATTCATGGTATAAAATAAATCATGGTATTGTGGTTGGCACAGAAGGACGTCACAAAACAGTAATAACTAGTAAGTCGGAAAAAAGTCCAAAACACAGTTATAGTTTAGTACGTTGAAAAAAGTATAGAAGTAAGTAAGAGTATAGTATGTCTAAAAAAATTCATAGTTTAGTATGACAAAAAAGTGGATGTTGTAAAAAGGATTACAGACCCTGAAGAAAACATCCTTTAAAAGACACTTTCAAACATCTAGGGAGATGGTTCAGTGGTTGGCACAGCTGCTCCTGGAACAGTGGGACCTTAGTTCAAATCCCCCATTGCCCTCTCTTTGCTGCTTATCATCGAAAAAAGCCACAAACCAGTAACAATATAGTATATATCTTTATAGTATAAAGAGGATAGCATGTCGAAAAAAGTCCTATTGTATGTCTAAAGAAAGTCTTACTTTCAACATTTTTTTTTTAAATCATGTGTACAACAAAGACAAAAAGTCATAGTACAGTTTGTCAAAAAAAGTCAAAAAAAGCTAGTATTTTATGTCGAAAACAATTAAAAAGACATTGTATAGTATGTCGAAATACAATTTCATAGTTTGATTTGTCAAAAAAAAGTCTTAGTTTACTTTCTTACCTCCTTTAGCGTAGGATACACTGGACCATCCTTTAAGGAAAGGAAAGAAGATAAGGCCGCACCACGTTCCCTAACGGCAGCGACATCAAACGCTACGTATCATTCGTCCCCTCATGAACACAAAGGACATTCCTATCCTGCACAGATTTAACAATTACTTTCACACAGCCAAACACTAGTGGGATTCATGTTGATGAAGCATTTCGTTTCATTGTATTCCTATTTATTCATTACAAACATGGAAGAAATATGTACAAAACAAAACAAAAATAACACTAAATATGACAATATACTGACTTTTTAATTCATTTTATGACACGGTATACAGTGAGATTCTTCATCATTTATTTACTATACTATATTTGTTACTTAATTTTACATACTATACAGTGATTTTTCTATATAATATTTATGACATTTTTATGGCATATTATACAATGATTATTTTTGTTGGCATACTTTACGACATATTATACTCATTATTTGATGACATACATTCTTTTCATTACAATATATACTATAATATTTTCACTTCATACTGTACTATGACTTTTTTTCATGACATTTGTTATGACACCGTATATTATGAAATCCTTATGGTATATATTACATACTGAAACAATAACCGAAGCATCAAAACAATATGTTGCTCTTCTGGTGTTTTGCTTCCTCTTTGAGTTCGTGCAGCATCGATGTCGTCTCGGAGCCAGCTGCCTCTGAAGAGCCTCCCTGTGGTTCTGCAGCTGCTCCTCCAGACACACAAACCACCTTTACAGACACACAATCAGTAGTATCAGTAGTTCGGCTGCTGCGGTTTCCAGCTGAGACAGACGGCAGTGTTTCTTAGACAACATCAGAAACATGTGGTCTTGACCAACACAGACTATACAACAGAAAAGAAAACCACAATGCTCGGGTAACGTCTCCATCTGTCCCTGATGATCTGAACACACGTGTACAGACCCTTCAAAGGGAATAACCCACGTAAGGCACCTGGACCTGATGGCATCCCTGACTGAGCTCTCAAGCTGTTTCCGATGTCGTCACAGACATTTTCCACCTCTCACTGCTCCATTCTGTAGTTCCTGTATGTTTCAAGAAGCCCTTCATTGTCCCAAAAAGACCGAAGCCCTGTGCCTAGACGACTATCACCTCGACCACCATGAAGTGCTTAGAGTGTCAGATGCCGTCACCCCAGACCTTCACCACTCCCTCTCCCAACTGGACCAGAAGAACTCGTGCAGTATTTGTCAACGCTGTCCATTGACTATAGTTCAGCTTTCAACACCATCCGAGCTTGCGATGGTGCTGGGAGCCATGCATGCACCACCCTTTGTGACTGGATCCTGCAGCTTCCAGGCTCCAGGCTGTGCAGATCCACCACATCCAGCCCCCTCAGGGCCGCGTGCTCAGCCCTCTCCCGTGCTACCTAACACTTTGTTCTATTTAGTTTTTTGCTCTAATCGATTTTGAATATCTGTTTGTACAGTTGCTGTGTGTGCAGTGTGGAGGGAGCATCGTGCAATCTTCTCTAATGACAATGAAGATGAACTTTGAGCCCTATAAGAAGTATTTCCTTCACATATACACAGTATTTTTTTGTATTAAATCCATGTTAAATGTATTTGTATGTAGTCTATAGCCTACAAGTGCTTCTAGTCGTTCCTGGACAGTAAACACAACATGAACTGTCTCTACTGGAGCCACAGTCCGTGATCAATGGACTGTCTCCATCTAGTGGATATTGACTACACTGCACAAACACACACCAGCCCTTTGACTACCAGCGGTAGAGTGGTGGGTTTACAGGCTCACCTCAGCTCCACGAGTCGTGCTCTTTGCTTTTCACACTTTCTGTCACGACACGCGGCGGCATTATTAAAGATCTCATTTAGGATTTCAGCCTTGAGCAAATTAGGGATTAACAGGATTTTTGAGAAGCTAATTTTAAAAACCCCGAGAGGCCTACTGCTCGAATAAACCGGCGGCAACACACCAACTCAACATAAAAGAACACGAACATTCACAGAACTTTTTATTTTCCAGCACAGAGAGCGGAGCGGAGGAGGCCCCCGGGCACTGTCACCTTCACTCTCGACTCACAAACAAAAAATAGACTTTAGGTTCCCACGAGAATACGACTCTGATGCTTCAAAGGACCCCAGTTTGCAGACTGCAGCATCACTATGAATACCCACTCATTTACCTCTTCTAATTACTCACCAAGCCGGTGGAGAGAGATGGAAATATGCTGCCGCGTTCTTGACATTTGGTGCTTAGATGACGGCAGTCGGTGTCAACCACAGAAGCATCCAGCAGGTATATAAATAATAATAATAAATAACAGCTGGAACAGAACTAGAGTAGATTCATTTAGCTTAGTTCTTCACACTCCAAGGCAGTAAGAATGATTAAGAAACAGCCGAGGAACCGTGAGGATTGAGACACACGCGGGTGAACATGAGGAGATCTGCCAAAAGCTTCAGGTGACGTTATTTGCCACAACAAAGCTCGACCAGTCATGTGATATTTAAAGGTAATGGGCAGACGGTCACGCTGCAGCGGGGGTGCAAAGGATTTGAAAAGTTGGCCCGGTGAGCCGGGGCCCACTGGAGGGTCCGGAGCCAATAAAGCAAACCGGGGCCTCACAGCCTAAAGCAGGGAGGACTGCTCCACTGCTGTAGAACTGCTTATGAAGGCTTTTACAGGAAAGGAAAATAATTTGTGTTATAGTAGAAATGCATTTCAAGCTGAATTATTGATGTGTTTTTGTATATTCAATACGGAAGAGCCGGGGTGAGGCTCACCTTCAGGCTGTGGACTGAACTGCAGACGAGCAGCTCTGAGGATGAAGTGAATACAGTCGAGCCACTGAAGGCTTCAGGGCTGGATTCTCTGCATATGTAAGGCTTTACACATGCTGGGGTATTTTGGGGTATAAAATATATTTCGTAGAGATATTAATGGAACACAAAGAACAAAGTAATTGCTTGAACGCTATTGGTTCAGAGAGAATAGTAACGGTAACAGAGTTGCCAAGCGGAGCGGAAAGTGTTTTACCCCAATCTGTACTTCCATTTCAAACTATACTTTAAATGATGTCCTTAATGAAACACACGTTTATGTTCTGACCACTGTTGTTTTCTTCTTCGATTAGGTACTAAGCACAGGTCTAAAGACTACAGTACCCATGAGCCTCGGCTGTCAAACAGCTTCATCGTTGTGAATAAAATGAGATGTGGTACTCTAGTTGCTCAAAAATCTAAATCTTCCACAGCTGCTTGCTGCTCACATGACTGAAATCTGAGCTCTGTGATTGGATGTTTGTTGCCTGAATGCATCTTGGGAGTCGTAGTTACTTTCTTCCCAAAGAATGAACGGACACAAGATGGTGTTTAACTTCATAACAAAGAATCAGATATTTAGGGCCCGAGCACCGACAACGTCGGGTCCGCGAGGTCCCTATTGTATCTTTAGGAATTATTATTATACCCTATGATGAAAAACCGTTTAAGGGTATCTGACATGTCCCCAACCTCCCCATATTTGGCGAGCATATCGGGACTGCGGGAAATTTTGATATTTTATGGGTCCAATGCTCGAGCATACAAAATTACTCGCTAGCGCCACCTAGATAATGGAAAGGCAAGCCCCAACAGCCCGTATGTCCAAATTACTTAAGATTTTACAGACATGAGCAACTGAATGAGTTCTACAAAAAATCCTCTCGGGACCCTAAGCTCCGCCTACCAAAATGTTCCACCATTTTGAATTTTGTAAAAATAAAAAAAAAATCACTTCTCATAGACCCTGGGTCTGATTGGTACCAAATTTGCTGTGAATCATTATTGGATATATATCATCAAAAGTTATGAAAAGTTTCTTGATATCTTATTGCATTAAGAATATATGGACCAATGAATTTCATGAGGAGTTGGCCTTCTACAGCAATATATATAACTTCAAAACCATGTGGCTTATCATCACGAAATCTGTAGCATATGTTCACATTGTGTCCTGTAACATACCCTCAAATTTTTATTCCATAAAACCACTAGGGGCCAATGCAGTAATACTCTCATTTCTTTGCATTTTTCGGCATTTTTCATAGTTTTCAGGCATTGTACTTTAACGAACTCCTCCCACAGAATTTATACAATCAACTTCAAATTTGGTCAACATGATCTAAAGACATTAATGATGAAAAGTTACTGAAATGGTGTACTGACATTGAACGACCTTTGTTTTATGTGGCGCCCATGTCAGGCACATTTCGTGCCGTTCGCCATGAAAGAGGAAGTTGTTGTAACTACAAGGTACTTTATTCAATCTGCCCCAAACTTGTTTTGCATGATGCTGGTCCAGGCCTGAACACATCTCCATGCCAACATTTTCACAAAGTCATAGCGCCACCTACTGGCACAAGGAAATGACAAGTTTTATACTTTGATGTACTTCGACTAGGAAGTTGCCCAGATCACTCTCAAATATGGTAAGGTAATTTGTAAGACAATGATGATGCTTCATCATGAATATTGTGAGTTGTTGTTAAACGCTGTTGCCGTGGCAACGCGTCATTCGCCATGAAAAATGAAGCTTATTTTTCTGTGGCTTAGGATGCTCAACAAGCCTTGGAACTTTGCACAGGTGTCATAGGTGATGGAAATAAATATTTCATATGGCTTTTTGGCTTGACCCTTTCAAATTGCCTCGATAGCGCCCCCTACAAATATTCAAAAACGCAGCCCCAGCGCTACGTTTGACCTACATGTATGCAATTTGGTAGGCACGTGTATCATATGAAGACATAAAAAAAAATGTCTTGGGACCATGCTCTAAAATTTTAAAGTTACTTTTTTAGTTACTTTACTTTTAAAGTTACTTTTTTAGTTACTTTACTTTTTTAGTTACTTTACTTTTAAAGTTACTTTTTTAGTTACTTTACTTTTAAAGTTACTTTTTTAGTTACTTTACTTTTTTAGTTACTTTTAAAGTTACTTTACTTTTAAAGTTACTTTTTTAGTTACTTTACTTTTAAAGTTACTTTTTTAGTTACTTTACTTTTTTAGTTACTTTTAAAGTTACTTTACTTTTAAAGTTACTTTTTTAGTTACTTTACTTTTTTAGTTACTTTTTTAGTTACTTTACTTTTAAAGTTACTTTTTAGTTACTTTATTTTTATTTGAAAAACTTATTCCGTATCCCTGTAGTGTTGATTCAGAGTAAGCACTGCATTAATTACAACACCTTGCACATTTGGAAAACCAAAACTACACATATCTTTAATTTCAACCAACATATAAACAGTACAGTACACTGCCTTACAGGTTTGGCGAATAGAAGTCTGTGTTCAGTGCATAATGTGCATGGCATGGGAGAAGATACATTCATCACCAGGTTGACCACAGCTGGCCGCTTCACTCCTCTGTGTCGGAGCTGTCTGCTGCGTCGGTGTTGTGGGTCAGCATGTAGTTGTCGATGGAGGGGCAGTTGTGGCTGCAGTAACGCAGACGCTCAGCGAGGATGACCTGGCTCGTGTAAGGGGGCAGGCGAAACAGGAAGAAGCAGGTCTGTGCAGTAGGGAGGCCGTTGACGGGCTGTAGGACATGATAGGGGGAAAAAGTTTAGTAGTTTGTACTATTGATATGTTTGCCCTCGTCAACAGGCTCGTTATTTCCGTTAGCGATGACCTCACCCTATCAACCTTGATGATTTGGAACTTCTGCGTGATATCAGCTGGGTTGGAAGGCAACCTGGACCGGCCAGAGACGAAACGGAGGAAAAGCACTCGCTCCTCATTGGTGAACTCCTCCAGGCTACCTAATGTTCATCAGGCCTTATCCCGCCTTTCTGTCCTGCTGTAAAACTGTCACCTTACTCTCCTGATATCAAAGCCTTTTTGTACTACTGCACCTGACCTGCATATAGTTTGATTTATTTTAGGTACTGAAGTTGTAAAAGTTCCTTTTAAAAGAAAATGCCTTTTGTAAATAGTAATTACTGCAATTTAAATATTTTCCTTTATTGTTTTTATATTATGCATATAAGAACATGAAAGTGTATTTTATTACAGACGTATTGTTTTTACCTTGTTTTCATCGGTCAGTTTATGTATTGGATGCTTCTGGACTTCCGTGTGTTCAGTGAATTATGTGCAAATGCAGTAAAGAAAAGAATTTAATGATGAAACCTAATTGTGTTTTTTCAGTTTGTTCTACTGGGGTTAAAGTCGAAAAACAGTCAAAAAAGTCATTCAATCAGGAGAGACTTCATTAGAATTTCACAATAATTTATTACACATTGTACAAATGTGAATAGTGCAACGTCTTTGGCGATTGGACTCCATCCTGAAGGAAGACAATCGATGTTGATGAAGGGAGTTGCTGCGGAGTTATAAACAGCATAGTATAGGATGTTGAAAAAAGTCATGAAAAAGTCAGTGTACCATGTCGAAAAGTCATAACTTTACTTAAGTTACTTTATTTTTAAAGTTGCTTTTTTAGTTACTTTACTTTTAAAGTTACTTTTTTAGTTACTTTACTTTTTTAGTTACTTTTAAAGTTACTTTTTTAGTTACTTTACTTTTAAAGTTACTTTTTTAGTTACTTTACTTTTTTAGTTACTTTACTTTTAAAGTTACTTTTTTAGTTACTTTACTTTTAAAGTTACTTTTTTAGTTACTTTACTTTTTTAGTTACTTTTAAAGTTACTTTACTTTTTTAGTTACTTTTTTAGTTACTTTACTTTTTTAGTTACTTTTAAAGTTACTTTACTTTTTTAGTTACTTTTTTAGTTACTTTACTTTTTTAGTTACTTTTTTAGTTACTTTACTTTTAAAGATACTTTTTTAGTTACTTTACTTTTAAAGTTATTTTACTTTTAAAGTTACTTTTTTAGTTACTTTATTTTTATTTGAAAAACTCTTATTCCGTATCCCTGTAGTGTTGATTCAGCGTAAGCACTGCATTAATTACAACACCTTGCACATTTGGAAAACCAAAACTACACATATCTTTAATTTCAACCAACATATAAACAGTACAGTACACTGCCTTACAGGTTTGGCGAATAGAAGTCTGTGTTCAGTGCATAATGTGCATGGCATGGGAGAAGATACATTCATCACCAGGTTGACCACAGCTGGCCGCTTCACTCCTCTGTGTCGGAGCTGTCTGCTGCGTCGGTGTTGTGGGTCAGCATGTAGTTGTCGATGGAGGGGCAGTTGTGGATGGAGTAACGCAGACGCTCAGCGAGGATGGCCTGGCTCGTGTAAGGGGGCAGGCGAAACAGGAAGAAGCAGGTCTATGCGGTAGGGAGGCCGTTGACGGGCTGTAGGACATGATAGGGGGAAAAAGTTTAGTAGTTTGTACTATTGATATGTTTGCCCTCGTCAACAGGCTCGTTATTTCCGTTAGCGATGACCTCACCCTATCAACCTTGATGATTTGGAACTTCTGCATGATATCAGCTGGGTTGGAAGGCAACCTGGACCGGCCAGAGACGAAACAGAGGAAAAGCGCTCGCTCCTCATTGGTGAACTCCTCCAGGCTACCTAATGTTCATCAGGCCTTATCCCGCCTTTCTGTCCTGCTGTAAAACTGTCACCTTACTCTCCTGATATCAAAGCCTTTTTGTACTACTGCACCTGACCTGCATATAGTTTGATTTATTTTAGGTGCTGAAGTTGTAAAAGTTCCTTTTAAAAGAAAATGCATTTTGTAAATAGTAATTACTGCAATTTAAATATTTTCCTTTATTGTTTTTATATTATGCATATAAGAACATGAAAGTGTATTTTATTACAGACGTATTGTTTTTACCTTGTTTTCATCGGTCAGTTTATGTATTGGATGCTTCTGGACTTCTGTGTGTTCAGTGAATTATGTGCAAATGCAGTAAAGAAAAGAATTTAATGATGAAACCCAATTGTGTTTTTTCAGTTTGTTCTACTGGGGTTAAAGTCGAAAAACAGTCAAAAAGTCATTCAATCAGGAGAGACTTCATTAGAATTTCACAATAATTTATTACACATTGTACAAATGTGAATAGTGCAACGTCTTTGGCGATTGGACTCCATCCTGAAGGAAGACAATCGATGTTGATGAAGGGAGTTGCTGCGGAGTTATAAACAGCATAGTATAGGATGTTGAAAAAAGTCATGAAAAAGTCAGTGTACCATGTCGAAAAGTCATAACTTTACTTAAGTTACTTTATTTTTAAAGTTGCTTTTTTAGTTACTTTACTTTTAAAGTTACTTTTTTAGTTACTTTACTTTTTTAGTTACTTTTAAAGTTACTTTACTTTTAAAGTTACTTTTTTAGTTACTTTACTTTTAAAGTTACTTTTTTAGTTACTTTACTTTTTTAGTTACTTTACTTTTAAAGTTACTTTTTTAGTTACTTTACTTTTAAAGTTACTTTTTTAGTTACTTTACTTTTTTAGTTACTTTTAAAGTTACTTTACTTTTTTAGTTACTTTTTTAGTTACTTTACTTTTTTAGTTACTTTTAAAGTTACTTTACTTTTTTAGTTACTTTTTTAGTTACTTTACTTTTTTAGTTACTTTTTTAGTTACTTTACTTTTAAAGATACTTTTTTAGTTACTTTACTTTTAAAGTTATTTTACTTTTAAAGTTACTTTTTTAGTTACTTTATTTTTATTTGAAAAACTCTTATTCCGTATCCCTGTAGTGTTGATTCAGCGTAAGCACTGCATTAATTACAACACCTTGCACATTTGGAAAACCAAAACTACACATATCTTTAATTTCAACCAACATATAAACAGTACAGTACACTGCCTTACAGGTTTGGCGAATAGAAGTCTGTGTTCAGTGCATAATGTGCATGGCATGGGAGAAGATACATTCATCACCAGGTTGACCACAGCTGGCCGCTTCACTCCTCTGTGTCGGAGCTGTCTGCTGCGTCGGTGTTGTGGGTCAGCATGTAGTTGTCGATGGAGGGGCAGTTGTGGATGGAGTAACGCAGACGCTCAGCGAGGATGGCCTGGCTCGTGTAAGGGGGCAGGCGAAACAGGAAGAAGCAGGTCTATGCGGTAGGGAGGCCGTTGACGGGCTGTAGGACATGATAGGGGGAAAAAGTTTAGTAGTTTGTACTATTGATATGTTTGCCCTTGTCAACAGGCTCGTTATTTCCGTTAGCGATGACCTCACCCTATCAACCTTGATGATTTGGAACTTCTGCATGATATCAGCTGGGTTGGAAGGCAACCTGGACCGGCCAGAGACGAAACGGAGGAAAAGCGCTCGCTCCTCATTGGTGAACTCCTCCAGGCTACCTAATGTTCATCAGGCCTTATCCCGCCTTTCTGTCCTGCTGTAAAACTGTCACCTTACTCTCCTGATATCAAAGCCTTTTTGTACTACTGCACCTGACCTGCATATAGTTTGATTTATTTTAGGTGCTGAAGTTGTAAAAGTTCCTTTTAAAAGAAAATGCATTTTGTAAATAGTAATTACTGCAATTTAAATATTTTCCTTTATTGTTTTTATATTATGCATATAAGAACATGAAAGTGTATTTTATTACAGACGTATTGTTTTTACCTTGTTTTCATCGGTCAGTTTATGTATTGGATGCTTCTGGACTTCTGTGTGTTCAGTGAATTATGTGCAAATGCAGTAAAGAAAAGAATTTAATGATGAAACCCAATTGTGTTTTTTCAGTTTGTTCTACTGGGGTTAAAGTCGAAAAACAGTCAAAAAAGTCATTCAATCAGGAGAGACTTCATTAGAATTTCACAATAATTTATTACACATTGTACAAATGTGAATAGTGCAATGTCTTTGGCGATTGGACTCCATCCTGAAGGAAGACAATCGATGTTGATGAAGGGAGTTGCTGCGGAGTTATAAACAGCATAGTATAGGATGTTGAAAAAAGTCATGAAAAAGTCAGTGTACCATGTCGAAAAGTCATAACTTTACTTAAGTTACTTTATTTTTAAAGTTGCTTTTTTAGTTACTTTACTTTTAAAGTTACTTTTTTAGTTACTTTACTTTTTTAGTTACTTTTAAAGTTACTTTACTTTTAAAGTTACTTTTTTAGTTACTTTACTTTTAAAGTTACTTTTTTAGTTACTTTACTTTTTTAGTTACTTTACTTTTAAAGTTACTTTTTTAGTTACTTTACTTTTAAAGTTACTTTTTTAGTTACTTTACTTTTTTAGTTACTTTACTTTTAAAGTTACTTTTTTAGTTACTTTACTTTTTTAGTTACTTTTAAAGTTACTTTACTTTTTTAGTTACTTTTTTAGTTACTTTACTTTTAAAGATACTTTTTTAGTTACTTTACTTTTAAAGTTATTTTACTTTTAAAGTTACTTTTTTAGTTACTTTATTTTTATTTGAAAAACTCTTATTCCGTATCCCTGTAGTGTTGATTCAGCGTAAGCACTGCATTAATTACAACACCTTGCACATTTGGAAAACCAAAACTACACATATCTTTAATTTCAACCAACATATAAACAGTACAGTACACTGCCTTACAGGTTTGGCGAATAGAAGTCTGTGTTCAGTGCATAATGTGCATGGCATGGGAGAAGATACATTCATCACCAGGTTGACCACAGCTGGCCGCTTCACTCCTCTGTGTCGGAGCTGTCTGCTGCGTCGGTGTTGTGGGTCAGCATGTAGTTGTCGATGGAGGGGCAGTTGTGGATGGAGTAACGCAGACGCTCAGCGAGGATGACCTGGCTCGTGTAAGGGGGCAGGCGAAACAGGAAGAAGCAGGTCTGTGCAGTAGGGAGGCCGTTGACGGGCTGTAGGACATGATAGGGGGAAAAAGTTTAGTAGTTTGTACTATTGATATGTTTGCCCTCGTCAACAGGCTCGTTATTTCCGTTAGCGATGACCTCACCCTATCAACCTTGATGATTTGGAACTTCTGCGTGATATCAGCTGGGTTGGAAGGCAACCTGGACCGGCCAGAGACGAAACGGAGGAAAAGCACTCGCTCCTCATTGGTGAACTCCTCCAGGCTACCTAATGTTCATCAGGCCTTATCCCGCCTTTCTGTCCTGCTGTAAAACTGTCACCTTACTCTCCTGATATCAAAGCCTTTTTGTACTACTGCACCTGACCTGCATATAGTTTGATTTATTTTAGGTACTGAAGTTGTAAAAGTTCCTTTTAAAAGAAAATGCCTTTTGTAAATAGTAATTACTGCAATTTAAATATTTTCCTTTATTGTTTTTATATTATGCATATAAGAACATGAAAGTGTATTTTATTACAGACGTATTGTTTTTACCTTGTTTTCATCGGTCAGTTTATGTATTGGATGCTTCTGGACTTCTGTGTGTTCAGTGAATTATGTGCAAATGCAGTAAAGAAAAGAATTTAATGATGAAACCCAATTGTGTTTTTTCAGTTTGTTCTACTGGGGTTAAAGTCGAAAAACAGTCAAAAAAGTCATTCAATCAGGAGAGACTTCATTAGAATTTCACAATAATTTATTACACATTGTACAAATGTGAATAGTACAACGTCTTTGGCGATTGGACTCCATCCTGAAGGAAGACAATCGATGTTGATGAAGGGAGTTGCTGCGGAGTTATAAACAGCATAGTATAGGATGTCGAAAAAAGTCATGAAAAAGTCAGTGTACCATGTCGAAAAGTCATAACTTTACTAAAGTTACTTTATTTTTAAAGTTGCTTTTTTAGTTACTTTACTTTTAAAGTTACTTTTTTAGTTACTTTACTTTTAAAGTTACTTTTTTAGTTACTTTACTTATTTAGTTACTTTTAAAGTTACTTTACTTTTAAAGTTACTTTTTTAGTTACTTTACTTTTTTAGTTACTTTTTTAGTTACTTTACTTTTTTAGTTACTTTTTTAGTTACTTTACTTTTAAAGTTACTTTTTAGTTACTTTATTTTTATTTGAAAAACTCTTATTCCGTATCCCTGTAGTGTTGATTCAGAGTAAGCACTGCATTAATTACAACACCTTGCACATTTGGAAAACCAAAACTACACATATCTTTAATTTCAACCAACATATAAACAGTACAGTACACTGCCTTACAGGTTTGGCGAATAGAAGTCTGTGTTCAGTGCATAATGTGCATGGCATGGGAGAAGATACATTCATCACCAGGTTGACCACAGCTGGCCGCTTCACTCCTCTGTGTCGGAGCTGTCTGCTGCGTCGGTGTTGTGGGTCAGCATGTAGTTGTCGATGGAGGGGCAGTTGTGGATGGAGTAACGCAGACGCTCAGCGAGGATGGCCTGGCTCGTGTAAGGGGGCAGGCAAAACAGGAAGAAGCAGGTCTGTGCAGTAGGGAGGCCGTTGACGGGCTGTAGGACATGATAGGGGGAAAAAGTTTAGTAGTTTGTACTATTGATATGTTTGCCCTCGTCAACAGGCTCGTTATTTCCGTTAGCGATGACCTCACCCTATCAACCTTGATGATTTGGAACTTCTGCGTGATATCAGCTGGGTTGGAAGGCAACCTGGACCGGCCAGAGACGAAACGGAGGAAAAGCGCTCGCTCCTCATTGGTGAACTCCTCCAGGCTACCTAATGTTCATCAGGCCTTATCCCGCCTTTCTGTCCTGCTGTAAAACTGTCACCTTACTCTCCTGATATCAAAGCCTTTTTGTACTACTGCACCTGACCTGCATATAGTTTGATTTATTTTAGGTACTGAAGTTGTAAAAGTTCCTTTTAAAAGAAAATGCCTTTTGTAAATAGTAATTACTGCAATTTAAATATTTTCCTTTATTGTTTTTATATTATGCATATAAGAACATGAAAGTGTATTTTATTACAGACGTATTGTTTTTACCTTGTTTTCATCGGTCAGTTTATGTATTGGATGCTTCTGGACTTCTGTGTGTTCAGTGAATTATGTGCAAATGCAGTAAAGAAAAGAATTTAATGATGAAACCCAATTGTGTTTTTTCAGTTTGTTCTACTGGGGTTAAAGTCGAAAAACAGTCAAAAAAGTCATTCAATCAGGAGAGACTTCATTAGAATTTCACAATAATTTATTACACATTGTACAAATGTGAATAGTGCAACGTCTTTGGCGATTGGACTCCATCCTGAAGGAAGACAATCGATGTTGATGAAGGGAGTTGCTGCGGAGTTATAAACAGCATAGTATAGGATGTTGAAAAAAGTCATGAAAAAGTCAGTGTACCATGTCGAAAAGTCATAACTTTACTTAAGTTACTTTATTTTTAAAGTTGCTTTTTTAGTTACTTTACTTTTAAAGTTACTTTTTTAGTTACTTTACTTTTTTAGTTACTTTTAAAGTTACTTTACTTTTAAAGTTACTTTTTTAGTTACTTTACTTTTAAAGTTACCTTTTTAGTTACTTTACTTTTTTAGTTACTTTACTTTTAAAGTTACTTTTTTAGTTACTTTACTTTTAAAGTTACTTTTTTAGTTACTTTACTTTTTTAGTTACTTTTTTAGTTACTTTACTTATTTAGTTACTTTTAAAGTTACTTTACTTTTTTAGTTACTTTACTTTTAAAGTTACTTTTTTAGTTACTTTACTTTTAAAGTTACTTTTTTAGTTACTTTACTTTTAAAGTTATTTTACTTTTAAAGTTACTTTTTTAGTTACTTTATTTTTATTTGAAAAACTCTTATTCCGTATCCCTGTAGTGTTGATTCAGAGTAAGCACTGCATTAATTACAACACCTTGCACATTTGGAAAACCAAAACTACACATATCTTTAATTTCAACCAACATATAAACAGTACAGTACACTGCCTTACAGGTTTGGCGAATAGAAGTCTGTGTTCAGTGCATAATGTGCATGGCATGGGAGAAGATACATTCATCACCAGGTTGACCACAGCTGGCCGCTTCACTCCTCTGTGTCGGAGCTGTCTGCTGCGTCGGTGTTGTGGGTCAGCATGTAGTTGTCGATGGAGGGGCAGTTGTGGATGGAGTAACGCAGACGCTCAGCGAGGATGGCCTGGCTCGTGTAAGGGGGCAGGCGAAACAGGAAGAAGCAGGTCTGTGCAGTAGGGAGGCCGTTGACGGGCTGTAGGACATGATAGGGGGAAAAAGTTTAGTAGTTTGTACTATTGATATGTTTGCCCTCGTCAACAGGCTCGTTATTTCCGTTAGCGATGACCTCACCCTATCAACCTTGATGATTTGGAACTTCTGCGTGATATCAGCTGGGTTGGAAGGCAACCTGGACCGGCCAGAGACGAAACGGAGGAAAAGCGCTCGCTCCTCATTGGTGAACTCCTCCAGGCTACCTAATGTTCATCAGGCCTTATCCCGCCTTTCTGTCCTGCTGTAAAACTGTCACCTTACTCTCCTGATATCAAAGCCTTTTTGTACTACTGCACCTGACCTGCATATAGTTTGATTTATTTTAGGTACTGAAGTTGTAAAAGTTCCTTTTAAAAGAAAATGCATTTTGTAAATAGTAATTACTGCAATTTAAATATTTTCCTTTATTGTTTTTATATTATGCATATAAGAACATGAAAGTGTATTTTATTACAGACGTATTGTTTTTACCTTGTTTTCATCGGTCAGTTTATGTATTGGATGCTTCTGGACTTCTGTGTGTTCAGTGAATTATGTGCAAATGCAGTAAAGAAAAGAATTTAATGATGAAACCCAATTGTGTTTTTTCAGTTTGTTCTACTGGGGTTAAAGTCGAAAAACAGTCAAAAAAGTCATTCAATCAGGAGAGACTTCATTAGAATTTCACAATAATTTATTACACATTGTACAAATGTGAATAGTACAACGTCTTTGGCGATTGGACTCCATCCTGAAGGAAAACAATCGATGTTGATGAAGGGAGTTGCTGCGGAGTTATAAACAGCATAGTATAGGATGTTGAAAAAAGTCATGAAAAAGTCAGTGTACCATGTCGAAAAGTCATAACTTTACTTAAGTTACTTTATTTTTAAAGTTGCTTTTTTAGTTACTTTACTTTTTTAGTTACTTTTTTAGTTACTTTACTTTTTTAGTAACTTTTAAAGTTACTTTACTTTTAAAGTTACTTTTTTAGTTACTTTACTTTTAAAGTTACTTTTTTAGTTACTTTACTTTTTTAGTTACTTTACTTTTAAAGTTACTTTTTTAGTTACTTTACTTTTAAAGTTACTTTTTTAGTTACTTTACTTTTTTAGTTACTTTTAAAGTTACTTTACTTTTAAAGTTACTTTTTTAGTTACTTTACTTTTTTAGTTACTTTACTTTTAAAGTTACTTTATTAGTTACTTTACTTTTAAAGTTACTTTTGTAGTTACTTTACTTTTTTAGTTACTTTTAAAGTTACTTTACTTTTAAAGTTACTTTTTTAGTTACTTTACTTTTAAAGTTACTTTTTTAGTTACTTTACTTTTTTAGCTACTTTTAAAGTTACTTTACTTTTAAAGTTACTTTTTTAGTTACTTTACTTTTTTAGTTACTTTTTTAGTTACTTTACTTTTTTAGTTACTTTTTTAGTTACTTTACTTTTAAAGTTACTTTTTAGTTACTTTATTTTTATTTGAAAAACTCTTATTCCGTATCCCTGTAGTGTTGATTCAGAGTAAGCACTGCATTAATTACAACACCTTGCACATTTGGAAAACCAAAACTACACATATCTTTAATTTCAACCAACATATAAACAGTACAGTACACTGCCTTACAGGTTTGGCGAATAGAAGTCTGTGTTCAGTGCATAATGTGCATGGCATGGGAGAAGATACATTCATCACCAGGTTGACCACAGCTGGCCGCTTCACTCCTCTGTGTCGGAGCTGTCTGCTGCGTCGGTGTTGTGGGTCAGCATGTAGTTGTCGATGGAGGGGCAGTTGTGGATGGAGTAACGCAGACGCTCAGCGAGGATGACCTGGCTCGTGTAAGGGGGCAGGCGAAACAGGAAGAAGCAGGTCTGTGCAGTAGGGAGGCCGTTGACGGGCTGTAGGACATGATAGGGGGAAAAAGTTTAGTAGTTTGTACTATTGATATGTTTGCCCTCGTCAACAGGCTCGTTATTTCCGTTAGCGATGACCTCACCCTATCAACCTTGATGATTTGGAACTTCTGCGTGATATCAGCTGGGTTGGAAGGCAACCTGGACCGGCCAGAGACGAAACGGAGGAAAAGCACTCGCTCCTCATTGGTGAACTCCTCCAGGCTACCTAATGTTCATCAGGCCTTATCCCGCCTTTCTGTCCTGCTGTAAAACTGTCACCTTACTCTCCTGATATCAAAGCCTTTTTGTACTACTGCACCTGACCTGCATATAGTTTGATTTATTTTAGGTACTGAAGTTGTAAAAGTTCCTTTTAAAAGAAAATGCCTTTTGTAAATAGTAATTACTGCAATTTAAATATTTTCCTTTATTGTTTTTATATTATGCATATAAGAACATGAAAGTGTATTTTATTACAGACGTATTGTTTTTACCTTGTTTTCATCGGTCAGTTTATGTATTGGATGCTTCTGGACTTCTGTGTGTTCAGTGAATTATGTGCAAATGCAGTAAAGAAAAGAATTTAATGATGAAACCCAATTGTGTTTTTTCAGTTTGTTCTACTGGGGTTAA
The DNA here is from genome assembly GCF_910591455.1 of Pholis gunnellus. Lineage (NCBI taxonomy): Eukaryota > Metazoa > Chordata > Actinopteri > Perciformes > Pholidae > Pholis > Pholis gunnellus. The sequence goes on from NC_136535.1 coordinate 24,016,149, forward strand.
AGTCGAAAAACAGTCAAAAAAGTCATTCAATCAGGAGAGACTTCATTAGAATTTCACAATAATTTATTACACATTGTACAAATGTGAATAGTACAACGTCTTTGGCGATTGGACTCCATCCTGAAGGAAGACAATCGATGTTGATGAAGGGAGTTGCTGCGGAGTTATAAACAGCATAGTATAGGATGTCGAAAAAAGTCATGAAAAAGTCAGTGTACCATGTCGAAAAGTCATAACTTTACTAAAGTTACTTTATTTTTAAAGTTGCTTTTTTAGTTACTTTACTTTTAAAGTTACTTTTTTAGTTACTTTACTTTTAAAGTTACTTTTTTAGTTACTTTACTTATTTAGTTACTTTTAAAGTTACTTTACTTTTAAAGTTACTTTTTTAGTTACTTTACTTTTTTAGTTACTTTTTTAGTTACTTTACTTTTTTAGTTACTTTTTTAGTTACTTTACTTTTAAAGTTACTTTTTAGTTACTTTATTTTTATTTGAAAAACTCTTATTCCGTATCCCTGTAGTGTTGATTCAGAGTAAGCACTGCATTAATTACAACACCTTGCACATTTGGAAAACCAAAACTACACATATCTTTAATTTCAACCAACATATAAACAGTACAGTACACTGCCTTACAGGTTTGGCGAATAGAAGTCTGTGTTCAGTGCATAATGTGCATGGCATGGGAGAAGATACATTCATCACCAGGTTGACCACAGCTGGCCGCTTCACTCCTCTGTGTCGGAGCTGTCTGCTGCGTCGGTGTTGTGGGTCAGCATGTAGTTGTCGATGGAGGGGCAGTTGTGGATGGAGTAACGCAGACGCTCAGCGAGGATGGCCTGGCTCGTGTAAGGGGGCAGGCAAAACAGGAAGAAGCAGGTCTGTGCAGTAGGGAGGCCGTTGACGGGCTGTAGGACATGATAGGGGGAAAAAGTTTAGTAGTTTGTACTATTGATATGTTTGCCCTCGTCAACAGGCTCGTTATTTCCGTTAGCGATGACCTCACCCTATCAACCTTGATGATTTGGAACTTCTGCGTGATATCAGCTGGGTTGGAAGGCAACCTGGACCGGCCAGAGACGAAACGGAGGAAAAGCGCTCGCTCCTCATTGGTGAACTCCTCCAGGCTACCTAATGTTCATCAGGCCTTATCCCGCCTTTCTGTCCTGCTGTAAAACTGTCACCTTACTCTCCTGATATCAAAGCCTTTTTGTACTACTGCACCTGACCTGCATATAGTTTGATTTATTTTAGGTACTGAAGTTGTAAAAGTTCCTTTTAAAAGAAAATGCCTTTTGTAAATAGTAATTACTGCAATTTAAATATTTTCCTTTATTGTTTTTATATTATGCATATAAGAACATGAAAGTGTATTTTATTACAGACGTATTGTTTTTACCTTGTTTTCATCGGTCAGTTTATGTATTGGATGCTTCTGGACTTCTGTGTGTTCAGTGAATTATGTGCAAATGCAGTAAAGAAAAGAATTTAATGATGAAACCCAATTGTGTTTTTTCAGTTTGTTCTACTGGGGTTAAAGTCGAAAAACAGTCAAAAAAGTCATTCAATCAGGAGAGACTTCATTAGAATTTCACAATAATTTATTACACATTGTACAAATGTGAATAGTGCAACGTCTTTGGCGATTGGACTCCATCCTGAAGGAAGACAATCGATGTTGATGAAGGGAGTTGCTGCGGAGTTATAAACAGCATAGTATAGGATGTTGAAAAAAGTCATGAAAAAGTCAGTGTACCATGTCGAAAAGTCATAACTTTACTTAAGTTACTTTATTTTTAAAGTTGCTTTTTTAGTTACTTTACTTTTAAAGTTACTTTTTTAGTTACTTTACTTTTTTAGTTACTTTTAAAGTTACTTTACTTTTAAAGTTACTTTTTTAGTTACTTTACTTTTAAAGTTACCTTTTTAGTTACTTTACTTTTTTAGTTACTTTACTTTTAAAGTTACTTTTTTAGTTACTTTACTTTTAAAGTTACTTTTTTAGTTACTTTACTTTTTTAGTTACTTTTTTAGTTACTTTACTTATTTAGTTACTTTTAAAGTTACTTTACTTTTTTAGTTACTTTACTTTTAAAGTTACTTTTTTAGTTACTTTACTTTTAAAGTTACTTTTTTAGTTACTTTACTTTTAAAGTTATTTTACTTTTAAAGTTACTTTTTTAGTTACTTTATTTTTATTTGAAAAACTCTTATTCCGTATCCCTGTAGTGTTGATTCAGAGTAAGCACTGCATTAATTACAACACCTTGCACATTTGGAAAACCAAAACTACACATATCTTTAATTTCAACCAACATATAAACAGTACAGTACACTGCCTTACAGGTTTGGCGAATAGAAGTCTGTGTTCAGTGCATAATGTGCATGGCATGGGAGAAGATACATTCATCACCAGGTTGACCACAGCTGGCCGCTTCAGTCCTCTGTGTCGGAGCTGTCTGCTGCGTCGGTGTTGTGGGTCAGCATGTAGTTGTCGATGAAGGGGCAGTTGTGGATGGAGTAACGCAGACGCTCAGCGAGGATGACCTGGCTCGTGTAAGGGGGCAGGCGAAACAGGAAGAAGCAGGTCTGTGCAGTAGGGAGGCCGTTGACGGGCTGTAGGACATGATAGGGGGAAAAAGTTTAGTAGTTTGTACTATTGATATGTTTGCCCTTGTCAACAGGCTCGTTATTTCCGTTAGCGATGACCTCACCCTATCAACCTTCATGATTTGGAACTTCTGCGTGATATCAGCTGGGTTGGAAGGCAACCTGGACCGGCCAGAGACGAAACGGAGGAAAAGCACTCGCTCCTCATTGGTGAACTCCTCCAGGCTACCTAATGTTCATCAGGCCTTATCCCGCCTTTCTGTCCTGCTGTAAAACTGTCACCTTACTCTCCTGATATCAAAGCCTTTTTGTACTACTGCACCTGACCTGCATATAGTTTGATTTATTTTAGGTACTGAAGTTGTAAAAGTTCCTTTTAAAAGAAAATGCCTTTTGTAAATAGTAATTACTGCAATTTAAATATTTTCCTTTATTGTTTTTATATTATGCATATAAGAACATGAAAGTGTATTTTATTACAGACGTATTGTTTTTACCTTGTTTTCATCGGTCAGTTTATGTATTGGATGCTTCTGGACTTCTGTGTGTTCAGTGAATTATGTGCAAATGCAGTAAAGAAAAGAATTTAATGATGAAACCCAATTGTGTTTTTTCAGTTTGTTCTACTGGGGTTAAAGTCGAAAAACAGTCAAAAAAGTCATTCAATCAGGAGAGACTTCATTAGAATTTCACAATAATTTATTACACATTGTACAAATGTGAATAGTGCAACGTCTTTGGCGATTGGACTCCATCCTGAAGGAAGACAATCGATGTTGATGAAGGGAGTTGCTGCGGAGTTATAAACAGCATAGTATAGGATGTCGAAAAAAGTCATGAAAAAGTCAGTGTACCATGTCGAAAAGTCATAACTTTACTGAAGTTACTTTATTTTTAAAGTTGCTTTTTTAGTTACTTTACTTTTAAAGTTACTTTTTTAGTTACTTTACTTTTTTAGTTACTTTTAAAGTTACTTTACTTTTAAAGTTACTTTTTTAGTTACTTTACTTTTAAAGTTACTTTACTTTTAAAGTTGCTTTTTTAGTTACTATACTTTTAAAGTTGCTTTTTTAGTTACTTTACTTTTAAAGTTACTTTTTTAGTTACTTTACTTTTTTAGTTACTTTTAAAGTTACTTTACTTTTAAAGTTACTTTTTTAGTTACTTTACTTTTAAAGTTACTTTTTTAGTTACTTTACTTTTTTAGTTACTTTTAAAGTTACTTTACTTTTTTAGTTACTTTACTTTTTTAGTTAATTTACTTTTCTAAAGTTACTTTTTTAGTTACTTTACTTTTTAGTTACTTTTTTAGTTACTTTACTTTTTAGTTACTTTACTTTTTTTAGTTACTTTTAAAGTTACTTTACTTTTAAAGTTACTTTTTTAGTTATGTCATGTGTCGTTATGTGACACACTGAATTGGATTTACACGATGTGGTCTATACTTGATATAGAGCAACATAATGCATGTTTGCGCGTGTTCTCTAGCGCCACATAGTGGATACAGGAACTGGTGAAATATTTGCACTACATAATTTCCAGTGTCACACAGTCCAATCATTAAAAATAAGTCTAACTTGTGGGCTCGCTGTCTGATGGTCGCAGATATTTATGGCCGCTTCTGCCGGCATCCCGCCAGTACCTCCGACGTGCGGGAGGATACGAGGGCCAGTACATCGCTGCTTGCAGCTTTAATTTCTTCTTAAATCTTTAGTTTTGCTAACCTGATGTCCTGTTCTTCTTAAAGGAACTACATAGTATGTATAAAGTATTGGCTGTGCAACTTGCAATTACCAAGTTAACCAAAAAGCTTAAAAGCTACTTTCTATCTGGCAGAAGTTAGCTACTACACATTAGCTAATACGTACTGTAAGAGTAGCTTACAAATGGAATTCCAACAAGGTTTGTCAAACAAGGTGTGAGACCAAAACTGTAGGAACTACTTGGGCGTGGCTGTCGTGTGCCAACTCATCCTCCTCAGGGTGCCTCCCTACTTCCCCAGAAACCAGTTAACCAGAAAAATCCTCCAGAATGTGAGCTAAAAGAATCAATAAACATAGTGTAGCTTAGTCCTAATCTCACACACAGAACATGCTTCTTAAGAGCACAAGTCCTGCCAGCTGTCCAGAAGAAGAAAAAACAGGAGGAAATGAAAAAGCACTTTGGAAAAACTCCATCATGGTTGGCCCGAGACACTTCACACAAAACAACAATAAAGAACTGAGAATACTCTTCCAAGTAAACACCCAAAAGCTTCGTATAAACCTCCTAAATATCAGTGTGTTGGCTAAACGTTTCAATCTCAGTGCATGTACTGCTGCCTTGTTTGTGAACGCCTCTCTAGCGGTCAGTAGTTTAATCTGCAAGCTACACAGTGTGCATTCAAACCGTCCAGTCACAGTCAAACCCGACACCAATGCTCGCTGCATGTCCACACATAAGTGGTGGAGGTGAAGGAAGGGCCCGTGAGGGACGTTAAAAGCATAAATCCTGGTTGGACTGACGGCTTACAGGTTGACAAAAACAAAAAACACCAGCCACTGCTTCGGTGCACGCTCTCAGCTCAGCAGTGTGCAAAGCCAGAGAAATGAAAGGCTGGCCGGCGTTTGTATGGAAACTCTAAACAGGCCTTTGGACCTTCACTGCTGCTGTGTTTTAAACCACTGTTGTGTCATCATGGCAACACGGACACAAACAATGAGCTCCTTTCAGCTGAGAGGAAGCTGGCTGATAAATCTCACTATGAGCCAAGCTTTGAGGATTTTAAAAAGTCATTTGATTCAACTGTTAATACAAAACTATTGATTAAAAGAGTGTGAAGCATTTTGAGTTATAAAGGGACTCACAATATATGATAAAGCGGATAAAGACTGAGCGATGTGGTCGAAAGCTCCACAACAAGCAAGTAAGGGAACCTTTGGTCCAACATGTCTCTTCTTCCTGCTGTACAGCAGCACACTCACAGCTTCCAGCTAATCCGTCTGGTAATTACCTCGTAAACAAACCCTCTTACCGACACGGGACTACACATCTGGTTCACACCGTCAAACAATTACAGCTCCTCGCAGTCCAGAGGCCAGCAGAGCCAGACCACTTCACCGTCAAGGACTCACTTAATCCACTTTATTCTACATGTGAGGCCACCAGGAGAGCAGGAGCTGGAAGATGAGTGTTCCTCTAAAACAGTGAGGTAGCTTCGTGTGTGTGAATGTTTACAGCGAGCTCACAAGACTTGTTCTTTCAGGAATTTAAATCCATCAATTGTACACTCTAAAGGTCACTTTACTCATCGTGAAAGACTGTAACCCTGATGACGTCATAGTGGTAATTTACCAGGTTGGAAGGGGTCTAATGAAAAGTTGCTATTGGTCCCAGTACTATTGCATCATGGGAAATGTAGTCTCCAGAGGTTGGAAGCTTGCTCAGTGTTTGGCACCAAAGGTTCGCATGTCTTGGCCTCTACTGTGTCAGTTTTGACTTGGGTTGAAATGATTAGTAAACTAAGAAATAAGTCAATTGACAGAAAATGTAATTAATTAAAAAAATGTGGCAATCAATTAAATATTTAGTTTATTAAGTAAAAACACTCGCTGATTACAGATTTGACTATTTTCTGAAATTTCACGGACTGAAAACTGAAATCATAAATATAAGTTAAAGTTTAATTGACGATAAATATAAAAATCATAGGAGGTGTGATCCTCTTTCTCTCTCACATTGTTTAAATGAAGCAGCACCACAGTGTTGTAGTGAGAGCACGTGACCAGAGGGGGGCAGCAGTAACGTAGCAAAAACCGAATCAATCCTGATCAGTTGATCAATCTTGAGTCAAGGCCACATGTGTGTTTTATGCATTTTTCATTAATCAAAATGTGACGTGTCAACCAGCACTATCTACCAGGACCTCGTGAGTCTTTTCTGTTAATAAAGCAAGACAAAAGGGGCGTGTTTACCTTTAAATACAGACACATATTGTTCTTTATGTCAATAAATCCACGATAACAGTATTAAGAGGACATGAACCTGCCCGCCATTGGCTGCTTGCATATTTACATAAAGTGCAGCGGGCACAATGTGAAGGAACCAGAACAGGCCGGTGGGCACAGATGACATTGTGCACTGACGTCACGCGCAGTGTGTGCGTTGATATGCAGGATTAAAAAATAATAAAATAAACTTTTGGCACAGAGTCAGTGACAACAGTGGCTGCTGCTGTGTGTGTGTGTGTGTGTGTGTGTGTGTGTGTGTGTGTGTGTGTGTGTGTGTGTGTGTGTGTGTGTGTGTGTGTGTGTGTGTGTGTGTGTGTGTTGCTCTGATGAGATTATGAGGTCACCCTCTCAGCCAAGAGGTCTGATGAAACTGCCAATGTGTGCGCGTGCACAGATACAGTACACGAATGTGACACACGGGCGAGAGAGGCGGCTGTGTGCTGCCTGTGGGCCGTGTCCGTTAATCAGCCCAGGTGTGCGTGTGAGACGGTGTGCACCCGGGGGGATTTGTTATCACTAATTTTAGATTGTACCCTCGCAGTAAAGGTGGTTTGTTTTTTTTGCCTAATAGGCAGAGGGTGACATTTGAAAAGGTTGCGACAGCAGGCGGGAGGTCCGGCTGGAACCCTCTGACGATATTAACAAGCGCTGGATGGCAACTTTCATAGCAGCTGGTTTTTACGTTAAAAAATAAATAAAATAAAGCCGACACTTTTCTTGAAAATAATGTCCTTTTGTTCAACAGAGGAAATAGACCACAAACAAAAGAGTTGACGATGCACGGAGGGAGACACTGATGGTACAGCAGAGAGAGAGAAAAGATGAATGCTGGGTAAGAAGAAGGCCCCGTACTGTTCTTATTGGGCCTCACACTGAGCTCCCCTACTGCGAGTGTGCGACAGTGAGATGTGAGTATGACTCATGCATACCTTACACATGGACTCGAGCTACCCGGTAACATTCAAAAGCTACAGCGCTGCTGAAATTAGAAGCTGATGTTGTGACCGTTAGTATGTGATCATGAAGCTGCTGTTTGCATTTTCTATGTTTCACACACCCCGCAGCGCCTGTGCCTTTATTGTACATCTCCAGTCAGATGCTGGAACAAGTACAGTGCAGCTGAAAATAGCTCTTCTGTCTTCACTTGTTCCTCCATCACCTCATTGCATTTCTCTTTCCACTCGGTGCCACTGACGGCACCGGTCCTCCGTCAACCCGGCTTGCTCACCTCTCATTCGTTACTCCCCTCTCTCTCCCCTCTCTCCCCCCCTCTACCTACTTTATCTAGCATCCTTTTACTTTTCCTCCGGTTATCAGCGCTGTGTTGCTCGGGTAGCATTTAAAGTGTTTGGAGCTGAAACCATTTGTCCAGTAACCAGACTTCATCAAATGAAACCTAATGTTTACTGTTGTGATGATTGGTGAATTGCTTGAGTTACTCCTCAAGCAAAAGATCGTGAACGTTTGTGGGATCAGCCTTTTCCGAGTGGCAGGATTTGATGTTTTAATCACTGTTGATTCATCATCTTTGAGTTTGGGATCATTCGATCAGCAATAAAAAGCATTCTGAGGTCGTCTTCATCTTGGCTGACCATAGTAGTTGATGACGAGGATCACCGTGTAGGATGATTTCCTCCACCGTCCATGTCTCACCAACACTTCATCCTTTTATCCAGTTAGACATTTGTGTGAAATTGTCATCATTTGGGTATGAATTCTTCAGTGATGGTCAAAAACATGTTCTGTGAGGTCACAGTGATCGTGGTCCACCAAATTCTAATCAGCTCATCTTCGAGACCAGGTGGACATTTGGGACCGATGTGAAGGAAATTCCCTGGAGGTCTTCCTGACTTCTTCTGTCCCACCTGAATGCTGCAGGTCGTCGGGGCAGTTGGGGCCGTGTGCAGATCACACGCAGACTACTAACAATAATGAGTTCATCTTTTAATTTACAGTTAATGTTGTTCTAAAAAGATGCTAGAACTGAACAACAGAGCTCTTTTTAATAAAGACGTGAATGCAGCATCAAAGGAAGGTCAACAACAATGTAACACTAACATGATGGAAAGAACAAATATTTTGATTGTGTTATCTTTTACTTCATTGCACACGTCACTTTAAATTCTATCCATTTCCACTTTTTCAAGATTTCTTAACTTAAAAGCAAAATACCTACGTTTCTTCCAACATCATCTAAAGTTGTGAAAAATATATATTATAAAGTCCAAATGCCACGATCTGTCCTTTTCCCCAAAACTCTTGAAGATGAAGTCAACGAAACAGAAACAGATGAGCCTTTGATGTTGAACACAGAACATAAATACACTAAAGTCACGTCCTTATCTGTGTGACTGGGCAACGTGTCCTCAAGTATTTCAAAGAAGGATCCTTTGCTTTGAGGAATTCTGCGCTCTGAAGTTATCTCCATGTGATATCTGGGAGGAGAAATATGAAGTGTAAGCTTTTACATGACTTACCAAGCAAAGCAGGGAGCAGGGCTTCCCTCCATAAATTATGGATCTCTGCCCGTCTCTGAAGCCGACAGCCGGCCTCCAACCATCCATCTCACTCCGCCTCACTCTCCATACATGCATATGTATAACATGTATGCATAGAGGGGAGGAGAGGATGGGGGAGGATGGGGGGGAGAGGCGTCATGTTATTTCACCTGAGGCAGAAGATAAAGCTCTAAGATGGGGGGAAAAAAGAAAGATGCTTTTGAGGAAGGAAAACAATTCAATTCAATTTATTTTTGTATAGCCCAAAATCACAAATTAGCCTCAGAGGGCTTCACAATACGTACACATGACTTCATCTTGTCCCGGAACCCTCACATCGGAACAGGAAAAACTCCCCCAAAAAACCAGGGATGGGAGGATTTAAATAGCCGAGGGAAGGGAGACACAAGAGAAGAGACAGTTGGCAGAGAGGGGAGGAGGCAGAAGGAAGAGACGAGATGAACTGAAGTCGGGAGCCATCAGCTAAATGTGGATCCAGCAGAGCCAAGTCACTTTCAACCAGATCAAACAAGTCATCAGCTTTAACTGTAAGGTTTGTTCGATAATCCTTTAAAAAGGAGCCGGTCGCTGCATTATTGAACAGCGCTATACGCTGAGGCACACATGCTACAGCTGGGGATCAATAGCACGCTGCAGCGTGCAGCACATCTCGCCTCTCTGGAGCCAAGAGCGTCTTCTTCAGCATCCCCTACCTTTGATGTCGGCGGGTTAATGAAAACGGGTTCTGGAGCACAGGGTTCAGCCAGTTAAGAGTTAATAAAGTCCATCTTGTCCAATAGAGCCATCTTTGTCGTCATCATTAAAGCATTAAACGTCCATCAGTTCCCCCGAGTTAGTTCCAGTCATCTCCCCTCTAGAAGGAAGGAGGGGGGTTATGATATTAATCAACACAGGCTGCTCTCTGCTGCACAACACTAATGGATTTTCATGTTAGTGCCAGAGAACGCCATGCTGAGCTGAACTTTGATCACACAACAGGCTTTGTTCTGCGTTCAAAGCTTCGAACTGGGGGGTTCAACTCTATAGAGATATATACAATATATATATATATATATATATATATATATATATATATATATATATATAGCATCTTAGTTTCCAATGCGATGTTTTATATAAAAAATAATTACTAAATAAAGCTCTTAAATATAAATAGTGGAGTAAAAAGTACAATATTTCCCTGTGAAATGTAGCTGAGTAGAAATATGTTGCATGAAATCAAAATAAAAATGTGTCTTAAATGACAGTAAGCTACTTGATTAAATGTAACGTTGTAAATGTAACTAACTTCCACAGTAATACTAACGTTATCCTCACCTCTGCTTGTTGCGGTCCTTCCACACTCTGCCGGATTTGGGTTTTCCCAGCGGAATGACCGGACTTTGTTTCGCACTTAAACCCAGACGGGGCTTAACTTCTACTATCACAGTAGAAGTTACTAGATTATTAGAACATCTAATAACTTCTATCACAGTAGAAGTTATTAGGTGTTGCCTACTATCACAGTAGAAGTTATTAGATTATTACAACATCTGGTAACTTCTACTATCACAGTAGAAGTTATTAGATTATTACAACATCTGGTAACTTCTACTATCACAGTAGAAGTTATTTTTGGGGCTTTTTGGGTCGTGGCAGTTTTTTGATTATCCACGACTACCTGAACCGACCCTTTCCTTAGTTCTTCCTCTGCTGTTGCACCTGGCCAAGGTTCAGCAAGTGCGTCCTCATATACTGAGCTAGTTGTTGAACGTTCATTATTGAAGGATGAGCCTTCATCAGTTGAACACTCCCCGTCTGTCTGTAGTTCTTCTTGGGGGGAAGTTGGACTTCTGTGAGGGGGAGTGATGCCCGGATTAAGTACAGGCTCTTCACTTGGAGCGATAAAGGAGAGGACAGAGTTGACACATGAGGCTGTAACCTCTTTATGGATCAAGTCTTCCCGAACCTCTGAAAAGCTGTTTGTGTCGTCCGGACTGGACTTCACCTGGTTCTCATTTCTTCCAGTGAGAGGGCTGACAGCACATCTGTCCATCACCCTCTGGTCGGTCAAGCTTTCCGTCCTCGCCCCGCTGCTTCCGTTGACGTTAGCTTAAAAAGGCAGCTAGTTAGCCTTAAGGCTACCCACGGTGGCTCAGCAGAGAAGCTCTAGTTTATCCTCGTTAAGAGGAAAAACATGTTGGCCGAATTAATGGAGCAATATGGCCAACATAGACAATAAAAAAAACACAATTAAAAAAAACATTGACCTCAACACAAGAGAACCGGAAGTACATACATGAGAACTCATCTCCGGGTTTTAGGACTCATTCCTGCAGCAACATAAGACACTCAAAGAGCACACAGACAGTTTGAGTTTAGCAGTTTAGTTTTTATTCACATTTAAAAGATTCTCATGGCAGCACATTTTTCTACCTATACCTACGAGACAACCTGTCCCGCAGACAAATCTCATGATCCATGGAATGAGAAAGAAACTTAAAAAAAAAAAATCAGGCTTAAAAAAAAACAACCCACAAGGGGATAAGACGGTGGAATAAAAAGATGGAAAAGCAGCATTAAAAACTTGGTGTGTGTGTATTTGGGTGGGGGGGAGGGGGGGTCCTTGTGACATGACAGAAGTGTTGACATGTGCTTTTTTTTGTGTGTGTGCGCGTTTCCGTCTCAGGCACATTAGCAGTCAAACACACAGCTTCCACCTTCAGATCAATCTCTATCAGCGTTACAGAGTCGACAAACGGCGCCCGCGGTCCTCTGACTCCACCAAACACGGTGGAGGCTTAAATCAAACTGGAGCGAGTGATGAAGAGACAGAGAGGGAGAGGAGGGGGATTCAGAAGGTTCAAACACAGGAGTTGTGAGTTTTCTAGCCGGTAGGTGGTAACCGCCTGCTTGTCAGTGAGTTGTCATCTTTCTGAAGACAGTTGAGGCTTTGTTTCTGTACACACACACACGATATACTGTATGTAATCCATGTGTGCTGCACTGTGTACACACTAACAGAAATAGAACTGTGGAGACTTTCTTCCTTTCTCTCCTGTGGCTTGGAGGGATTGTTGCCTCTCCACAGAGCCCGCTGTGTTGTTGGGAATATAAATATAAATACCAGCACGTTTTCCAGAGGAGGCTTTCCACAGAGCGTGTGCAGGAAAGATGGCGGTTTAAGCCGTCACCACCAAAACTACAGCGTTTAAGGCTTTTAAAAACCGAGGACTCTGTACATGTGATTAACAGGAAACTGGACAAAAATATCCTTTTTAATGTCTCACTCTTTGTTTCATTCATCAGCTCCTCTGGTCGGTCCAGTAGAAAGACAGCTAAAAATATCTTTAAAAAAATAAGGCGCAAAAACAAGATTAAAACAAAATGAACAGCCCCCAACTGTTGTAAACAAACCCCATGCAGCACCGTCTTCACCGCCTGTTTCGTAGTCAACCGCCATGGTCCGCAACCTCAGCACATGTCTGATGGTTCTGATTAGGTTCAGTTTGGAGGCTGGCTACCATTAGAACAAATGGAGCTCGGTGTCGTCCCATCAGTGTGTGTGTGTGTGTGTGTGTGTGTGTGTGTGTAGGGGGTCACTGGTACTGGAGGTAGTTCTTCAGCGTCTGCGGCAGCGGGAGGGTGTCGATGTGATGGATGCGCTCTCTGCCGAGAGTCAGTCGAGCTACTCGTCTGCACAGGTCCATGAGGGGGAGGGGCTCCGCTGTGAGGAGGAGAGACACGTTAGGGTGTAAACAGTGACACAACAGACCCTTCAACATGCATTTAGTTTGTTTACACTTGAAGCGGATTTATATACACACAAGTTGTGCTTTTGGTAGGTGTTGGTAATGGTCCTTATGGCCTCATTCAGATGTGACAGGACGTTTATGGAAGCGCAGTAATGCTCGTGTCATATTTGACAGAGGGAGAGACATCGCTGCTAGATATCCTAAATGGAACCATGTTTCTGTTTTTCTCACTTCCAGTGATTCAAAACTGACGATTTCACAGCAAATCCACGAATACATAATCTCATCAAGTTCACATCTAGTGTAAAAGCAGCGCTATGACAGTCAAGTAGCTCACTGAATCACAATGCATCAGTCACTATACACATTAATAAAACACTCATTTACTCAACGAAAAGAACAAAACCGGATGCCTCGATGTGTATTCATGTCCTCCAACGCACGCTTTAATTAACCGTCACTCTATTATAATGCAACAACATTGGGTGTGTGTTCCGAGCAGAAAGAGAAGCAGCACTAACAATCTTTACACAAAGACGCGTCTTCACTATTCATCAATACATGCCAGCAGAACATGGCAACCCTCCCCCCTCCGCCAATCACTGAGGCGAGTGATGTCCGTGTACGCCGAGACAGAAACAGACTCTTGACTGCCGTCCCTGTACGGCTGTCAAGCTGCTCCACCTGGAAGCTCCATCTGGTGGGGCTGAAATCCTGCTGCTCAGAGCCCACGAGCACACTGTGTGAAGGACACGAGCCGGGGCACTCACACACACTGAAGGGTTTCCATCAACTAGCCTGCCCCGCTATATGACTGTTAGCATAGAGATTTATTCAAAAGACAGTCACACACACACACGATAGCTTGTTGCCTTGGCGCTGTGATTTAGTGATGGAGCCATTGTTTTGACAAAAGACCCTGAAACTGCTTCATCAATAGATTACAGCGTCAGGGCCATGAGAGGGCCTGTGAATCAGTCTACAGGCCGTTAAACAAAAGGGCCGATTTGTTCGTGCATAAATATATTTTTTCGCACTTTCACACAGAACTCGTATATTAGATGATGAAATAAAGGACTCAACCAATCACGTTGTGTGGAACAGACATATCGAAAGCCGCCGTGTTGAAACGTTCATCCTCCTCATTTCAACCATGACAAACTGACATTTCAGTTTTTAACCTTTTCAAAATAAAAGCCACTGTATAACTGAGCAAATTTGAGTTCCCTCCGGTGAACAGAGCGTTTTGCTAAAAAGGAAACTCAAACTAGCGCACACTAGCTACCGCTACACAACAGTCTATCTCGGACAGATTGCCAGACGCTCCGGCCTAACGGGATCCCAGTAGTCGGTCCTCTTAACACCGCAAATTGTTGCAACAGTAGAAAGAAAAATAAATCACAACGCTGCCAGAATGAATCGTTTTGATGTGAAATATTCACAGGAGTGTTTCGCATTTTTATGTCGTTCATTCGTCACACCCTCGGTGTGGTAAGGCCTGAACGTGGCATGATTTTCGGATGTTGGTCCTGTCCATATTTTGCATGACAGAAATACACTTGCTACAGCATGTGATGGGATTGCTTAAAACACACACCAATCCAAACAAGCCTCCTCTGTGACTGATTGAGACGTTTCTCTCCGCAGTCTATTAGAAGTGCACCACGTTACCACAAACTGAGACCCCCCCCCCCCCCCCCCTACCAAACCAATAAGAAGTGAATACATGACTAGTCTGGAGCGTGTTCATGGAACCTGTCGACAGACCTCAGGCATTCCTCTGGGCAGGAAGTGGATGACACACACACGGAAACGAGTCCGAAGTGAGGATGAGCTGAGAAATCAAATAAACATCAACTCAGCTTCCATCAAGATCCCAATTAAAAAGCAGAACGTCACAGAAATGTTCATTTAACATCTCTGTTGGAATCAATGATGTTGTAAAATAATAGAGGAAAGCAATGCACGGGGACCAGAGTGAACTTTTGCAGGAACCTTTCAATGAATTCCTCTGCTGCGCTCTGGTAAGTGACCTTTTGAAACCGCAGCGGGGGGAAATAATGAAATCCACCAGTGAACAGCAGCTGACAGCGTGTAAAGAAACAGAGTACGAGCTATCCGAATTTATTCCGCCGCCATGTGCTTAATGAAAAGCCTTTGTTGAGAGCACCCGGGGGACAAGTGGCAGGAGCGGGAATTCATTTGCCGCCACGTCAACATGGCAAAAAGAAGTGGCCAAAAAAAAAAAAAAGACGTCTTTGAACAAACTCTGAATGCAGACAACGTGCAGCGAAGCGTGTAACGAGACCGACCGGCCGATAATTCCTCGCAGCAGAGAAGCAGTTGGCAGGACAATTACATCTTATTTCCCCTTTGTCTGTATAACAGAGTCCATGCTGCAGCATCCGCTTCAAGATTAGGATCCAAGACCTTCACACCCACCAGGTCTCCGTTGATCCGGCACCGTGTGACCGTCTGAACTCTCACAGATAAAGGACTCGAGATCTCACACCGTCGGTGCACCTCCACCCAGAGCTGCTTTACCAACAGCACCCCATCCATCAATCAGTCTCAACCTTACGAGCACGGCCCCCCCGCATATAGGTAGTTTCCATAGTAACCGGCTCCTCACACACCACCGCTGTGGGATGTCACCGTGCTGGGAGTGTATAGTCAGACGCAGCATGTGTGTGTAGATCTCAAGAGTGTTGACGCCAATTTAAAAATGTTGAACCAACATGTCTGCGTTTCGGTATAAAAACACACGACGCAGAATGTGACGAAAGTACATCACGAGGCTTGTTCGCCCAAAACGAGCCGCACATTCATACAGGTTCTATCCAGAGCAGCGCTACTGGAAGTGGGTCGGCATTCATAGGCAAAACGGTGCACAAAGATATCAATGCATTTAGAGATTATTCCAATTTCTTAAGTGTGTTAGCAAGAACTCTTTTACTTCCATCTTGCAGACTTCTACAGAAGTGAGCCTGATTACTGGGTGTTTATTTCCTCGCTTCACCCGCCTGTATGATCATCAACACCAAGAAGAAGAAGAAGAGGATTGTCACTTAAAATGCGACACCCTCATTAAAAGTCAAAAGTAAAGTCATGACTGCTGGCGCTAACGGGATTGATGCTACCACAGTAGCATCGCCCTCCTGAGGGAGGTGATGACACGATGATGCTACAAAGTCGCTGAAAACAAGCCAATCCCCGCCGAGACGAGCCGGTCTCCGTGGTGCGGGCTGCCGGGGGCGACAAGTGGTCCTGTCAAGACGGCGGTGACGAGACACCAAAACACAGTAAGTGCTCACCGTCCCATCAGCTGGTAGACCAACGACACCGCTAAGTGGTTTGGGATTTAAAAAAAAAAAAAGCCATTTCAGACTTCTGCTTTACTACGAGTTCATCCAAAATAGAAAAACCAACATCTGCACATTCTAGTTTAAGAGGTTTGCTGTAGGTAACGATGGAGCTCAACATCTGTCAGTTATTTAACACCGGCTCATATCACCATTATAAATAACTGCACTGACAGCGAGTAATGCCTCTGTGACAAGGCCTCATCCATTAAGCTCATATTGGTGGATATTTTTCCAATTATAAGGAGCTCTAGCATTAACTTGACATATGTTCCTTCCAGTCTAGATAATGATGAACCTTAAACCCAAAAGTCGCTGTGTGTTTGTGTGTCTATTTACAGACATCATCTGCCCCACATGAAAACCCTGAATGACTTTCTACTGAGTCACAATGAGTGGGACACGTTTAATAATTAACACGCTAATTAGCTGCAGCTAACCAGAGGTGAACAGCAGAGCTCTGAGCACATTCTTCATCATTCCTCATCCCCTCCAATCAGTCGTGTAACTGTCCATGTCTGCACTTTCCTCTCAAGCACTCAAGACTTTTTCTTTTTGGTAATAGCTAGAGACTAGTTTCTGACAGATTCATGGCACACTGAAGAGGAGATGGAGTGTGGGAAAGTGTGGTTAAGGACGACTGAGCGGCTGATGCACCGTTGGACTACAGAGGCCCGCGGGCTGGCAGGCGCATACATCAAGCTAACACTTAATCGAGAACAAAGTGGAGGAGGGGGGGCGTCGGTTAGTCTGCCGTCACTGAGGTGAGACGGCAAATACGCAACCGGTGATAGTCAGTTTCTTCCACTCCGTCGCCCGCAGCCCGACTCCTCTGTGTGGGTTTTAACATCCGCTCACCACGAGACAGACACACAACCCAGTTATGTCTCACTTGGAAATGAGGCAGGTCCATCTTTTTTTGGGGATGTGTTCCAATTTAATGTTCATTCAACTCTCCCCCCTCCCTCCCTTCCTCCTGCATTCCCGTCATTACCAGAGAGGCGCCCAGGTAACAGACTCCCAGCCATGCTTATCTAATAGATTAGCATAGAGCGGTTTGGGCCGTCTGGCCTAGTTATAAGAAGACAGGTGCGTCTGTGTCTTACATAGACAGTCCCAATCTCACAGACGGGTCAAAGGGGAGGAAAAGGGGGAAGGATGGGGGGGGGGGGGTATATTTAAGGGACGGACAGAATGAGATCAATGACGTACGAGATGAGAATGAAAAGTGGAGCAGACTGAGCGAGGCGAGCAGCGGGGAGGAACCGGCGCTCTCTACGCGATTGGAGCCGCAGGTGTCCAAATTGAATCGTCCACTCAGAGCAGAAACCAATTGCTCAATGAGGTAGTGATTCCTTCCACCGGCGATGTCAGACTTCCTATTACTTCACCCCGTCGAGCTAGTGAGTCCCAGACAGAAAGGCAGGGCTGCCATCAATTTAGTCCCCCTCTCTCTCCGTACATAGAGAGGAGCACTGAAATACTCTCATGCATTATAATCTGCACACCAACTACCACGTCTTCACATTAAATATTTCTCCATGGAACTTGCAATAACATCTATTATGCGTTATCATTTTCACTAACCGTCCAAATCTTGAAATTTGACTTGCGTTCACATAAAACAAAAAAAAAGGTATTTAAAATCTCCACTGGTGTATTCTCGCCCTCCAAGCACCACCGCTGTGTTCTAGAGGGTTTTTATTACCGTTTCACACGTTTCACCGAGTGGTGGGACAGAATATTTCTGTTCAGGGAGTAGTTATGGAACACAAAGTACAATATTAAGGTGAAAAGTCATTAAGGAATGCGGCTGGAACGCAAAAGGTTAAGGGGATAAAGTTTGATCATCTTGAATAACTACAACTTATTTAAATACAAAAAGGAACGTTGACATTTGTAGAGATTACTCCAGCAGAGCGTCACGCCTCCTCCATTTGTCACGGAGGTGCCGAGAAAGAAAGGCTTCTTCAAAAAGGACACGCCGGTGTGCCATCGCGGAAAAGCTCCTCCGGCAAGCGTCCTTCAACCTCGCTCAGCTAGACGCAAGGAGGGAAGGATGCAAGGAGGAAAGGATTCAAGATGGAGCACGGAGATCGATTACGGGGTCACGAGCTTGAGGAGGCACGAAAAATTGGGAAGTGAGAACTGTACTCTTACTGAACGCAAGTCTGACAAACATTCAATGATACTTTAACTTGATGTACGATGAGAGGAGAGGGAGAACAGTGAAGGCTGCATCACTGATGCTCAATAAATGAGCATTGTGAGCGTGATGGACGCTCGCCACCTCTTCTCAGTGAATCCACTGATGCATTTTCACATCAGTCTCATTATTTAACCTCGTTAAGAGAGAATTCTGCCGCCTGTTCCACAGACTCCAACAGTGCACGAGCATTAAACGACAGGATGTTCATTTGGGTCTCGTTTGACTCCTCTTTGCGGGCCACATTGTGTCACATTGAACACACTCGTTCAATGTGACGGGGAACTGAAGGTGAAAGGAAAAAAGAGGCTGTAATTATAATAGTTTCTAAATCATAATAATTTTTATCTTACCTCTAAGAAAAGGAATAATTTGTATAGGATGATTAGTTCCTATGTGGCTGAATAAGGCTGCCTCTCTGCAGGTCTACGTTTTAAGGACTTTAAGACCGTTTGACCAGAGAAATCACTTATCGTCATCTGAAGACCAGAGGCCCTGGAGCTGGGCTGTCACGACAGAGACGTTACCGACTCATTCTGCAGTCTATGGACCACTAATGGCACCACTAGAAGACCTGGCAGTGTGCAGACTTGGCACATTTTTGTTAACCGATTGCTTTTTATTTATCCTTTTCATTTTTTTTTGTCGGAATATTGCTCCTTGAAGGGGGTTCTTGCATTATTATGTTATTTTATTATCATTCCATCAGTGGCTTAAAATGGTCTTTAAATGCAAATAGTGTAATAGTATTTATTTGGGACAATTTAGAGTCTGACAATAGTAGTTATTGTGACGGGCACCATGTTTATTAACGCTGACTAGATGATATGAAGTCCAAAGTAGCCTTCTGCAGGATAAGTGTACATGTTCTAAGCCGTGTCTAATCTCATGCTGCAGCTTGCCTCGTCGCTCGCGGCTCTGAGCTGCAGACGGGCGGTAGGAAGACATTTGCATAGGGCACGTCCTCACCAACAGACTAGTGAGCAAGCTGCCTGGTCAGCGATTACCCGCCCACACATCCCTCCAGAGAGTCGGCTCCAACCATTCCCACGGCAACCTGCCACCACTACCGGGGTGTGTAAACAGAAAGTAAAAGGATTAGTGTTGAGAGGGATGGACGGGAAAAGAGAGACAGCAGAGAGAGGAGATGAAACACAATGAGTGGGAGTCAAAACTTCCTGTTCTCTGCCTGTTATCTACCAGAGGAGTCTGGATCAGATTGTTGCCTTTAGGCCCGACAGGCCACTGTGGCGTCATGAGGCTTCGTTGTGATGAAGACAAAAATATGGCTTTCCAGGAATAGAAAGAGAGATGTCATTGTTTGTCTTTTTTTTTTTACTTCCAGACTAGCAAGTCAGAGGTAGGAACACCGATAGAAATCGTGTCTCAGAGTTTGCTTTCAAGTGTCTCTGGGACTGAGGGGCAAAGGACTAAAAAGGATGAATGCAGGGTATTAAGGGACAATACAGACAGGGGAGGAAGGCAGAAGGATACTCATCTCCTCTGGATTCCCAGGGAGAAAGAAATGGGAGAATAAAAAGAGTCTCAGCAGGAGTGAGGAGGGGAAAAACAAAACGTGAACAGACTACAAGACGGCGAGAAACCAGGAGGGGAGCAAGAAGAGGATCCTCTTTGAGCCGCTATAGGATGATGCACGGAAGCCGGATCTGGGAATTAGAGAGGGCACCGTCATCTCAGATGAATGTTGATGCTTCCATTATTCTCTATTTTACAACGTGGAGGAGTCCTTTATGCGTGACATCATACACTCGTCTCATGTGCATTCCGTCAGAACACGAGAGGCTTCCAAACTGCCGATTTCAGATACGACGAGCCAGGCAGACGTGAATGTGTGAGAGGAGAGAATGTGTGAGAGCATCATCTTTTGGTATCTACAATGAGCAGAAACAGGCGATTGCTGCAGGGTTCAGGCTCATAAGGTTGGCACCATTATCCGTTTTGTAGTGTCTGTTTTCCATCTCCACGCTTCATTAGTCTGGCAAAAAGAGAGACGGCTCAAACTATTCAGCCATCAAATAGCATACGAGTCTATCAACGCACTAACTGCATAGAGATTCTACAGGAAGCCAAGAGGATTAAAAAAAAAAGGATCTAGATCATCTCGTGGTTTCTAGTGGGGCGAGAAGGAGTGACCATGAGTGTTTTTTATTCCTCTAAAAAGACATTGTTATGATTTTATTTGTCACCCGTCTCCCCTAAAAAGGCATCCAGGGGACAGAAGGACAACTAATAGCTATGAGCGATCGTCACAAATCAAAATCGATGCAGCTGAACCACATATCTTTATTCCACGCATTCTTCCTCCTCGCCAAACCCTGCCGCCTAAAATCACCCACAATGCAACTCAAACTGATTGTTTGGTCAAAGTTATACAGTCTGGTTGTGCTCACTTCTTTCCAACTTCACAACCTCACGTATCTTTCGGCATTACCTGAGGCAATTCATGAGCCTCCCTCTGGAGACACAAAAAAAACAACCGTATCCAACTTTCTTCACATAATGCAGTAGTTCTCCACAAGACGAGTAAACAGACTTTAATGTGTCAAAACAGTGGAGTTCCCCTTAAAGCTTCTCACACACATCTAACCAACCCAACATTTCAAACTACGCAAGGCCAGACGCTGAGCTCAGAGGCACACTGGGACATCATCCAGGATTCCTCCTCTGCTGGCTGCTGGCCACACACACACACAAACGGTGTCCGTGCCTCGCTGTCGGCAAATGCCCCCGGGCCGCTTTGTGCCACATCCAGGCTCGAGCGGGGAGGACTGGGGGTGAGGAGGACTGGGGGCTATTTCACAATCCGAGGGGCAGACGTGATGGAGATGAAGAGTCAGAAGGATGACATTTAACAGGAGAGAGCAGCGGGGCGGAGAGGAACATTGCGACACACACACACACACACACACACACACACACACAGAGAGAGAGAGATCTTTATGGCGTCTTCAGGACAGTGGTGAAACAGATGTTCTTATTTCATCAGAGTGATGGATACAGTTTTCTGAGTCTGTTAAAGTTGGAGGACTGTCGGAGAGAATGCTAAAAAGAGACTAGAAATAGTACACAGGCAGGACGTTAAGCCGCTTCCTATTGATAAACAAAGCAGCAGCCCCCTTTCATTGTGGTCTTTTTATAGATCTCTGAAGAAAAGAAAAAAAAAAGAGAGATCTGCAAGTAAAGCCTTCCCAGTCTGGCCTTAACCCTTAAATCCTGAACCAAGACCAATTGGACCTTTGTAGATTTTGGGGCGCACGTTTTGGCTGTTGGCTGTCCCCATTTATTATATATTAAAAGCAGTTGCCTCTGATGGCCCTACACAGTAAAGCTACCATTTCAGACACACAGGATTGTATGAGGGAGTTGGGAGGTTTTTTATAAACTGTCAAAATGACTCAGCTGTCTGACTCAGACTGTTCTTTCCATCTTCAAAACAACCGTACTTTGTCATGCAACTAGAGACACGTACAGCCGGTGACTGAACACACACGTCTTTCTCAGAATTGGGTTTCCCGTTTCTCCTCCTCTCCCCTCTGGTCCTCCTCTGGGTTTTTGTAACTGGAACCCAAAGTTGTTACAGAATTAATCTAAATCTCACCCTAGGCCTGCACAGCCCTGATGAGCACGTCTAAATATAAAAACCTATCTAGAGTTTCGTAGACGAACAAAACATCTCTGCACCGTGAAATATTACCCACCACATCCACCTCTCTGCAGTGGCACTAATGCACACAGCGGTACTGAAACCGGCCCCGGTCTTACTACTTGGAAGAGGATTGTGTAAACTGAGTTACATGCATTCGATGTAATATGAACACATCTTTAAAAGGGTGCATGACAGCCTCGAACGAATGAGAGTGCTACACTTAAACAGGGATTAGGCTGAAAAGGTTCACACGTTTTCTCATCAAAACATATCTGAGCAGAGAACGCAGCGAGGACGTCTTGTGCTGAGGAACACATCCGAGACTCAGCGTTACCATTTACTGTAGAGGAGAAACTTTAAATCCTTCACTTCATACTAAAATACATTTGGCCTCACAATACGACATCATATTGCCATCATTCTTCCTGCCATCAAACAGCCATATGAACAACAACATATCTGCACAAGTTACACAATCACTGTTCAGCAACTTGTCAAATATATTCCATCACTGACTGGGTTTTTCAAACGTGTGTGTGTCAGATTTGTGCCACTTACGATCTAGTCCGTTGACGTAGCGAATAGAAACTTCACAGTGCCCCCACACAGCGCTGACGATGGGATACAGTCTCTTGCCTTTGAGCCCTCTAAAAGCTACTCCCAGATACTGTCCGTCTACCATGAAGCTCAGCGTTCCTTCGTCCATGTCTAGTATTACTGTCAGAGAGTCCGGGAGCACAAACGACTCATCCGGCTCCAGGAAACAGGGGTACGTGGGTGCCGACATGGAGACGGGCCGGTTCTTTCCATCGTGGTAGAGTCTGTTGCGACCCAGGTCCCAGCCCCAGGACTCCGAGTCGGAGCCCACCAGGGCCGTGTAGCCCACCGAGTGTAAAGACGCCTCGGCGGAGGCCACGCCCACGACGGCGTGGGTGCCTCTCTGTCGAGCCGGCCAGTGGATCCTCCACACGTGGAGGCCCCTGGTGTAGCCCACCTTGCCGCGGATACAGTCTGTGCTCTGTGCCACCGGATGCCGGTGAAACGTCAGCTTGTCGTCCTCCTTGACGAAGACGTTGAGCGACCGGTCGTCCGGGTTCCAGGCGTGGCGGAGCTGGGTCTCGGGGCTGGCCGCCGGCATGTCCAGCAGCAAGTCCAGCCTGGGGGGCCGACAGAAATCCGGGCCCCGCAGTTCGCGGCGTACGGGCCGATACGAGGGCTCCCCGCGTACATCCACTGACTTGATGCTGCCAGAGATCTTCTGGCCCATGGCTGGGTGGGTACGAGGGAAGGAGGGACCAGAGGGGAGGGAGATGGATGGACCGAGGGTAGTGATGAGGGGGCGCTAGGTCCTGACGTTACCTCATGGGCGCAACGGGAACACGGTGGGTCCTGGGTGGAAAGCTGCTGTTGGACACGCACGCTGTCTTCAGCCAGGGGGAACCACACTCCTGAAACACAAAACGCACAGAATTATTTTTATGTATGCAATCAAACGCTGAGGATGGCAGAAACAGAGGCATCAACAGCGTCGGCTTCCAGGCAGAGCTGTGGGGAGGACAGGAAATGACAAGGACGGAGAAGTGAAGGATGAACTTCTCTTCACTTCTAGCATTTCAGCAGAAAACCATTTCTTGTCCTCAGTCATCAGTCGGTGTGGAAAAACACATTTAAGTGTCTGTGTGCAGATGCATCCGTTTTTTGTCACTTGATACCTTGACAGTAATTTGAAAAAGGATTTCATCAGGCAACAAATGTAAGCTGGCTCTCTGCTGCACAGTTACACAAGCCGAGGACATTTCAGCATTGTCAATGCTTCGGACCGGTCTCTGCTGGAGTCTGAGCTGAAAGGGTTTTCTGGTGAACCGGGGTGATTTCACCACAAATCAGACCTGCTGGCACCGATGACGAGCATGAAGAAGAACTATAGAGAAATAGACATCTTCTCTCTGATGGTCCCGTTTACTCATGGAGGTCACATAGAGGATCAGGACTAAACTGAGACCGTTTCAGAATCAGTCAAAAGTTCCTCACAGTAACTTTGAACACATACGAGCTTAGTGCCTTTTAAGGAGGTACAAGTTTTATGAGCAACCGTCCAATAATTAAATACTAATGGTGCAAACTTAGTCAGCATCATTTCCTTCTTCCTAGCCAATTAATTCTTCACCAAGCAACCAAATGTGATGCAAACCATAATTTTAGGTCATTATAAGACAATGCAACTTGTACACGCAAGCAAACAGAACGTCTTCAGTTACTTCCAAACGTGTTTCCCTGCATGAGCGAGTCCAGAGAAGCTGTGCTGACATTTCTCCTTCTCCCCTCGCCTATGTGCACTGCTTCAAACGTTTCTCCCTACTCCCCTATAGATTCTCAGAAAAGGCCTCCACATGACTCTTCCAGGGAAAGTACAGAACAGTAACTGGTACTGACCCACAAGGGTAGGCTTTAGTTTCTCACACACACACACACACACACGCACGCAGTGTGCGTCTGCAACCACGTCCAGAGCTCACATGAGACATTGTTTGCCTGCATTTAAAAAAACACAGCTGAGTGGAATCTCAGCTGCCGTATATTCTCAACTGACAGAGAGCCATGCATTCGTTATTGTGGCTTCTGATCGCAACGAAGAGCATATTTTGTGTTTCCAGTATCGGCCTGTATAAATCAAGCCGCCGCCCACCTGAATTCATTATGTCCTACGATGCATTTCCCTCCCCCTTTCCCTGTAGGGCTATGTGGCTTTATATTTATGCATTAGGCCACTGATGCAAGTGTGGTTTCTTTAACAATTTAAAAACGGTATAAGATTAGGAACATTTTCATTACGTCTCAACGGCTCTCAACATGGTTGACGGCTGAGGTGCAAACGGCGCCGGGCTAACAGTGTTTTACCTACGAGTCATCAGCTGTAACCGCCGCTCAGAGCAAGCCGGTGGGTCACGCCAACATGAGCTAACATGAGCTAACATGAGCCAACATGAGCTAGCATCACGCGCAACCGACCCGGCTACGGCAACAAACTGAAGCTCTGATAACACACGGAGGAGGGAGAGCGACTTCATTCTGTGCTCAGGTAGACATTACTCAACTTATACCTTTACGTACACAACACTTGTGTGTGTGTTGCTTTATTAACGCTCTGAATATCAAATGTAGCACCTTTAATATTTTCGATGATGCAACCGCAACACGTCCGTCGTTAATCAGAAGGTTCATTTTTAGGACCAGACCAGCAGATTAACTGCGATCCGTGCATCACTAGTTTCCTTTGTAAAGGAAACGTATGCGTTGTGAATGGAGGTGAAATGAGATCAAGACAGTAAATACAACGTGATAAATGGGCAGCAGCTCGACATACACACTCTTGCTGGGGAACAAAATAATTGGCAGAACATCATCTCATGACCACAACCCATGAAAAGTGACACGTTCTACATTTCCATATGAATTCATTCATCCCATATTTCATCACACAATAATGTTGTCAAAAGATTGTCATCACAGCAGACATCTAGTCAGCTGACATTTTGTGCCGCACGCACAACAAAATCCCATACCGCTCATGCACACATTTTGCTGGCAATTCCTCAAGCATTTACTGTCAGCGGGGGAACGATGAGGCGGTGATTTATGAGAGGAGGAGCGGAGAGAGAAAACATGAGGAAAAGAGGAAGAGCACCCAAGCCTGGACTGCACATACACTTCTAAATCTGGTGGGCTGTCTGTCTGTCTGTCTGTCTGGAAAAGAATAATTTAGTTTATCCAAAGAAAAAGTGGCATTATTATTATTATTATTATTATTATTATTATTATTATTATTATTATTATTATTATTATTATTATTATTATCTGCTCTCGATACTAAGCTAACCTGAGTAGGACCGGTCTTCCAGATTCTACTACTGGCACTCGACATACTGAGCCCGTGAATGAAAGTATAGCAACTCCTGCAGCGATTACGCCTCGACTCGTCCGTCTTTCAGCTCGCTTCAAATCCAAAATGACGACCATATTGTCGCAGTTTTAGTTTCCTGACTCTGCAATGACTCGTCACCCCCCCAAAGAAATAAATAGAATAAACACCACTATGTGCAGTGAGCATCTCCTCTCCTGTACTGAAACGTGATCTCCTTCATGTTGCCTCTGCATTGAATTGTGCACGGCCCGTCACACACACACTTTCAGTTTATAAAAGAAACGTGAAGATGTTAATCCCGTTGTCGTACTGCTCATCATTGTAATAGGTGTTAATGTATGCATGTATTCTATCCCTCGGGGGTTTGCCGGAGGAAAAAGAGGTGTTTTTTTGGCTGATGATCAACTGAACGCTCCGTGTTGATTCTTTTCCTATAAAACCCGGTGAGGCGAACCTATGAGAAGACTTTGCCACAACGCGTCATAATGACAAAAGCCGGTTGAGCCGGTTTGCATAAAATCAAAACCGTTTACGCTTGTAAAGCGAAACCTGAAAATCGAGCCACCTTCGCAGCCTATGAGAGGCTTTCCAGCTGCTTTCTGCTACACACTGGCTGCATCAGCGATTAGGGATTCCAGCCAGAGGCAGTTTGAGAGCAAGACAGACAGAGAGAGAGACAGACAAGTGCTCCTGTCGGCCTCGGTGTGAAAAAAAAGCCTTTGGGGAGTTTTGATGTCGTCCACATGGAGCTGCCGACATCAAAAAGGCACTTCCAGCCGGTGAATACCAAACTTCAAATCAACTTCACCCCAGTGCTCCACTGGCAATACGCTACACCCTCCAGTGCAGAGAGCTGCTGCTGCTGCCACACACACACGATGGTACCTTATTGAACCTTTTATCTACATAAACTTGGTGGAAGAGTCATCTTCTACCCCGATGTGAGCAGTGTCGTTTCCACAATCCACTTAACGCATCGACTCTTTTTTGACAAATTCAGAAACCACCACAAATTAACTAGCTTTTAGTTATTTCGTGCAGCTCTTCTGATGAGATATTTCAAACCGCACATAAAGCTACACAGCTGGGACATGCTGGTCAATAACAAGCTGTTATAACGCAAAGCAAATATTCTAGCACTTTCATCTGCTGGAGAAATTAATACGACGAAGGTATTAATATACGAGGTATTCATTTCTTATGGACGGAAGGCAAAGGAGCAATTTCTGAAATAAACCGCTGTGGAAACCCTACAGTCATTCCGTTATTTCCTTAGAGACTCGGCACAGTTGGTAAGCGGTCTCACTATGAAAAATAAAAAGAAGATGCCCCCCAAAAACAAATAGTGGGAGAGTTCAGCTTCAAACTACCGACTGTGTGCTCACAACAAAGAGACCCGTAGTTCATTTCAGAGATGTTCGGAGGATCAGGACACGAAGTCAAAGTGCTGCTTCAAACCAACAATGAGCAGAGCCATGAAATGCAGAAGCTGGTTTGATCTCTAAAAAGGTGAGTGAAGGGACAGAATAAGAAGAAGGTCCGTTTCCACAGAGAGTCAGACGATAGAGAACTGATGACAGAAGTGAGGCGCACTGAGAGCGGGGGTGAGTGACGGGTGATGGTGGGAGATAAAAAAAAACAACAATGTGCTAGAAAGACGGGATGAGATGTGCCGTCTAACCTCACCGCTCTCCGGATTAAAAAGCGCTGCATTTAGAGGAAGGGATTATCCAGTTCCAAATACAGCGAGGAGCAACCGAGAACAATCTGCTTCCTCTCCTCCACCGCTTTAAAAAAAAGAAAATCCAGCGTTTTATTCTTCCGCTCTGAGGGGCAGCGGAGACACAACCTGACCAGACTCCACAGACTGGTTATCTCAGAGCAGAAAGGGAGGCAGTGGCACGGAGAGGGCCGCTGGTAGCGTGACAGCCATTGTTACACACACACACACACACACACACACACACACACACACACACACACACACACACACAGGGTCTGTTATCCATGCATGTGTGATATAGATTACCATAAAGGCAAACAACCATAGGTGCTAAGATAATGATATATAGATCGTTTTAAAGGTAGCAGGAGGAGTAAAATCCAAAGCATGAATATTAACCCT
Source organism: Pholis gunnellus (assembly GCF_910591455.1). Classification (NCBI taxonomy): domain Eukaryota; kingdom Metazoa; phylum Chordata; class Actinopteri; order Perciformes; family Pholidae; genus Pholis; species Pholis gunnellus. The sequence continues at coordinate 24,044,285 of NC_136535.1, forward strand.
CCGAACCCTAAAACCCGCGGGCAGGATTGAAAAATATGTTTTCTTTAAACAATCGCCAACACGCCATCGTTTATCACAGCCAGAAGCTGTAGAGGCCGTTATTACAGTCAGATGTTCACCTTTCCGACAATACTTGAACGCCGAACGCTTCCATCAGAGAAAGCAACCAAAACAAAACTTAAAATTGTGATATTTCATAAAAAATTTTATATTTAAATGTCTCATTTAAAATGTCCCAAATTAACCTTTTGCTTCAACCAGACTTTTTCTTTAAACATTGGTAACACTTAGAAATATGTTGGCTATATAGATTCCATTGTTTTCCAATATTTGTCGGATAAATTATCTAGAAAATTCTTTTGTGATTTAAGTCACGGTAACGGTGTTATACTGCACAAAAGACGTGTTCTAGTTCTCTCTACTTCTAGCCGTGGTTGTGCTGCTTCTATAGAGGAGCAGGACTTCTAGAAGACGAGGCCACAGAGAGCAACAACGCCCCCAAAACAGCTCGGTGTTCACAGAGTCAGAGGATGAATTCTGACATGAAGCTACGCAGTATATTTCCTGGTTGGTGCTCTCAGGATTTTGAGACTTTTAGAGGATTCTTTTTTCTTCTACAAGCTCCAAAAAAAAAAAAGAAGAAAAACAACAAACAAGCCGGTAACTACGGTGCACAGCTTAAAAACAAACTGCGTCAACTTTTTAAAAACAAACATACTGCTGATTCGTATTCCGACCGTATAACAGGACTGATTTTAGTTTCACCGGTGAGTGAAAAGGTTTTCAGGTTCTTTTCTTTTTTAGACAACAACAAAGGACTACTAATGACTCCTTTCATCCTGCACAGGATGTACGCACACGCCAGCGGTCAACTGACCGAAGCTTTTCACTGTGTTGAAGAGCAACTTCTAACAGAAGAGGCAACGCGAGGACACACACGGCATTTATATTGCATTGGTCCTCTGAGGTGGACTTAAAGGGCAAGTTCCACATGTTTTTGTCTCCAAGAGGCTAATGGGGAGAATATTTTCTAATTGATCCAGCATTACCTCCTCACCATCGATGTATGGCCAATAAAAGTGATTCATTTCTCAGCTGAGAGGCTCAGATTGTTATTATAAGTGTGACAACATTAAGGAAAGAAACCCTACAGGAGGTGCAGTTTGGTCCAGTTAAAAAAGTGTTGTCCCCGTTAGTCACTTAGAAACAAAGCATTGGGAAACACCCTTTAAGGCCACGCCACACTCTTTTGGGGCTTCACCAGATAATCCTGAGATCAACACGGTGAAACCTTCGGTCGTCAATCGAAAAGAAAAACTTTGATCCGACTGTGAAAACGAGTCCTCCGGCGGCTGACGGATGACGCAAGTCAATAACGTGTCATCACAGCGGTACGAGTCACCCGGCTTTCATCACACCATCTGACATGCCTCAATATTTATATATTGTGCAGTCTGTCTCAGGGAGACAGTCTGGGAGAGTTTTAGTCCGTCAGTGAGATCCAAAGCAGATTAAGAGGCAGAACGAGACACGGCAACTTCATTTACTCTGACCGAAACTATTCTCAGTACGAAGAATTACCCACAGTTTGACATTTCTCCATAAACTAAGAATCAGAGTAAAGCTATGCGGCATATTACTGTTTCCAGGCATCAGTAAGGAGCTCAAAATACAGACCTGTGATAGTACTTATTAAGAGTATTTCATCACTCAGACACACGCCCACTCGGCTCAGGTTATGTCAGTGGAGCGATGAGTCAGAAGTGGACTGGCTCAGTGTAACACCATCCAGAGAGCAGTCAATCATGCGTCACTCACACATGTGACGCGCTACACTGAAGGTTAGCGAGACAGAAGCCCTCGCCACGCTGGGGAACACAGCTCTTCCTTTTCATGAAACAACCAAACCATTTACTAATGTAACAAGCAGACATTAGAGTAGAGCCGTTCTGATACCAGTATCTAGCATTTTAGGCTGAATCAGAGGCATTCCAAACGGGAACAACAAAACGTTTCACTGTGTGCCGGACCCGTACAAACTCGTACTACATAACTACTCTCTCACGCAGCCTATTTATTTCTCTAACAATGCTACGTAGCAACAACAAATCTGTTGAAATCAGCAGGAGGAAAGCTAGTTGACGCTAGCTGTTAGCAGTCCTGCTTGGCTGAGGGCTAGATGACGAGGTTCCATTGAGTTACATTATAGATGCGTTCAAATGTAATCTTGTAAAATGTAGTTTTTAAGTGAGAAACCACAATGTTTTCACAGCAATATGATAGAGGGAACTATCACCTCTTTAACGTCCTAAAACTAGCTCTAAGCAGCTTAAAACACATTAAAACTATTAGATGTGTTTTCATGTAGATGGCCACTATAGAGGAGAACATGTAGAAAGTCTGTAGCCTCGTGTACCTGCTGCTATAACAAGAAAGAAAACTATGAGCTCATCTTTAGAAGCATTCATTCACTGCACGTCTTCAAAGAGTTTAACCTGAGACAACGATGGTAATCATACCACATACGTACCGGGTTAGTAGTACACGGGAACATCTACATTAAAGTAGAAAGCGGAATTAAGAAGCGCTTGTTTTACTATCAAAAACAATAAGTTAAAGGGACATCTCAAACTTTAAATAGTTACACTAAGCGCTAAACTTCTTTTAAAAAACAGACTTCCACTTGAGACGTAGCCTAATAAATAAACAAAGCTGTAGCATATTTCAATCATTCTCAGGTGTTTTTCTGGTACATGCGGACACGAGAACGCTGTAACATGCAGTTATAAAAACTTTTTGAAAACCGTCAGGATGAAGTCCAGCAACAGTCGGGGGGGACCCGAGAAAACAAGTCAGACGGAAAGCAGCACCAGCGAAGAAGAGGTCAAGTGACTTCAGTGGCCCCCCCGAGAGAAGAGGAGAGGCATCTTACCATGAAAGCATTTCCCCGAAAAACAGTGAGGCGGCTCCGTGAAGACACAATCACAGCCGCCAAGAAGAAGAAGAGAGGGGGAACACTCGCTCTGAGGTCCACGACGAGCTCAGTACTCAAGACGAGACAGACTAAAAGAATGTGCGCGTCCGTAAGTTCCTGCTTGTGACGAGAGGATCGGGGAATAGAACAGCCTGGCTCCAGTTCCCAGCTAAAGGCAGGAAAACAGCTGCTGGAGGGAGGGAGGGAGGGAGGGGGAGGGAGGGAGGGGGAGGGAGGGGGAGGGCTTAGAGCGGAGCACGCTCCGCGTTTCCCCGAGCACAAAACCACCCACTCTCCAGAAGAAACGGTGGGAAGGATACCCGGAAAAACACAAGCAGTTCTCCCACGTTGACAGATTATTGTTTACCAAAGCAGACGCTCTTTGGAAGTCTGTTGTTGCATTCAAAACGTTATTTTATGCCGACTACGGTGTTTAGGATGAAGGATTTATACGATTCCACAAGCATGGTGTCAGTTTCACTTATTTAAACTAGTGTCATAGCACAATAGTTCATAATAAGAATAAAAGGAGCGCAATATGAACTTGTTCAAGCTCAAGTGAAGAGATGAAGTTGTTTCTCTTTCACTCCAACAAAGCAGCGAGAGAGCGAGCAGCGTTCAGACAACATGGATTAATGTCTCATTGATTTACAGCCAACAAACTGACGATGTGGACGTTTACTGTGAACAAGCCGAGTCTGGAGGACAACTAAGAGGCTGATTTCTACGTTTACCAGAATCTCATGCGCCACCCGTTTACCTCTAGAGACGACAGACCCGGTGTTCTTCTTCCTCTGACCTTTGTTTAACTAATAGAACTTGGGAAACTGCTTGAATTTAAACTTTGTTTAAGCTTAGTCATTAGTGCTTTGCCTCAGCTTGTCATTTATTGGGGTGGGTTATATAAAGTGGGAATTATATATATATATATATATATATATATATATATATATATATATATATATATATATATATATATATATATATATATATATATATATAAAGTGGGTTGATAAAAGACTGCATTTATCTGTTAGTTTCAATCCGTTATTGGTCCTTTTAAACAACAAACACATTTTACAACACTACAGCTGGTGACAAACATTTTTTTTTAAAATATTTACATTTGCGGATCATTTTTTAATGCAGTGGTCTCACTGGGTTTTGCACATTGTGTTAATGTGGGACTATACACATGAACCTCTCACTGGTGGATGAACTAATGTGAAGAGGCCTCGGGGTGTAACAGACCATGTCAGGTTTATCTGGCGCTTCTTGTTCTAGTTTTGCCGTTAAAACCAAACAATGCGTCCCAACAGGAAGAATTAATCTCGTCCTTTTGATATCGGTACGATGAGCTCAGTTATGGCTCCCCCCCCCACCCCCCACCCCCCACCCACCATCTTCTCTCTTCCTCCCTCCTTGGCTCCGACACCATCCCCCCCCTGCTCTCCACCTATGTATCCATGCTGCTCTTCATCTCATCTTTCTCCCCCTGGGAGACAAGGAAGCCTCTCTCTCCCCCTCCCCCCCATCAGCAAATGCACAACAGCATTCCTCCCTGCCTGCTGAAAAAAAGAGTTTTCTGCTGAATTATGCGATTATTAAAGCAACGTAGCTTCAAATTAACTCATGCAAGAAAACCACACTGGTGCTTGTGCTGACATTCATAACAGATTCAACTCCTCCCACCCACGCTGAAGGCTGCTGCTGCTGTTTGCCGCAGGACTGCTCTGTGTTGACGTAGTGTTTGCGCGTCGATACGAGCGTGACCTGGAGCAGGGTCACGGAGAGTGGGCCTGAACTGCACCGACGGGCGGCCATGAGCGTGTGCTGGTTTTCGCGGTCATTTAGGGGCACAAATCATTACGAGAAGGCGGGAAAACATATTTTAGTTGTTATCGTCGAAGCTCATTGCAGGGACGGACTACGGTTTGGGAAATTGGTCAAAGAATGAGTTCATAGAAACAAACAAAGATGGGAAAGAGTTGCTGTTTAACAATATAGAGTTCAAGATACAGCACATTACTGTTTCACCCTCTGAACTCAAGCAGTTTGGTTCTCTCGGCTACAAGTACAGACAACTGGAACATGTCTTTTGTGCATTATAACAGTTACCATGCCGTAAATCATAAAGAAGAAAAGGAATCTACAGCATATATCCATATTTCCAAGTGCCCACTTGTGTTAACAATGTAGGAAAAAAGAGGCTTTATGAGGCGTATTCATTGAACTATTTACATTTTTACAACCTATCCCGTCTCCTCTCTGCGTTCAGTCAAAGCTTCAAAGGATTGTCGTCACATGACTGTTGGTCTCAGCAGAGTCGATCGTGGCGCTGAGGAGCTCAGATTATTCACAGAATCTGGTCGAAGCAAAGCGGTAATTCAAGGCGAGATTTTAAGAAACATGATGAAATGTCACAATTTTAAGCGTAGTTTTGATTGCTTTTTCCAACAGACGCGTCACACACACACACACGCACGCGCACACAGAGTTTTGGCGATTGTCGAAAACATGCTTTTCAATCCCTCCTTGGGGATCAGAGGGTTAATGATTGTAATAAAAACTATATAAACTGCACTACGATTCTCCTGTCTGTCATAAAGCAGATGGACGACTGCACAATGTGCAGATGGAAGAGTCGAGCAGACCAGTCAATAAAAGACCCATTTGTCCAAATGACTTCCTGCTCCTCAGACCAAAGGATGAGGATGAGCTGCCGCCGTCGGCCGTCTCCGCGTCTCCGCGTCTCCCAGGAGAAGAATTTGTTGGCAACCACGTGTTGGAAGTAGCAGCAAGCCAAAGCTAACCCTCTCCGGGAGTCCCGCGCCTTCATGTGTCCACAAACGCAGCACCGCCATCCAAACACCAGAGACATAAAGGTAAACCTGATGTCTCACACAAATATTTTCATGGCAGGTGTGATCAGCAGGTAAACTAAGCACATTCTTTCACATCGCAAGACCCAAAATACACAAGTTGGAGCTTGTTGATGTATACGTTCCCATACGGCGGGGCTTCGTTGCTTCGGCACTTTCACCGACGCCACACATTCTGTGGGCGCTCTGCGTTTGTGTGGATTTTCTCCGACTTACTCTGGTTTCCTCCCACAGTCCCAACGACAAGAAGGGGAGTCGAGTACGCAACTCTAAACTGCTGACGTGCGTCTCCGTGTTTGTTTGGCGGTCGGGAGATGATGCTGCAGCATCTGTTGACCCTCAACGGGACGCAGCAGGTAAAAGAGTATGGATGGATATGAGTCATGGTGGCGGCCATATTGTAATCTAAACTATGTGGAGGCGTTTAACTGAGAAAAAAAATAAATAAAGATGTGAATGCAGGGGGAGAGATTCATCATCATTTCACAGCCTGAACAGATATTATCCAACGCTCATCTGCATGAACAGGCTTTGCTGGGTGTAAAAGCACTGGTGTGCCACACACACACACACACACACACACACACACACACACACACACACGCTTAATTTGGGCCAAATTAAATTATTAAAGAGTTTATTACAGTATCACAGCATTTGATTTATGGATAGCTGTAAAGACAATTTCAACAAATATAACAAAAAGGTTTTTGAAGAAGATTACCAAGCCTAGCTTTAACTAGTGTCAGACTGACAGTTTTCTCCAAACCTTTTTAAACAGCTTCTGCAAGGGAACCGTAGACTGATGGTCTCATAAGAAGGAGTACTGGACTACAATGGATCGGGCTTCTGTTGTTTCGTGGGGGCCGTTGTGTTGGTCATGTGACACATGAGCCAGTCTCACTCAGCATTGAAGTATAAAGACTCACTTAAAAACATCTTTGTCTGGACGTATGTGAGCAAAACTCAAGCTAGCTGCTGGTTTCTGTAGATCCGGATGCTTTAACTAAACCTTTATTAAAGATCTGATGCTGTAGCTTTAAGACGCTGTAATGTAATTCTGAAGTGTACTGCAGCAACATAAGGCCTTCACAGGATGAAACCTGAGCCTAAACTCTCCAGGCCTGCACTACATATGGGCTGCTGCAATATTTAGCAGCAGCTCTTGGATCAGTTTCCCCTCGTGCCTCCAGGTAAGCCCAAACCGGTCCGATCAGGTTTCCACAGCTGGGTGATGGAGGTGGATCTGTCACCAGTGGGACGCTTTGACATTTTCAAACAGAGACATGTCACTCGACAGTTACTGAAGACGTGATCAGATCCTTTACTCGTGTAAAAGTAGCTACACATTAATAAACGACGTCCATTTAAAAAAAAAAAAGAAGACCAGACAGTAACCAGCAACTAAAGGACCAGCCAACACAATGCATCCCTATTCAGCTCTGGGGTTTGAACAGACGGAGGAGCGGTGCTGAAGCTCGTAGTGAAGGCGATGAGCAGACTCACCTCTTAATCCATCAGACTGAGGAAGTCTAGAGAACAGAGCATCTCCACTGAGCCAACGGGGGGCACAGGCACCGATATCAAGCGCCTTAGTTCCTGTTGAGAAAAGACAAAAACGTTCGATTAGCAAAGAAACATGAGAAGGTGTGTTTGCACATCACATCTGAAGGGTGGTGTTTTGATAAACCAAAATAGCACACGTTTAAAATGTGGGGTCACTGCATATTGGCTCTTTTACAGCGGCCTAGATAGAAGGTAAGGGAGCTCACGGCACTTCTTAATGAGCGCAAACACGACGGTGCGATTAGAGGCAATGGTCTGAAACAAGGTTCTGCATTATATACACACACACGTTAAGTGCTGGTGGATGCTCTCCTGAGTAAACCTGTGCTGGTTTGAGTCCAGTTCAGATTCAGGCCAAGATGAAGCAAAGGAAGAGGAATAAAGGGGAGGAGGAAGAAGAGAGGGAGACTGCTCTTTTGAATATTCATGAGCCTGTGCATTCTTAAAGCTCATCAAATTTTAAGACCACTCCTCTTCTAACATTAAAGGGACGGCGTCCCCCCGTCAGTCATTGGTAGTTAAAGTCAGCGATCAAACCAAAGGAATACCAACAGATCCAAGAAGTAGAATAAATACAGGTGTTAGTACTTCCTACGGTTATGACTGAGGGTTCTTCACGTAAAAGATGCAAATCAAAAAGCAGCCCAGAGAGCCGCTCTGCTGCAGCATTACTCGCTGTGCTCAACAGCTACTCTACTCATAAGCTCCTCTGGTAGTGAGAGCACTCACTCTTTACGAGTGGCGCTTCAGTGGAGCAGCTATTCTGTCTGCAGATTCTTCCAGTGTTGGCCGGTCAAACCGGGGTCCACCTGAAGAGATTCAGAGGAAATCGGCAAATTTATATGCATTTAAGAAAAAAAAATGTAAATCATAGACTTTGAAGGCGTAAATGAGAAACGATGTTTTTAATATTTATGATCAATAGAAAGACGATGTTTTTAATATTTATGATCAATAGAAAGCTGGTTTCCTGTGTGCATGCAAATATAGTGAGTGAGACATCGTCACTGCCTCTTCTTCTACTACACAAACACAACTCTGCAAAAGGGCGTTCTGTTGATAAGTAGGACCTGAAACGAGATGAAGGAGGGAGCGCTGATGGTGCAGAGGAGGTTGTGATCATTGATTAAATGAAGCACAGAGCACCAGAGACCCTGTAAAGACATTAAGGTGTGGAGTTCATTAGGAAACTCTACCTATTAAAACAAAAAAAAACAGATTAAACTACTGGTAAAAACTTGAAGAACCGTGGATCAATGAGCAAAAAAGTAAACCAACACCATCTTATTTAAGACATTTGTCAATAATCCAGATCCACTCTGGTCAAACACCACTAGCCTGATTCATGTTCCAGCATACACTCATTTAGCTTAATTTAAAGTTACTACAAGGACCTGGAAGGAGAGACTACTGGTCTCTGCTGGCGTCTGAGCTGAGGGGGATTCTGGGGAACCTGCACGAGTTCACCAGCATCGCACTACCTTTGTTCAAAGCGTCCTCATCGGCTGCATGGTTCTTCCACAAAAAAGAACGGTTTTATTATTTTATTCTGCTCCAGTGCAGGCATGTTCAACACTGTAATTTCAATTATTTGACAAGTTGAATTAGTGCACAGGTATTCATTAACATCTGTTCTTCTGACATTTTATCATCAGTGCACAGTGACTGATTTAAATGAGCTCACAAACACTTGGGAGTGCAATTTAACATGCACAAGAGGAAAAGAAGAGGCCAGCTGACAGACGATGGGGGGGGGGGGGATTATGTAGAACTGCAGCTTCTAATGACTTGACAGTTTAAATGGTGGTTAGAGGGAAGAGGGGAACGATTTATCAGTAGGAGACTTCAGCCCTCAATGGTTTCTGCCTCACCCTCCTCCTTCTCCTTCCAGTCTCGTGCGTTTCAACCCGAAAACATTCTCAAGCGACCAGACGCGTCTATTGTCTGAGTCACAGTCGTATACGGGCCTGGGCTGAACTAGCAGCCATCAGAGAGAGAGAGCCTATTAAATCATGGAATAAAGACGCAGAGACACGGCGGTGTGAAGACGGAGCACCTTGTTAGGAGCTCGAGGGTGCTTCATCATCGCCTCCTTGTTACGCTGAAGAAACTATAAATAAATAGATAAATCCCCAAAATACTTTACACACACCGAGCACAGTCACACCTCGGCCTGGAGATTGTTAGAATTGTGAACCCAAAGCCTCCCAGAATATGAAGCGCTGCCCTTTGTTCAACTGACAGCTAGTAAATAAGATTCACTTCCATCACTACTGAAAAACACATTTACTGGTTTCTTCTTCTTTGATCGGTTTCCCTCCTCACAACTTTTGGACTGCGGTGACTACGAAGAGTCCAACTTTTCATTAGAAAAAACAGTCAACAGCTCCCTTTATTCTCTGAGAGGGAATAATAGAAACGACCGGGGATGTCCAGATTCAAGTTTTTATCAACTATAATTTGCAGCAAGGCTCCAAACTAACTTCCTGGAACCGCAGAGAAAACTAATTTCAACCGTGCTGAAGTCCGTGTAAACCGTCACAAATACTAAACGTGATCGTTCTGCAGGAAATTGTATTTAAAATACTTTACATTTAAATTACATTTTTTCTCCAATATCCATTTTATCATATCTCCTTCAAACAACTGTATTCATTATGCACATTAGGACTTATAATTTACCTTCACCCGGCGCTCATTTGTTACTAAGCAGCACTTGAACGCATCATAATCAATTCAACCTCTGTTAAGGTTCAACTGTGTTGCCGGCAGATTACTCAGAGCTGCACACATAGGAATCAATTATAAAAAATAAGTTTCTGATTACGTTTGTTGCTCCAAAGTTTTTAGGGATGATTCTCCACGGCTTATTTTGGACAACTTGAGAGCTTTTTAAAACTTCCGCACTACTTTTATGGTGAAGAAGCCTCCTCTTTGCTTCCCCTCTCTCCTCCCTGCTAACACACAGACCATGAGCTCTTTTTTTTATAAATAGGACAAAGTTTCAAGGAGCACCGGTATCGTTTATAAAAATGGTCCAAAATAATCCACGCACATGTCCACAGCTTGTCCCGTCTTTGCCGTCTCTTTCCTTCACATTATTTCCTCGACTAAAGCGGCCAATGAAGCGGCACATTTTGACAGTGCGACTGGCCGTGCTCAAACGCGACCCGACACGCTCTCCATGTAGGCCACGGGGTGGTTCCGATGACATGGAGCTTAACTGAAAAGGCACGTTAGCGGATCAAAAGTGCCGCGTCACTCTCGTCGGTCAAATTAGCTCGATGTGCGATTGCTGAGCTCGTGGCCTCATTTACCCCCCCCCTGAAAAAAGCAGTCATGAGCGACAGTCAGACGCCGTGTGCATCAACACCGTCGGCTTGCTGCGCTCAAGCACTTAACAGGGTTCTATTTAAAAATGATAAACAGTATGTGGAAAAAGATGGAGGGGGAAGGAAACAGACACGGGTGTGAATAGAGTGTCTGTTCCGTTCCTGCGTGGCTTTGATCGAACCTCCTGCTTTCCTTAAACGCCCCAGAAACACTCGGCCTCAGAAGAAAGATAATGTTTCTCCCCTGACCCAATGAGAACTGTGCAACAGTTGGTTCAGTGCACCATGGCGTAACTTATCTGAAATACTTGGTATTCGATGGTGCAATACATCTCTGCAAGGCACACGTTGGACATTTGCTCATTTCGTGGTATCTTTTGCTGAAAACGGAACACACGACCTACATAATGTTAAAGTATTCGTGCACAAACGTAGAGGAACAGGAAGGATGACGAGCGTTCTTCAGATGGAACCCACCGCTGTGAACAAAGATCCTGACATCTTGCAGAAAAAGAAAGCCGTTGTACGTCAGTGGAGCACATCCATGAGCACACAGGACAACTCAATTATTCATGCCAGTGTAGTGTTGCAAAACAATGGCTAGTTTCAAGGACTAGTTGGAAATAGAGGCAAGTGTGTGTGTGTGTGTGCATTAGCACAGGATGCTGCCATGAAACCATTCTTCATTTAAAAAGGAGTGGGAAGCCTTTCCCAGCTCCTCCTGAGAGGAAACACATCACTGGTTTAAACAAAAAGTCAACATCCTATTCAAAGAGGTTAACAATTAGTTTCCCGACTACACTCAAGCACCATATAATATGACGACATCTTGTTAGTTAGTTTCTGGCGTGAAACTTTAATAAATGCAGATGTTTTCACAGCAATATAAAATAGATGTTAGAACACTAGGTCTAATGAACCTATAATGCAAAAATTAAAACCATTAATGCCATTAACCAAAGCAAGTATTTAAATACAAATACAACCATTTACTACTGCAGGTAACGATAGTGATGCCATACAGAGTTTGATCATAACAGGATAATCAAAGCCAGTAGTTTAACCAAGATTGCATTTGAAACATTTTGGAACTTTTTGTATGGCTGCTCAACAAAGACCATTTGTTTACATACAACAATAATAAACATGCGTTGATACGAGCATCGATGAGAGTACTAGTGTTGCCCGTCCCTACCGTACACACCTACACCTGGAAAACAAAATGCTTCACTATTTATCATAAAGCAAAGCATTGCACTCATGGCTTATGAACCCACTCCTCCTCCTCCTCCTCCTCCTCCTCCTCCTCCTCCTCCTCCTCCTCCTCCTCCTCCTCCTCCTCCTCCTCCTCCTCCTCCTCCTCCTCCTCCTCCTCCTCCTCCTCCTCCTCCTCCTCCTCCTCCTCCTCCTCCTCCTCCTCCTCCTCCTCCTCCTCCTCCTCCTCCTCCTCCTCCTCCTCCTCCTCCTCCTCCTCCTCCTCCTCCTCCTCCTCCTCCTCCTCCTCCTCCTCCTCCTCCTCCTCCTCCTCCTCCTCCTCCTCCTCCTCCTCCTCCTCCTCCTCCTCCTCCTCCTCCTCCTCCTCCTCCTCCTCCTCCTCCTCCTCCTCCTCCTCCTCCTCCTCCTCCTCAGTCTCTGCTTCATCCATTTCACCTCACTGACCGCGAGCAGCCATGTAGGACCAGCATCAGACCACTGAGCTAAAGGTCACCTGAGGCGAGAGGATTCACAGAAGGTGTGTGGATGTGGACTCTGCCCTCACAATGACCTTGTGGTCTGGGCACACTGTTTTGCATGCCAGGAAACAAAAAGAACGCAGGATGTCTGCTTTAAAACAGTCGAGAGGAAACTTCCTGCTTCCAGGTCAGAATTAAACCTTCTCGTTAACACTACGTTGAATGTAAAGATGTGATTATGTACAGAACATCAGGTTCTCCATGTACAAATAAATAAACAAATAGGAAGAAGTGGTGCTTTGATTTAAAATACACACTTTAAGTTGTCACTGAAGGTGTTTTTTTGAGCAGGTATTTAGAATGAAGACCTCACATTTCATGAGTTTAGAGAAAGAAGTCCAAAAGACTTGTTCAGGCGGTCACATTGTTCCTACACCGATACAAATGAAGACCTGTAAAAACGTTCACAAGCCGTCATAACTGACGTGCTGAATGTCTTTATTCATCTGAAGAGTCAATGACATCACACGGTTTTCATTGTCAGCATCAGAACCGTGTCTCTTGTGCTTGTAAGAGCTTGAGATCGTGGCTTCAGTAACGAGAAGCTTTGTAAACCTTAACGTATTACCGGAGAGAGAGAGAGTTTATTAAGGCCATCGCTACAGTAACGCCCCTCTAATCCACAGCCATTAATCACTCCACTATTCTACCCTCCTCCTCCGTCTGCATGTCTCCTTATATGCCATTTGACTCTCACCAAGGAAACATCCACACTACTACACGTTCGCTTTAAAAAAAACGCATAACTTTTGCTACATTTATGCCTAGCGTCCACAATACTCCTGCGTTTTAGAACCCCTAAAAACAGACGTTTGAAGCAGTTTCAGTTTGAATATCGCGGGTCGTGTTTTAGTCTGGACGAGGAGAAACTGACGTCCACGTTTGCTTCTTGATTGAGCATCAAAGTCCCGCCCTGATTCTTTACGCCCCCATCACGTGAAAAGCATCAGGCTCGTCTACCAGAAGGTTATTTCAACATGGATAACAAACACCAGTGGCTTCATTAGAAAACCATCACATTGGCATCTTAAAATCACTGCTAGGTAGTTTGTTTTCTACACCAACCCTCCTTTTTACACAGCATTCTGCTGATGGGGTTGGAAATGCTAGTATCATCTCCTGCTATGTTGCGCACATTACTACAAGGTGAACAGAACCACCGTCGGGAGTAGTTTCCATTCACAGGAGTTAGCGGCTCAATGCGGCACATAATGCAGCGCTTCGGCGTACCAGTATAGAAACGTGTGGGCGGAAGCTTCTTCCAGGAGGAGCGCTTTAAACCACATCCTCCTCAGATGTGAAAGATAAACAGCCATAGTAACTTATATCCTCACCCCCCCCTCCCTCTCCCCTCTCTTCATCTCTCTCCGTGGGGAGGAACATCCGTCATCTGCCTGAAGAGCAGGATGAGAATCCAATCTTCAGCACGCATCGCTCACCCAGCAGCGACAGGCAACCCTGGCTGACACGAGCAGTAAACTACTCTGTTATAATCACGCACACCGAGCCTAAAGGAGGACACCGATGAGTGGAGTTTATTTTTAAAAGAGGATAAACTCATGTCCTATTTAACACAGACCGTCTGAAGCCAGTGCTCTACAAAGATGAGACCTCCAGTTGTGAAGAGTGAAGTCAACGCTGAATTGTCTTAAATCCTGCATTCTCTCTAATGTCCAGCAGGGGGCGACTCCTCTGGTTGTATAGAAGTCTATGAGAAAATGACTACTTCTCTCTTGATTTATTACCTCAGTAAACATTGTAAACATGAGTTTATGGTCTCAATCTCTGGTTTCAAGTCTTCTTCAATACAGCATGAGGTTCATTTAGTAAATTACAGTCCATTTAGAGTCAAACAGACCATAAAGCGTCACTCCTCCGCTGTCCAAATACGGTCACTTCCGTCTGTTCATTGGTTGCAAAAAAGCCAAGATGGCGACGGCCAAAACACTGAACTCGAGGCTTCAAAACGTCAGTCCACGAACCCAATGGGTGACTGACTATATCCAGTTATTACAGACAGCCTATGGTTTCATGTCCTATTTAATACTGAAGTCAGAAGCCAGTGGCAATGTCCCACAATCACAGATTAGACATGTCAGAAATAACGCTGCCGTCTTCAAATCAACTTTATCAGGACAATGGAAACAACAGATGGAAACAGCAAAACAGAGCAACACTATGCAGCATTTACCTCAGACACCAAAGTGCAGCTGCGGCTCTCACAACAATTATTCTCTCCCGGTGACACTCGTCCAAAATCATTTAAATGGCCCTCAAGAGCAAATAAACATGAGCGGCAGCGATTTAAAGAGAGCAATCCAATTTGGTGTGAGCCACTCAAGTGATTCGATTACAAAAGCACAAAACACACTGCTGGCCTTTTTAAAATGACCCGCTGTCCCGCAGAGCCCAGGCGTGGCCCCGCTCGACGGCGGATTGCCCCTGATGGGATTTCACAACATTAACATTCTACCGAGTCAGCATCAGGCACGCTGGGTACAGTGGCCCACTGCTGAAACAGCCTCCGACTGTGTGTGTGTGTGTGTGGGACAGAGAACGATTGTCCACACAGTCACTCCCCACTGACTTGCAATTATCAGACATGTTGACTGTAGTGGAATCCCAGTGGATAACTTAGTATGTGGCTCCTCTTGACAGACGCAGCATAGAATATTTATATCTGGAGGGAAACCACCTCCAGACATGATGCTCTGTAAACACTTTTTTTTTTAAATCACAGGCTGAATTTCAGAAGTGGATTAGTCATCGCGATGTCACATATTGGTTTGTGTTTTAAAGCTTCGAGTTTGGCGATTTGGCCGTCGCCATCTTGGCTTTTTTGCAACCAATGAAAGGCGGTGGAAGGTAGCCCCGCCCTAAAGCATCCCCTGCTTTATGGTCTGTTTGACTCTAAATTAACCATCATTTACTAAATGAACATCATGCTGTATTGAAGGAGACTTGAAACTAGAGATTGAGACCATAAACTCATGTTTACAATGTTTACTGAGGTAATAAATCAAGAGAGAAGTAGAGTCATTTTCTCATAGACTTCTATACAACCAGAGGAGTCGCCCCCTGGTGGACATTAGAGAGAATGCAGGTTGAAGACACTTCCACATCGACTTCACTTGTCAGAACCGGATGTTGCCGCTTGTTTTGAATGCACTAAAAAAAATAAAAATTGCTTTTGTCATCAGTCAACTGGTGTATTCACGTCATACGAGACGGCCCATAAAAGACCTTGCATGTGAACCTCTTAGCTAGAGATATAAACGGGATAGAGCAGAAGCAATTACTCGATTTTAAGAACCGATGAAGCAAAACAATAAAGATAAATGAGCTGCTTTAATCAGAAGGTAACGTCATATTAGCAGGTCAGAGTGTGTGATTTAAAAATAAATAAATAAAGTGCAGCATCTTGGTGGTAAAAACTTCAATCAAGCAGTGGAAATAATGATCTCCCATCTAGAGCAGAAAGCATGTTTTCATGATCAATGTTAGGGCTGAGTTTGTGACAGCAGCAGGGAGGCTGAAGGCTGATAGCAGTCGTCACCCACAGCTGTCATTACAACCGATTTGCTACTTTGCTAACATAAAATCACCAAATATCCTGACAGTGATGTTGTGAGCACGGCAGTCACATCATCCCAGTACCACCAACAGTGCAGAGCTACTGCTTGAATAAAAAAATACATTCATTTCCTAATCTTTCACATTGTGCGTTTTCGTGTAAATAGCCACAGATGACATTTAGAGTACACTGACTTCGGTGCAGTTAAAATGATTTGAGAAGCTGGTGAATAAAGAGTCTTGTGTCAAATGACACAACGATAAGATTTGTTTTTATCAAAGCAAATATTTAAATAAAAACACAACCAGGTCCAGGTGAAAATCAAAGCATTGGTCCAACCCTGTGCTCGTGACCAACGCCCCTTGTATTTGGCTTCCTGGTGGACTCTGGACCTAAACAGCAGAGCTCTCCACTGTTGACCTCTGAATACTGTGAAGCCGGGCACATTCATGCCACCCACCCTGGTGGCAACAGCGAGGTCATCCGGTGTCAGTGGTCACAGGGTCAAACCCCAGCTGGTGGGGAATAGAGTGCAGGGGGGTCAATAGATCCTCCAGGACGGGAGCATTTAACCCTTCAACAGTATGAGCACGCTAATTAACATTTAAACCATTTTGCAGAGCCAAGTGTGATGGAGTCGTCTGCAAAAAAAACCTGCAACTGAACACCAGACAAAAAACCACCCAAACAGTGGCCACCACATCAGCCAGCTGATGTCCTCCATCTCACCCATCTGCTGCTGCTCCACCCACACAGATCTCTCTCATGACTCTCTCTGGACAGCAGCCTGCCGATGCCCAGCAGGGCAAAGCAGATGGTGTGGTTTACAGGAAACGCATTTAGCCCTTTCAATCAGCCGGCAAACGCTGCAAAGAGAAATGGTCAAATAGTCCACTTTCTACCGCTTCCAGGGGCAGCAGGGCGCCTTGTTTGCTCACCTGGAATAATGTAAGCCTTTGTGCTCAGAGTTCATTTAGATCAGGGGGAGAAAAAAAAGAAAAAGGAGCTGCCAGCCCCTGCTTGGTCGAAAACTCCAGAAAATATAAGCAACTTAAAATGCAGGTAACAAAAGCATGTCTCTATTTTTTGTTAGTTTCCCCAGGACATGAAAGGGGGAATTAATTCAAGGGAAAACTGCCATTTATTTATCCAAAATATAAGCCTGCCTTTAAAAAGGCAGCTCTCTGGTCTACAACAGCAGGTATATTGCCGCGTGCGAGCCAAGAATGTTTTTTTGCCATTGAAATCATTAAAAGCAACCACCTGGGAAGATGAATGTCTCTAATGCGTCTTCTCGAGGTTTACGGCGCGTGAATGACTTCCAAAAAAAGCAATTAGTATGACAATAAAAATGCCTTTTTTTTTATTTGACTCATGCCCGTTGCTGCAGCACCAGTCCTACCTGTTCAGTTCAGAGCGTGACAGAACAAGTCAACAAGTTACATTGTTTCAAATAAAGAAAATAAGCGACGAGTTTGAACATTTTTCCTTGTATGTGGTCACCAAATCCCCTTTGCTTATAGGTCACCTTTGAGTGTTTTTGTATTTGTCAAAGAGGAATGAAGCACTAAATGAACACAATATTTAACAGAGTTAAAAAGAGGAAAGTTTGAAACAGGAGTTGTCTGCTTGTAAGCGACAACACAACACAGTCACGATTCTTTTTTTTTTTAGGTTGTTTAACGGAAGAGAAGACATTAACTCACCGCACGGCACCTCTTCCAAAACCAGCGTGTCCAAAAGGAAGAAAAGGTTTCGAGAAAGACGACCCGACAAAAAACCCTCTCACGACGACGAAGTTTCCTCTTTCCTCAGCGGACAAAAACAACAACCAGTGCGCAGGACGAAGAGTGCCAACCGCCCAGTTGATGGTCAGTGTTTAAAGTAATGCACAAAAACCTGGAAATGTGTCCGCGTTACCGGAGTGAAAAGACGTTTTTGCTACAGCGCACACGGGCGGCTTTTCTTCTTTGTTCCTCCTGCCCGCAGCCTGTTCCGTGGATGTTATCACCGCTCGTGCGTCTCTGACAGCCGCTGATTGGCTGGAGGGTCGGGATCAAGAAAAGGTGACTGGTGTCAAGTTAGCCGGAATAACAAACACTGTTTCCGATCACGACGTCCGTAAAAAGAAACACTTTTGTAACAAAACACCATTTTCACATTGTGTTTTTATTATATAATACTAGAGTGTGACGTTGTTTCACGTTTTTTTGTGTTTTCGTGTTGCTGAAAGCTATT
Source organism: Pholis gunnellus (assembly GCF_910591455.1). Taxonomy (NCBI): domain Eukaryota; kingdom Metazoa; phylum Chordata; class Actinopteri; order Perciformes; family Pholidae; genus Pholis; species Pholis gunnellus. The sequence goes on from NC_136535.1 coordinate 24,062,584, forward strand.
TTACCCCTAAACGTGGCAAATGTCATGCTTTTATTTTGTAAGAAAATCCCTTAACTTCCTGTAAGATGCTAGCTTTGCAGGAACTTGACGCAGGGTGGAGGCCACCTCATGCCTTGCATAGTTTTATTCTGAGCTTCATCACGACCTGTCTGCTGCCGTTTGTAGTTTATGTTCTTGCGTTTGAAGGTAATGTCTTTTATAGTATGTCAAATAATGACTCAGCATGTCATATGTATGACTTATTGTATCTAGTAAGTCATAATTATGAGATGCTAAGTTTTATTATTATAATGACTTACAGGATCTTTATTTCTTTTCATAACAGTTGCAGAAATGCTCTTCCATCATATAGCAAGTTAATATTTGGAAAACAAGTGCATTACTTTCCATTACACACTGATTCTATTTTTCATGTTGATTAAAAGTATATGAAAAAATATATACATGAATAAAAAAGCATATCTTGGAGATATCTTGCAATTTTATTCCACATGTCCTTGATTAATGTGCATATTTTTTATCTTTACGTTTTAATTTAATTCATGTTCAATATTGAAGAGTCACTGAGTGGGAGCAGCTGGATTTATGGATTAAATCCAAGCTAATGGGTAAACACGCATCTAATGCCACTCACCACAAACACAAGCTCATCATTATGGGATTAACACCGGGGGTTTTGTCAGTTAGAGCTCATATGGCTTCACTGTTACCACAATGCAATGCACACAGTTGAGTGGTGATCTGATGAACATCCAGTGTTTCAAGGTTGTCGGTTTTGCCCCTTGTCCAATCAAGGGGCACATTGTGTTTGTATCACACCTGTACACGGCATCCAACAGCAGATTTTTTTTTAATTATGAGCAATGCGGGCTCTGGTAGTATTAATAATATGGGCCTGGATGAAATTAGGCTCATTGTGCAAACTAGACCATCAGCTCCCCGAGCAGCTGGCCTCGAATCAATTACAAAGAGAACCGGAGGATTGAAGTGGATGGGTTTAACACAGCAGGGATCACCACTCGCACAAAAAAACACTTCAAGTTGATTTTCTCCACTCCTTCAGTGAGTCATAAAGGGAAGGGATAAGGGAGTCAAATGCACCTATTCATGTTCTTGCAGGGAGTCAAATGAGTTGATCAATGAGCTTCAGAGGTGCCGGTAGAGGCAGGTTGTTACCTCCATGGACAGGGGCCAGGCTAGCTGTTTCCCTCTGTTTCCAGTCTTTATGCTAAGCTAAGCTAAACAGTCTTTAGTTGTTCACAGTATTCCTTTTTAAATGTCGTGGACTTGCTGTCACTACAGACGGCAAAATGTCTGTTACTCATACAGTTAGAAAAGTTGATCTCGGTGAAACAGAGACGGCTCCAACTGAACATGACTCAGAGCTCCCATGCTGTGTGTCTGCGTGTGTGTGTGTGTGTGTGTGTGTGTGTGTGTGTGTGTGTGCATGCGTGCAGTGTATTGAGTGTTGTGTAAGAGCAAGCTACAGTCTGAGTGAGAGTTAGGATGTGTCTGCCTGTCTACCTGCTTTTCAGTGACTACAGAGAGAGAGCTGTTCTCACCATCCTCCCCAAGTCCCTCCGACAGACACTTTGCATCAGATGTTTTCATTCTGAGCCTCTTCATTATGTCTTCTGCCTCGCTACCCGCTGCATCTATACCATCCTTTTCCCCCCTTTTGTCTCTATCTCCCTCCCAATTCCCTGAATGTATCTCCGTCCTGTCCTTACTCGTTGTGTCTTCTTCGTCCCGTGGGTCTGTCTCTCTCTCTCTCCCCGGACCGGTTGGGGTGTAACACCGGTCATAATAGCCAACTGACAGTTGAACAATGTCACTGAATCATCATGAGGATTTCTGCTTGTTAGGCAATGAAACGGGAGTACTTTGTCTCGACTTGGCTGAACTTCCGTTCACTTTGCCTCCCATATGTAGGTGATTTGTTTGTGTGTGTGTGTGTGTGTGTGTGTGTGTGTGTGTGTGTGTGTGCGTGCTGCAGAGATGTGTCCCTGAGTTCACCCGAGCCAGTGAGCTTCTCACAGCTGATCACAGTGGGGGTTCCAACAAAGCCAAAGTTAAGTGTGATCATGTGTTTTGTGCATTTTAAATAACATGTTCAGCCCAAAGTCACTAGACTGACACATTTTCATTCTTTCTCTATCTAGTCGTGATCAATATTGTACTGTGTTTATAGAATATATTATTTATCTTCTTATATTTACACCTTTGGACCCCTTCTGTGTGGAGTTCGCATGCTCTTCCCAGCGTGGATTTTCTTCCACAGTCCAAAGACATGCAGGTTAGGTTAACTGTTGATTCTAAACCGCCCATAGGTGTGAATGTGAGTGTGATTGGTCAGAATGAAGTCCACCTCTCGTCCAATGTGACGTCTCCAGACCCTCTGCAACCCCGTAAGAGGATAAGCGCTAACAGGTATTGGATGGATGGATTGGTATTATTTTAGCCACGCTAATGGCACGGCAATGTATGTTGGTCAACTAACCCACCATTTTGGTGCAGTATCTCAACAACACAGGACTTTCACAAATTTGATGTGACTCCCAGCAATGGAGGTGCAGCAGCCATGTTGCCAGTGGTCTTTCGACACTTGACACTGTAGTTCTTTTTGCCAAATCCCTGATATCTCCAACTTGGAATTACAATTCCAACTCGTAGGCTGACGTGAATGTTTTTTCCCCACTCGACTGCTCACAATTATGACATGAGTGCAGTATGAGTACGACCTCACAGAGCCGCTATGCTCTGCTGCAGCCTTCTTACCGCACACAGGTGATTATAGTAACACAAATTCAAGAGTGAAGGACAAAAACAGAAAGAAGAAGATTAAGATTCAGGTCTTGGATCACCAAAAAGAAAGATAAATTACAACAACTAACAATCATCCATTAGCTTTTAGCATTTAGAAATATAAATTGTCACCTGCTGCAGTGGCCACAAGCTAACGTGTTAGCTCAAATGTTTTACTTGATTGTAATGTATTTGCCCTAGAGTTAAAGATGACGATTAAAACTTGGAAAACGTGTAGGCTATATATATATATATATATATATTTCTCTGCACCTTTTCAAGTATAAAAACATAAGAATTTGTCTTTAGACTTCAAATTCAAACATTTTCATACAGAAAGCCTGTGTTAAGAACTTGGGCGTAAACTTTGAATGACAACGGTAAAGATGCTAATAAACTGCATTATGGGAAATGAAGTGTTTTTTGGAGCTGGCTCACTTTTAACCGCTCTTTCAAACCGTCTCTTGCGTGTCCCAATGAAGGCAGTAATGAATAGACGTAGTGCCCCTTTAAGAACAGCTTCCTCTGAAATACCTCAGAAATGAGGAATCACTCCAGTGGAAGTGGAAATTGGAAAGTGAGAGCCAAAGCAATGGGCTTCAGAGAAGAGGCCAGAAACAAGAAGAAGAAAAGCTTGAAGTATGTGATAAAACTGAAAAAAAAAGACTTTAATCTTTACACATAACCCAAATACAGATTAGTGCCCAGATTCCTTCTTTTTTCAGGATTAACAGAAACAGAAAAACACCACGACAGCGAGCCAGAAGCCTGTCAAAAGGAAACGAAACAAAAAACAGCCTTGTTCTGTCTCTTCCACCCCAGTTCAGAGGTAAACGAGGGGCCAGTCACTACCGGCTCCACCGGCTCCACCAGCTCTGTTGCTCTCGTCTCACAATGTCAATAAAAAAAAGAATAATGAGGCAAACACCCCGCAGCACTTTGTATTATTCCAAGGACACTGGTGTTGCTGTCAGAATTGCAGGAGCGTGGATTTTGGGAACACGACCCTCCCTTCCTTTTCAGTCTGACAGAATACATGTGTGGCCGGTTCCTGCTGGAGCTCATGGGATGATGTGATGCTGTTCAGGCCAGGACATGAGCTGTGAATTAGGTGTGTGTGTGTGTGTGTGTGTGTGTGTGTGTGTTTTGTATACCATCATTCATCTGGCATCTTTTTGCAATTTGTTTATGTTCTGCTTTAGTTGGCGACACGTATCGCCGTCTGCCTCATTTCATGCGTGAGCTGCAGAATCCAGTAAAACGATTCTATTTTTATTTGAGCGCTCCCATCTTTTGGCGCGAGGACGGAGGCAGCAGCAGGCTGTCGTCTCTCAGCGTCTGCTCCACTGAGCTGACGGCGGGCCAGAGAGGAAGTCGTACCCGGGCCAACACTTCCACCTGCTGGTTGGAAGGATCGACTGTAAATCCAGCTGCTGGAGGGAGAACGCATTGTTCAGCACACACGGTCACTGTTTTGTGGGAGCATGAACGTGCAGCACGACGCGTGCATGAACATGTCGCATATCTTTATCATTGATGAAGACAAGGCCGTCACTGCGTCTGCATGATGGACTAACAATGTTTCTTTATTTGTCATTGAGACTTAAGAAGTCATTTTTTTTCTTAATATTTATTTTTATTTGGTTTATTGTGTGCGTTTTGTTCATGCTGGGACAGCAGTACAAGAACATCTTTGTGTAATTGGACCACATGTGTATGTTGCGCTCCTGATATGTTCTTTTGTTTGAAGATCATTTTTAAAATAAAGTCGGAAAAAGGGCAAACGTCCTCTACAGCTGACTGGATGGACATGTCACGCATAGTGTTCATGTCAGTGTTCATCCGTTTGCCCTTTAATCACTTCAGTCTGATTTGATTCGTTTAGCCAAATATCACACATTAGCCTCTGAGGGCTTCACCATCTGGAACACTGCCTTTGTCCTTGGACCCTCGTGGATAATTGTGATCCGTGTATTCGCGTGCTCGTCTGGTGGGAGGGGCTTAGGGCAGATGGGAGAGCTGCAGGATGAGGGCTCTATGTTTATGTTTTGGTATTTTATTAGTTTGCCTTTTCCATTAAGCTGCCTGCCCTGAGGCACAGCTAAATGTACAATATGCTGAAAGATTATTATAGAATGATTGCCTACCCCAGCTTTAGCTTGAAATTAAACAGATTTTATCTAATTATTTTTGAAGATCCCGTGGGCACCCTGTGGAAGTCTGTGCGAAGGAGACAAGTGCTCAGAATGTGAGGAAATAAGTTCCCAGTAAGGAGTTCCCGACACTTAAATATACACTGAATCCATTTTATTTTATTTTCATTTTTACAAAAAACAGGTATGAGAGAATGCATAGGCCGAGCCCCACCCACAGTGAGCCCATCGATCCACCGTGGAAGGAAAAACAATTTATTTAAAAAGATAAAAACAACACTGTCAGCCATTCTTCTGATTGCATTCTCTACTGTCTCTCTCTCACACACACACACACACACACACACACACACACACACACACACACACACACACACACACACACACACACACACACACACACACACACACACACACACACACACACACACACACGACACGATTGTCATTTCACTGCCAAACCGTACACACACACACACACACTTACTGGCACACGACGCAAACATGTGGGTGCAAAAGGATAACTGTCGGATGTAGGGAATAATGATACGAGTGAGAGGGATGCATTGCACCTCTACAGTTACAGGGTCATTTCACCTCAATGTATTTTGAGAATTTGAGTGAACTGACCCTTTAACCCATGTAGCCAAACCCAAAGATGCGGCCTCACTACATCGTCAGTGTGTTGGTGGTACAGAGCGTGAGCCTCTTCCTTCCCTCCGTCTCTGATGAGATGTTTCTGCACTATGAGGCCGGTCTGATGCTTCCTTCACGTGCGCTGTAACAACTGAAAAGTGTTCACATGGGAGGATCACGTCAACGGCTCCAGAGGGAGGAAAAGAGCTGCATATATGTCTCCACCGTCCGTGTTTCGGACAGGCGGAGCGACGGTTAGCGTTGTGGTTAAAGATGAGGATCATCGGCAGGCTGGGTGCTGCTGCGTCATGCGATGACGGAGGGAAAAGTTACTTCTGTGGTTGCTGAAGATAAATGAGGTGACGGTGTTGTACCGTTTGAAACATGACTAACATGAAAATAAACTAAAACAAAAAGCGAGAGAGCGAGTAGCTTTCCAACAGAACACAAAAGACTGACAAACTAGATGTTCCATTTTTTTTTAAACTGAACAAGCGGAGGAAACCAATAAAACGGTCTCTGTTTGTTTGTTTGTTTTGAGTGTCTGCATTGAATTAATGTGCACTTATGAAGAGCATATTCCTGACCACTTCCTCCACACTGGCTCCACTGTAAAAACAAGTTTCCAGAGTAAACTCAAGAGGATTGTCCTCGCCTGTAAAAACTAGCCCGGATTCTCCAACTGAGGAACAAATAAAAAACCACAACATGAGATGAGAAAGACATTTGAAGGCGCTGCAAGAACGCCGCTGTCCTAACCGGTAAATCTCTCCTCTGAAGAACTAAATGATTGCATTTTTCTGGGCGTTATTTTATACCTCTTACCAGTTACGATTTGTTAATCCCATTTGTTTTTAATTCCCGACATGGGTCAGATGTGGAAAAGGTTCTCTAAGGTTCTCCTGTTTAACACAATACCAGTGTACGACTCTCCGTCTCCAGGACCGGAGCTCCGCCTCCTCCTGCGGCCGCTGTGCATCTCTGTCTACGTCACGTTTCCACACAAGGCACGTCGTTCGCCACCCTTCTGTTGCTTTTCTACCTCAACAAGCCTCAGGCAGTCAGATACTTGCATCTTTTGTACTCTGATGGATGCAGGGAATACTGCGTGATACCAATAACGGATGGAAAGTTATCTTCAGCGTGACAGCTGCTGATGGGGGGGGGTTCTTATATCCACTAGGTAGTAAGGATTGGAATTACTGTACTTCTCTTTCATTATTAGTATTGTTAGAGGCAGAATAGATAAAATATACTCTTCCTTCAGCGCTCTTGAGCTTCCAGAAGCGTCGCGTATAACCGAAGGGAGAAAACAAATGTATGGAATAAAACTATAAATAGGGCCACACATTTCTTTGCTACTGTTAAACCCCGGTCCCCAGAACCAATGTGAGGAACATCGCAATCCTCTCCCCCCCCCCCCTCGATGTGCCAGACCCTTTTGGTTACAACTTATATTTAACCAGCGCTCGCGCGTCACTGGAACAAAAAGGTCACGGTGTCTCCGTCCTCTTCATGGCGAGCAGGCTGTTGCGCTTGGCTGTAGTTGGCTCTCGTTCTCTTCTTCTTCTTCTTTTCTTCCGTCTCTCCATCTCCGAACAACGGGGGGGTGGGGGTTGTACATACACTGTCTACATACGGGGCGGGAAGGGAAGGCGTTTAACCGTTCAGGAGGTAGACCACCAGCTCGTAGGTGCACATCATGATGGCGGTGTTGGGGATCTGTCGCACCAGGTGGGTGGTGAGGCCGCGGTACAGCGCGCGGTAGCCCTCCTCCCGGGGCACCGTGGTCAGAGTCTGGAAGAAGGAGTTGTACTTGGTGCCCTCCTCGCGTAGCCGGGTGCGGATTACTTCTGCAGAGTAGCGAGGAGAGGGAAGGGTTAAAAGGTTACTATTTTTACAGTTGTATACGACTGACCCTGTATGGATGCGATACAGGGTCACAGCTCTGTTGAGAGTTGCACATGTGCAGTACCGATCGGTCAGGATGTGCAGATATCTTAAGGCCGTATTAGAGGCGTTGCTGATCCTGGTTTTTGGCACCGGAAAACAACTCCGCCCGGCACAAACTCTTACCGTGAGGATAAGCGATAGATGTGGCACAGGTCTTGGAGGTGGCAGCGGCGAGCATCATCCCGATAAAGTCCGAAGCGTCTTTGGACGTCTCCTCCTCCTCGTCCATGTTCTGCGGCGCCTTGGCCTCCAGGAGGCGCCGCTTGATGTTTTCATAGATCACAAAGTGGATCACAGTCTCTGAGATGCCGGCGTAGGACGCCGACATTCCCCGGTAGAAGCCTCGCAGGCCGTCCGTCTGGTAGACCCGCCGCACGCACTCGAACGCGCTCATCCGCCGCTCACCTCGGTTCCTGGAGGAGAGAAAAAAACATCTTTTAGGTCACGTAAAAGAACCAACGTTGCCCATTTGAGGATGTTCACGTTGACTGAAACAACACATCAGAGTCAGTGTTGTGGTGATGTCGTCCTCTGAGGCCTACTGTGTGTACAGCCATCACTGTGCATGTGTTTATGTATTTGACAGCTTCTGATCTGCACCAGAGTTAGTTCATTAGTCAGCTAATTTACATCTGGAGTCCCCGGGCAGGAAACAAGAGAATAACATCTCTGTTAGGAAAATGAACACTGTAGTTAAAAGCTACAATATGGAGGTCTAGAGGATTTGCATTAATGAAAAAGATATCCAAGAGCTACATCACAACTGTGAGTCCGTCTCTTGGGAACTGAACTTGAGTCAAGCCCTCACCCGGGTGTCATATTTACCTCGCATCCAGCTGGAGGCGGGTCTTTATCAGCCATATTGGATTGGTTGCTGTGATGGCTGTAAAACCTGTGGAGGGAAAAAAAAAAAAACTAAACATAAAACTGTCCGACAAGTAACCGAGCTACGGTAAGAGTCAAAGCCTGAAACAGACGCGGGCTTGTGTGTGGCAAAATGAACGGCATGCAACCAGTTTACTCCCCCATTCCTCCCCCATTCCTCCCCCATCATCTAACAGCGTATACCAACCGCAGGGGGGAAAAAACACCGGACAAAAAAAACTTTTATGGCTTGTTTTAGACTTTTATATTTATACCTCTTTATACTTCTGGGCATATCAGAGTTCAACTATTGTACTTTCTGTGTTTTATGTATGTATATGACAGCTATAGTTACTGGTTAAACAACATATTCAACGCATGTTAAAGATTAAACCAGTGGTTCCCAGACATTCCCTCTGAACTTCTCAGTTTCACTGAAGTAACTGCTCAATTGATTATTGTAAAGAGAGAAAAGTTCTTTCTCCCATTAATCATCTCACTACTGCTCAGGTCGTCCACGTGACCCTTTGGAGGGGTCACTAGTTATAATAATGTCACACAGAAAGCGTGCATCTTCTGCATAATAAGTACTCTTTCACACAACGCTCTGGGTGCATTCTGGGTGTTGGATCTACACTTGTGAACAAACCATCGTTAGCTCTGGCCAGGGTTGGGAGAGTTCCTTTAAAAATACAATCCAACGCGATGACCCATTAAACCAGAATAACCGGTCAATGTATGCTATTAAGACAAAGAATACAAAACTCTAATCAGCTCCACCTGGAGTCCATTTAAAGGCATTCCCTGCAGGCGTTAACGCGCTGAGTCAGCATAAAGATTGAATTAGTAAAATCTTGATGAACTGGAAAGTGTGCAAACCATCCTGCGCTGCCTGAACTTGCACCGTACTGCGACACTGTGTCTTCTTCTTCCACCCGATGAAAGGACCCCCCCCCCCCCCACTCAGCACAAAGTTCATCTGGATCACGTATCACTGCAGAGACTAAAATAGTCCCGACGCTGTCGACTCCTCGTCACCTGTCGGGTCTGCAGGATATGCGGAGCGTCGCTGGAGGGTGACTGACCTTGACTGGGTTGTTGAAACGTCCGAGTCATGGCGGGCTAAAAGTGGCGCCGCCGTGAACCCGTCAGATTCACCCACATATAAAATATATAAATAAACACATAACACACAGAGACGCACGCTGCAGCTGTAGCTGGTGGTCAAGGCTGGGTCACAGTGACATGACAACCTTCAGTTGACATAAAGAAGCGATTAATGAAACAGTCTTTAAATCTGACTTATTAACACGTTACGCTTATTTAATGAAGCCGTTTCAACACTGCTGAGTCAGCAGATTTAGTGGGTTTTCAGAGCTTGTTTGCAAGTTTTAGGTGGTTAAAATGGCATTCAATCGACCACAATGTCGAAATCATCTTCTTAATTCAAGACAATTAAGACAAAAGGCTTTATTGTATTTTCTGGAAGAAAATCTTTCTCTCTTTTTTACTTTAAGACCATTTTTTTCCTTAATTATTTGAATATTAGTTTCAGTTCAGCACAACACTGGCTGGCGGTAGATCTGAACAAAAGGTGAAGAGTTTAATAAATTCAAAGGAAGTGGCTGGTGTTCTTATACTGTCAAAGAACAAACCAGTACAAACCAGTTCTACCACAGCTTAGCGAAAGCGGCCTCCCTGCAGTCTGTGCATGAAGCGATCACGCCGCCGCGGCGCGTTTCCACGGCGGTGGAACGTCGACCTGTTAACCCGGCGCGTGTAGTTACCTGCCATTCCCGCCGACACCATGTGCACCTGTGTGGAGTCGGGCTCCAACACGCCGTTCAGTTTCTCTTTGGCGGTGGAGTAGGCGGCGAAGTAGATCGCTCTGTTGGAAGCAAAAAGGGACAAGAACAGATAAAAAAGGTGAGGATGTGTGACAGCAGTACGAGTCACACGGGGCCTGTTTTCGGTGTTTTAAAGTAAAGAAAACGAGTCCCGGGACAACTCTTTGCCTCCAGTTGTGATGTAGTTTATCAATTACAAACACGTAAAACTGTCTTAATGACAGCTAAAGCTCTTAAAGCTTAATGAGCTTTAAAATGCATTAAGTGGAAAGCCGAGAGCGGAACCAACAGTCTCAGCAAACAGGCCGAGTTTAACAAAGAGGCCATTGAGCGCAAACAGCACGTCCGTGTTTATTCTCACCAATAATCTGATTCTCACTAATTAAAAAAGGGGTCATAACGATCACGTTCCTGTCTGAATACAACTGCTATTTCTTTTTTTAAACAGTCTGGTTCATTTGTGAAATGTGCCGAGTCAACACTTGTTAATGATGTTCAGAGCTCATCAGTCACGGTAGAAGACGGCGGCGCGTTTGTGTGTCTACAAGTGTGCGTCACAGCTCAGGAGGTCTTCATCAGCATTCAGTCACGTAACCAACATAACACTCCACATGTGCGGAGCACCGGCACCTGCTCGCCGCAGCATTAGCTCGCTGGCCGCGGCCATTAGCCCCGCTTTGCTCCCCGTCATTACCACGGAGGCCGGTTAATGATCGGGACTCATACGCCGTTACCTGACTGCAGTCAACTACAGCGTTTCTTCAAAGCCCTGCCGAGAAAGCCGTGAAGAAGAACGAGAACTGGAGGACCGTGTGTTCCTGTTTGTCCTTTCTTTGTCACCCAAATAACCTCAAACAGCCATGTGCTGGTTACATAATGCCATTGTTCCTGAGAACAAGAACAGCTGATGTCGAAGCACAGAAGTGATAAGAGTGCATCTCCGTTAGGCTCGGGCAGCATTATGGTCGACCAGGGGATTTAAAAAGCACACGTTTTCTGGTGTTTTGTTTGGTTTTCTTCCATTAACACCAGCACATCGTCTCCGTTCAGCCCACTGATGAGTCGGTTTGTTACGTACTCGCTGTTCGACTAATGTGTGAGTGACAGTGACCATGAGCAACAACACCTCAAGACCAGACGCCTCTTTGCTCGCCACCCGCTGATTGAAGTGACAGTGAAAGTTAGCAACAGTTAAGACTGAACATTTGCAGATTTACAATTCCATCAAATATTCAATTAGTTAACACCGTTTCAGGCAATTAGATAGGAAACCTTCCTTCTTTAAGAGAGCAAACACGGCTCAACAGTCTTCCAAGTCAAACTCAAAAGATGGTCCATGTTAAGAATATGAAGAAGACGAGTAGAGGCGACAGGAGGAAGCTTACCTGGAAGGTGCCACGCCCACCAAGTTTGGCCCCAGGCCCCTGAAGAGAGAGCGAGGTCCTTCTTTCTCCAAGATCAACCTGAACACACAGAAACAAAAGTACGTTATGACAACATGCATGGGTTAGTGTCATTACTGGAGGTTGCAGAAGAAAGAAAGTAGAGAAGAAGAAAGTAAAGATGGAGGGTAACAATGCAGGTTTTATGAGGAATTAAATGGATTCAACGCTGTTGTTAGACTTCTAGAACTCATACAAGGCGACTTGGAGCGTAAATCTGACTGTAAACAGAAACTTTGTTTGTTTACAAAAAAAAAAAAAAAGGGGGGGGGGCTTGATGTCATCCAGCGCCGACATCAAGCCAACGTGACATCTACCGAACACATTCAACAGGATAATCCCTGAGATTATAAATAAAACTTTCCAGTCCTTCCACTTTCGGGGGGGACCTTCAGCCTACATTCGCGGAGCTAAGAATAGAAGAACCGTCGGCTGTTTACCGCTGACAGCACAGCTCATTGTGGGGAGCATTGAGCACCGATGGCTGTCGGGGACGCACGTCTCAGATTCATATATTAGATGAAATATATTTGAAGAAGTTTGTGAGGAGATTAAAAGTAGACACAGAAACTAGTTTAGCTGCCGGCCAAACAGCCGACTACTCACTTTAATCCAACCGGATACTTTATTCTATGAACAATGTGAGGAGCATCCGGCAGGACACAGCACGATGAGAGCGAATCATCTCCGGCCTGCCAGTCGTCCCCGATGCCGGGTTGGAAATGGTCGTTTACTTACGTTGATAATAAGCACTGACAAAAAAAAAACAAACCATATTCAACACACTAATCGTGTGTCAAATAGCTACGCAGTTAGCCAATAAGTACCAGAAGACTCTCGCTGCCTGTGTTATTAATGTTCTACAGCCAACACCGTGAGTCCATAACACACAACAGCACCGCTGTCATCCTCAGTTTATTGGCTCAGAGCGGCGAAAAATAAATAAATCACACAACAGCAGCAGTCAGGTGTGCTCCAGCACGACCTGTTGTAACACACCTGGCTGCTGTGATGATTGACTACATGCCCAGTCTCTCTAGAACATGTAGTCAATCATCATTACGATTAACGTTATGTTTTAACATTAGAAAGCTCCTTCCTGTAAAGCAATTAAACGACTATTCATCATAACTTTAACATTAACATTTTAAAGCTCTTCTGATTTACAGAATATGATTTCACAGGCCAGAAGAACTGTGTTCAGACGAAGGCTTTCATGTGTGTAAATAATTCAAATCTATAGTAACATTAATCCAGAATGACGTAGTAAAAACCTTCAGATTTGACTGAAGACTAGCGGCTGTGTCCTTGTTTAAAGCTCTGCAGGTAAACCTCGAAAAACAACAGATTACCAAAAGAACATGAACGCATTTCCAAGGAAAAAAAGGGGGCGGGGGGGGGGGGGTCATCCAATTTAACCCGTTACAGCCGTAACAGTCGTGCGTTTCCTCATTAATTGTTGGGTGAAGATCTTGCAGAAAGCAGATGTCTTCTCTCGTCTTCTCAGCTCATGTACGCGTCATGTCTTAACACCAGTGTGCCGCGTTAGGCTGCAGAGTCGGAGCCAAATAAACATTTAGAAATTGTCACCCGGCCTCACCGACCCCATCCACCGACGTAATGTGACACGCTGCTTTAATAGAGTTATAACACACTACTATGTTTTGCTTTGAGAAAAACGTCTGCCGCCTCGGGTTTCTTGCAGGGTGTTTAAAATAGTGATGATGCGACTAAATGAGAAGACCGTACATTGCCGGTGGGCCTTTCGGCATTTGGTTGCAGCAGTGTATTCAAGAGGAGTCGGAACATATGGCAAAAGATATTCAGTGAGGAGGATACTGCCGGTCTACAGAACAAAGCCTCCACCGCTGCAGTGACTGGCATGTTGTATATGTGTGACTTAGTTCAGTGAATTTTAGAAGTTCTTTCCAGAGGCTTAGAGCAGCCAGGACATGTTCTCTTCAGATGATCGACGGCCATTCTCTTCCCTACGGAGCGGCTCTCATTTCCTACAGCATCACAGCCGGCATTCTAACCAAATCACAAAGGTGCTTCACTAAGTGGACGTAGAAATAGAAGAGCTGTCAAAGCAGACACACAAGAGTCTCGAGGAACTATAAAAAAAAAAATGCATAAAAATCTCACAAGATCAATAAATAACAGTTGGACTTGTGACGACGGCTGTCGAGCGACCGGTGTGCGCTCCGTGTGTAGTTTCCCCCCCAAAGGGTGAGGAGTTGGGTTTCAGGGAGAGGTCGGCCTTGCCAGGAGGGACGCCAGCCAGACCCAACAACAACAACGAGAACACGGTGCTGAATAAGGAACCGCGGCCCTGCAGGCAAACCGAGGAGGAACCATTAGCTCCATGCACAAACAGCTCCACTCATTTCAGTTCAAATAATACCCATAAGCTATCAGTGTTTACTTGATTTTTAGGGAGAATATGTGTTTAATGCACTTCCACATTGTGCTACATAAGACTTTAAAAAAGGTTCTTCAGACGGGCAATATGAGTACTATTCTCCGGACTGCAGCCGCAGCATCCAGGAGAGTTTTCACTAAGCTGCCGCTGTAGGGTGTGCGTGCAACGGCACGACAGCTCACCAAAAGAAAAGCCAAAAACTCAATCTCAAACGCCCCCCCCCTCCTCCACGGTGGCTGGCTATAGCATTTTAAACGTCCAATATCGCAGTTGATTGTGTTTATTTATTTGTGGAAAGCCCAAATCGTGAGAGCGATTATTATTTGATTAAATGTGCAATTTAAAACTGAGCATTTCCTGTTGCTCCTCTAGAAACACTAGTTTGTTATATTTAAAATACATTCTAATCCTGAACTTAATAGTTTGTTTTTAACATGTCTTGTGAGAAGAAGAACCGAGAAGAGCATAAGGAGTCTATAAGAGCATCAACGTGACAGTCGGACGGTGATAAATGCTGTTGAATACCCACTTGAGGCAGTGCAGGGGCCCCGGCGGCGACATGCGGGCCACACCGGCCCCGTTGACGGTACTGAGCTGGACCTCAGACACATAGAGGGTGATCGAGGACGACTGCAGACGGGTCTTCACTACTTCCAGTGGACACGTCAATATGGCTCCTACCGTGCCCCCACATCTGGTGGAAAGACAAGAGGTGGGGAAAAGGTTGAGGTGACATAGCAAACAAGTCTCAGCTGACAGAACGAGACTTAAAATTACAATGTCCTCGCTTTAGCCAATGATGCGTTTGGTGGAATTCTAAGGATTGCGGCATGTAGATGAGATATAGCAGTGTGGGAACAGAGAGCCAGTCAGGAATGCTTTGTGTTTCCCTTGGGGGGGGAAATAACAACAAGCTTCTGTTCAGTGACACACCACATTCCAAAACCACAGGCGGATGCGTTTTCATTTAAGAAGGAGCCAAATAGGAATCCTGTAACAACCCGCAAATACTTTCTTTTTAGAGTAGGGCCTACCAAAATCATAAACCAAGATGTGAAGCATAAACTTGACGCCTTGTACAAACAATGTTACAGCCAGCTCGGGTATTTCAGGTATCTCTCAGGTGACACGTGTTGAGAGAACAGACAAGAGAACCTTTACGAGGTGTAGATTAATGATCTGGAGTCTGACAGGACTGTCAGATATCAAAAGCAAGAGTGACAGCAGTTATCTTTAGACAGGGTTAATTTTCAATCGGCCCCAAAGCAGAAATACAAAGTCCTGTCAACATAGGTTTTTATTTGAGACAGCTACAGTACGAACCAAAGAGAGAACAGGAGTCACATTTGAACTTAGTTAGGTGCCAACAAAATGTGTGCATACACACATGTTTCTGCTATAAACACTAGAAAAGATAAACTAGATCTAGTTTATCTTTCACATAATAGTCACTGCTGTTGTTAATTTTGCAAAGGTAAGTGTCAACTCATTACCTGGATAGTCTGCTGGAGGCAAGAAGGAATGATTCTACAAAATTGTATTTTTGCAATGGGGATGGGCTGTCCAAACACAGATGTTGTTGCACATATATCCTGCGGCTGTGAGCACCGAATATAATAATAATATAATAACTGTGCAACGAAATCAAGACTGCGATTAATGCATCAGTTTATTCTGGTAGACCTTTAGTGTGCAGCGTGCTCACGTTTGTTGTGATGCACGAACGTTTACGGCCGAATGACACCGAAAGTAAAGCTGACTTTTTTAAAACACTAATGTTGAGTTTTACACCCAAGTATGCAGACTCACACACAGAAAGACACACTTCCACAAAAAAAACATGTCCTTTCCATTCATACGTCAAAAACGTCACTGTAAACTCGTGACATTGAGTCCTACGGGACACGTTTTAAGTTAGCTGACATCTGACACACTGGTGCAAACACGAATCTTCTCATGTAAACAAACACACTGCCACTAAACAAACCCCCCGCTAGCATGAACACATACACACACACACACCTATGCAAACATCATGGGAAGCTATTACTGGTTAGCAGCGGCAGCGTGGAGCTAGCTAGCTCTCGTTCAAAGGCAGAATAACACACTCACCCTCCAGCAAACAGATGAACCAAGGTGTCTCTTTGACTCATTGTGGATCATATTCGGGAACAGTCCACGCGGGCAGCCACGCGAGGGACAACCGGGAGCGCACGTGGAGGACACAGGAGAATAGTGACCCCCAAACCTAGCATGGAAATGATACACGGTACGCCTGTGTTGTGGTGGAGGTCAGTCAAAAAAAAAAAAAAGCAGGCGTATGTAATAGCTAAGATAGCTTGCTAGCGTTAGCAGCCGAGGCTAACGGGTTTCCGGTGTTTAAAAGTCGATGTCAGAGCGCCATGTTTTCCTCTCGTTTTAAAACGGAGTAGTGCCTCTTCACCGGGCGTTTATCTAACGTTGAGTGAGTATAAGTCCAATCCTGCAGCGATAACAACCGTGTGTGTGAGCTACTCGGCCTGCCCTCGGTCACGTTGACGTGCCTTGCCTCTCTCTCTTTCTGGAAGCCCCTCAAGTCGCAATGTGTATCGTCGAATGGGAAGCCGCAAAACAGAGGCGGTGATTGGCTGAGGTCCCGTGCGCGCGCCCGCCCCCGTCACTACTCTTGTCACGTGACGGTTGCTTTTATTTTGAAAGGATCTAAATTGAAGCGTTAAGCTGATGTAACACTGAAGAGGCGAGAAACACGGCTGACTTCTAACGTTGCTTAGTTTAGAACTAAACTAAACTAACTTAGAACTATCATAATTTAGCATTATTTACAGTATCCGGTAACTGCTTCAAGATGAGCCCCAAGGCTCCAGGAAGCTGACCAATCAGCATTCCTATTAGGTATATTTTATATTCATCGCTGAGCTGAATTGTGCTATTACCCAGTAGGACAAAACTTGTGCATGCCACATGGCCCATTTGCAGAACTACTGTAACATTTCCTAGAGTTTAATGCTCTACGTGGTACAAATGTCTATTTGCACTCTCCCATGTTATGTAACACTACTAAAATCAGAAGAAAGGGCCGATTGTTGCAGCTTTCTAAATAGCGCCTAAGCTTATGTTTGACATGCAAGATATGATGAATTTAGACACTGGGAATTTTTCTTTGCTACCCACATACTGATTTGACCTCAATCCATATGGTATATTTAGCCCAAATATTTCATACAGACGTTCTTTGTGCAATATGTGTGTGTGTGTGTGTGTGTGTGTATGTGAGTTGAATTGAGACTTGAGACTCAGACATACACTTAATTTCATAATTGCAGACACAGTTTGACCCAGCCAGATCATGTGCCACAGTTTCTCATGTAATCACGTTAGCTACTGTCTGTCCGACTGTATCACAGGCAAATCTGATTCTTTGCTCGTATAAATGCTGGACTAGTACTATCACATCATCTTTGTCATTGATCAACATTAATGGGCACGATATGTTCATTCGTCTTTATTAAACAGTCATAAAAAGCCAAACTAAGCGAGTTAAACCCAGAACAACGACTTTATAGCTACTGCTCCCTGAAGCAGACTTCTGGAGAGAAAAGGCCTTTTTCCTTTTGTAGAATATGCCTTTTTTGGACATAAAATCTAAACCCAATAACTGAGTTTAACTTTAAAAGGAAAACTGCATACAGCTGCCTGTCTTTGAATCCAATATCCACTGGCTTCAAAATGCTAAAGTGTATTTGTTTTTTGCATATTTTTATCTTCATTACAAACACATTTACTTGTGATTTGAGGTGTAACAAAGCTGAGAGTCTACAGCCATGCAAACAATGTAGTGGTGCTTTGAGCTAAATGCTAACATCAAGATGCTACTATGCTCAAAGTAAAAAATGCTAACACCCCCTAGTTTATCAGGTTATACTTACCAAGCATACTATTAGCTAATTAAAGGACCAGTGTGAAGCATTTAGTGGGTTTATTGGCAGAAATGTAAGTTTCCTTTTGTGTATGATCACCTGAGAATAAGAATTGTTGAGTTTTTGTGACACCAGAATGAGCGGTTTATATTCCCAGAGCCGGCCGCCATGTTTCTACAGTAGCCCAGAACGGACAAACCAAACGCCGGCTCTACATCGGGCCATTTGGCATTTCCGTGTTTTTTGCGTTGATGATCATTTGTTTTGCAGGTAAGTCTATTTTGTCATAAACCAAAGAACTGGACAAATACAAATTCTGACCTGATTATGGCGCTACTTGAAAAGTCATTGAAGTCATTAAGACCCATCCTCTGGGCACCATGAATATCTGTACCAAATTCTATGGCAATCCATCCAATATTTGTTGAGACATTTCCCTAACAGCCCAAAAAAAAGTCGGGATCGTCAAAGCCAATTGGGATCATTCATGGCTATCCATATAGCTCTTGAGATATTTTTGTGTGGACCAAAACGGTGGGCAGACGGACCAACTAGCCACCACACATTCCCATCCCTCATGCAACGCTGGAACCTCGTGGTTCTGAGTGGTAATCAGTCTCGCCTGGTGTTCCCTGGATAGCGTGCAAACTACTGATGAGCCAGTCCAGCCAATATCCTCTTCATGCTTCATCAACCATCCACTCTACAACCACTGCTCTAATGCTCTAATACACAGTAAGGTAGTTAAGCTGTGATTCTCTCTGTGCGGGTGCTTATTACTACCGTTGCATAACAGGGCCTGCTCTCACAGCCAAGTTCTTTATTGAGAAAACCTCTGAAACGGTGGTCTTGAGCCCTTGAAATAAAGAGAAAGGTTTGTTGTGTCTCTCAAAACCTAGGAAGAGTTGGCAGTTCAACCATTTTCAGGGTACTGGGTACACAATGCTCACGATTCACACCAAGAATGCTGGGAGTGAAGCGTTGGGCATTCGATGACAGCGACATTTTACCAAGTCCATCACACTTTACATAGCAAACAAGATCTGTTGTGTCACTTCTACCAAATTCTCTTACCTGGTGGGTTAAGTTCCCCAAAAAATCTGCCTTCACACCAGTTACCAGTTACACACCAAGCCCTTGAAACTGGACCGTGTAAACCCATTTGCAAATTTGCAATACTGGGGACATGAACTGTGGGGCTACTGAGGTCTGTTGGTGAAAGGGAAGTGTATTTTTGGTTGGTTTGCTCGATATCTGTTTTGGCCAACATGTCGGTGACTTCTGTGCAGGTCCGTCTGGAAATAGTCAAATAAAATGTTAGCCTGACCTTTGAGAGCAAACATTCCTTCTGTCGGCTTTTGGGCGGCCTCTGAGCACAAACAGACCGACGGCGAGAATTTTGCAGCAAAAGCATGTTTTGGACAATGTGGACAGGCTGTACCGTTTTAGGATCAGATTGTTTGTTGTTGCTGCTTAACATCAATGCTTGCAATGTGGCTAATGTTAGCACATTTTAACCATTACTGTATAGCAGAGATAAATAATTCAGTTCAATGACTGTACGACAGGTCTGTTTTAACATTTAGCATTATTGTCACTTGTAGCCACAGTTGTCACTGTTCCACAACATTTAGGGATTCTTGCATTAAAGTTACTGTGAGGAACTTTTAGCTGGTTATGAAACAGTCTCAATTTAACACCGATGCCTCTATATGACCTATATAAGTAGACGAGACCATCAGGGAGAAGATTGGCTATTGCTATTAAGTCATTGTTATTGCTTGTCATCGGTGCCACCGGGTCGGATTCAGAGCCAAAACAGACCAAATCATGCAGATTCACCAGAAACTCCTTCAGCTCAGCCTCCGGCAGCGACCGGCCCACCGCGGACAAACCTGCGGCTTCGACCTGCAGTCGAACCAGAACCAGGACTACGCGGGGAAAAACCGCCAGACCCTGCTGCAGTTAAATGAGAGGTTGTCTAAAGAGTCTCTGGTGCTCCGAAATGATGCTACTTTTGTGCACAGAGTCCGGAGAAGTCATGACAGAATTAAAGTTCTTTATAGCTTCAACTTGTTTTTGTTGCATGCTATTTTCAGGTTATTATTGATATGTCAATGAGCTTGTATCTCTATATCTAACCTCCTGGAATAAATAATACAAATTTTGTTGGCTTCAAATCAAGAATAACAAAGTGAGTCAGCTGTAGCTGTGCATGTAAACCTGTAAACACAACCCTCAAGGTGTGCGTCCCTTTGAGTCAAAACATGGAGGTTCCTGTCCCCTGCGTGTCGACCATATTAGGGTGCTCCCTTATAAAGGGAATTGATTTGGGGAATCCCTCACTGTGAAGTAATGCTATGTGTCACAGTCACCATATTAAGAGATGACTTTGTGTACCTTGCACACCTGTTTCCAAGAAACACTGGTTATTATTGTTTTTGTCAATTTGTAATTACTATGTTACCATCGCTAAGTGGACTTTCTTCACTACTCTTCAGACATACAAAATCACATATATGGAAAAATATACAACATTTTCAATAAACAAAATGTGTGATTTGTATCGTTCTATGAGAACTGTATGGTTACAAATGATGAGGAAAGAAAAAATAAAAATAAACCTTTTACACTCTTTTATTATTATTTTCTGGAACATGTGGGAGGTCAACACAGAATCAATGGCCAACCATTGATCGGCCGTCTGGGCTACTGGACCTTTTGACTTTGTTAATAAAACAATATTTTCCTTCATACTAAGCTTTTACCAATAATCGTGTGCTAGTGTTAATGCAGGTTTATTTCCAAGTACGTTTGCGAAAGGGATTATATGTCAATTGCGGTCATGAACTCTTGTGTTTCGCTGTGAGGAGAAGCAACCTCGTATGTACACAAGTGAAATGTATTTGGAAAACGGCAGTTAAACTTTAACCAGTTTCAGGGCTAAAGGGTTTGCGTGTGTGACACGTGTCAGTGATTACAGACAAACACATGCACCGTTCACGTGTGCCCTGACATCCTTACTTTGCAACCCGGGACCAATCCTTCATTTACTCCGTCCTCTCCTCAGATTAAACTTTACCTTCAGCGGCGGCGGCGGCGTAACGTGCACTCTCCAATTTTTTATTTCATGACATCCAGTTTTCACAGCAAATATTGAGTTGGATAATCACACACACACACATACACACACACACACACACACACACACACACACACACACACACACACACACACACACACACACACACACACACACACACACACACACACACACACATACACACACACATTCACATACGGCAATGAAACTTGTGATTGTGTGAAAAAGAACCAAGGCAGCTACCAGGCATGCAGTCTCTGCAGGCTGTTAGTATTGATGCAAATCTC
Source organism: Pholis gunnellus (assembly GCF_910591455.1). Classification (NCBI taxonomy): domain Eukaryota; kingdom Metazoa; phylum Chordata; class Actinopteri; order Perciformes; family Pholidae; genus Pholis; species Pholis gunnellus. The sequence continues at coordinate 24,084,013 of NC_136535.1, forward strand.
ATGATGTTCACACACACACACACACACACACACACACACACACACACACACACACACACACACACACACACACACACACACGTGGCTGCCAAGCATGATTTGGATTCCCTCAAAATGATATCAACACAGAATTAGCACTGGATTGCACTTACAATTTACTTCACAAAGAGCACACTTTGAGCTGTAGAATTCTTAAAGTTATCAGTTGAAGTCTTCCCCATGGCAACAAAAACACATACACACCTACGCGCACATACATGCCATTCCCAATGACCACTCCTGTCCCATGACTTCTATTGGTGCAGAGTGGAGTTTAAGGGAAAAAGGGTGAAGTTAAGTGGTTGCACGTTCAGCATCTCGGCTCACATGGCCGCCGTACCTTCAGAAATTACTAATGATCCACTGAAGGCCCGAGAGCTTCCTGTGGGACGCCTGATTCAATCATCAATAATCACAGACTGAGCTAAGTTAAGTCCTGCGGATGCAAGAGACCCACCAAATACCACACCGGCCAATCTGGGGCCACATAATTTTCTTCTGAAGATAGAATCACAGCCACAAGACTGAGATGAAGTCGTTACGGCTACATGAGAAATCGGGTGACTTGTCACTTACATTGAAAAACATGCAGCTCTCACTGCTGTGAGTTGTTTCTGCTCCTTTGAGAGCTCTCTTGTATCCATTTGTTTATCATATTTTATTGTACATTTTCATAAACTATATTTTTTAGTATTGCACTGTTTATTGTAACGCACCGATCACCAAGCCAAATGCCTTGTATGTGTAACATACATGGCAATAAACCGTTTCTGTTTCTGACTCTGATTCTGATCAAGATGAATATTAGTTAAAGTCAAGTTTAGCCAGGCTAGCTGTTTCCCTGTGCTTTCAGCCTTTATGCTAAGCTAAGCTAACCGGCTGCTGGCTATAGCTCTATATTTATCGGACAGATATGAGGGCGGTATCGATGTTCTTATCCAACTCGGAAAGAATCAAAAAAGTATATTTCCCCAAATTTCAAACTATTCCTTTAAAGCGGCAAAAATTATAATAAAGACGTATAAAATGAAAAAGAGAAAACAATGTAAAGGGGTCACTCAAAGTGATAAACCTGCAGAAAATGATCTCCTGAGTTTGCAGCTAGTGAGTTTCAGCTAAATTGTTAATCTGTCCGGTCCACAACTTCACAAAAATCGACTGTGCGGCAGACAGACAAAGTTAGCGGCTAGCTGGTGAACACTGGAGCACGTAGCAGCTAAAGAGACAGATATGCTCTTTAGGAGGTGGTAGAGACCAAAAACAGAGCCAAAAGAGGGGGAACATTGGACATTCATGAGGTGGATAGACTTCCAATGAATGGTAACGTTGCTTTGTAACGGCTGGATGTGTAAATAAGCAACTGTTTGCCAACACGTTGAAGATCGTGTCGATGTTGTGCTCACTGATAGAATACAGAGTAGAGAGTAGAGTCTGCAGGATCCATCGGCCCAAACTGTCTGCTGCTCTGCATCAATAACGTTCTGCCAACTAATTGTACTAAAGAGTTTGCTTTTTGTAGACCGGGGGCTGATTTTCAGTAAATCGATAGAACTGCATAACTTCTACGCTAAGTTGCTTTTAGTTAACTCTCACAATAGTTTGAGAAGATGAGAAAATTAAGTTTTTTGAGTTCAGAAACGAGTTTAACTGTTAAAGAGAGTTTGTATTTTTCTTACATTTCTTTTTTCACAGTCAAAACTCATGCATACCTAATTTCCCCTGCTAGTGATGTCAGAAATCATCAAACGAATATAAATAACACGTCTTAAACTGGAATACAAGTGAAAACCAACACATCCAGTAAGGAATAGACTGATGTGTGCGCATCAGCAGACGACGGTTGACGTTGAAACGTTAGACTGAAGAATGGACTTTCGTTTAGGTGTGATTCGAGCAGGTGAGTGTGACCCGCTGCCTTGTTTCTGTTGGTTTCTCTCGGTCTTCCAGTCACGTCTCCTCGTCTTGTTCTGGCTGTGAGGCTGAATGTAAGCCCAGCGGCTCTCTGCTAACCACATGAGCAGACTGTGGCGTGCTGCAGGCGGGGTGACACTGATTAGTAGCAGCCAGACGGCAGCGCTACGGGCCTGTCGGCGGTAGTCTGGAGAGGATCGTCTCATTTTCAGAACCGTGACTTTAAAGATGCACATTTGCAAAAAAAACAAAAGACTGCAAGAGGTATTAACTAAACTTCCATGAAAACAATTAGTGAAATCTAGATAAATCTAGAGATATATGGCTCCAGTGATGTTTTTAACTAAATAATTACCAATATTACTGAAACATTTGAAGCTCCTTATAGTATTTGAAATGACAACAATGTTCGCCGCTACCTGACAATGAGGGCCTGAAAGCAACACACACAACCTGCACACATTTTTGCCAGCGTTATCTTTTTACTACAAACACAAACTTATTTCATCAGAATAATAAGTAAGATGTTATAATCACATACAAATGTAACATATAGGCGCTTTGAAGCATCATTCCAACCAGAATAAACGTTGAGTATCAAACACTCGCACCCTGTAAGCTCAAAATGATGATTTTTAATGACTGAAACAAAGTATCAAAATGATGAGTGAAACTCTATTTGTTCGTTTTGCATCTCTTTGTAGACGTTTTGTGTCTCTATCTGGTGGTTTTGCCTCCCTTTGAAGACGTTTTGTGTCTCTTTTTGGTGGTTTTGTTTCTCTATTTGGTTGTTTTGCATCTCTTTGTAGACGTTCTGTGTCTCTTTTTGGTGGTTTTGTTTCTCTATTTGGTTGTTCTGCATCTCTTTGTAGACGTTCTGTGTCTCTATTTGTTCGTTTTGCATCTCTTTGTAGACGTTCTGTGTCTCTTTTTGGTGGTTTTTTTTCTCTTTGTGGTCATTTTGCATCTCTTTTTGTTAGTCTTGGGCCCAGTAGACTATATTTAATATAATATATTATGTTATTATATTATATAAATATGTCCCTCTGAAATGTTGAAGAGTAGAAGAATACATTTTAAATATTAGAATACTTTAGTAGAGTACACCAGAAGTGTAGTACTTGAGTAAATGTACTAGTTGCTTCCCACCACTGATATCAGGAGGACATATTAAATATATCACAGTATAATATCAAACCTGCTGAGGATGTTCTTTAGAAATGTTGTGCCTAAACAATTCATTAGTAGAAGGAAGACTTTAAAATCAATACCTGAAGTGAGTTGGATCTGCTTTTCCAGTGAATACAAAACCAATATGTGAGATTAAAACATTTGGTTAAAAGGTGAAAGTGACTCGGTTATATTCACGCTGTCTGTAAAGGAAGAAGGAAAACATCTGAAAACTGGACTACACGTTTTATTTAGTAAAGTAAATGCATGCCTGAAGGATGCTGTACTTCCTCCTTCATACCTTCCTCTTCTTTACCTTTGTGCAGAGTCAGCAGCTTATTATTGCTTGAATGGAATCCTTCCTCCTCCAAACAGCAAGCCGCTTCCTTTTTTTTAAACGTCCCATCATCTTTGAAAGTACTTATCTCTGTTGTTCATTATTTCACATCTATGGATCTGTTGTGTTATTGGCTGCAGTGCTAGTAAAGTGTGATTACAATCAGCCAACGGTTAAAGTGTGTGAATGTCTTTCCCTCACACACTCTATAAGATCATGAATGTCTGCGTAAGGTATTATATTTCATGCTGAACAACAGACAGAGTTCAGTGCATTTAGTTTGCTGCTGTACGGCTGTCATATGGCGCCCTCTTGTGATGTGTTCTCACACATGAGGCCTGCAGCTGATACACCAGATGCATGGCTGGCAGCAACATGTAGGCGACATATACATATACATATATAGCATTGTCCTAATATCTGAGAAATAAGCATCATGGATGGACAAAGAGGAAGAAACACGTGGGCACATTTGTTTTGATATTTCCTCCATAGGTGAATCATTGTGGTTTATAGCTTCTATTTTTTCTTCTTCAAATAAATCAGAAACTGTTTATTGCCAAGTACTTTACACATGCAAGGAATTCAGCTTGGTGATTGGTGCGTAACAATAAACATAGTGCAATTGTAAAAGACACAATTTTACAGTAGGAAATATGGAAATTTACAATAAAATATGATAAAAAACAAACAAAGAGTACGTTAAGAAGAGTATGGTATTGAAGTGACAAGTGTGTATTACACATATATAAATATATATATATATATATATATATATATATATATATATATATATAAATACCCCATTCACTAACATGTTGACATGGTGTCCTTTGTTGTCCCTTGCATTTGAACACACCACCTCCGCTCGTTCCTCTGATGGAGACCGTGAAGGCAGCACGTGCATTGCTGCCGCTGGTCCAGCAGATGGAGCAGTGATGTCGGGATGTTGATGAGCTGGCTGCTTCTCAAACCACAAGACAGCCTTCCAGGCCGGCTTTTATTGATACCGTCGAGTTAGAAAGAGAAAAGCTAAAGTGGTACCAGAAAAGAATACAATTTGTTTTCAGAATAAAAGCATATTTCTTCATGTCTAATGCCACTTTGTTCTCGAGACAAAAACCTTAATTCACAGAGTGCATTTCTAATTCCTACATCAGAGAATCACATACAAATGTGTTAAGCCTCAGACATGTTTATTAGATATAACTTTGTTGTTTTGGGAGGAGACAAGAAAGGGGAAATATAAGTGTGTTGGATACGCATACAAGGACAACTAACCTGATTCTGATATATACAGTATATATATATATATATATATATATATATATATATATATATCAAAAAGGAAAACAATCCTCTGGGTATATATATATATACCCAGAGGATTGTTTTCCTTTTGATGCTGCTGATGCAAATTATATTTATATATATTCCTAGAAAATTTGACTTGAATATTTGATTTTTACGTTGCTCTCAACGTACATACACAGAAATAGAAAAATATTTATCCCCAGATAATTGTGCTTGTTGTTTCTGCTGCTTACATTCCTTATGATACACATTTAAAAGATGCACTACGGGGCTACAACTGCATTTCGTTGTGTCATTATGCAACACACAGGGTGTGTTGCATAATGACAATAAATTAAACTTGAATATTTTAATATTTGAAGACATATATTGCAGCCACAGGGCCGCAGCTAAATTATTTTGAAAGGTCGCCACAGGAAGTGCTGCTGCTGCGTATAAACTATAGGAGACTTGACGCCGGTCTCCGCCGCTCTGTTCGGCAGTCGGTCGCACCGGAGAGAAACCGAAGCGCTGGATTCAAGTGCTTGAACCCGGTCGTCTGCCTCTCGGTTCCTGCAGGTAAGGGGGGGACATTTGAACAAAGCCTATTGCTGCGGAGCGTTCGGACACACGTGCATCTGGTGTTTTGTGCGGCCGTCTTCTGCAGCGCTCGGTCCGGTTGTTTGAAGTCCTCCTATTTTAAATGCCTTGACTCGCTCGCTCCTCTCTCGCGATGAGGAGCAGACACGAAAAAAGCTCCACGCATGCATCAACCAGCACGGTTCCACACGTCTCGAGTCCCGCAACAAGTCGGAGAGATAAATGAAGTCCGCAGAAGTCCTCGGAACCACTCGACACCAGCTCTCTGTGTGCGGTGTTCTCCTTAAGCTACGCGGTTAATGAACGCACGTTAAGTAGCTAGCTAACTGTTTAATGTACCAGTTAAAGACTTGCATTGATCGAATCCACTCTGAGGCGTTTTAATCATACGGAAACTAGCATGCAATTAAGTCAAACATGTGACCAGACGGTGCTCCTTGCGCGTAAATTGTGATGTGGCAAGTGTGTATTTTAAGTTGTTTCGTTTCAATACGTGTTTTTTGTTTGGTTGTGTGTATGCCGAACCATCAAGTGTCTCTCTTATAGCTTTATGTGACGTTTTACCGGTTTATACTTGTTGTGATAAGGAACACAGCAGTAAAACAGCAGCTTGTTTGACTGGAGTTTGGTGGCTATAGACGTAGACTCGAACACTGCGGTCTTGGGGTATTTTTAGACCTCCTAATCATAGGGTTTATTGTGTAAGGCTGCATTCACTGCACTTTTAGTTTGTTTCCATCCCCCATGTCTCTGCCCGTGCACGGACTCCACATGGGAACACAACTGTTCATAATGGGGGAAAATGGCACAGGCTGTTAAAGTGCTGCACATATGACCCTGGAGTCTATGATTGTCTTCATTCATCATGGCTGATCATTTTGGTTTCAATATATTAAGTCATAACTCACTCATTGCACTCCCTTTCCTCTCATAACTCAGTCATTGCACTCCTTTTCCTCTCATAACTCAGTCATTGCGCTCCTTTTCCTCTCATAACTCAGTCATAGCGCTCTTTTTCCTCTAATAACTCAGTCATTGCACTCTTTTTCCTCTCATAACTCAGTCATTGCGCTCTTTTTCCTCTCATAACTCAGTCATTGCGCTCCTTTTCCTCCCATAACTCAGTCATAGCGCTCTTTTTCCTCTCATAACTCACTCATTGCGCTCCTTTTCCTGTCATAACTCAGTCATAGTGCTCTTTTTCCTCTCATAACTCACTCATTGCGCTCTTTTTCCTCTCATAACTCAGTCATTGCGCTCTTTTTCCTCTCATAACTCAGTCATTGCACTCCTTTTCCTCTCATAACTCAGTCATTGCGCTCTTTTTCCTCTCATAACTCAGTCATTGCACTCCTTTTCCTCTCATAACTCAGTCATTGCGCTCCTTTTCCTCCCATAACTCAGTCATAGCGCTCTTTTTCCTCTCATAACTCAGTCATTGCGCTCTTTTTCCTCTCATAACTCAGTCATTGCGCTCTTTTTCCTCTCATAACTCACTCATTGCGCTCTTTTTCCTCTCATAACTCAGTCATTGCACTCCTTTTCCTCTCATAACTCAGTCATTGCGCTCTTTTTCCTCTCATAACTCAGTCATTGCGCTCTTTTTCCTCTCATAACTCAGTCATTGCGCTCCTTTTCCTCTCATAACTCACTCATTGCACTCCTTTTCCTCTCATAACTCACTCATTGCGCTCTTTTTCCTCTCATAACTCAGTCATTGCACTCCTTTTCCTCTCATAACTCAGTCATTGCGCTCTTTTTCCTCTCATAACTCAGTCATTGCACTCTTTTTCCTCTCATAACTCACTCATTGCACTCTTTTTCCAAACATGTTTTGCCTCTCGACATTGATATCTTCACAGTCGCTGAACGGATTCTTTTACAATTCGAACTGCATTTGAAACGATCATCTCCCTTCGTTCTTGTGCAACTTGAACTTTGGAGCTAACCCTTATATCTTTTTACATTGAGGACCCATATAACCCAGAGAACACAGGGTTCTACTGTGCAGTGACTTTGACTTTGGACTGCTGTGTAAGCTCACTCGTGTTTTGTGTCCAGGCTGCAGGGATGGGCCATGATCTGGGTGGCTGACGGACCGGGACGAGGACCGATCGCCCGATAAGATGCTGGCTCGTAACCGCTTCTTCCTCCTGGTGGTGGTGGGCGGGGCGGCGCTGGCCATCATCAGCCTCAGCCTCCAGTTCTGTAAGTGCTGTTTGTGCTCAGCTCTCAGACTCCTTTACATATTCATTCTCTCTCCCAAGCCCCGGCCCAGTGCTCACATTTTAATGTGAAACAAACTATTCCGTTTGAAAAGTTGCCCAGGTCTTCTGTCTGCACTGCTTGTTTGTGTTCATGCATGCATAGCCTTTCAGCGCCTTCCCGCTCAAGAGAGCCCATTCATACCAAAACAAAGCTCAATCCTCTACAGGCTTCCTATAAATATCCAGCAGCAGCAGCGGGACTCTGGATGCTCTGAAACCCTCGGGGAGATCAGATCTGCTGCGTCCCCCCCATCAGGTCATTGTTCAGCCTCTCCTGTAGGTATTGTCTAGACGGCGTGTCCTCGCCAGCCGCAGTCAATGCAAGGAAACCGGCGCTCGGCGAGTGGAGACGGCCTCTCCTGCAGTGGAAGTGATTTTGCAAGCCTCGCAAGGCGAGATTAGAAAAACAGCGGGTGATGAAGCAGGTGGGGCGTGACGTGGAAATAGACATGTGCATATGTAAAATGTGTAGGATTTAAGCTACTTAGTGTTGGATTCCTTAAAAAGAAAAACCCCTCAGTGCAGTGGAAGTGTTTGTGGTGCTGGTAAGCTTGTGCCTGGACACGCATGTAAGATTAGACTCTCATAAATCACGCTCTCTCCCACACACACAGGATTATGGGGGAATGCGACAGTATTTTTTTCTGCATGTTTGCCAGAAACTCGCCTCTTCTGTTACTTTAAATGTCACGCAAGATCAAGAGGTGTAAAAAACAAAAAAAGATGGCAAGAGCAACTAGGCTCTTACTCATATTTGCACTTTGCGACCCCAAATACACACTCGCCTCCCTCCTGCTCCGCTACATATAATAATGTGTGCGAGGAGGAGGAGGAGGAGGAGGAGGAGGAGGAGGACGAGGCTGTTTCAGTTATTATTAATGCCTCGCCATCAAACCCAACTCATCTCCCGTCCTGTTTTCTCCTCCTCTTGTAAAACTCTCAGAGGCGTAGGAGGACGCAAAGATGAAAGAACTAGAAGTTCATTCTTTTTTTTTTAAATCATCCTCTTCTGCCTGCATTTCAGTCCGTACTTTGCATCTCTGCAACTTCGTCTGTCTGTCTCGGGGCCCCGTTCACGTGTAATGCTTGTGGACCATTAACCGTGAGAGACTGAGTGACGGCCTGACGATCGATGGTGGAGTAAATGCCCGTCTCTGGCTCCAGGCTGCCTCAAATTAAGACCGGGGAAATGACTGCTAACGTGGCACCGAAAAGGGCCTCGATCGGCGCCCTGATTGACACGCCGGGGACTCCCAGAAGGGGGAAGTGACGACCGCGAGGGCAACTGCTGTAACGCAGAGAAGAGGGGGGGAACTATTTTGAGATGTTAGCAGCAGCAGCAGCGAGGGGGAGAGGCGAAGCAGAGCTTGATGGGAGTTAAGTGCTCCAGGAGTGCTGGTATAGTTCACAGTGAGGAAGGGGGAACGTCATGGGAGGATATAAAAGGAAAGATAGAAAGGTATGTTGCCTGTGAGCAGTGAGCGTGGTTTAACCCCAGGGGAAAACGAGCTGGAATAGAATCAAGGCTTGTTTTGAGGGAGACGAGAGACAAATGTTTGCACTTAAAGGCCGTAAATTGTCCAAATAAAATGCCGTCGGACAGTTTGATAGCGGTGAAAATGTCTCGGCACCAGCTTTTGTAGCTTTTTTTCCCCCAAAACGGTAATCCGCCAACAAGCGTTGTTAAGTGTCAAATAGGCAGAGCTCCAAGCACTTTGCACATTCCTTCCCCCGCATTCCTCCCATTCCTACTTTCTCCAGTGTCTGCAGCCACTGTTTAATCACACAGATTGCCCCCACGGCTGCCAGAGGAGACCGGGCTGTAAGAGAAGAGACGGCAGCGCTGACATCTGGATGTGTTTTAACAAAAGGCCTGCTTTCATTCTGCTCTTAGATCAGTCTAGTGAAGGGTAGACGACTTTCAGCCGCTAGCATGGCTTTAGACTCTGCTATGAGCCACTGAGCCACTTTAAATAACATGTAACTTCAGATCGCACTCGCTGTGAGCAGAAGATACTCCATGTTAAAGGATGCGGATCAGCACGGGGGCAACCAGGGGTCTTATCAGTTCATCCCTGGCTGTCGCTCCATTGCCGAGCATTAGTGCTTAATTAAATGTGCCGAGCCGAATGTCAATCTGTGCTCGGACACGGTTTGCGTCCCTGCGGATTGTTTATCCGCCTCCTCCAGTTATAAATAGTTTTGATTAGTTCCTTTTGAGAAAGAGATATAAAGCGAGATTCTTATCTTGGCAGTCATTTGAGACCTTAAAGGTCAATTTATGATGGACCAACACACACACACACACACACACACACACACACACACACACACACACACACACACAGTGCCTATCCTGTGTCAATATTTGTTCCAGCTGCTCCACTAGGTTTCGGTAACCACCGGGCTACCGGCACAGCCCAGTCTGGTTAGTGGAATCTTTAATTTCAGGCCAAACCACATTCTCAGAGTACCTGTTCACGGTCCGATCACTGGGGTGTGTGTGTGTGTGTGTGTTCACATTTTTGCGGCGGTGAGCAGCCTCTTTGATTTTGCCTTCAGGTAGAAATTAAGCTGTGCAGATGTGTGTGTGTGTGTGTGTGTAATAATGGGCTCCAAGATTGAACAGGGTGCATGAACTATGTTTAGCTCTGGATGCGTGCGTGCGTGCGCGTGTGTGTGTGTGTGTGTAAGCGGAGTGTTAAACCATTCAAATCCAAGAGAAATGTAACACTAATAAGTGTTAACTTTGTTGAAAAGCCGTCTCAGGCAGCCTCCTTTTGTGTTCGTGAGATCTAAATGAAGGTGGACGGAAAGTTGGAAACGCATTTAAAGTCGTGTGTGTGTGTGTGTGTGTGTGTGTGTGTGTGTGTGTGTGTGTGTGTGTGTGTGTGTGTGTGTGTGTGTGTGTGTGTGTGTGTGTGTGTGTGTGTGTGTGTGTGTGCGCGTGCGCGCGCGCGCTACAGTGAGCTCTCTGCGTCGTTGCCGTGTATGCACTTGGTTGTGTTGGGCAGCGGGTTACAAAAGCCCCATTGTGTAGGTGACTGTGGCTGAGCTGGCCTCCAAAAAGTTTGGCGTGCGTGTGTGTGTGTGTGTGTGTGTGTGTGGGGGGGGGGGGGGGGGGGCTCGCAGTGGGCAGTGGGCGGTGTATGAGGCACAGAGTGTGAGAGGGGGGACAGGTTGTGGTATGAATGAGCTCCAGTGTTGCGTGGCCGGACCGAGCAGTCGTCTAAAATGGTCTCCGCCGTCGCCGCACACCTTCTCCTCTTCCTCGTCAGCGGTGAGTTCATGCAGAAAAACCCTTTTTATAGAAGATCTACAACGTTTTGATGAAGACTTCACCGCTTATTTAACTTTAGCTTTGTCGGACTCTCATGATGTCTTGGTTCTGAAAAGGCTTTTGTGCCCGGTGTCGATTGAGACGTTTATCCTCCTCAATCCCTTGAACTATTCTTAGACGTTTTTTTTGTCCAGTATTTATCAACTTGTCTTACAAGATAATAAGAATAAAACGCCTGTTTAGTACCTCTCGCGGAGCCTTTTCAACCGCTTGTGTTCAGATGAGGCGATGCGATAAAGTCTCGCTGCTGAAGAGAGATGAGTGAGATTAGTGAAAGTCTGCATCCTGTAGAAAGATGGTGCCGTGCAGATAGTCAGACGGCTGCTTTGCTTTCAAAAATTCCAAAAGCAATATGTTACATTTTGCAGAACAATACACTTTGTTGAGGTTTGGTAATGATAATTCCTGGTGCTCCATGTTGGCTGATTATGTGACGCAATCACAGTTTTAGGGCTGCCAAAGAATATCATTTTCAGCATCGATTGATCTGTTGATAATTTCTTTGATTATTTGGTAATCGTTTTGTATACAGAAGATCATAAAATAGTAAAAGATAGCAGTTGACGTATTAAAATAGTTTCCAACCAAAAGATATTCAATTTGCTAAAATGGCAGACAAAGAAAAGCTGGAACAACCAAAAGTTTAGACTGTTTGCTTGAATGAGTGTTGTTGATTGACTAATTGATTCATTGACTTGTCATTGTGACTCATCATCTGTGGATCATTAGTTACATTTAATTATTTTGTCTATAAAATGTCAGAAAACTGTGAAAAAATAGTTGTACTACTTCCCCAGAGCCTACGGTGATGCCTTCAGATCGGTAATAACTGTTGAGTCGGCCTCATACCTACTGGGGTTTTTGTCAAACTTCGTTGGGCACCGTCTCAAAAACTTAAATTAGGAGCTCATCTATAGAGCAAACACGAGTGGATTGACATTTGCACAAAATGTCTTGTCTGCAACTCTGTGGACTTTGTCAGCTCAGCCGCAGAGAAGAGGAAATGTAAAACTATGGCCGTGTGAATGCGAGAGATGGTGTGTAACTATTTACCTACACTTGTGTAGATAAGTAAATCTGAGGGTTGTTGTGGCAACGATAAACCATGAGGTCTTTGTGCTTGATGATGGGATGCAGGGGCCTGCTGCCAAAGGGCCGTGTGGGTTCAACTTGTTGTTTTTTTTCTTCGGAGTTGGATCTTTGTGAATCGGCCTTCCAGTTCCCACAACATCTCTGCTCTTATTGGAGCGTTTCTGCCGGGGGGTCACAGGTCATTGGTGTCCAGGCAACGTACTGGAAGCAGTGAGGGGGTTTTTGGGGTACAGAGCTGTTGACATGGAGATGAGCTACAGTTGAATTGTTTTTTCTTAATTTTAGGCACTCTTTCACTGCGTTGTCAGTTGGCCTTTTTACTTTTCTTGGTCCCGTTAAGAAGTTGTTGCCTGTAAATCCGTCTTAAATCTGTACATTTAGCAGCATTTTAGATCTTTTACATCGTCGGTTAACAACGTGGCTCAATGATGGAAATGTTGGTCCGTCAGTCGGTTCACCGCTTTGTTTCAAACTGAAAAATCTCAAAAAGATATATGGGATGAATTGCCATGAAACTTTGTTCAAACCGTCACGGTTCCCAAATAATTAAATCTCTGACTTTTCCTTTAGCGCCATCATTAAGTTGGATTGCCGTGACATTTGGCATGGTCTCCAGAGGATGAATCCAAAAGCCTTTGGTGATTCCTTGCCTTTTCATCTGGTGCCATCATCCGTTCAAAGTGTTCACTCAAGTATCTCAACATCTATGGGATGGATTGATGTTTTGTTCAGGCATTCATTGTCCCCAGACGATGTACCCTAATGGTGATCACCTGACTATTTATCTAGTGTCGATCTGTCAATCAAACTCTTACCGAGGCCAGTCGAGAGAAGAGCGAAAAACGTCTTGTCCAACAAGAAAAGCCTTCAGTGTTCTTTGCTCTTCTGTCAATAAAGAAATACTCTCCAGTTCTGATACAACTGATGCTACTGCAGCATCTACGCCAACCTCTACAGGAGCCGCCATTGCTGTTTAGAACAAACAGTTGCCTCTCCGTGTCGAGTGTCGCACGCCTAAGCCACGCCTCTAACTCCTCACAGGACTCCGATTGGTCCTCAGCACTGTGGTTTGGACACAAACGCATTGATCTTTTGCATGATGTCATGATATTGGAATGATCCAGCTGCTGAGGGCTGGCGCGAGTCTTGTTTTTCTCTATTTGACCTCCACTCTTCACTTTCTTTGTATTCTCTTTCCCCTGCAGTGAACCTGATCCCCATCGCTCCCATACTGGAGGAGCGGCCCTTCCAGGTGGCAGATGGAGGTGTTGGGATGGCTCTGGGGAAGAGCCGAAAGAGAGTGTTCCCGATGCCTCACACCGAGGAGCCCAACCCCATATCTGAGGCTTACAGATACTGCAACACTCCCAACCGCACCGAACAGGCCTGGGAGGGTGAGACCTCAACATTGACAAATACATTCTTTTTAACCCAAGTCTGTGGATCACTGTCATATATGGTTTGTGTTTCTTGAAGACCTAAATCGTAACCGATGCTCGGCAACAAAACTTCGTTCATTCTTTCCAATTTGGCGTCACAGCGTCACTGTTTCAGAGATTTAGATCAATTTCCCCCACTGCTAGAATCACCCAGAATGACGGACAGCTCATAAATACTTAATACAGTCATAATGTCAGATTTAGTGTGTCAGGACTCGAGGGTTGTGTTAGTTGTGCGAAAAGTCATTTCCACTAGATTGCGTCATCCATAATGCTGCAGTGCTTCCTGTCTTCAGCACATCAGCACGGTTTATTTCTTTCCCCCCACGAATTGAAAAGTCAGCACCGCCTCAGGGCGATCATACAAACATCCTTCACCACCTCAGACAAGTTGTACCAGCCGGCGCTAATTGAATCTTGCTCTCTCTGTCTCCGGATGGCAGTTTTTGTCTCCGAAGAAGTGAAATCCATCACGTCTTTTTAGATTTAGATTAGAAGTTATTGAAAATCAATCGGGGAATAAAGTTTCTTGTTCGGGTGGTGTTATTTTCTCCGCGACACAATCCCATTTTCAAAGTGTCCTGGTTTCTCTTATCTTCTTGAATTACTGTTAAACACACACTCGCAGTCCACAGTCCATTCTTTTGAACTCACAGACAGCAAACTCATTTGTTTATCGTGCTGCCGCTGTGGATTTGTTTGATTTGTTAAATCAACATTTGCTCTTTGGTGGAGCTCCTAAGTTGAGCACTTTTTCCCTCAATTTGAAGGATTTAGTTACTAGATTTATAGTTACTCGTAGAATTTAGGCCGTGGTCATATTTCCGGGTCGCGGAAACGAGCTGTCGACAACTGGCATGCTACGATCTAACAGGTGTCTACAGCTAACCTGTTAGCAACCATTAGCATTGATTTTGAGTGGCGTTGCTGTCCACCTGCTGAAGTCTACGTCCAATATTCACTCGCCTTTTTAGCTCCGTTTTGGTCTCCGCCATCTCCTGAGGAATGTATTTGGCTCTTAAGCTGCTAAATACGCTGCCATGTTACTGGGTAGTCGCTAACTTTTGTCCGTCTGTCTGCAGTTTGGGGCTAGGCAGGTAGTGTACAATGGGTTTATCAGAGCTTCAGCACGGAAAATACTACACTGATGAGAGTGATGAGAACCAAAACAGTAAAGTTACGGGTCATAAAACCCAAACAATAAGCTGAAATACATTCAAAAAGCTCTGTGAAACTGAAAGTACAGACTATCTGTTAAGTTCGTCATCATGAGCGATACCTTTCACATTGCACTCAAGTCATTTGAGCTATTGGTGATATCAAATTATTGATTAAGCAACTTTAATTACTCTGATTTATATGCATGAAAAAGTGATTTCGACTTTTCTCTGTAAGGTATTTATCTGTAACATCTCTTACGGTTGCAGTTGCATAATTTCTTGTCTTTCTCACACGCGTCTTACTATTTATTGATTCATAAGAAAAGTGAAACAGCGTTTTTGTAAGTCATAGAAAAACGATTTGCTTTGTTATTTTCACTACTTGTTACATTGAAAACAATGAAGAAAGCTGATGAGCGTCTCCTCTTGACAGGTCACAGTCCTGCTGACTACAAGCTGCTGTCTGTCCAGGTGATGATTCGCCATGGTGACCGCTACCCCCTCTACTACATCCCCAAGACCAAACGCCCCGCCATCGACTGCTCCCTGTCCACCAACAGGTACGCGCACGTTCCCCGAAAAACATTATAGCGCCTCTAAACCTAAGAGGTGTTAGTACAATGACATTATTCAAAAAAGGAGTTGAGAAACATTCAGTGGTACAGACGACGTGTGCAACAGAGACAAAACGCAAGCAATGAAGCAAACGTCTTCTCCAATTCAACAACAAATATGTTACCAAACACAAGTGAAGCCGATGTGGAAGTGTCTTATAGCTGCATTCTCTCTACTGTCCACCAGGGGGCGACTCCTCTGGTTGTATAGAAGTCTATGAGAAAATGACTCTACTTCTCTCTTGATTTATTACCTCAGTAAACATTGTAAACATGAGTTTATGGTCTCAATCTCTAGTTTCAAGTCTTCTTCAATACAGCATGATGTTCATTTAGTAAATGATGGTCCATTTAGTGTCAAACAGACCATAAAGCAGGGGATGCTTTAGGGGCGGGGCTTACTGTGATTGATAGGTCGTTGGCGTTACCAGAGACGTATATGGCATCGTAGATGGCGCACAACCACAAACCAATGGGTGACGTCACAATGACTACGTCCACTTCTTATAACACTGCAAGTTCATCAATTCCAATTAAGTATAATATAATCCATCAAAAAATACACTATTGTGAAGGTTGCAGTGTGATACCATGTTAAGAAACTCGATGCCATAATTTAATTTAATTGATTAGTTTATTTCACAGGGCCACGGTTAGCCTGGAAGCTAATTTGAATCTGTAGTCCGTGGGGTCTGTAGGGTGTGCGATGATAAACGACATCCTTGAAAATCTAATAAAAACATTTGCTGCAAAAGTACATCAAAGTACAACAAACAGCAGGTATAATGCCAAGCAAGCAACATAATGAAACAACAACTTCTGGTATTTTTTACATTTAATTGCCTTATACATCAAGGTGTTCATGGTGTTTTGCCCAATTATGCTTTTAATTTTGTGATTTATTTAGTTAAAGCTAAAATTAAGTCAGTAAATAAATTAAGTGAGAAAAGATTAAGCTTAATGAGGAGCATTCTTCCTCTTGTCATTTGTTTGTGGAGTCTGACGTTAAAAGGGTTTATTCCCACGGTTTCAGTTAATCCGGGTCAGAGTTAAGGGCACAAAGTACCACGGGGACTTAAGACGGCTTCCTCTTTGTGAAGCCGAACAAGTGGGAGAGAGCGAGACGCCGATTACTACAACAAGAGCTTCTCACGTCCTCCAACGACAAAGTGTAGGAAGGCGAGCTCAGTGTGTTAAATAGAAGGTAGTTCTAAAATGATTTGTTTTACATTGTAAATATCAGGATCTGTGTTCAATCTCCCGGCGTTATCGCGTGTGTCAGCGATGGCGGGTGGGTTTCGGTTTAGCACGTCTGTTCTGCCGCTCCTTTTCGGTGCGGATGGATACGCTAATACGTTAACGCAAACGCGGTTACAAGAACACGGTTGACGAGCCTCATCTCGCTGGATTTGAGCAACGTGCTCGCCGAGCTCTGCTCTGGTGCGGCGGACCGAGTGGGGAAAATACTCACAAGTTCAAATTAAAATGGCTATCTTCTATAATTCATTATGCTGTCATTCTCTCTCTTCTTGTATCCTTTCTTCCTCCTTTACTGCTGGCAGTCTGACTCTGCTGCTCTTTTCCAGAGGGCCAGATGATGAGAGCTCCTGATAGGAGGTTATTAAAAGCGACGTGTGCTCTCTCTCTGTACATGAGTGTCAGGAGAAGTCTGAAATCAGCACTTTTTCACACCCACACAGTCATTACCTGAAATATATGCAAAGCTCCTCATGTGGAGACACACCTGCTACGATAACAAACTGCTATTTTTGAATCCGGAATATTTTTAGTTCAGTCAGATGGGTTTTCTCTCAGATGATTTATTTAGACCATATGGTCAATAATATTCCAATACAACTTTTGTTGTTGTGTTTGTGGGAGTGGGTGGGTGGGTGGGTGTGGGGGGGGCTGTGTACCTGAGTTGAGATTTAGCCAATGACTTCATTTAGCACAAAGCCTTTTCCCCGCAGCCACCATCGGCTTTGCACATCTGGACGGAGCCGTAATCTTTAGAGCTGGCACGGTGACATTTCAGGCCGATACCGTGGGATGCAGATGATCTGCTGCGTTCATCTCACGGTTAGATGTTGTCAAATACCCTTTGATCTTTGACCTCCAGCTGAAAGTAGGTCATCCAGCACACAAGCCTCTTATGATGGAGGTCGGTGGCCACACAGAAATTAACAGAAATTGAATGGACTCTTGACTAAAGCCCGAAAGCATACCCTGCTTTATGGTCTGTTTGACTCTAAATGGACCATAATTGCTGTATTGAAGAAGACTTGAAACTAGAGATTGAGACCATAAACTCATGTTTACAATGTTTACTGAGGTAATAAATCAAGAGAGAAGTAGAGTTATTTTCTCGTAGACTTCTGTACAACCAGAGGAGTCGCCCCCTGGTGGACACTAGAGAGAATGCAGCTTTAATTAAGGAACTTCCACATTGACTTCACTCAGCTGAACCGGAGGTTGCAGCCTGGTTGCAACACAACTCTTCTAAGACCACCGGGACTGTTTTCTGGGTGTTTTCTTACTTTTAGACGAGCCGGATAGTTTAAACCTCAGTTTGTTGCATTTTTGTCCACTAACTTTTCCCACCTCAGCGTAACGTTTTCTGCCACGTCGTGAGGTTCCTGCACTCTCTTTCGGCGCTTCCACTCAGGTGTTTTTGATTTTATTTTTTACATGCAAATAAAAAAAAATGCACATAAAAACCTGGTGGATGGAAACAAACTTCCTGTGAGACGTGCTGAGGTTAGCATTTAGCTCGAAGCACCGTTGTGCTGCAGTACAGCCTCACACAGCCGTGAGCTGGAGACTCACTCTGTAGAGTTCTGAGGAGAATGGAGGCACACAGAGAGACCAGCTGCAGAAGTGTGTGTTTGGATCATTAGTTTGAATCTGTTTGTTTTGCAGGGAGACTGAATGGTAAACGCCTATTCAATATTTCAGCGTGTTCTCGTAATAATGTAGGTTAGCTCTGTTTTTATTTAGACCAGGGTGTAATTACAGGGTGTAATTACAGGGTGTGTGTGTGTGTGTGTGTGTGTGTGTGTGTGTGTGTGTGTGTGTGTGTGTGTGTGTGTGTGTGTGTGTGTGTGTGTGTGTGTGTGTGTGTGTGTGTGTGTGTGTGTGTGTGTGTGTGTGTGTGTGTGTGTGTGTGTGTGTGCGTGCGTGCGCTGGCACCAGCTTGCCGACCCATGTTTCTGTCTGCGGTTAACTGAGCTCTCTTCAGCAGGGAACATTTCTCTTTCTCTGTCTCTCTCTCTGTCTCTCTCTCTCTTTCCCACCAGTACAGTCTCAGTCGAGTTATTTTGTTGTTCTTTCTGCATCCTAATTAGTTTAATTCCTGCCTCTCGCACTCTCCCCCAGAGTTCAGACCACATCATCTCATTTCCTCTCCCTGTTTCTTCCTCCCCACTCACCTATATTTTCCTTCCTCCCTCCGCACTAATCTCCCCCCTTCCTCCCCTGTCGTATCCAGTGATAATAATCCCCGTTTAATGTAATTGGGCTCCTTAATCTGCGGTTAGCAACAATCATCCTAATAGACGTGCTGGCCGGCTCTTTGTCCGTCACCAGCGTGGCCGTCCGCTGACGCCCGGTCTCCCGCTGTGCGGCCAATTAAATCTGGATTGACCCAAACTCCCCTCAGCGCACTGATCTGCTGATGACGGAGCAGCACGCAGCGCTGGTGGGCACCATATCTCACTCGTGTGTGTGTGTGTGTGTGTGTGTGTGTGTGTGTGTGTGTGTGTGTGTGTGTGTGTGTGTGTGTGTGTGTGTGTGTGTGTGTGTGTGTGTGTGTGTGTGTGTGGTGCACATTACGGAGTAAGTGAATATCAAAGTGCAGAGGGAGGCGATTCGGGGCTGCAGATGCCGCGTGACAACAAACGGAAACATGTGGGCTGGTGTTCAGCAGGGACCCGACACCAGAGCGGGATGTTTACTGTGTTCAGTCAGCTACAACAATCACAAGTGGGATGTAAGGGTAATGACAGACTGTCTTGATCACTATGGAAACTGTGTGTGTGTGTGTGTGTGTGTGTGTGTGTGTGTGTGTGTGTGTGTGTGTGTGTGTGTGTGTGTGTGTGTGTGTGTGTGTGTGTGTGTGTGTGTGTGTGTGTGTGTGTGTGTGTGTGTGTGTGTGTGTGTGTGCTTCTTTAATCCGAGCGAGTTGAGCCGCAGCTCCCACAGATTTTTTTTTATATTAAACTGTAATCTTCAATCATCTCTAATCTATCAGATCACCGACTGCTCCTCTCGCTGCCCTCATCCCTGTGTGTGCGTGTGCGCGCACGTGCGTGTATATGTATTTATGTGAGTGTTTGTCCCAAGGCAACTCATTCTTTCATCTTTTTACATCCATCTCACCATATTCCCTCCCACACACACTGAACTGTAGTCCAGCGGCGTGGTGTGAGAGAGACACCTGGTGGTGGAAGTGGGAAGTGGCTGAGAGGATGTTTTCTTGATTGTTAAATTGATTAGTGAGAAAACAAGCAATTTGATGGACCAACACTTAAATATATTTAGTTAATAGTGATATTAACTTGTATCTTATTGTACTGCTGAGAAAGTACAGTATTGTCATGAAAATAAAACAACTTTAATAGTATCTGGTCCCTGTCAGACGCTGATGATTGACCCGTTTATGGAGGTTTATTGTGTCTGGACTGGATATTTTCTACCTTTCGTTAATGTCACACGACTTTGAACAATGTAACAAATGTACCATACAGGTGGAGGTTGGCAGGGTTATTTTAATATGTTATGTCTTTGTTAATTGTTACTTTTGTTAAGTGTTATGGGGAAAAAAAGCAACGTGTTGATACTTTCATATGTTATACTTTGCAAATTTGCAAAGTATAACATATGAAAATTTGCAAATTCCAATTCTATATTAAAAAAGCGAATCGTCCCATTTGAAAAGCTGGAGCCAGAGAATGTTTTGCTTGAGAAATGATTAAAATGATCAACACAAATTATAATAATATTCCAGTATGGAACAAAAGCAGGATGTGTCATTTTGTGTAATTTCATTTTCAAGGTCCGTTTGTTTTTTGTCCCACCACTGGTCCACAACTCAAACGCTTCAACGCGTGTCAACATGTCGGCTGTGGAAAAGGCTTGTTTGTTAACACGAGGAAAGAATTGAAGGTGGCTTAAAGGTGCAGGCTCTGTTTAAGCTAAATCATATTTGTTGCTGTAAAGTTGTTTTCTTTCTCTTCTGGACCATGATTGCATTTAAAACCAAGATTATTTTCTAAAATGTCTTTTGCGCCTCATTCCGTCCCGCATGTTCCCTTCAAAATATTGTGTTTCTAAGACGCTGTAGATCCACAGGGACGAGGAGACAGCTGCTCTGTCCGTCAGAGGCCAACAGCAAACGCTGTGGTTTGAACAGGAAGCTGCTGAGTGTCTGTGTGGAGCCGTGTGACTGTAACTTCTGCTGCGGTGACCCCGAATAATCGACCGCCGATCTCACAGTCGAACCGTCGCAGTGTGGTTATGAAACAAAGGATCATCCCAGCTGTGCTTCATGGGGGCGCTGAATGTCTGCTTTTTACATATAATTGATCCGTTTCTCCCAATAAATCCTGATATATAACCTATGTTATTATAGACATCAGCCTGTTAATAATACTCTTTCTTTCAGTCATTCTCCTTACTGTATGTCAATACATCAGCATGACTAAGTAGCACTGTTCTAATTAGTGGGACCATCGGAGCAGCATCTCGGCGTTAAACAATAACAACATAAGGCTACTGTTTCAAAAAGACTAATTATTAATCAGAGCACTATCATAAGAACACAGCGCTATCCGAGCACTAAATGTTCTTAAAAACCATGAGCGATTCTCTAAAAGCAGCAGAGGGAGGCACCGACTTCTCTTTGTTTTTAGTTTTGTATTTACAACCACGAAAAGTGAGCAGGCTAA
This sequence comes from Pholis gunnellus, assembly GCF_910591455.1. Lineage (NCBI taxonomy): Eukaryota > Metazoa > Chordata > Actinopteri > Perciformes > Pholidae > Pholis > Pholis gunnellus. Next base: position 24,105,220 of record NC_136535.1, read on the forward strand.
TAAAACCGTGTACGTAGTTTTGTTTCAGTACTTTGGACACACACACACACACACACACACTTTTATGCAAAACAGGGCCGCGGTCCATTGTTCTGAAACAACCGCTAAGCAATAGTCTCATGTATCTCTGCCAGTAATTTATTTACATTTTTACTATTTCTCTAAAGATGAATCATTCTTAAACAGAGGATGAGCAATGAGCAAAACAAGTTAAACCTGAGTTGCATTATTTTGCATAACCGTATGGGTTAGAGTGTGTTATTCTGCTTATACCACGGCTATAAACCGTATCTTATTATGACAACCAACGAGTACCACGAGTATAGAGATTCTGTACCTGAATATACTGCATCAGGATCAGGTCTCTCTCTTTACCGTTTACCGCTCTTTCCCTCGCCACCCTCAGGAAGCCCTCCCACCCGCTGCTGAACGCCTTCATCCGCCACATGGGCCAGGGGAGCCGCGGCCACTGGGAGTCGACGCTGGGCTCCATCCCCCGTCTGCCCAACCACAGTGCCTGTGAGATGGGAGAGCTCACGCAGACGGGTAGGCAGGTTTTTACTTTCCACCGTCAAACGTTCGTGCACAAATGTTGCTTTAGAGCTTGCAGATTTCTTGCCAACCAGTGTACTGTTGATGAGTTCTGCAAATTAATTTAGCTAACAAGCATTCATCATGTACAAGTGTCAACCAATCCATTGTTGCCATTCTTCTCCAGGTGTGGTGCAGCACCTGCGCAACGGGCAGCTCCTCCACCAGGCCTACAAGCGCCACAACCTCCTCCCCTCCGACTGGTCGCCCCGCCAGGTGTGGGTGGAGACCACGGGCAAGAGCCGCACCCTCCAGAGCGGCCTGGCCTTCCTCTACGGCTTCCTGCCGGACTTCGACTGGACGAGAGTGACGGCGCGGCACCAGTGGAGCACGCTGTTCTGCGGCTCGGCCTGCGACTGCCCCGCTAGGAACCGGCACCTGGAGGAGGAGCAGAGGCGGCAGTACCGGCTCCGGGTGAGCGACACGGAGCTCGAGAGGACCTACGCCGACATGGCGCGGACTTTGGGTGTGCTCACCCGCCAGCTCCGGGCGGCGAACCCCATAGACTCCCTGTTGTGCCACCTGTGCCACGGCATTTCTTTCCCGTGCGTCCCCGCGGGAGCCGGCACCGGCGGGTGTCTGACGATGGCACAGTTTGCCGTGATCCTCCGACAGCAGCTAGACGACGAGGCGGATCGGAGAAGAGCGGGCCTGTACCACAAATACGCCATCCTGGCCATGTACCCGTACCTCAACCGGACCGCCGCCAAGATGGAGCGCGTCGCAAGGGACAACGGGGCTGGCCGGCAGCCCCGCGCAGGGGGCGAGGAGGTCTTCAGCCTCTCCTCGGCCCACGACGTCACCGTGGCCCCGTTGCTTAGCGCCCTGGGACTGGAGGAGGCGCGCATCCCGCGTTTCGCGGCGAGAGTGGTCTTTGAACTGTGGAAGAGTCCCCCGGCCACGCAGGGGCCGGCGAAGAAGAGAGCCGGCAGAGGCGAGAAGTCGAAGGTCAAAGACGGGGAGCTGTTCGTCAGGGTGCTGTACAACGGCGAGGACGTGACATTCCACACCAGCTTCTGTCGCGCCCACGACCGCCACGCCAGACAGCCGCTCTGCCCTCTGAAGAACTTCCTGTCTTTTGTCAGGAGGGACATGTTCGGCGTTGTCAACGCCACGTCCTACCAGGAGGCCTGCTCCAGGCGCCCCGGGTGACCAGGTGGACTCGGTGTGACTGAGTAAGGATGCCGAGTCGGGCAGATGGTTCTACTTCTCTCTGGGTTTTTTGGAAGAAGCACTTTTAATGCCGCTCATAGTGTCCTAAAATCTTTTTAAATGTAGTCCTTTACATTCCTGAGCACAAAGTGAGTGGCACACACACACACACACACACACAGAGTACTGTACACGATGTCTTCATAAGATCACTTTCTAACCTTTCTACAAGTGTTTTTTTTTTGTAATACTTTGTGTTTTCTGAAGCGTATACAGAAAGAGACGAGTGAATCAAGGGAAGTTGTCTGGCACGTAGCCACTTTATTCCATATTACATTCCATAGTACCGTGGGATTGTAAAGTTCCAGTATTCCTAAAATGCTTGCCGGAAAAGGGAACATTGAAGCTGGAAATTCTATGCTGGATTTATCATTCCTGGGAAATATTTTGTGTTTTATAAATCTTTTCAATGAAAATTACACTTTGGGCTAGTTGTGTGACTCAATTGTCACTTTGCATTTCTTTATGTTTTTAATCTTTATTCGTCTGTTTTAAAAAGGCTTATTTCATCTTTGACATGTCAATTTGGGTCTTGTTTTCTTTTTATTTTGCTTTAGTAAAATTGACTTTGAAAGTGTTTTCTTTTCTTGCGGTAATTTAAAACAGAACATCTGTGTTCATGACAGTTTGTGGTATAACTGATCCAATCCACTTTTAGTTTTTTGCTTGTAGTTTTAATAAAGGTTTATTCTGAGCTGACATTTTTATATCAGTGGCTGAGAAATGGTTTCCTGGTGGTATTTTGGTATCAAGCATGTGACATTAAAATCCATATATATATGCAATATGTGTGTACGTGTAAATGACTGAACAGTTTTCAGTTGGCGTCTTATATAAATCTACCACTAGATGGCGTCTGAGCTCCACATACCTCGTTCATCAGTTTATCAACTTTGTCAGCAGTGGACTGCAGAGGCACACAGCTCGATACATTTATATAAATGCAGAAACCTTGAGTGCCTGCTCCCCCTCCGCCAGACAAGTCATGTGTCATCATCATTAGGAACATAATACAACGCTGACAAGATATCAATTGTACGGCTCATTTTCAAAAGTGCCTCAGCTCCAAATCCTCCGAATCGGGAGAGTATTGACTGGAAAAATGCAATAACAACAGCGAGTGGGGTAAATTACATTTGCAGTATATGGATGTTATATTTGTCCTGGCAGTGGACGGCTATTTTCTAGTGAATAAATGGGGACACAATTGGTGCTTTCATTACAAATGTCAAGACTTTCCTCTTTGTTACTCAGGCGAGTCTGGGGTTTTTTTTCCCCAGGAAGTTATGAGATTTCTTGATTGTAATAATGTGCGAAAATCTGCATTATGAAACTCCTTAAATTCATGCAAAAAAGTGTAATGCACATTTCATAGGACTGACACTAACATTGCGTCAAGCATGAAAATATTTGAACTCAAAAAGACCAGTGGATTTAAAAAAAAATACAAAAATCACATTCCCTTCTGTTGCTGAGTCACACCCCGAACTTCAGTTCACATCTCAATCCCAAAGTTGAGGCGAAGCGCGTAAATCCATGCAAATTTATTCCCAAACTTTCCCCGGTCACATCCAAACCGTCTCCCGGGCCATTTCCCAATGTAGGGCCATGACGTCAGGGCTGTTAATGATAGGAGCCAACCCTCCCCGGCCGACCCGATTCCTCCCGTCTCTTGTCCCCCCTCTCCCACGCCTGGTGCTGCAGGCCCCCCCCCGACACCCCTCTGCCACCCACGCCTCTGATGTCATCCCGCCACACCGAGGTAGGGAGCAGCAATTTCCTCCCGCCGCAACTCGCTCAATCTTTGATGTTGTTACGCCGCCTCTGGCTTTTGGCTTATACATTGCTGTCTGTCAGTGTGTGTGTGTGCGTTTGTGAGAGAAGGGTAAAGACAGCTCAAGGTGACTGTATTATGTGGTGTGTGTGTGCTTTCACTGTTTGTCTGGCCCCAGAACAACCGTCCACTTGACCCAGTCTGGCTACAAAATCCTGCGTGTAGATTTCCAAACACACCCAGGTTGTACAGCTTCAATAGCAACTGTGTGTGTGTGTGTGTGTGTGTGTGTGTGTGTTATTTGCAGAGATGATGGGAAGAGAGATGATTGACAGCTCAGACAGTAGGAGGGAAGCGTTTGTGGTCAAGCAATGAGAAGAAAAGATGGAAGACAGGGAGAGGTTATGGTTATGGGTTATGGTTTATGGTTTGACATTAACCTCCAGGAATCAGGTCCCCGGACTCTCCTCTCTCTCTCTCTCTCTCCAAAACCACAGTTTTTTGCCACGGGTCGGAGGATTTAAAGACGAGAGATTCGATTTCACGTTGTGAAAGCGGCAGCTACCAGACTCGGCGGGCGAAGGAAGCCAAGTGTCGACCGGAGGGAGCAGCTCAGGGTTCAAGCTAATGCCACCGCTAAGAGGACTCCAGCTTCCCACGCTGGTGTTCCGGTAGCTCCATTCCACTATGATTCATAAGGAATGAGCCGGTTCGAGTACATTTCAGAGTGACATATTACTGGCTTCACTCTCACGGATATTATATTCCCATACACACAACAGACGGTTAGGAAACACTACATCCAGCACTAGCAGCATTGGGATCCCTTACATCAATCTCATTGAAGTGAGACTGTGATATAGTTTTTCTGATGCATGAAGACCTTTTAAATATATTGTTTCCACATTTTGGGAAATGCACTTTCTTGCTGAGATTTAGATGAGGAGATTGACACCACTCTCATGTACTGTATGGTTAAAAAAAAGAAGCTACAGCCAGGAGCTGCGTAGCTTAGCTTAGCTTAGCACAGAGAGTGGAAACAGCTAGTCTGGCTTTGTCCACTGGTAACAAAGGCCCCTCTCCAGCTCCTCTACAGCTCACCATCTAACATGCTATATGTTGTTGCATTGCTAACCCGTTAGCCAAGAAAAATTCCAGTAAACAAAACCCTTAAAACCACAGGGTTGTCACTTTCACACTTCACTTTTTGTACAGATTAAACAAACAAGTTATAACATGTTGATGAATGTAGGCTTTAGGCTAACTTTAAGGATTAGAGGTGCTTGTAGGTGGTTACTTTTTTTGACAGAGTTAAGCTAACTTCAAGTCTTTAAGCTAAGCTAACCGGCTGCTGACTGTAGCTTCATATCGAGTCAACCGGGTCTCACTCCCAACTTCAAATACCGACGGCTGGTCAGTGCCCCATGGCGTCTAACACAGACGCACGGAGGCATCCTTTAACGTCCATGGTGGATGGGTCAAACAAACTCTTCGTATCCCGTGTTAAACTAAAAGTAAACTTTGACATTTTACTGCCTCAGTCGTTACGTCTCATAGGTCGCAAGTCACTTGACTTGTTTGTCAGTCGCTCACGTCACCGACGTTCTTTTGTTGTGGATTTGTTGCCTAAACCTAACTTCCTGTGAAGACGAGTTTATTTTGAAATTACACTATGGATGTAACGAGTGGAAACAGACACACAATCACAGATTGAAGCCAAGGCCGCTGACCGAGCGTCGGTATTTGACGAGGTTTGGAGTAAAAGACATGAACATTTTCTTGATTTTCATAACTCCTGGTAAGAAAATGTAGAAGCGTATTTCACAACATGTCAAACTATCCATATAAAAAGGTTCTTATAGTCAACAATAAGACAACAAAATAGATTTATTTTACCAAGATTGGAAGCTAGTCAAACACCCACAACTTGCCGAGCTAGGAGAAGTGATATTCCGAGCTCATGAGGCATTTTTGGGAGATAAGGTGACCGAGGAGACGTGTGAGAGAGAAAGACACCAAAAGAGAGTGGCTGTGTGTGTGTGTGTGTGTGTGTGTGTAAAGTTTAGGGTCAGCTAATTGGGGTCTGCAGTGTGTGTGTGTGTGTGTGTGTGTGTGTGTGTGTCCTGCCTTTCAGCGTCTAGACCGGTGTTTTTCTCAGACGTTGGGCTTTATTAAGCCCTTTACTTCAGCAAACAACCCGGCTACCACGCACGCACGTGTCTCCATGTGGGTGTGCGTACAGCTCGGGCCAGTTTGATGCTCCTCGCGGATGCACTTACCTGTGATTTATTGAGATGGGAGCGAGTTCTCGTTAGCTAAAATAATCAGGATTTATGAGTCTCCCTGTGCTGTAAGTGACGGGCCAGAGGCTTCGCGCCACACAGACGCACACAGCCGGGCTAATTGAGTTTACTTATTACTGTCTCGTTCCTCTATCAAGGCCTCGTTCAGCCGGTCATCCATCACGTCACACACTGACTCTCTCACACACAGACACACACACATGCACACACACTCAATAAAAAAGCAGTTTGTGCATTTACTTCTTTCTGCACACAGTCTCTGAGCACTTTTCCTGTCTGGGCGGACACGCCACAGACTAGTGGACCTAGTGAACATGATGTCCCTCATTGGTTTGTGAACAGCTGTTTTGAAGCTTTTGAGTTTTGTCCGTCGCCATCTTGAATCACGGCTGTCGCCATCTTGGCTTTTTTTTTGCAACCAGTGAGCGGAAGTGACCACATTTGGACGGCGATGAAGTGATGTCGACGCCGTATCCGTCTCTGGTAGCGGCAGCGACCTGTCAATCACAGTAGCCCCGCCCTAAAGCATATCCTGCTTCATGGTCTATTTGAAATGGACTTCCATACAATCAGACTTCTCTTTGCATCTGAAGGAGTTGCCCCCTGCTGGTCAGGAGAGAGAATGCACGTTTAAGACTCCTCCCGATCAGCTTCACTCTTCAGAACCAGATAAATGCACAAACCCCGATGTCCACCCGGACCTCTCTTGTCTGTCTTCGATGATATTTGTGTATTTATCATCCCCACTCGCCTGTCTTCTTCTATCTTTAGATGTTGCACACACTGAATGTCTGAGTGTCTCTAGCAGGGACTGGGAGTGTGTGTGTGTGTACGTGTGTGTGTGTGTGTGTGGCAACACCTCTGGAATGCAAATGAATAAAGCCCCCCCCCCCCCACACATGATTCTAGAGGGATGAGATGGACAGACATACCAAACACAGCGGAGTGATAGAGACGCATATAAATGTACAGCAAGTCAACGACGGGTAGTGAGAGATGGAGTGAAGACGGAGGAGGAGGAGGAGGAGGAGGAGGAAGGTGGGGGAAAGTGTTCGGTAAGTGGGTCAGGCCTGTCTGCCATCTCAGGCACACACACACACACACACACACACACACACACACACACACACACACACACACACACACACACACACACACACACACAGCGTGCAGCCCCCAGAGAGAGACCCAGACTGTACAACATGCTGCTGAGAGGAGAGACGAGAGGAAAATGTGATGAAGGAGAAGGTTGCAGACGGATCGCAGGAGAGGGGAAGGAAGGATAAGGAAGGATGTGAAGAGGGACAGATGTGTTGGCTCTGATCTGAAAAAGGGTTCAATTCAGTCAAATCACACAAAACACACGTTTTGTGTAGCCATGGTGATAGTTTAGCTTCTTCCATCAAGCCAGTATACAGTGTGCAGTTTTCCACTAAAAAGATAACATGTAGAGTTTATAATGTATTATTTTTGTACTGATTTGACAATTGAGACTCCCCAATGTTCAGAGATGATTCATGGATTCAAGGATCATTTATTGTCATTATGCAACACGGGGATGCACAACGCAATGCAGTTATAGTCCGTTTGTAACACGAGAAACTACTTGAAGAACAAAAGAAAAGCAGTCGTGCGTTCCTGTCGTGCATTGTTTTATTTGCATCATAAGGAATGTAAACATCAGCAACAAAAGCAATTTCTCAGGGCAGATAATGTGGCCGACATCTTAACATTAAGAACTCGACATCAGGAAAACATTGTCCGCCAACTTTCAATATGTTTGAGCGGCACATGAATGCAGCATGTTCATGTGCCGCCATTGCAACGGTATGTTATGGATGAATATACTCAATAGTGTGTTTTCAATCATCTTGAGACTGAAGATCAGACTTTAAGTCCCGTACATGTGAGACTTTCTCTTACCTCACTCTGGACTCTTTATAGATTTGCCTTCACATGAGACTTGACAGCATACATTTCATTATTAGACCTATTCAATACATCCGATATATCAAGGGCCTGATCACACATTTGCCCTGAAGACTTCAGACCCAAAACGTGCTTTTACAAGACTTGAGCCCTGACTTTGAGCCAGTAAACACCAGTTGTGGAGTTCTGTATTATCTCCCGATCATTGTTGACCTGCTGTGTCCAAAATCACTTGCACGTCATCGATCATCGATTTGAATCCTCGCTGACAGCCGCGGTGTCACACATCGTAATATTTGTGTCTATAAAATGCGACGCATTGCATTGTGGGATTGTAAACCATGGACACATTTTTCATTCCCTTGTTGAATCTTTGAGGGAACAATAAAGAGCAGAAACTACACACTCAGAGTAACAGTAGCTGTAAATGTGGTGCACTTTACAGCGATATCTGACACAGGCACGGTGTTTATTATCTGCTGTCTTCTGACGCCTCTACCTGATCCAGGGTCAGGGCTATAGCTTTAAAATTAAACCAAGAGCTTGATACTGCAGCAATGCCTCTGATGTTCTTTTTTCTTTTGGATTAACTCGCTTAGATCTAACACCTGTAGCATCATATTGTTCCTGAATAACTCTCAAACGTGAGTAGTTTTGTCTTTATTTCTTGTATGGTCGTATCACGACATATTGGTCATGACTACCGGTAGCCTGTTATTTGTCGTATTACATCTCCTGGTCCCTGTCACTCACGGTGTCTTTTTTTTAATTTAATTATAGTGAACAGCATGAGCTATACTTTAATATCCTATAATATCATCACAGTGTCCCATGGTATTTCGTCTGTGTTGATCTGTTGCAGCAGGATTTAATAAAAGTGCTCAAGTTGAAATGCGTTTTTTTCAACCAACAGCAGCCCTTTAGAAGTGTGGAACTGATTTATGATTCCTGGAGAACATTTCTTAATTATACTCTGTTCATAATTTTGGGCTGACATCACGTCGTATGGAGCTGTTCAACAATGTTCGGCTCTGTTCTGCTGATACATTCCATGATTGCAATAACTTACTTTTCCATCTTATTTTATTAGAGAGTTCAACATTTCCTACAGGAGGAAAGGATAGTTTGACCTGCGACGGAGGTCCTGCGTTAGACTCTCTGACCCAGGATGCTGAGCGTGCTCCGGGCGCTGCCGCCGCCGATGAAAGGACACGGCCGGGTTTGTATGCTGGACTGGAACCGCATCAAAGAACCGAGGGAGAAGAAAGGAGAACGGGCCGGGCTGTCAGCGAAGAAGAGAACTGCTCCGCGGCTGCTTGGCTTGAACAGATGAAAGGGTTAATCTCATTTGACAACACACAACAATGAGTAATGACTCTAAAAGGCCTCTCGCCTCCCTCCTTCGCAAACTTTGCAACTTATTTTTTTTTTCCTGAAGCATGGCCTTATTTGCTCTACAGCCACGGCTACACTTCACCTCGTTTGCCTCCATTGTATGCGTAGCAGCGTCCTGCGTATACCGACTGTGTGTGTGTGTGTGTGTGCCTAGGTAAACACGTTTTAGGAATAGCAGCTAATCCATCATGGGTAACGTCACGCTGTAATGTTTCCCCCCCCCGGGGGGCCATGCGGTGCTGTGGTTATCAGGTGGAAGGGTTCCACTTCCTGTCTTTGTGAGCAGGTTCCTGGCCGAGGGGGACAATCTCCCGATTGGCCCCCGGTGGGTTGAGCGTACAACCCATGGGCGACACTACCTGTTCCTACGTACAGCCTCGGACGGCGCCACTCTGGGCCCTGTGGTGTGTATGTGTGTGTGTGTGTGTGTGTGTGTGTGTGTGTGTGTGTGTGTTTGTTCATGTGTAACAAGGACGCTGGTTTCCCTGACAGTATTGGCAGTTCCTGCTAGTTTGAGTGCAGAAATGTACCGAAGAGATTGTGATGCATGACTGTGAGCTATGACGAAGGGTGCATGTCAGTATCACACACACACACACACGCACGCACACACACACACACACACACACACACACACACACACACACACACACACACACACACACACAGGATGAGTGTTCCTCGGTGAGCTGTACAGATTTTTAAATTGAATCTCTCTTGTCCACGCTGTGGGTGACCTTCCCATTCGGAGCTGAGGAGTGCTCCAGAAAGCCAATGCAGCCGCCCCGTGATTTCTTTTCTCGCCGAGCCAGACAGTGACAAGCAGGCAGAGAAATCCAAAGAGACAGAGGGAGTGAGGACGCCTTTACTCGGATTCCTCGCACATTCCTTGTTTCCTCCGCTGACCTCCTGTGTGATTCTAAAGGTGGCACAGAGGGGATGGGATCAGAATCTTAAAAAAGGTTATTAGTCACGCATTACATGGAAATGAGATATTTCAAGTTCAATCTTGTTAAGAGGATACAACATTGTGCTTTTGTGTGTGTTTCCGATGCTCGGTTGTCTTTTTTTTTCAAACTTGGAGGACTGTCTGAGAATATTTAAGGCGTCAGTGTACTTCAAACAAAGTGTTTGTCCCGATTGTTGACAGCGGAATTGGCCGGACCGTGTCTGACAACTATTGTAACTTTCTGAAATCGACAACATGATCACTGTACCCCTACGTCATGCAGAATTTTCATTGGATTTTCATTGGGTGAGCGGCGGAGAGAGAAATGGAGACAAAGAAAACGAAATACCCAAGCAGTATGCTTCAATGAAATGAATGAAAGCCGTTGACATTAATGTACGCCAGAGATTCACGCAAGTTCACGCCAGAGGGACAAAGTATTCTGTATTTCTAAAAGTGAAATTTTGAAAAAAGTTTGAAAAATTTGAAAAAGTGAAAAGTATTTAATATAGAAATTATGTTGTGGTGTACAAAGTCCTTGAAACTTTGCGTTTGAAATACAACACAGAGAGACTCTGACACACAAGGATCTGTGGTACATTCACACCGACGTGGCCCTGGAAAAACACCTCAGGGAAACAACCTCACCGCAGATGGCTTTCTTAACGACAGCCCACTGAGACAAAAGTTCACGTCTTCCACTGTGGGTGGAGTGAGGAGGACGAACACATCATCAAAAACAACGGCCCAGAGGACAACGATTGCCAAAGCAGTGTCACAGCACATGAAAGGACAAACGAGTGCTGTAAACGGAGTGATGTGCTGAAGACACAAAGGTACGGCGACGTCACTATTTAACATCTTTACTTCTGTTTAGTCTTTCAAGGAGGAAGAAGTATCACATTACACAACAGTGAAGTAGAAAGCCACAAAGGGAATTAAATAAGTGTAAATCCATTGAAGGTCACTTAAAAGAGAGAACAAAGTGGGAACTCTCAACCTCCCAACAAACCAGCAGGCTAATGGGGGCCACACTATTTCAGTGTGGGCTAAACAAAGAGGAGACAGCACCTGAATGAGTGCCACTCACACAGAGACAGCAGCGCCTCTTCTCTCAAATCATTTGCTAGTTTCAAAGCTGTGTCTGACTCACCTTCAACTCGGAGCGATGGACAAAATACCTCAATTTATTACTTGTTTCTGTTGTTGACTTTTCCGGCCCCTAAAATATAATTCATATTACTTTGCCAGTATTCTATTGGCGTGTATTCTATTCGTGTTTAGCAATCAATTTGTTGCCCTTGTTACATGTTTTTGCCTGTTTCTCACATTTGTTATGTCTTTCCTGTTTTAAGACGAAATGGTTTTATTTTGAAGGCGGCTCTCAGAGTAAAAACGGAAGTAGAACTGTGCGCGCGAAGAGAGAGAGAGTAAAGTACGGAGAATATAACGGTTGAGAACGTATAGAAACGGTTACGGTATTAGTACCCCCCCCCCCCCCGAAGAGGCACAAGGTTGGTTAATGTTTGAATAACTGTAACAGCTAATAACTGTAATAACTAATAACTGTAACAACTAATAACTGTAATAACTGTGTGTTTATAAGTAACTAGCACAAGTAACTGACATAAGTAACGGCTCTATGTGTGTAGGCTACAGTAATGCTAACGGGAAGGAAATGCTAACACGTATTTGATGCTTTGTGCTTTGTACACAGCTCTTACGTTGTTTGTGGGATTTAGAAATACATTTTACAATCATCAGTCAAGTGTCGGACCATCTTTCGGAGGGATATGCTACGAAATAAATATTTGGTGCATATAACAAAGTGGTGCAGGAACCCATGTCACGTTCTAAATATTTAACGTTACATCATTCAAGGTCTGTGGTTAACACAAGCTCAAGAGATTTTAACGTTTTGTTCTATGATAAAAAATACGTCAGTAAATACTCAGGGTCGTACATTTACTGTTCAGAGTTCACCAAAAGTTGAACATGACACAAATGTTTAATGCAGATTTACTTTGCCCACAAGCTCATCCACCAATTGCAGTAATTCCATTGAAATAAATGGATTTTTATTCTCATAACGTTTGCTTCTTTGCTTTTATATTTTGGGGTTTTCTACTGTTTTCAAAGAAGATTCTTGTACATTTCTTATTCCTATATCAATATCAATATATTAATTCCTGTCAACAATACAGACCACCTCAAGGTGTCACTCAGACAGAACCAGGACATTCTGATGTAGCATAAAATATGAATGCAGAACCAAAAGGCAAGAACAGTGAAGGAGGCAAATAAGGAAATAAAGGTTAAAGGGAGAAATAAAGCGATGGAATAATGACACAGCGCTGCACGGCTTGTTTCACCCCCCTAAAATAAATTCTGATGCTCTTTTCTATTGTTGATGCCGATGAGAAGCGCCATGGGTATAAGATCAATAAGTCTCAATTCTGCCAGTGAGCTTTGGCTTTACGGCAGAAATCTATAGCACCGTTTTTGAATTATTATTACAAATCCAGTGCTCTTGTTTTTCTCCGTTCCTGCTAAAAGGGGTGGGCAGGTCGGCGAAACAATGAGAGCAAATCAATGGCGAACGGCAAACAAAGCACGCCCTGCAGAGCCCCCAGCATAGGTCAAGCCCCCCAAAAGGTAGTGTTATGATTAGTATGATTAAATTGTTGCTTCTCTGTTTGCTCCTCATAGAGGTTTACACTCCATCCTGAGTGGAGGGAGAGGCGGAGGGATGTTTCCATCTATGTTTCAAGAGGTAATGAAGTCATCATCCCCCCGATAGATGTGTCCCGACCCGTCGGCTCCGGATGGTGAGTCATCCGCCTGTCGCTCTGGACACAAGCCACACACACACACACACACATACACACAAGCGTCCACGTCCCCCTCATCTTCTGCCCCCCCCCCCCCCCCCATCACACAGTTTACAGCCCCATCATAACAAATCACTGTTATTAGACATAACACCATTAACATAGACACACACGCTGGGCTAATATGGAGAGTGAATTAAGAGTAAAGGAAGGTGATGTTGAACGTACATGTCCAAACACACGCAGGAGTTAACATTGCACACATGTCGCCTTCACAATGGGAACACGAGGCGCTTTGGACTTCATGTAAACTTCACTGACTCGAAGGCTCAAGTGGACAGAGTGTGGCTGTGGCTGTGAGTAAGCCGGTGGCCACCCGAGATTGAAAATGTACATGCACACATACTCAAGACGAACGTGAATGTCCGGTGGACATCTTTCTCACTTCTGCAATTTTGTGTCAGAAAAAATGGTCATGATCGGTGGATCAGGGGTGGGATGAGAACCGGAGCCCTGTGGGGCTTTAAACACGGAGAAGTTTTATGTTTTAAAAATGTTTTGTGGAGCTTTGTGAACTGTTTTCCAATGTGTCCCCGTTTGTACGAAAGACTGGATCTACCACACGTCTGAGACGACATGGCTTTTATTCAATCGACTTTGTTGTCCGATCCAAACTGAGCCAACGTTAACCACAAACACCGGCTACGCCGAAAAGCGTGACAGAAGAGCTGGTGTAAAGCTCCCTGGTGTACTTTACATCAATGGATGTAATGCTTTATGACGGGGTGTTATTTATTATGCCTTTTTTTATTTCTTATTGTGTCTTGACTGTTGTGACGGTTTGTCCGTCTGCACAAGCACAGAGGCAAATTACAAACATCTATGGCAACAAAGTATTGACTCTTGAATTGTGTCTCCAGCACAGTCGATGTGCAGAAGAAACTGCGTAGAGTAATGAATCAAAACCACACGCTTCATGTGCACATGATGTGTGCTTTTGTGTTTGTTTTACAACAATCTGATGCTGCGTTGTACAAAACGCACAAAACCAGCGGACCTGCTCGTGAGCTACTGTGGCGCACTGTTTTGAGAAGGCTGCAAAGAGTCACCGGTGTGAAGAAAAATATAGGATAGTATGTCAGACAGAGCTTTATTCTGCCTCGTTGGCATTAGTGACATAACCGCTGGTTGGAGAATTAGCTGTTAGTTCTGACCCTGGCTCAAGGAAAGCGACATGAAAAAAGATGGATAACCCACATTCTAGGTTTTATTAAGGGAAAGAGAACAAAGAGTAAACTGCAGAGTTTGCTGGTTGGGATAAAGTGCTGCTGGGTGGAGGAGGGGCTTTTAAACTCAGGTATTTAGAGCAGGTGCCACACATCAACAATTAGGGCTGGGAGGGTCAAGACTCCGCCCCTTGTTCACCTGCAGCCCAACAGCACAGACTGACAGAGAAAACAATGTCCTGGAACACGACACGTGTTGTGGTATAAAGCTATTGTTGCTGTAGTAAATTACACATATCACCAGTCTGCAAAGTCATGTTTCTGTTTCTGCAACTAAAACAAGGCGTGACATCTCAGGAATCCATTTAACTGAATATAAATGGGGAAGCATCTTAAACAGAATTCAGTGAGATAGCATACAGACACTTCTTACTGAAAAAGAGGAACTTTGCCGACTGATACTTATTCATCAATGAGCGTGATTACTGGCTTGGCCTTTTAGCCATGAATGCTTTAAAATTGAGAGTTTGACCACTTAACCGTTGAAACAAAAGTCATGGGAGTTGGAGAGGGACGAGCCCAAACTCCTGTGGTGGGTAACGTCACAGACGGTCTGCGCCGTTGCCTCTCAACAGCTGCCATCCTGTGTTAAGATATACAGAAATGAGACATTTTAGAAGCGGTAGGCCCGAAGTTTGGAGGTCTGTCTCCTCTTTGAATAGTGATGTTCGTATAGCGCTGCCGTCCATGGTACAGGTGAGATTAATCTTAATTAAGGATTTGGTCAGGTTATGGTTAGATGTCTCAGAGATAACAGGTCGGGGTTTTTTGAGTCGATCAGAACAACTTTTTTTTTAACGACAACGTTAGAAAACATAAGTGTAATTTAGGCAACAGCTCAGTTAAGTTCAGGAAAAACATGGTGGTTGGGCTAAAAATAACACCGGTCTCGTGGATGAAAGTCTTGCGTTTGTTGTCCTAATCGATTTTTTATAGTACGTCACTAACTCTGACCGATGCACAGTCACGTGGATGCGTTTAATTTGTGTGCACCACGAGAAAGAAGTGTAATTACCTTTGTGTTGGTATTGTGTTTGTCCTGAGCGATACGGGGATAAATGTACACAAAACCAATAGACTGCATTGTGACTATTTCACAACCTGCCATGATACTGGGCTGCAGAAGAAGACGGGTTGGGATTTTAGCGAAAATGATTCTTTGGTTTAAGGAAGTTTAAGAAAAAGCACATGACATTGATATCAACTCAACCAACCAGCAAACAAAGCCAACCCCCTAACATGTCACCCTAACGGAGCGGTGATACTGGGGTTAGTAACCGTAATGTGGTTACTGAATGTCAAGTCAAAAACAACTGTAATGCGATACTGCGATACTAACACCGAGCAGACCCCGCAGTGTGCAAAGACACACATTTCTGGTGTGTGTGTGTGTGTGTGAGCGATTCTGGGAAAAAAAGCTTAAGAGTCAGAGGACAGCTGAAGTCTCTGTTTGACAGATGCCCTGCCTCTCAGAGTGAACAGAATTAAATAGCTGACATAGTTTGGATGAAGGACTTTCATGCCCTTCTTTCTCACTCTCTCTCTCACACACACACACACACACACACACACACACACACACACACACACACACACACACACTGCTCGCAGAGCGAGCTGTCGGACAGAACATAAACACGTATTAGCCGTATCATCTCTCATCGACACTTAATGCCTCAGCGCCGGGTGTTAACACGCCACAAGCCGCGTTAATGCACTGTGGCAAGAGCAGTTTTAAGTGGCAGCGCTCATGTACATACGGCTTTACGTTCATAGAGACACACACACACACACACAAAGGTGTAAAAACTACAGCAGGGAGTCCCCACAATACACAGACAGAGGAAAGAGCTGACCTCAGGGCCGTGGACTTAAGGTGTCTTGTATTATTTCTAATGGAGGAATGGATATTATATAATATTTGTCTGTGTAGCTGAGCTGCTTCCTCCAGCTGGATACAGCGCACGTCTCTGCTCTCTAATCCTATTTCCTCATATTACTGACGGTTTAATTGTGCAGTAACGCGTGTTGGAAGGAAGAGTTTCACAAGTTTCTGTACACAGAGTTTACACACACACACACACACACACACACACACACACAGACCTTCAACACCCGTTTAATCTACGGCTCAAATGGCTAAGCACCACAGCAACCACATGACACAGTATCATGGGTTTATCGTCGTCTATCTATTCAGCTGGGATCAAAAAATGTGCGCGTGAGCGTGGTGGTAACTCAGCCTTGTCGAGTCATAATGAAATATATAATTGATACTCTACAGCTCCAATTTTCTTTTTGAAATGAAAACCCAAGACTGACTTTTTTTATTCTTCTTCTGGCCTCTCATAACTGAAAGGGCAGCACGTTATCAGCTGACACACTGTGTCTATTTCTTCTTCTCCGACTCACTTTCTCTGCGGCCTCTTTGTCTCCGTCGACCTTGCCGAATTCTTCCTCTGATCCGGTCTCTTCTCTAATCTCGTGGCTTCTCTCTCCATCGATCGCCCCATCGCCCCCCCCCTCATCTCTTTCAATTTTCTTTCTCCCCATTGTCCCACGTCTGCTATAACTGTTTTTTTTCCATCGCCGCATTTACAGTCAACGTTTCTTGTCTTTTCTCTTATTTCTGCCTCTCCCTCGTTTGTTACTCCTCTCTCCCTGATCACGGGGGTTGTACTTGTGAATTGGATGATTCCATGATGGGATGCAGGTGATGCTTTGATCCCAATTTGCCTTCATGAACTTTTGCTGAACGAAGGCAGGAAATGCCTATACGGTTATGAGCTTCGGTGAGTGAGATCACAGATACAAAGCGGCCAAAGTGAGTTTTCCTCGGGAAGGGTGTGCAGGGTTTAGGAGCTCCGACATCCGGAGGGAGCTCCGAACTGGAACTGCTGCTCATTCGCGTCGAACCGGGCCAGTGGAGATGGTTCGGGCATCTGATCAAGATGCGTCTTGGAAGGCACGTTCCAACTGGTAAGAGCTCCAGTAGGAGACCCGGTAGAACACCTCGGGGGTCCAAGAGCTGGAAAACGTTGCTGGGTGTGAAGGGACATCTGGAATACTTTGCTAAGCCCGCTGGATCCGTGACCCGGTCGTAGATAAGTGGAGGAAAATGGATGGATGGAGGCAGGAAAACACCGGTCATTTCCCCACCCAGTATCCATGGATTTAAAAAATGAACTTTCCTACACTGTGTCTTTGTGTTTGCTGCTGCTTGCACTGTAAAGACGTGGCCATCTTTATTAGACACCTGTGCAATCCGCGCCACATTTTGGTTTTGAGTGTCATAAAGTCCTTCAGATTCTCTTTCTATTAAAGCTCAGTTTTGATATGACTGTTTTTTCTGTTGTTTTGTTTTTGCAATAGCCATTTAATGTACCTCTCAAAGGAGAACAAACCCATCAGTGATTGACTAGCAGCCTTTAATTGTGCAAACAGACGGCACTGAAACTACTGTGTCTACACCAGAGTCACTATTGATTGTTATTATTAGTCTCTCCCACCTGCATCATCGTTATTTGGTTTCGCATTCCACATCCACACACTGCTTTCATTGCCAACATTGTGTGTTTTGTGCTCATCTTAGTTTAATAATAAAACTTGGTCCAGTAACCTCAATTTAATACTAATGTCTCTATATGAGATTCATAAGTAAACAAGACCATCAGAGAGAAAATGGTCTGTTTTTATATTGTTATTCCTAATGCAGGTTCAGCATTAACTCCTTTAGCTCCAGTGGGGCAGTCGGAGCTCCGGAGGGAGGAGGAGAGCTCAGCAGCAGCGTCTCCTCCTCCTCCTCCTCCAGTTAGCAGAGCTTCTCCTCTCTGCTCCTCCGGTCCCTGCTGGGAGGCAACACGGACACCACGTTGCTGGAGACCCAGGACGCATTGCTGGACCCGCTGGAGGGAAGGGAGGCACCAAAGAACCAGAACCAGGACTGAGAGGGGCAGACTGTCAGACCCTGCTGCAGTAAAATGAGAGGTTTTCTAAAGGGAGTCTGGTGCTCAGAAACACTACCGCCTTTGTCCACAGGGAGCAGCAAAATCAACACAAAGGAATGTTCCGTGCAGTAACTTTAAGGTTTTAAACCCCCTTTCTGTGTTTAAAATGTTGGTATTGTTTGAATTCCAGCTGTCTACACTTGGTGCCAGGTGAAAATATCGCCTGCTTGATTAGCAGGCATCATTTTAAAGTCTGATATTTCTTGATTCATATCAGTCATATGAGTTGACTGATATTGTTAACCGCTCCGCAGCGCCCCGCTGACCTCCAGAGATATGCTCATGGAAAGTTGGGAGGTAGTAATTATAAGTTTGCCCTCCTCTCCATAGAAAGTTGCAGGTCTAGTTGGTCCAGTCATCTCTGATGGAGAGATAAAGGAGGAGGAGGAGGAGGAGGAGGAGAAAAAGCTTGATCTCAGCATACAGGAGAAATAGATGACTAACCAAATAGGAGGGCCCAGCCAGCCGTGACAACAATCAATGGGCTTTCTCTAAGTGTCTTCGATTTAGACTCACACTCCTCTCTCCCCCGCAATCTCTCTCTCCATATATATATATGTTTATATACCTCCATGGCTCTCTCTTCTCTCTTCCCTCTCTCCCTCCATCCTTTCCTACTGTGTTTGTCTCCATTCTGTCCTCCCTCTCTCTCTGTCTGTTCTCCATTTATTTCCCCCCGTCATCTTCTGCCTCTTGCTCCTACAACACATTTACTCTCTCCTGTTTTTTTCCCTCCTTTCCTCTCTCTCTTTGTTGCGTTTCATCATGTTTTTTTTCTGCTCTCCTCTTCATCTTCTGTACTCCTCTTTCCCTCCCTTTCTTCGCGTTCCCCTCTCTCTCTCTTTGCCCTCTTCCTTGCCGTCCTCTTCTCTCTGCAGCCCCCCCCCCCGAGCTGGTATTGATTGAGTGCTCACAGCTTCATTAGGATTCTCCCGCTCACCTTGTTGGATGCAGCCCCGGGGCAGCGATCCAGCGGGGCTCTTGAGAGAAGTACGCTCGGGTTACACGTCAACGCTTCCCATATTTCACTTTTAGCGGACTTGCTTTTGCTTATCTGCTCATTCCAGGCTGCTGAAAGTGCGCCGTGAGGATGTTCCCGCCTCGCGCCCCGTCCTGGGGTTTACTGTCATGAAGATGTGTCACGGGCAGACTGGAGGGGAAGACTTAATTTGGGAGTGTAAGTGTGTGTTGGGGAGGGATGCTTTGCATTCATTGTGCTTCAACAAAGTTGAAGTTCAGAGATTTTTTTTTCTTCTTTTCACTCTTCTGTTCTTCAGAAATTGAACTTTTGACCCACGTTCTTTTATTATAAAAATGTGTATTTTGTAGACCGAAGGTGATGATTTGAGATGTGAGCTGTGGGTCAGTGTGTCTAATGCACCAGTGGATTTCATTGTTTGGCATTTCATAATCAAGCTGGGAGAAAATACTTATAAATCTAAATCCTGTGTAAAATAAATAAATAAATGTAAAGATATTATTATTATATACAACGTACACTGAACTGCCCTATACAACAACATTACTATAGTACATAGTTAACCATCATGAAATATAAAACATTTTACATTAATACATTATTCATTTTTTAAATTCAAACGTACTTAAAGTTACTACACGTAGATTTCATTTTGTGTTGATTCTGTCGCCCCCTGTGGACTAAAGTGGTAGTGTCTCTGAGCACCAGAGTCCCTTTAGAAATCCTCTCATCTTGCTGCAGCAGGGTCTGACAGTCTGCCCCTCTCAGTCCTGGTTCTGGTTCTCCCGTGCCTCCCTTCCCTCCAGCGGGTCCAGCAACACGTCCTGGGTCTCCAGCAGCGTGGTGTTGGCTCCTATAGAGGGGACCGGAGGAGCAGAGAGGAGAAGCTCTGCTCCTGGAGGAGGAGGTGATGCTTCTGCTGGGCGCTGAGCGGCAGCAAAGCCGGATCTGGGTCTGTCCGTGGTGGACTGGTCTCTGCTGGAGTCTAAACTGAAGGAGTTTCTGGTGAACCTGCATGATCTAATCTGATTTCACTTGGAATCCCACCCGATGACACCGATGACAAGCATTAAGAATTACTATTGGTGATGGTCTAGTAGGTCATACAGAGGCATGAGTATTAAATTAAGACTGTTTCATAACCAGTTGAAAGTTCCTCACAGTGACTTAACTAGAAATTAAAATATTAATACCATATGTCATGTAAAAGAGCTCCCATATAACAGCAGATTATTAATCTTTACCTCTTAGCTCACGTGATTTAAAATGGAAATTGTTGTAATATGACGTCTCCGTACTTACAGAGCACTTAACAGCAGGGAGGCAAGCAACACTCACGCTCTCTTAACACTAAATCCAAATATCAGCCTCTATTAGCACTGTTTGGGTGAATTCCCCCTCTTTGAGCTTTCACAACCTTTCAGCTAATGTTACCGGCAGGCGATTAGTCACGACTTTGCCTAAATATGTCAGTTTTTTTTGGCAGAGTGACACAAAGCAGGAGCAGTGAAGACAGATAAAGTAGAGACCCGCAGGACAAGAATACACCCACTGATAACACACCGATAACCCATCCGTACAAACATACACACACACCTCCGATGCTGTTACATCCATGTATGTAAACACAGTTGCATTAAGATGTTCGTACGCGTACAAACGTTCCTGTGAAGTGATGACGGGATGACATGTTCCCACGTAAAAAATATCACATTTACATTTCTTTCTTTTTTTCTGAGAAATAACTCAATTTCATCCACCGGCTCCAGACATTAAACAGACCTTGTGTTTGATATGTGCAACTGTATGTTTTCACTGGGCAGCTGCTGCCGTCTCCCTCCATGTGCTCCGCAAACCACAGGATGATATATTACAGTGCCGATGCATTTGTATGTAAAAAAGTAGTCTCAGGACTCTGGTTGTACCAGACTGTAGATGCTCATCTCAACTCTTAAGGTTAATAGACCGGTCAGTGGTGTTCATGGTGCTATTAAAGCGACTTGTACTTGTTTTAAAAAGTGTTTTCTTTAACCCTTTATTCATCCAGAATATTGTTTTTTAATCATTTATTCTGTAATGTGGCAGGGTTTCAATCAAAGCGACAAACCCACAGAGATTTATATCCCAACTCTTTCTAGCTTATTATTTTTTGAGGCCCGGCTCTCATCAACCTCGTTTCCGGCTGCTGCTTTCAATCGAAACATATATATATATATATATATATATATATATATATATACAGTGTAATATACCAACTGTACGCTACCTGTCCGGCAACAAACAGCAGACGTATATAATGCATGTAATAAATGACAGAAATCAGCCAGTGGAATGGGTGTTATCAGCGGTAGGTTCAGAAAACCCGTTATCATCTACTCACATGGTTGTCACAAATACAAGAAGACGATGCCAGCCTCTAGTGGCCGTAGTGATTATGACGAGAGCAAAGGAGGAGGTCTGGTGGTATAAAGAGAGACAAAGTCCACTAAAGGAGGAGGTCAGAGTGCATGAACGGGTCAGACAAACACAGGACTCTCACCTGGGAGACTGCTGTTCATGTCCTGTGTAAAATTGATTTATTTGACCATACTTTTGGGACGTAACTTGCGTACTTAACACCAAATTACGTAACAAAAGTAAGTATTTTAACCCAAGATCCCAAGATCTTTTCCTGAGCCTTTAACCCAAGTAGTTTTGTTGCTTGAAAGTTGCTTTCTTCCTATTCGCTATGTTAAATTTAAATGTTGGCCCCGTCTGAAGCATTATAATGTTAATTATAACCATTGACGCTCATTCATTTGGCTGATAACATTCTAAATGAGTGCTTTATCAGCCTGTGTATTTAAACAAAGGGTGTAGCATCTTGTTTTTAGTCTAAAAGCTGAGGTCTTTTCTTATAATCCCAAAACACTTTTTGTAACGGTCAAATGTTAAAGATACTATCATCCCTTCAGTCCAAACACATTTATCTGCCTTCGAAACCCCATATCGCTCAAACCCTCGTATGTCTACATGTTCCCAGACATGTATATATGAAGTGCTGCTCAATGTTAAGTGCCTTTCTATGCCGCCCCCCTCCCTCCTCCACCTCCTATACTCCCCCCACCCTCCCTTCCTCACGGCTGCAGGGAGTGTGAAGGAGCTGGGGAGGGGGGCTGGTTGACTTCTCCAGCAGACACCCTGTTTATTTAGCCTGACATTCCTCCACTGCTCCCCTGAAACGGGAGGGTGCGCTACTCTGCCTAGTCTCATCCTGACTCACGGCCGCCTCCTTCAGCACCACTGACATCTGACATGTGTGTGTTAAGGGAGGGGGCACCTATACTCGCTTACTGCGTATAGGAATACCGTCAGTCCCCCGCGTGTCACTTAATAATGTCTGCAAACTCGTCATTACCACGATCAGATCTTCAATAGTGTACTTTATGGTCGGCCATTGCCCTTGCCGACAGATTTGCATTTGCGATGAGCCTCCCGCGCTGAGGAGAACCAAAGCGGCGGTTAAGGCCGGTCTGTCCTGTCTCACCGCGCTCAGGAGTTTATTTACCCTTCACTTCTCATTAGGCCCACTGACTTTCACCTTGCGCACGGTGGCCATGTTAGATCGTTGAGCAGCACCAGCCCACCGGGGGGGAACCCTCTTAACGAGTCATTGGGAGTTTGTGTCGATACCGCTCACGTGTACGACTTTATTCGCCTCTGTTCAGGATTTTCTCTAATTGATATCGAGTGCCGACTCGCAGCTCGGTTAGCATGTGTTGAACTGCTTGTCACTCAAAATTAGCCGTTTTTATGAGGCGGCCCGGGCGGGCCTCAGGCGCTTGCGCGCGCACCGAAACGCGTCCTTGTGGTGCGGTTAGCGACACGATTTACGATTCGTTTTCTTTTACCGAGACGTTTGGCTGCGGCGGCGCATTCTCCGACCCTTCTGGGTCAACTTTCCGTCTCTTTCATCCCTTCTTGGAAAAAGCTCAGTTCCTCGGTGGGTTCGGAGCCAGAGTATTGGCTTTCTCATTAGAAAAAAAGCTCAGACTCCGTCCCCCCTAAAAATCCCCTCTCTTCGTGCTTATTTATTACTGCCGCGCGTGTGAAAATGTGTGTGTAGCGTGAGAGGGCATGTGATTCAAATATGTCATGTGCTATAGGTGTGTGCAAGTGTGTGTGTGCTGCAGCAGTGTGTGTTTTTTTTTTTTTCAGATCGCTCCAGGACCAGTTGCTTCTGGCCTGTCTCACTCGTTACCCTGTCATAACAAGCACTCCGCCGCTGTATTTCACCTTACATGCCAACACACACACACACACACATGCACCGAGATCCAGCTTACACATTCTGACTTTTCCTCACCTCGTAAGCTGCAGAGCAGGAGGAGGAGGAGGAGGAGGAGGAGGAGGAGGAGCAGAGGCAGAAATAAGGAGCAAGAGACACCGAAGTGAGTATTTTTTATGTTTTGTGCCTTTTCTAGGTCACGTTATAGCGAGGTAACCCCGGTAAGATGTCCTGTGCTTTGAAAACAAAAATCCAAAGTGCCGGGTCGGATCTGTCAGCCACCCCCCCGACAGGAGAGCGAGAGAGATGGAGGCAAAAGAGTGTGAGTCTCTGACGCTTTTGCACATATACGTGCATGGATGAATGCACACACACACATACTATACCATCCCCTCCACTTGTTCTCGCTCAACCTTCACACACACACACACACACACACACACACACACACACTGTCCCTCCCAGGCATAGCTGTGATGGAGTACGTACAGCGTGAAAAAGTCTAAGTCCAAAGGCCTCGCTGTGATTTTTACAAGGAATTCCTTTTTTTTCAGCCTGGTAACTCAGTCTGCCCCCGACTCTTTACAGCAAAACCGTTCGATTCCGTCACGCGTGGCACTCCGGGACACACGAGCAGCTGCTGGATGAGAAGCGCTTGGCAGCTGTCCCTCTTCAGGCCACGGACGCTCGCGATGGGGAACCGATGGGGAACCGACCGCGGGGAAACGTGATCGCGACCTCTACTTACTGCTAGTGCAGCCTCGGGGCGAACACAGGATGGATAGCCTGTCCGCGGTGGCTGCCGTTTCAGAACTGGAGAGAGAGCGCTGCTGCTAAACGCATATCCTGTAAGGCTTTCTGTTTTTATGTGTGTGTTTTTTACCGCTTTTGTGGCTCTGGAGTTACAGTGTGGTTACTGAGCGCGGCCCCAGACATGGAGGCGAATAGATTTCACTCGTGTAACGCTGCAACAGAGTCCGGCCCCGGGGTCGGACACATGGCTCGTTCCCGTTAGGTACGTTGTACTGATTGGGGGAGAGTTAAATACCACCAAGCAATCCCCCCGGGTAGACGTGTAACATTTTAAAGGTTAAGTTACACTTGGGGTTAGGCATCTAAGTTAGCTGCTTGCCAAAAATGTACCATTATCAAGGACAGCAAGAGACATACTTGTGGTTTGAAAAACTGCAGTGGATATGTAGTGATTTTGTTAAGACGTCAAGGATGCTTCCAAGTCGGGTCCTATGGGCAAATCTTCAGGAAGCACACATTGGCAAGTGAAGATATTGATGTGGTATTTTTATTTTTAATATTCTTTTAGAATAATTCAGTTTATTACAATTTCTAGCAGGAATATTGATTTCGCATTTCACAGGCAGGCTTAAAAAAAAAGAATGAAATTAACAGGTATTTGAGCAATTATAGTTATTAACGTACAAGACATACAATTAATATGCTCTCTTCAAAGCAACTACACGGCAATTATACCTCTCCGATTGATAAACGCTTCATTAAAGCTCGACTGAAACAAAATAAAACTCATCAAAACCGCTTCGGTCGTTCCACTGTTGCAACTATCCCCAACTCAAGCCTTCATTTACATGGTCAGATGTGAAAATACGTTGACTCTCCCCTGCTGTGTCTCTCTGCCATTCTGTGGCTTCAGGGCTATTATTTATAGCGTGGTGAATGAGTCTGTCGCTGAGCGATGCAAGTCAGGACAAACTCCTAAACGAGGCCTCGTCGATGGGTGACTAATGTGGGTGAAGATTCAACATCTGGAATGGCAATTTCCAGATTTGTTCAGAAAGATTTTTTTGGCTGAGGGGAAATAACATAAAGTTTACTAGCGTATTTTCTTTGTCTGTCTCCAAATCAGGGGACAGGAAATGCATTGTGTGCATAGGATTGTAGGTGTCTTGGGAGCGTGGAGGATACACACATGCATCCTTAAAATATCCTCTAGACGAAGGACTCAGTCTTTGGTAGAATTCCATCTTGAAATTCAGCCATTGAAGGATCCTCCCTCGACTCTGAGAGACACAGTGAGTCTACAGCCGTGCTAAAATAAATAAAAGCCTGTGAAACATGCTATCACTTGCTACCTAGCACAAAAACAAAGAACAGCTGAGGCTGATGGAAATGATATCAAACGGATTGAAAATCAACGGATCACAAAAACTGTTACAATTCAACACAAAGGGAGACATGGATTTGTGTGCCAAATATCATAGATATCCATCCGACAGTTGTAGAGACATTCCACTTAATACCACATGCCGTCCTCATGATGGCGCTGGAGGAAATGACAAAGGGTCACTAAAGTCAGTGGGAGACACCCTCTGGGGACCATGAATGTCTCTACAAAATCTTGTGCTATCGCGTAGGTGTTTGGCGTAGGGTTAGTATGGAAGTGAAAACCTTGCTGACGCTGGATCACCCAACAAAGTTATTAGGATTCATCCTCTGGGGACCTTGAATATCTGTACAAAATATTACAGAAATCCGTCACAAAAACAAATGTATTCATTTAATTGTGGCACTACAGACGTAAAGTCAAGAGGATCAACAACATCATAGCATTCTTCCTCTCGGACCGCCCCACGTACAACATTTCATAATAGTTCATTCTGGCCCCAAATTAGTGGACGGTTCGTTCGACTTCGCCATCATCATATTCAGTCTGGCTCACAAAGCTGAGGAAAACACATTCCCTCTGTTCTGAGACATAAATACAAAAGTTCAAAAGTTATCATGCTCAAAAACAAACGGGTGGTGAATTCAAACCTCACTAAAACGAGATCTCATGCAGTGGCAGCTGTGTGTCATTGTCTGTCGTCAGAAGCTCGGTTCTGGTCCGTCTGACAGGATCCCGGGTCAGCGCGCGTTGAGGCGGTATAGCCCTCGGGCCCGGATGCCAATGTGAATACGTTACCTGCTCCCCCCCCCCGGGCCACGCCGGCTTGACAGTCGCCACACAACAACATATTCCCTCCGATTCAGCCCACAGCTAGATAGATCTATCAACCTCAGCCAGAGTTTGGTCCTGGCAGCGGCACTGACAGACGCTTCATGCTTCATCACTGTCAGTCAGAGCGGCTTTTGATGGATGAAGAGCTAAATCGCTGTGATTAAATGAACTGTTAAATCATTAAGAGTGAGCGGGTATGCGAACAAGAGGTGGCAGGCACGCATAAAAATGAATTAAAACAAAAGAAAACTTTAGAAATGTAACAAAAAACGCTGAATATGAACTGAGGGTCTAACAGAAAAAAGAAGAATTTTACACCTCACACCTTCACTTTAATCCTCCGTTCCTTCCTTCTCTTCTTTTTTCTTCTTTCCATCTCACATTCTCTTCTCTCGCCATTTGCTCCCCTGGAATTCTCCGACCTTGCTCCAATCATAACTACAGGAAGAGAGAGGTTTGAGATGTGTGAGGTGGGTGGCGGTGGGGGGGGGGGGGGGGGGGGTCAGAGGGAGGAGTTGATGGATGGCTTTTTCAGCGCCATGTTTGTACAGTGCATAGCTGGAGCTGCCGACGGGAGAGGAAGCAACCGGCCGCCACGGAGGAAAACAGATACGGAGAAGCGGCAAACAAGAAAGCGAAGTTCCACAGTGAAGAGCTTCGCTGTTGATGCGTCCGTAAAAAAACAGTCGATGTTTTAAGTGACTAAACATGAGATGTGGTCGGAGGGCACTTTGTGGTACGGAGGGAAGCGAGGATGTGAGCGCCGTGTGTTCTGCGTTTGCCTCGGCTCCGGGTTATCCATCTCTTAGCTTTGGCCGCGTGACGGGTCAGCGGGGGTCTAACGTCTCGGCCAGATGTGTCTGCAGCTCCTCGTGTTCACCTTCACCTCATTCGGTGACACTTTATTGGCCTAACGGTGTTTCACGAGCAACTCTGCCGAAACGTTATCAAATCTGCACAAAGGCCAGCAGAACGAAATGTAAAAACTGAAATCATATATGAATATAAATCTGACACATTGTTATATTAAAAAACATCATTTTTACTGATTGATGCATCACAATAGTTCCTGTCTTGTTGTTGTCAAGTGGCATTATTACGTCTTTTGTGTTCAAAGTTATGGCAATTTAATTTGTATGTGTAATCTTTGAGGTAAAGTACCAAAGAGTGATTTGAGACAAATGCAATACTGATTTCCTGCACAGACATTCATCCACAGAGGGTGGAAGAAGACTAAACCTCCATCCCATCACGCCTGTTTTGCTTTTAATCGTGTCGCCAGTCCGTAGTCTTGACCGTCACGACTAAACCTGTGAATCAAGACTCATACTTTGAGGGGTTAAGACCAAACCATGGCACGGCGAGACCACGTCAAGACCAAGACCAGTGCTCACACACTGCACGACACACTGCAAACCACAGACACTCCTCAGACTGATCTGAAGGATACCCATGAAAACATTGCTCATTGGCCTCTTTTATTGCAATGTATGTATATACAGTATATATATATATATATATATATATATATACACATTTTTTAAATTAGAAAAGATTTGGTTATTGGACACATTTGAAGCAGGAAGTTTTAAGTGAAATCCCAGCAGTTGTGGTCTTGAATGGTTCTTGAAATAAAAGAAATAAAATGCGTCCGATTCCGAGACGAGGCTGAGACCCTCAAGAAGTGGTCTCAAGACTGGTATTGACCAAGAAGTCACCTGGAATCCTACAATGATTCACTCGTGTCCCACAGAAAATCAACAGGATTTTTCCAATGAATACGTTGCTCAGTGGTTCTTCATGTAAGTACGTTTTTTTTAAAACATCCTGTTTACCCGCCGTCAAGAACATTGAAAACCGGCTCCTTCACAAGCCGGTATCTGCGTCTCTTCCTGTCTCGCCGGAGAGCAGAGGAAGAGGACAGGGAGCGAAGTGAGGAAGGTGACAGTCGGGTCTTTATACAACCAGGAATGAATGAATAATCAGGAGGTCGTGAGGTCAGCGCTCAGGAGAGGACCGCGGGGGCTTAGACACACATTTGAACTTGTTTTGGTGAACCCTGCTTACAGATTACAACAATGGCGCTCCTAATGAAAGACATGCTTCTGTGTTTTGCGGAGGAAGTTCAGGGAACACAGAGCGAGGACTTTTAACTGCCCTTCAAGAAGAAATGCCATGCTTTAATAATAAGAGCGAGGCCGGGCGGTGTGTGTGTGTGTGTGGATGGGTTTCATATCGCAACATGCGGTCAAAACAACTTTATGAGGAGAAACAGCTATTGATCTGAGCAGCAGGCCGCCATATGATATCAATAATGACTCTATCACACACACACACATATACGCTCTCTCCATTCAACATGGGATCAATCAATTCTCTGCTGTGGACCACCAATTCATCATACTGTATAGACTGATACATCCATCCCACTGTGACTGTGTGTGTGTGTGTGCAGACTAAAACATTTCACCGTGCAACCATATCTCCATTATGGCACAGACCACATGCTGCCTGTCATTAATTCTCAGTCATGTCCCGTTAACATTTGATCTATGAAAATCCATCTCTCGCCGGCGAGTTCTGTTCCACAACACTTATTATAATATTATGGACATGGGGGTTAGCACTATATCAAATATGCAATACGTCTCGGCCGCCGTGCTGGCTGTGTGTGGATGGGAACCTCGAGGCCTCTGTGAGCGTCAAATCGTCTTAACAGCAGCTGAGTTGAGGCGGGTTTGTGACTCCTGAGCTCTCTATGCAATCACTCACTTCCTGACAGCTGACAACACCTTCTTTTGGCCTCTCACGCAGGAAGCGATATAAGAACACATTTCCTCTTATTTTTGTTTGTGTCGACGATTTGTACTTATTTCATCAGCACCCGTTGATTTCTGGGATTCAACGATGTATATTTTTATTCTCGTCTTGAATAAACTTGTGTCATTTTGGTGAACGACAGATGTTGTAGTGTTTCTTGAGACTCCGGGGGTATTTTTTTGTGTTGACGTTGATAAAACTGTCCGAGCCCTTTGCAGTCCGAATATTTAAGAGATGTTGTGAAACAGATCAGGCAGGAATGATTAGACGGTGACCACTAAATGATGAGTTCCTCTCGAGAACCTTTGCTCGTCACACTCTAAAACTTTGATAGATGAATGACTTTTTGCAGAGCAGAAGTCAGTGTGTGTAGAATATCTTTGGGCTCGGTGATGCTTCAGACTATATTTTGGCTGCTGACGTCCTCGGTCTCTGTTTTTTCTTTTCCTCTTTTCTTCTGCTGATTATTTCTAGTCAAGCTGTTTCCAGTCTTTATGCTACAGGCTTATAGCTGCAGCTTCGTATGAAACGTATCAATATTATCTGACTTTAACCAAGGAAGCGAGTTAGTTACTATTACTCTAACTCCAGTCAACAGCGTGCAGCTTATTGGTTGTCTATTGGGATTCTATTCAACGTATCCTCGTAGAACTTTCAATATGATATCCTATGAAAACGTACTCCTCGTTTTGCTTGCGTTTTACTTGCAACAGTGTCAATTTCCGCTCTTTATGCATGCAGTCCTTTCAAAATAAACTTATAGGAAACTTAGTTGTGTTTAGGTTTAGTAAAAGATCGCCGTTAAAATAACTAAGTGCTGTTACTGAAGTACACCATGTTACAAAAACATCAACGCTGACTTCTCGTTTCACACGTTTCTCCTCTCTGAAAGATCGCTGTACATTTATTTTTTGCAGCTTTTGCTTTGAATGCTGCACGAGACCAGCCTGAATCACGTGAGCATCGAGAAAATATGCTCAACATATGAAAAAACGACGTGATGAGTAAAGTAAATATAGATCGGAGCTTCTCTTTGCCAATCGTCTGTAGAAACACGAGAGTCACTGCTGAGAGTCAACACTAGACTATCAAAATAAAATGACCCCAGCACTGATACTCGACACCTCGGTTGTCAGTGACATCGTCTGTTAGCTTTCCTATGGCCTCCAAAGCTCTGTTGTAGTACAATCTGTGCCAAAGAACGCCGCTCAGCTAGTTTCAGCTCTTCAGACTTGTGACACAAACGTTAGCCGGAGTCTCCTGCAGTGTGGATGCACGATTAAGTCACCAGCACACCTCATCTTTATAAAAACACCTCGCAACATATACAGCGGGCAGGAATTATCATCACAGAGGTTTTTTGTCTTTTCTTCCCGCACATGATTTGTTTTGCTATCGTGTCCCCCCCCCCCCCCCCCCCTTATATGCGATGCTCACCAAATGAGATTGTCGAGGTCTTGATTTGATCTCCAGGCCTTCATTTCTCTCCCCGCCGTCTCCCCGAGGTGCATTGTCTCCCAGCTGCTAACTCAGCTCTTTAAGTTGCAGCGCAGCCTCCCCTACTCCCCATAACTCACAAAGTTTGCTTTAAACACACACACACACACAGACACACACACACACACTTATTGCCTCGGCGCTCAACCTTGGGAATAGACATTGGGAAGCAGGGACGTACAGCCGGAGAGGAGGTGGGGTGGGGGGGATGACTGTTCTCCTGTTCTCTCCCCTGGTTCATAATTACCTGGTGAGCGAGGTGTGTGTGTGTGTGTGTGTGTGTGTGTGTGCGACCCATTGGGGTGGTCCTGTAGCCTTTGTGCAGATTAAATGCTGATGCAGAGTGGAGACAGCTGGGCAGAGTGGAACTCGGGTCATTAAGGTTCTACTAGCAAGAGCAAAAACAACCATCCACACACACACACACACACACACATTTACCGCACCTCTCAATGAGCCTTTTATTTTGGAAAACAAACAAGAGGAGGCTTAAAAAAAATGAAAGAAGGAATATGGTGACAGGCCCTGTATGGGGTCTCGGGATAGAGGGATAAGGAGGAGAGGAGAAAAACGACAGGGAGGAGGAGGAGGAGGAGGCGTCTTGAAAAGTCGGACAAGTGTGTATTTGTACAAGCGAGAGCTTTCGAGTGGGTCCAAAACAAAGTGGGGGATTATGGGAGATCAGAAGAGACCCCTCTTGCCACTTCACCCGCTGTCTCCCCCCCTCCCCCCTCCATCTCTCCCCTGTCAGCACGGACATCCAGCACACCCAGGGGTCCTGCAGGAGCTATATGGGCCTTTGTGCTTCTACACGCTAAAGAAACTGAGCGTATGGAAGAACACCTCTGCTGTATTATTTCTAAAAAAGAACACAAGCTGTGTAAAGTTTGATGTTTGTTGGAGACTCTCAGCAATGGTTCCTGAACTTATTTTCACATGTTTGACCGCAGACTCCCATTTGGTCGGATTGGCATCCCAAAGAACCTCATTAGAGCTCGAAAAGTTCTGGTTCTAAATTTGATGAAGCAGTAAAACTGAAGAAGAAGAAGAAAAAAAAGAAAGAGGAAGAGCGGGAAACACACATTACTTTTCTGCTTGATTCATCGGCATATAAAGGGACAGGAAGTCTGACTGAGCGTGTTCCAGTCTGGGCAAGCTGGCGTTGATGATTATACAGCATAAGGAGTTCAATGAGGCTAATGGTTTGCGCTCTCATCCAGTAGCTGTTTGGGTTTCAATCGCAGGAATGGGAATTGCGACGGTCTGACATGACGTAGAATAAAGTCAAATGAAGCAGCGTTGAAGTGCAGGTTTCAGTGCAGAACCTGAAGACCACCATTTATCTACCGATCTCTCTTTGTTGCCCTCGTCTCTCCGTCCACCCTCTCACGCAAATCTAGCTTTTCCACACAATACCGAGCATAACGTTTCTAATTTACATACAGAGACACGCAAGAATGTGCACTCTTTTGGAAAACCTAGCACGTAAACTACATTTTAAAATCAGTTTTCCGGTTTTTTTCGTGGGGTTGGGAACAGTACCCACTCTACAACTAACCCATCTACGAGACTGATGTTTGTGTCCCGTGTGAAGCCAAACATCATCAGACGTAAAAATCGTTCTTCGTTAGCGATTAGTTACACAGGGGACATAATGAGCTAAGTTAGCCTCAACCAAAACACAATCTTTTCTCAGACTCACTGCAGTTTTTTTAGGAATGCCTCCTGCTGGAGTTCAAGGCCTGTTTTTTAGTGCTCACGCTTTGGGAATTGTGAATTTGAACAAATCATGACGGATCGAATATTTACGTTTTCCCACGCTTGAAAGGTAGCCAGAATCCTAAATCAAAGTGACAGCCTGTGGTATTCAATACTCTTAACCTTGCTGTTCCCAGATGTGGATGTTGTTTCACTGAGCAACAACCTTAAAAAACAAGGTCAATTAATTTCACGTACAGACCGTGAAGATTCTGGATCTCCTCACCAGGACCGCTGACGGCCCCCGGGGCTCCACTCGGGGAACCACAGCCTTAAATGATTCATGCGCCCCAAAAGGCCCGAATGTTGCAAAGCTGCGAGGCTGAATGCAGCTTTTTATTTCCTGCGCGTGAACAGACGTCAGGAAACTTTCTTAAGAGGAGTCATCTCGGGCCGCCGAGTCGGTCAGGTGACTGAGGTGCGCCACTGCAGCAGCTGTCACGCAGGAGACTTGGAACAAAAACGAATAAACGAATAAATAAATAAATATACGCCCCCTGCGGCAGGCCGTCCCCCTCCCAACTTAATTTCATTAAATCTGTGATTTGTTTCTGTTCGGTGTGCCGCAGCGCGTTGGAACGGGAGAGGACGGAGTGAGGGAGGAATTAGAGGGGGAGATAAATGAATGAGTGAGAGCGGAGCAAAGTGTGTGCGAGAGAAACAGAAGGCATCGGAGGAGCGATTAGTGCGGCGGTATCCATCATTGGAGCTGTGCTGCTCTGGTCGATTGCCACAGACACTGAGGAATACTTCATCTGGTCCCAGTGAGAGGGAACACACACACACACACACACACACATCCATCTATTATTCTGTAGTGCGAAGCTCCAACCACAGCCCCCCTACTTCTCTCTTAAACCCCATTGCCTCCCTCTATCTTTTTTTTTCTTCAATCCAGGTTTAATTATTTCCATCTTTTGTGCAAATCTCTTTGACGTTTTTTTTCTGCAGCAGTTTGACTATTTCTACACTTTCCTAGCCTCTGACCCTGTTTCCCCGCCTGTCCTCATCTCTCTCCGTCTCTCTGAAAGCCTGTCTACGGCAACACCACTCGCCATCCTCATTTATTATGCCGGCATGCATATTGCATCGGCTGGAGTTTTCCTATAGGAGCGCGGGCCTTGTGTGTGTGTGTGTGTGTGTGTGTGTGTCAACGCAAGCCTGCACACATCTGCACATCAAGTGTGTATGCACGCTTGCATGACTTCATACATGCGTGTAGCATGTGCGAGTTGACAGCAGGAGACAGATGTGTGTGTGTGTGTGTGAGTGTGCGTGTGCGGTCATAAATACCATTAAAATTACAGCGCAGCACTTTGCACAGCTCACTCAGGCTATGAAAACAAAGGCAAAACAGACTCAAGCCCCCGATCTTTATTTCATGACTGAACAGTGTGTGTGTGTGTGTGTGTGTGTGTATCAGTCACTGTGAATGTGTGTGTAGACCGTGATCTACCTTATTCTCTGAATCAGACATTTTCCCATGTTTTCAGGGAAAATAAAAAAGACAACACGGTTAGTGTGCGTGTGCGAGTGTGTGCGACAGTCCTCGCATGGGAACACTTAGGGATGGAGTGTGTGTGTGTGTGTTCAGCTGACCCCTCTGGTGAAAACAGAAGGATCAGTTCAGTTTGAACCCATTAGCCTCCCCACGTCTGCTGCCCTCCATCCCTCCTCCTCGTCCTCACTGTCTGCTAAACGGAGCTGTTTTATGGTTCAATTAATTTGTGTGCATGATGTTGTTATTCAAGCCCAGACAAACCCACACACTCACAATGCACATTTATTGATCACCATAAGGCAAATTACTCACCAAAATGAATAAATATGTTTTCAGAAAGGAATTTATTGGTGTATTTTTTCCCTTAATGATCCTGCTGTAAATGATGGTCCACATTTTAGATCATTTCCACCACGACAAGATTAAAATGGTCACAATTTGGAGCACAGCAGAAGAGCGTCGATATGTATCACACACACGTTTCTAGTCACAGGAGGCAGAAGTCAATGTAAGGAGGAGCTCAGGAGGGATCTTAAAAAGCCATTTTAAGATAAACCATGATGTTTTTTTTAACTAAACCTAAGTAAGCAGTTTTGTTGCATTTTTTTGTTTAGATAAGTTTAAACTTTGTGTTTCAAAAGTGTTTGAAGCTGCGACGGAAATCAGTGAGGAAATCCGTTTCCCTCGGAATGCCATTGAGGATGCGGTTTGGTTGTTTGGGAATGTCATCTTATCGGAGACGCGGGCTGTGAGGAGGCAGCAGGTACCATTCAGTGCTTCGTTTTAAATCGGTAACAGGCACGGGTTCCGAAGGACAGACCGGGAAACAGGCAAAAACCCTAAACCAGAAATGCAACAAAGACAAACTGGGCGGCTGTATGCAGTGATCGGGGGAAGTGAGAACAGGTTTGCAGGAGGTGACGTGACCGCAGCGCCAATGAGGCACAGGTGACGCTAATCAGGGCGGGGCAGATAGTGGAAACGAGAGGAGAGGTGACAAAATAAAACAGGAAACTACGACATGAAACAAAGAAAACATAACCCGAGAGAAGAAGCAGATGACGGCGAAAATTCATTTCAAAAATCTAAATTATAATGGAATATTTTGCACGGTCTAATTTAAATATTCACAATCAGCAATTTCAATGCAGAAATAATTGTTTGAATCAACATTTAAATATCAATTAAATTAGCTAATTTAGTTTGTTTCAGTCATGCCAAAAAACAGTAACAATAAAGAGCGAGATCGGCAAAGAACTGGAAGGTGAAATCGATCCATTGCTGAAGTTGAGGAGAAACACAGACGGTACATTTTCAAGTGAAGAAAACAAGAAAAAGTTTGTTTGTTTCGCTGGCGCTGGCGTCTGAGAAGGATTTATAACCCACCGGGGGCCAAGCCTGGCAGCAGGGAGACGACAGAGGCTCGGTGGCGCTTTGGGGGCTCTGCGCCACGCATAAATCACCCACCTGGAAGAGCCACAAAGACTGGCATCGGTTGTGGCACCGCGCCAACCGGCCGGCAAGCCGATTGTGTGGAAATGAGGGGAAACGGGCGCGCTGGTAATAGCAAAGAAAGTTCAGACTAAACTTTGTTTTTCAGAGCTCGCCACACTACGAAGCAGTGAAGGATCGAAGCAAGGAGAGGAGGAAAGAAAGGGTTAAAAGGATACAAAAAAAGCAAATGAGTTATTTGGGAAAATCATGAGGGTGTTGTGGTGTTGAAATGTGAAGTAGGTCAGAGTTGTGTGTTGCGCTGGACAAATACACACAAATAAAAAATCTCACCTTCATGTCCAAGTGTGTGTCCTGGTTGTCTTGTGTGTGTGTGTGTGTGTGTGTGTGAGACAGTGTAAAGGAGTGCATGTGTGTTTTCGCTAAACTTTTGCACCGGTCCCGTGAGTGGAGGCCTGGGGAGGGAAAGTTGGACGTAGCTCCGCTCCACGCCGTGCGTTCCAGAGCGTTCCACCTTCCAGAGACCTGGGAACAGGAATCAGCACGGACACATGTGGAAGACGTCAAACTCCACCAGCGCGGCTTCGCCAAAAGAAATAAACACTCACATTTGATTTTGGTGTGCTTGCCTGATTATCAAGGTTCCAGTTGCTCAATTATTTTCTCATACGCTAATTAAATTAGGTTTTCATAGAGAACGTAACGATCCCAGTGCGGGAAAGTGCAGCAAACATTAGTGAGTAGAGACGAAGGAGGAAAAGATTTAGACCGGCGATAGAAAGAGAGAACGTGGTGAGAATACAGACACGCACACACCGAGCGACAGCGGCGTTCATTTACAATCACGTTCATGATAAATAGTGAATACCACACTGATCAAAGCTCCACCAACTCCTGAAGGAAATGTATGTTTCTGTCCACTATATACGCTATATAGCTCGCTGCTAACTGTTTGCAAGGTCAGCTGCCTGTTGCTTCTACAAACGAGGCTGAAAACAATAAAGTTGTGGACTGAAATACCAAAACAATAAGCTGAAGTAAACTAAACACAATGCTCCGTAAAACTGAGCTGCAGGTGTAAATAATCTGTGGATTTGTCACTTCGCTCTTTAGACCGTGTAATAAGAAGTGCACGTAGTCACCGTGACGTTACCCATTGGTTTTTGTGTGACGGACATTTTACAGCTACAATTTCAGCATTTTGGACGTCACCATCTGTTGTTTGTGTTTTTTAAACCAGAAATGACACAAGAGGTTAGAGCTCAGTACGACCGAACGCTGAATGAAACAACAGACGACCAACATGTTAGAAATGAACTTTCATGAAGTGAAAACACTGAAAGGGTTAAAGCTGTAAGATGAAAACTCCCAGACAGCGTGGACGCGACCTGTCAATCACCGTGTAGCCCCGCCCCTAAAGCATCCCCTGCTTTACGGTCTGTTTGACTCTAAATGGACCATCGTTTACTAAACGAACATCATGCTGTATTGAAGAAGACTTGAAACTAGAGATTGAGACCATAAACTCATGTTTACAATGTTTACTGAGGTAATAAATCAAGAGAGAAGTAGGTTAGAGTGGATGCAACGTCAGACTGAAGATGGACACAGAGAGCCACCTTTCACCCTAAACTTCATATAATCCATCGTTGAGAAATAAGATTTCTTTCTTTCATCTTTCTAGTTTCTTCACAGGGGTGTTTGAAACCAAATGCATCCATTCACAGATGCATGCAAACACACACACACACACACACACACACACACACAATCCAGGGACTCCATTAACATTCAACAGGAGTTGAGTCTGGAGTGGGTCTGTGTCAGCGCTGCACTGACATCAATTTAAGAGAGAGAGAGAGAGAGACAAAGAAAGAAAGAGAGGAAGAAAGAGGAAGAATGTGACAATGAGAGATGGAAAGGAAGAGACTGAAGAAAGTAAACAGTGGAAGCTTTGATAGTTGAGGCGAGCGAGGCAAAGTGACAGGAATATAGGGAGAGGGGGATGACAGAGGAGGAGGAGGAGGAGGAGGAGGGGCTGAAAAGTGACATTCGGATCTTTCACAGAAGACAAACTCCAACCCAGGGCACCGCCATGACAAGCTCAGAGCGCTTATCACCACCGCTGTCGGACAAAAACTCACATCTGCAGAAAGTTGAGAGATGAAAAAAAAAAACAGTACAAATAAAAACCAGAGCAGCCGCCGTGGATCAGAGCAACAACGGAGTCACAGCACGGGGTTTGAATAGCTGTAATTACTTTTGTCTTGTCAAACATCAAAGTCAGTGAGCACAGAAGCCGTCGCTCCAATTAGCAAAGGGACAACATGTCACATTGGAGGGATTTTAGTCTGCAGCCGCGTTACATAACAGGTGTGTGTGTGTGTGTGTGTGTGTGTGTGTTTTAAATATGACAGCAGATACGCCCACCCGGAGCCAGACTCACCGTCTCACTGTCATCTTGTCACCCAGAAGACGCCACCTGTCTGTCTGCGTCTGTTTGTTTGTACAGGTGATGCCTGTGTATCCGGAAGAAGTATCAAGAGAAAGAATCAATTAGAGAAGAGGAGACAGAGGAGCCACCAGACCAGAGGACGAGTCCATCGTTGGTTTGTTAAACTGCTGTTTCTGAGATCAAGAGACCCTGAGAAGAGAATCTGACCTCCACCAGTCAGAGTCGTCCTCTTCTAATCAGAAGATGTTTTAGAGAAACAAACTAAGATATGAAAACATTTGCAGCAGAGCAGCGTCAGTTACAGATGAACAAAGAGCTTTCGTGACTTGTTGCTGTACAGATTTATTATTTCAGCACCGTAGAAAATGGAAACAGGCTACTGAGGAATATTGGGCTTCAACATCCAACAACAGGACCTAGCTTACAGGACAGGGGGGGAGGAGCCAAGCAGTCACTACGATGTCAGCGCGGTCCATGTTAAAGCAACAAAACACCCAAAAGATGGATCTGTGTGTCCTCAGCAGCTGACGTCATCCATCAAACTCCTCTGATCCCAACAGGAAGCTGCTGGATGCTGCTTCAATGTACAGCAGTTCAACAACAGTTGCAGACGGACATTGTATGTGTGTGTGTTGGTGTGTGTGTGTGTGTGTGTGAGAGGATAAGTGATTTTAGTTGGAGGGGCTTTGGAGGCTCAACCAGCACATGTCACTCAGGCAGCTGCAGCTCAGCAGGGATCCAGAAATCTGCAGGACGGCGGATGGTCCAACAGGGTTTACATACGCACAAAACACACACTTAAAACACACACACGCATGCAATGCAAGGGGTGCTAGCTTTTCCATCCAAACACACACACACAGACACACACACACACACACACACACAGAACGCCCTGCTTGTGCCTTTATTCCCGTGTCTGGATTTATCTGATTTCTTTTGGAAGTGAGGCTGCAGTGATGTGTATGTGTGTGTGTGTGTGTGTGTGTGTGTGTGTGTGTGTGTGTGTGTGTGTGTGTGTGTGTGTGTGTGTGTGTGTGTTTCGGCTTTCAGACTAAACAGTAACTGATCACTGTTTGTCATATGCATGAGTGTGTGTGTGTGTGTATCTCAACACGGCAATATGTTAAACCCAGCTCAGTCAACAGAGGGCACTCTCACCCCTCCGTCTACATCCACTTTCTCCTCACACACACACACACACACACACACACACACACACACACTGATTCCCTTTCCTCCCTAAGCTTTCCTTCCCGAGCTCCAACTCTCCATTTTCTCTGGTTTCATTTCATTGTTTACTGAGGTGCCGGCTGAAATGTTTGGGGGGGTGAAGAACGATTCTTACAGGCAGAAACATTTCTATGAGCCAAGATTCATTAAGGAGTTTGATAGAAATGTGGCACATTTTAAACACATTTCTAAAAAAAAGGCACGGAGCTTGATTGCGTAGACGATAGCATTTAGTGATCCGGCTTCATTTGTACAGGTGGCGATGAGGGACAATCTCCACATGCCGGGTGTTGTTTACGGGCTATAAATAGCGGTGCATTAGCCTGGTGGAGTGCTCTCGTGACGGCTGGCTGGACTGGTCCGCGCGGCTGCTGTTTGCACTGTTGCCATTAGGAGCACTTTATGTGTGTGTGTGTGTGTGTGTGTGTGTGTGTGTGTGTGTGTGTGAGAGACAGAAAAGTCTGCTTTTGATCTACACCAGTGTTTGTCGTGCGGTTGTGTGTCTACATATCCGGCGTCATGTTTGCAACTGGGAGTAAATTCCACGGCCTGAAATGTCCTGTCTCGTGGCGCGCTATCACACCACCAATCTGTGTGTTTATATGTGTGTGTGTGTGTGTGTGTGTGTGTGCTCATGAAGTGCTCCTAGTTTCCTGAGAACCCCCCTGTTTTGTTGTTCCTCTCCAAACCGTCTCTCCCTCCTATTCATCCATTGTGGCTGAGAGGATCCTTCTCCCTTTCACTCATCTTCTCCCTCTCTCCTTGCTCCCTCGCTCCACAGTCCTAATTACCCATACTCCTCGGAGTGGCCCCTCCTTCAGAGCCTTTGAAGTTATTTTAGCGCAAATTCTACTTAGCTACACTGCAGACAAAACAAGTGAGGGCTGCGTTTGAAGGCCTATGGAAATGTGTGTGTGTGTGTGTGTGTGTGTGTGTGTGTGTGTGTTTCTTTTTGGTGATTGAATCACCGGAGTCTCCCGTTTCATACGTGTTTACATCCAAGTGAATGTGTATACAAGAGAAACCAGCAGAGCGGCTTTCTTTGTGTGTGTACGTTGGCCGAATTAGGGTAGAAATTGAGTCCATACTTACCGTGTTTTGAGATTACATCTGTATATCCCTGTGTGTGTGTGTGTGTGTGTGTGCTTGCATGTGGAATGTGTTTGTGTGTGTGTTTGTGTGTGTGTGTGTGTAAATCTAAGGGCCATGCATGAATGCAGGCCTTCTGAGCGCTCGTTGAACGGTCCGACTGCCCGTCACGGTTGTGTTGGACTGAATGGCCAAAGTAGAGCTGCACAAAGCCGCTTGTTGCATCTTTGTAATTATCAAGAGTTGGTCCCCGCACACTAATACACTCACACACACTCACACACACACAC
Source organism: Pholis gunnellus (assembly GCF_910591455.1). Classification (NCBI taxonomy): domain Eukaryota; kingdom Metazoa; phylum Chordata; class Actinopteri; order Perciformes; family Pholidae; genus Pholis; species Pholis gunnellus. The sequence continues at coordinate 24,145,809 of NC_136535.1, forward strand.
TAACTACATATGCTTGAAAAATAAAGGACACAAGCAGAAGTACTCTAATGAAGTGGCACTAACATTTGAATTGTCCTGAGGAAATGTCCGTTATTTAAGTGTTTCTTTTGAAGAGAAAGAAAACATTTTATTGCATATTTAAGGATTCAACCCTTTCCCCGTTGCATTTAACCATCATATGTATATTGCCAAATCAGCAACTTTCTCAATTATATTCTCAAAAAAAAAGCGACCACTCTCACTAATCCCCATTGTTCGGTGTAACTTGACTATTTCATGTTTTATTATCTCTAACCACACATCTCAGTTCCACAGTCTATAAGTCTTATAACAAGATTCAGATACAAAACAGACTCTTAAAAACCAGCTAATTAGAATCAGTTGTTTAGTCTGACTTCATGCACTTCAATGGCTCCACAGCCAGAGAACTCATTATTCTGGGTCGTCCGTCCGTCCGTTCTCTCAGGAACACACGGAGAGAATTTCTTCAAAACGTCCACCGCGGACTCAAAGATGGACGGATTAGAAATTGGTTGGTCAAATGTTAAAGGTCGCTGTGACCTCACAAAACACGTCTTTGTCCATAACTCAATCATTGATATTCTAGTTATGACAACTGCACACAAATCAGGATAAAATGATCAAGTAATGACATTTTTGCGACGCAAACAGCAGCGTTATCTGTTGGCTGGAGGCATAAAACCTTGAGGTGGTTATTTTGGTATATGCATTTGCAAAAAACTGCAAATTAGCGTGTGATGACATCTAGCAACTTTACATGCAGGTTCCTAGTGTCCTCTATTTCCCAACTCAATATCCTCTTAGGATAGAACAATGAGGTGCCTCTCAAAGATCTATGTTCTCAGTCATGTTTTCCCCCCCGAGGACAAATCTTTGAGGTACGTTTCCCTGTTTTCTTTTCCCCGACTCATACCGATACTCCTCAATACACACTGAAATTAGCAGAGTGACTTCTCTTGACCTTTGACAGTGATATCTCCACAGTGGCAGAACAGATTTTGACCATTCAAACTGCATCTAAAGACTGATCACTTACAATATTAGTTTGTATTAAGAGACACACGTGCCCTGGGAATATCCACGCTCCCCAACACTGTAAGACAACGCTTGCAGACGCGCTCTGCAGACACCTAATGCCTGTCAACATACAGCTTCAATACGTTGGATTTTAAATAGGATAAGATAGTAATTAGGTGATGTAGAGGGACATCCTGCCCGTCCGCTAGCTACTTGTGCACCTGCATGTGAAAAAGTTACACATGTCACAAGTGTCTAGTTTCTGTAGCTGAAGTCGACAGTAACGCCTCGATTTGTTTTCGAAGAGCTTAGCAGGGTTTTCATTATTTTAAGTATCTTATTAAGTGTTTCGTCTCAAGACAGCCGAGGCGGACTCCACGGAAGCGGGAGAGCAACACGTCTTCTACTCTGCCGAGAGACGAGGGCGTCGAGGCTGAGAGCGACGCCGCGAGAGACGGGGGGAAGAGCGAGAGAGGGGAAGTTGTGAAACAAAGGAAAGAGGAGGCGAAGAGGGAGGAAGAGCAACGAGCGGGGCCGCGTAACCCACAACGGGTGAGGAGACTGAATGTCACCAATGGGAGAGCTAAAAGAGGAGAATGACAGAGGGTGGGGGGGGGGGCGCTGGATTTACGAGACAAGTGCCGAGGCGCGGGGGGAGTATCCAGTATTCCCATCTGAATCAGCTCATACCGCAAACCAAACTCAAATCAGAAACATAAACACTTGCACTGTGGCCCAGAAACTGCACAATGGCGCTTGCTTTGTAGTCCTGGAGCCTTCCCAGGCTTTTTCTACACCCCCCCCCCCCCCCCTCTATTGCCTCCTCCACTCGCACATACAGTAAGCTCACACAGTGTCCTCCGAAAGAATGACTGCGGTCGGGAGTGATTGAAAAGGACGTCCTGGTTCACCGCTAGATTACTGCAGAAAATGGTTCAGTCCGGTTGTGTACGGATGCGATGACGGGCTGCGACCCACCGCTGTGTCTGCCGCGCAGTTGCTCTCCACCAGCTGTTCTAACATGCACCCCCCCCCCCCCCCCCCCCCCCCCCCCCCGCTGAGCGTAGCAACATATGGAAGCGTGCACATGCGTAGACACATTCATACGCACATATATATGCAACCCCACCCCTCAGAGGCAGACAAAAGCATTCGACTGATTAACATTCTCTTTCACACCCACTTAGGCCCATATGCAGCCCACATTTCTAAGTTAGGGAGTTGGTCCTGAGCCCCCCCCCCCCGTACGACACACTGACTCCCTAATGCGTCACAAGGCCGCATGTAATAAGACACAGATCCGGACAGGGAGACACATGGGAGGAGTTGATTGTTAGTGATTAGAGCGGTGTGTGTTTCACATAAAACATTGGGTTTTCACCAGTTATTAAACTCCTTCATATGAGGGTTTGATTGATACACCGCATCAATAAATCAGGCCAAAACCAGCCAGTTCTGAAGTGATGAAGGTTCCTTCTATTGTTTTTATTATGTATTTAACAGCTTTAGGACCCGTCTCACCATGTGTGATACAATAATATCAACTCAAGGTCCTCTTAATAAGAGTTTTTCATCATGTGGTCGTGTGTAGGAGGGACCCGTCACGGTTCAAATATCTTGACCCCCTTCAGGTCAATGCTGTTTCATCTGTCTCCAGTGTCCATTGAGTTTTTTGTCCTATATCGTTGGTATTTCGCTGGTATAGTGTACTCTACAACTTTTGTATGTCATTTATTTTGAAAGCTAACGTTAGATTTAGAGGCTTACTTTGACATTTCGGGACATTTCTCGAGTTAGACTAGAAGATCAAACTGTTATTTCTGGGCTGCTCCAAAGTCACTGCACCAAGTCCAGACATAATCACACAAAACACTCTGGATCTAATGCAGTAAAAAAAAAAAACTTTCCAGTCTTTATGCTAAGCTAAACTAACTGCTGCTTATAGCTTAATTGTTAGCCTATAGTTGTTTGAATGTGTAATTTTAGGCGAGAAAGTGAAAACGCATATTTACTGGTCATATAGTTTATATATATGTTCCAAACTAGGTCTCTATTCCGAATGTAATTCTTTGGACACATACGGCGCATTCGCAATATGCGTCTCAAATGTTTTTTTTTACCTCAGTTAGCGACACATGGTTTCTTCTTTATAACCACGAACCAACTAGCGAGAAGTTTGCAAGGCTAAAGAAAAGCCCACATTTCTGGTCAGAAGGACAAACACACCGACCTTTAGACATCATGAAGGATTTGGATATCAACAGGTTTTTGGATATGCGCAAATGTACGTTGATCTTTTCAAGAAGGTGCTTGAAGGAATGAAAGAGGGAGGCTGTGTTTGCACGGTCCAACAAGTCCGCCAGCAGTTGAACTTTTTGAAAAACTTTTAGATTTTTTTGAAAAAATCCTACTTGGCGAACCAGCATTTAAAAAATATTCGTAAGCCATGTAAACAGCTCAGTGGGACTATTGTCTTTTTCAGAATAAGGGCAAAACACAGAATATCTTGTGCAATTATACACAGTCAATATTTGACTCATGTCTTTAGCAGCTGCTAATGCACTTCAAACATTTCAAGGCCTTTTAGAAGGAACACTGCGAAATGTAACATTGAATTTATGTGAAATGACCTTATCACAGATGCATTTTTGCAGAGTCGTCCCATAAAACACTCAATACTTTGCATCGCTCCAGTTACTTGTGATATATGCTTAGCGAGACATTCCTGAGGAGATAGCATCTTAACTGCAACATTTCATCTTTAACAACACTTAATTTGCTGAATGTGTCTGAGAGCTCCGTGTTTGTGCACCTCTCAGGCCTGCTGTACGGTGTGTGTCGAGATGGAGGAGATACAGGGGGATGAAATGCGTAGCGATAGCCCAAAATATATGATGTGTCGAAGGGACATTTACGCTCTACTTATCTATCCTCTCTGTCCATAATCTCTGTCTGCTGCTCTCACAAGACTTCAGCACGTCAAACAGTCTTTCCTTCAATTCTGCCCGGTTGCTGTCGTTTGCGTTTTTCGTTGTCTCGAATAGAAACCGCAAAAATGAGCACAAATGCACCGTCGAACACTCCCGCAAAGCCCGACTCTCTTATGCTTTGAAATCAAAAATGCATGAAGATGCAACAGCAACACAACTCTTGCGTGCATGTGGGCAAACACAGATGGAGAGCAATAAAACACTGCGTTAAATGCACACACACACACACACACACACAGTCTCGTCTCCCGACTGAACGATCATGCCAACAGCTTCCCTTAAATTTGTCTGCGGGTGTCTGGCTCTGTGATGAGTGGATGTATCTTTGACTGACATCGCATTCATCAGCTGAGTCACACACACAAAAAAAAGAGGAAGAGGAAGAGGAGGGCTCACTTTGAGGTTCATCTCTAGACCTAATTTATGGCAACTCGGCATCGTATACGTCACTCCATCTAAGCTTTGAGGCCGAGCGGAGAAGGAGCAACGGGTTTCTTTCCCCCTCCTTTCCCACCTCCCCCCCCCGCTCCCTTCCTGTTAAATATGCAGATACAGCAGTGCATGAGGCTGCTCGCGGGCTTGTTGCAAGAATTGGGTCAGCGGCGACGTCACAGCGTTTTAAAGCGAAGCAGCGCTTCTTTAGAAACTCCCAGCGAAGGCCTGGCACTTCTGGAGGAGAGGAAAACTGTAAACCGTCTGCAGCTGAAGCTGCGGATGATTGATGTTGGTTTTATCCTCCCCTATCCTCATCCTTAGCGATGTCAAAAATATATTCAGACTGCAACATGAAGACACTTACTATGAATGGATTCTGTCACTCAGATTATTGCTCTTTCTCTTACTTGTATTTCGGGTGGGTTTCATAACAATCAGCCCGCTGTGGGCTACAAGTTTAGCCCCTTTTTGTTACTAATTGTTTACGTTTTGGGAAATTAGCACAATTGACAGCATGCCAAATTAGCTGTGAGCAGTTTGTGTTTATTACGTACGTACAGACAGCGATCACTGGCTTTCTTTGGTGTTGAGGAAAAGTTAAAAACGTGATGATTCTCAGGCAAGTTCTGAAGGATTTCTTTTGTCATATCATTTCTAAGTGCAGCGCTAACAGTGCAAACTATGGCAAAAGTGCTAACAGCCATTATCGGCTGAGAGCAGCTCAGATCGGCGGCCCCTCAGCTAACCAATGGGGCACGCTCACGTGCACTAAAAGTGTCCAGCATGGCTACGGAAAGCTTGGATTACAACACACACACAGAGGGAGAGTGACTTCATTCTCTGCTCAGGTAGACATTCCTTCACTATTACATAGCAAATAATGGTTTGCTGCTATATTAATGCTCTGAATCCCGCGTATTGCACCTTTTAAGGTTAATGACAAAGCACAATTGCTACACATCACCCCGTCTAACAAATGATTCGATGGGTAACGAAGACAACTCCCAGCGCCATGCGGCTTGATTGTCACCAGTAACCCGAAGGCTCTCACTGATGCTGCTCTCACTCGCACGTCTGTGATTAACATCGATCACCTCGTTAACAAATGTGACCCCGAGTACTGACCTTCCGTGTGTAACTCCTGTGAAGTAGCACGATGGAGAAGTAGAGAAAGCATCGTTGGATATCAGCTTTACTCACATCCTGACCCCCCCTGCTCTTCCTCATTCTCGTCATCTGGGTTTGATACATTTCCTCCTTCACACTTTATCAAATCTGAGAAAAAAAACCTTCGATGACGTCATAGTGATGTCATCAGAGGAGCTCGGAGGCGACACATGCATTATTAAAAAGAAAGCCTGCTTTACAAGCTGGGGGGCGTTTCAGAGACATTGTGGCGTTTAGCTGGCAGAGGGTTGCATTGTGGGAAATGTAGGATTCAGTAGTTCTGGAGCCTCGTTCACTGCAGGCATGAAGCCTTTGAATATCTCAGCCATAAGCTGCAGCTGGGAGGTGCTAGTTAATGCCCTTGTAGTTCTTCCACTCTATTAGTTTTAAAATGACTGTGACCTGCATGCTCCAAGGTTGTTTTCTTTGGTACGTCGTGCATTGGGAACTGCTGAAAACCAGTTGTTCCCCTTGTTCACGGATGATGGACGTTAACTTCAACACATTTTCATTTCCATGCATCGCTTCTCTCGAAGATTACAACACCTAACAATGCCAGATGTAAAATGTATTTAAGCAGACTCCCCCTGCAAAAAACCTGAAGTCATTTAAAAAAAATGTGTGAATGTATCAAACATTTGACGTGTAATTTCTGCAGGAAATAGCTAAAACTAAAACGTTCCAATATGTGACTCATCTCGCGGAACAAAGAAAAGAGTAAGATGCTCCAGTGAATCATCTGACTTTCTGTTGGTTTCTTTAGTCGCTGGGAGCAACGGACCCACGAGACTCACGGCTTCACCCGAGAAGACGTTTTAAGAAACAGTCTTTCCTGGATATCTGGCAGGAGATCAGTTAGTCACCGACACCACGCAGCAAAAGGTGAAAGCGCTGTTCACGCTCACCGTGTTTTGTCATCACAACGCCTCCAGCCGTGTAGCTGAACCCAGCACAGCTTCACAGCTTCACAGCTCACTCCCCCCCCCCCCCCCCCCCCCCCCCCGCGAGCTCAGCCTGAGACGCCATGAATTATGGATCGGAGACCCGATCCTGGACCCTGTTTTGTAGAGCGCGCATGAGGTTCTGGACTCCGTCCGGGTTTCTTCAGAACCCGGACCCGAGGACAACCAGATGGTTCGGTCGGAGCCCGGCCAACCCAAACATGGAGCCCTCCAAAGCAGAACAAATCCAGAAACATATATAAATAAATATTCATCAGCCTGATAATGCACAGGGGTGTGTGCCAATATAAACAAAGAGCTGATGCCTCTGCCCCCCCCTCTAGGTCACTGCTGTGAATAAATAGGATGCAGCCTTCGTCTGGTTTCTTTTCTCCACTTTCTTTCTCTTACTTTTTTCTTTATCTGCCATTAATTTCCTCCTAATCTTTCCTGTCCTCTCCTAATCTCCTCATTGCACTTTACCTTCTTCTTCTTCTTCTTCTTCTTCTTCTTCTTCTTCTTCTTCTTCTTCTTCTTCTTCTTCTTCTTCTTCTTCTTCATCCATCCTCTTCCTCTCCCCATTTCACTTCACAGCTGTGTTGTCTTCCATTTTAGGTCCAGGGCTGGCAACCTGGTTCCTGGCTGACATTTCACACTGCTCAGTGAGAAGGTCCAGTGGATGGCGCTAACCCCTGGCCAGGTGCTAGTGATAGGAGAGGAAGGCGGGGGGGGGGGGGTTTTATCTCCGTGTTTATTTCATATCTGGCCTGAACGAGCGACGATGAAAGAATGGAAAGAAAAATGAAAGGTGAGACGGGTGTGTTTATTTCACGTTGGTGCTGAATATACAACGGGTATGAAACTGCGAAAGAGAGCCTGCGAGAAAAGGGGGAAAGAAAGGGGGGAAATGAAAGACAGATACGTCAAAACAGAAGTGTTTTGACTGATTTGCCGGGTGAAAGAGAAGGCGGGATATAATTCTCCCCATCAATCTCAACATAATGACTTCATGGTACCCGCTCGCCGAGCCAGCTCATAAACAAACGGGGAATAAAACAAACATGTTAAACCGATTCCAAAATGACGAGGAGGGGGTCTCTTGTCTTCCCTCTTTGAAATCCACTCTGCTGGGGAATAATTAAGGCGGCTTACGGCTCAGTACAAAGGCAGAATAATGTTGAGTTGTAATGTACTGTGTGTGTGTGTGTGTGTGTGTGTGTGTGATGGAGAGTGAGGCCGTGGCACCTGCACAATTGTCCAAAAACACAGACTTTGTTTGCATGTGAATGTTGTGTAGGTGCCCTTCTGTGCTTTCTGTCCATTGTGTGTGCACCTTGCTGTGTGTTTTTGCATAAATCTTGTTCATGTGTGAAGCTGTGTGTGAGAGAGAGAGGGAGGGAGAGAGAGAGAGAGGGATGGAGAGAGAGAGGGAGAGAAAGAGTGCATCTCTGTCTGAGAGCATTAGCAGAGAGCCCGTCCTCTGTATCTCAATGAGGGGATTAGATGGCTATTCATTAGACAGGCTTTGATAGGTGACTGGCCGAGTCCGTCCGCCGCTGCCGCTCGCGTACTGCCAGACGGAGAGGCCAGGGGGTAATGGAGGACGGCCGGTCTCTACTCTCGTCTCCCTCTGTCCTCATCCCTCTTTGTCTCCGGCAGCTCTGTCTCGTCCCTTTCAACATCATTGGGAAGAGATTTAAAAAAAATTTTTTTTCAAAGCCTATCTCTGGATTTACAGGAATGGAGAAGCGTGCAGACGTATCTCAGATCTGTTGTCACCCTTTTATTTGTAGAATACAGGCGGCAACATCCAGTTGCAAAGAGAAGTCTGGTTGCATAGAAGTCTATGAGAAAATGACTCTACTTCTCTCTTGATTTATTACCTCAGTAAACATTGTAAACATGAGTTTATGGTCTCAATCTCTAGTTTCAAGTCTTCTTCAATACAGCATGATGTTCATTTAGTAAATGATGGTCCATTTAGAGTCAAACAGACCATAAAGCAGGGGATGCTTTAGGGCGCTGCCGAGACGTATACGGCGTCTCTACGTCACTCCTCCTCCAACAATATTAGAAGTTTCTTGACTGACTTGGTCGGGGCAGGAGGTGAGGCGGCTGCTGTTTTCCCCGCTGTCTCGTCAACACATCCCTCCGCGTTGAATCCGACGCTGTTATTCAGCTGAAGTGACGGGCAGCATCGCTCCGGGAGAATGGCGATTGAGAAACACCCCGATCTGTCAGCGTTGGGATGTTTTTCCAGACAAGCTATAAGGCTTTGAATGCAGCACGGAGCATCAGTGAAGCGGATGGAAAGATATAACATTTAGCCCGAGTAAGCCCGCGCTCGCTATTGACGGTGGTGACACACGGCGTTTATTCCCCTACACAAAATCCCGCCTAAAGTTTGCTGAAAGTACACACTCTGTTCAATGTGTGGAAAAGCAAAGAAAGTGACACGTTTACGCATGTGTGTGTGTGTGTGTGTGGCAAAGACTCTTTTAAAGCAGGCCACAGGGACACCGCTCCTCATCTCCTCCTCCTCATCTCCTCCTCCTCATCCCCTATTTCTTGTGTTTTCTCCGAGGGGGCTGGAGAATATAGGCTTTGGACCACGGGACAAAGAGAGAGTGCGAGAGAGAAGGAGGGGAGGAGATGCTGTCAGTTGATGAGGAGGAGGAGAAAGCAAGGGAACGAGGAGAGGAGGGAGCTGGGGGCTCATTTTGATCCCTGCCTCTTAATAAATCTGTCAGAGCGAGACAGAAAGAGAGCAAGAGAGAGAGAGAGAGAGAGAGAGAGAGAGAGAGATAGGAAGGGAGAGAGAGCAAGAGATGGATCCGTCCGCAGAGGTCTTCAGCAGGTGGTTTGAAGTGCAGATCCATTCCTCCTCCTCCTCCTCCTCCTCCTCTCCATCCTCCTCCTTGATGTAGCGCTCTACGGATTATCGCATGCGTTCCTTTGCCTGTTGTTTTGAACTTCATGTGTGTGAATGTGAAGATGGAGGGGAGTGTTTTTGACCCTCGTGTACACGTTTCTTTGCTTTGTTTACATCACTTTTGCACTGACGTTGTGTCAGAAATGTCCCATTCGATGAAGTCGTTTTAACCTAAATGGAACCGACTCAGTCGGTATGTTGATATCGCTAAGCTGTTACCTGCTTACATATCTGTTATAATAGTCAGATTATTTTGAGTTTGGATTACTGCAGAGAAAAAGCCCTGTGGCAGACAAACATTTAGTTCAGCAAGATAATCTTCATCAATATAAACCACTTGTATGATTTTTGAAGCGCGACTACAATCGCCAGAAGTAGAAAGTCAACGTCATCACACGTTTGAATCAAATATAGTGCAAATGTCCACACTCTAATTGAATAATGAATCACCACCACTCGCAAACGATGACTTCAAATGTAAGTTATTATCCATTATCCAATGCATTTGCTGTTTTTCTGGATAATGCTTTGAATGGCATCAGTCTTTCTTCTCCTCCACCGTCGCCATGTGTGACAAATGTTACAGTGAAGCCACTTTGTGTCCAAGTGAGAGATCATTTTCCTCTTCATGCAGCCTCCCTTTGATTACTCCACTATCTGCCCTCTGTGTTCCTCTCTTCATCTCTCCCTTGTTTGTTGTTATCCTCGTTAGATTTACACTCTCCTTCGCCCCTCCGGCTCTGCCTCCTCCTCCTCGTTGTCGTCTTCTCTCTCTGTCCGTACAAAACGCGCAAATGTGTGATATTAGCATACAGTGTGTTCTGGCTCCCCCAGCTGCACATGTGCTCTATATAAAGCCCACACAAAAACATCAGACGCTGATAAACTCAACAGAGAAACTATAAAAAAATACATGCTGCGGCCAGTAAAACCTACATATTCACACACACACACACACACACACACACACACACACACCTCCCTACATGTATATATTTACTCTGTTTTCTCTTTGAATTGTGTTTATTATTGTTTCATATCACTGCGATAGTTTACGGCGTCTCTGTGACATCATGACTCCCAGTTGGAGAGTTAACACTAGATAAGACGGATGTGTGTGTGTGCGCGTGTGTGTGTGTGTCCGTCCGTGTGTGTGTGTGTGTGTGTGTGTGTGTGACTTGTTATGGCACTTCCCGTTGGCAGGCCATATAACTCAGGTTAATGTTATCTTATTTCACACAGCTCCGAGGCAACCTCAGGGAGTAGATCATTTGGAGCGCTCTTATTACTTTTCATTAGGCTAATGTGACGGGTGGGGGGGGGGCACACACACACACGCACACACACACACACACACACACGCACACACACACACACGCGCGCTGTGACACACTTTGCCGCAGCGCTCACACATGCGTGTGGGCGTTTGAAGTCCACTTTTTGAAGCTGGAGTTATCTTCTTTGCAGCTTCACAAAAACGCTGAACCTGTAAACTTTCTCACCCGCTGCTGGAATGCAGATCACGATCACAGGCTGCGAGCACACGAATAACTTCTTCAAGGTATTGATCAGGAGGGTGGAGGGTTACACCAGGGAAGCAGGGCGAGGATTCAAAGCTCCGCCTGGGGGATTGTGGGTATTCGACCCCTCGACCCTGCGACTGGCTGTAGCCGGGCGGAGCGCCTCGACTTCAAGAGAGGGAAGAGAAACGAAAGCGGCAGAATGAAAAACGTGTTTCCTGCTCTTTTGTGTGCGTTCTGGTGTTTTATTACTTTTGGGCCAAAAATCACAGGCGGGTGATGACATGTGAAGCTATGACTTAGTTTAAGATTAGATTATGGTCGGGTTCAGTTTAGGCTGAACGTTAACGTGAGCCATACAACGCGGAGGCGTGAGATAGAGGTGTGAAGTGGAAAAAGCTGTTGATTCAAAGTTTTCTTTTAAAGAGTGTTCTTTGATTTATGTCATGGCCAAAGCTACCATTGAGGTCAGGTGTGTGCAGAATATATAGCTTCAGGCTTGAGGTATGAATTTCTCTGTATTCTCTGCATTTTTAGTGAAAGGAAACGTGTCCCTGCCGCCATCCAGCGACTACTGTCCTTAACAAAATACATATTTGATGGAAAAAGCTGCTCAGCCGCAAATTAGTGAGAGAATAGATTAACGGAAATCTCCAGTCCGGCAGCAACGACGGAGTATCAGAGCCACAATAATCTGAGATTTAGAGAATGAAGTCATAACACTATAATATTATGAGGCAGGCAGCTCTGTATTGCTGCCTCTGCTTCCCTCGCGCTGATAGATACCTTTGCGTCTGTGAGCTGTGGAGGTGGTGAAGTTAATATTTGTGTGGGATAGTACGCCACACAAGCTGATCAGAAGTGATTTCAGTTAGTTTCAGTTTTCCCTCCTCAGGTGAGGAGTCTTCTCTCCAGTATTTGAAGTTTTGAGCATGAGAAGATATCTCGCTCAAACACATATGAGCTCTTAAAGTCCAGAGGTTTAGAAATGACCTAAAGGAATTCATTGAAGTGAAGAAGTGCCACGTGCAGATTTAAAGAGGTTGTGATCTGCAGGAGAATAACTAATTTGAAAGCAATAAAGAATGCCTGAGAGCCTTACTGTAATATACACCATGATGTGTATACTTCTTTACATAAAAACACGTTTTCACTATAAATTATTGCATTCAAATTCAGCAGAATGCAGGAAATGAAGCTTGGAATGTGTCTTACCCTGAATGTTGAATTGAAACCTCCACCCTTGTGTTGACCAGCATCTACATGTTGAATATTTGGTAAAACACAGAACACATGCAGAAGCATTGAGTGACAAGAACCATGTGCCAGATGCTCATGTGTGCTCCTGTGCACATGCAAGCAGAATGAATGAACTCCCCCCCCCCCCCCCCCCCCCCTGACTCTTTTTGGGGGAATGTGGGGAATTTAGCAAAAAAAAATAGATCTTAGATTCAGTATATTTAAATGTGGCTAATTATTAACCCATCAACATAAAAAAAAATAACTTCTCCCTTTATGTTTCATGTCCACAGGTTTGACTTTTTTATCAGAGAACCAGATATTCTGTTGAACAGAACTCAGACTTCCTGACACACACACACACACACACACACACACACACACGGGTTATTGTAGCCACAGTAGAGGTCTGGTGCTTGGCCTCCGTATGGAACTATGAAACTCACATCCAGTCCTCACTTCTCCTTTTCTGGAAGTCTCCCCGTCCACCTGCAGGGTGGTCTGTCACATCACCAGCATCACACTCAGATTCTTTCCCTTTTCACATTTGGCCAATGTGATCTCTCTCTCTCTCTCTCTCTCTCTCTCTCTCTCTCTCTCTCTCTCTCTCTCTCTCTCTCTCTCTCTCTCTCTCTCTCTCTCTCTCTCTCTCTCTCTCTCTCTCTCTCTCTGATTTATTTGACTTTGTCTTTTAGCCGGTGTGTGTCTCTCTCTCGGCCTCCGTCCTCCTCTCCATCTGTCGTCCAGACATTGAGCGCACTGACGTTTGTTTTTATCTTTATTCTTTTCTTTTCCTCCTTACAGTAAACACCTGCACACACGCTGAATGGAAAAAGAAACACGCTGAATAGCGCTGTTGAAAGACTGCTGACAGCCCTGAAGAGATCCCTTTCACGTGCACAAATACTGAGAACGGGGGGCAATCGTGTGTGTGTGTGTGTGTGTGTGTGTGTGTAAGGGACCGGGATGGTAAGCACGACCTTCATTTACATTCTCATTCAGGCGTTATCAGTCATGTCAGAGCATTCAAATTGTTGCGGTAAGAACATTTCAGTGTTTTAAATCTATCAAACTTTCCTCGTGGATAAAATCGTGTTATTGAAGTCATATTGTTCCATTTTTGTCTTCAAAGCAAAGCGAGGGAAATCCCACAGTATATCATCAGGCCAAATGTTGGTCATTTATTATTGCTTTTAATAAACAGCGAGCCGGTAACCCGGCCGCTTATGTAACAGGTCTGTGCCGATGTTTTTAGTTTCAGCCCATTAAGCACAAATCGCCTGTTTTACGTCCCTGCTGACGCTTTTCCAAAGCACACAATACCTTCTTTAGATTGATTTCCCCACCCTGCAGGCAGCTGCTGGTTTCCATTCATTTCAATATGAAAATCAACTTGGAGAGACTTGAAACTTGCGTGGGTAATCCATCATAGCCGAAACATTTTTTCGCTTTTACTTTTTTTGGCGAAGTTACTTAACTGTCTTGTTGCGCTACAATCAAGAACACAGACTGATTTTTATAGTTTGGGGAAACTCTGACATGTGGCCACAAGTGGTAACTACAAGAAAACTTCATTCAGTTGCTTTAAAGAGCGGGTGCATTATCATTATTTATTCTAGTAATCTTTGAGGTCTAGCTTCCCTCTGGGGTTCCTTATGTATTGAAATGTGAACACTGAGGTGTTGGTTGAAGTGCAAAGGTTTTATCTCCTAAAAACAGTTTCCCTCGTGACCTCACTTATTGTTTCTGCATAATAATGTTACAATGTATATATATACATATATCATTGTACCGTGTGGACGCCATGCTAGTTCAGATCAAAATAGCTGAGTTTAAAGTGAAAAACCTTTAAGAAATAATAGCTAAAAGTGGTTAACTGTTGCTGATTCGATCATGGCTCAGTGTTATTGAAACCAAGCTTTCAGGGTCTTTAAAGACATGATCATTAGTTTGCTAACATTAGCCTGAGCTACCTGCTCATTCCTGACCAAGTGAGGCTGTAGCAGAATAACCCTCGAGTGTATTCACTTGAGCAAGGGTGCACTTTATTGCTTATGAACTCAACTTTAAGTTTGTTAGAGGAACATTATTTCTTTGTACTTTCATTAACATAGTCGGTGTAATTCCGAGGGTCCCTGAGTTCACCGATAAAGAGAGTTCTGAAACGGTTTGGCCAGAAAATGTCTGGAAGATATGAGACCAATCTTAAATTGATGGTATGATTTGCAGAAATTGTCAAAAAATAATATGCAGTTTACAGTTAATTGGCTTAAGTAACACATTCAAGTGACTGGCTTCCTCCGTAGTTCTTAACTGAAAGAGAAGCTGCACAGGCTCCTCTGTGCAGACTCTACTTCATCTCCCTCACTCTCACTCTGCTGCCAGTTTAGTTGCAGAACTTACACCTTTCTCATTGTTAGCTCATGGCATTGGGTGAACTCGGCCTTTCTCATGGAAGACATTTGGACACGTCACAGTAAAAGGAAAAGTCTACACAATGAAATGAATAATGTCTGAATAACACGGAGCTGTCTCAGTTTCAGGGTCCCCGTATTTGCACATGCTGGCTCTCGCTGTCACACACGCCGTGACTTACTGGGACATCGTTAATGTTATTAGTAGCACCTGTGCTTTTCCTGCTCGGACAAGTCCACACATGTGCAGTGAAAGAGGCCTTCTCCCTCACGGAGCTCCACGCCTGAGCAGAGCTCCAATCAGCTCGGGTAACTGAAAGCACCTGTGTGAGTGGGCCTTTGAGCTAGCAGGTTTATTCCTTATCTAGTAAATGTTCACCGACATTTCTTTTCTTCTATATTAACCCTGAACATATATGTATTACTCGCCCCTTTGAACCGTAAATGTGCAGAAGATGAAGGGAGAAAAACGAATGTGACATATATGCCGGGCGACAGATTTAAGGTAGATTTGTGTAGTCAAACCAACAACCTTGCTTGTAATTAATATCTTACGTGTGCTGAGCCAGGAAATCTTCAGTACAGCTATTTTTATGCAAAAAGGTAAAGCTCTGTCAGAGCTGCTATATGCAGAATCCCCTGGAACAGAGTTTCACCGTGAACCCACAGGCTCCCAGACGTGCACACGTTAAGCCCGACATACTGAACGGACTCACGGCAGCCTCCCATGCATCTTAAAGGATGACTGCGGCGAACAAAGAATCTCTCACATAAAGCATGAGAATGTATTCGGGGGGCCACAGGCTCCGCCGAGTCACTTTGGTTAATGCTCCAATAGATGGACCCGGGGCTCTTATTTTGGCAGGGAATGCTCTCGGAGCCGTCACCGAGATGATATACAGCAGCTCTTAATACACTCACTGGCTCTCAAATATGTAATGGAGCAAATTAATGCAGTAGCCTCAGACAGAGACACCCAGAATTGAAAACCAATTTAATCAACCTTTGTCTATCTCTGTCATTTTTTCTCCCGTCTCCTTTCCATCAGCTGCCTTTTTTTTTCTTCTTCTTCTTCTCTTGGGCTTGGCTTGGCGATGGGAAAGTCTTGGGAGGAGGGGGAGGAGGGGGGAGTGCGGACAGCACTCGTACAGCCGGGAAGAGCTCATCCTCTCGCTTTGCTGCCTGGAATTCATTGCGGGATCATTTGTTAACTTCCTGCAACATTAACGGTAATGCACTACAATTTTCATCCTTGGCACAAAAGTCACAGCAAATACAGGCTGCATTTTCTTCCACTGATGGTTTTCAACATGTCGTTTATCATTATTAATTGGAAAACGTTGAGTTCCACGCTGGATCCAGATTGGATTTTTTTTTTCTTTATCTGAGTCCAAAAAAATAATAAACGTGACCCGCCTCCCAATAGCCAACCTCTGGAACGGATTAATATTAGTGAGAGATGAAGAGAAATCCTCCACAAATCAACAATTTTCTTCTAATCAAGGATTCGGGAGGGAGAGGAGGGTCGAGAGCTCAATCAGAGGATCAAGAGTTTGAGTTTTTTTTGTGTGTGTTCGTGTGTTTTTTGGTAGCGACCCACTGCAGATCAGCTGAGGGAGGAGACAGGATCGACACGCTGCTTCTCCTTCATTCCTCACTTCTAATATCCATCATAATCTCTTTCAGTTTATCCTCACAAACCCCCCAGCTGTACTGTTCACCCCCTCATTCATTCACCCCCCCATTCATTCACCCCCCTCCCCCTCCTCTAGCATTTCTATCTCACAGCGAGCACGTCAAATACAGGCTCGATGCCTCGCTAATAGCTTTAGTGGATTGGCATAAGCCGGGCTAGCCCGGCGTGCTACACGCTAATGGCATGTTGTACACCGACCCCAGCGGCGCTGCCGTGTTATTAGTGTCTTGTCATTAGCGTGTTGCTGTCTGCCCTCCATCTGCTCCCCCTCCCCCCCCCAACCCCCATGCCTCTCCAGGGTGTTTCTGGGATGCCGTCCCGGTGACCTCCCCGGCAAGGCTGAGCCGCTTAGCGCCGCCACCTGATGGCCGCGCTCGGCGACGTGACAAATCTGGTTACCTGAAGGACATCCGTGCGTCAGCGCTCTGTGATCTAATCACACACACACACACACACACACACACACACACACACACACACACACACACACACACACACACACACACACACACACACACACAAACAAACACAAGGCTGGATATGATCTACTGCCAGAATACACACTCACAAAAGAAAGTGTATTTCAGTGGACAATCTGCAATATTGACAATATGCCCACAATATGCTCAAACACACAAACACACACACACACACACACACACACAGCCATGTGCACTGTTGGATTTCACATTGCATTCTCTCGAAGGCACACACATGTGATTGTACATCAAACAGACACACACAGACGCACACACAGTAACGTTCACCCTTAAAGGGGAACGCCAACGATTTTACACATCAAAGTCTGTTTGCAGGCCTCGGGGGAAAACTACCGCACATGTGAGGAAAACAATAAGTTATATAAAGCCTTTTTGTGTCTCCAGAGGGAGCTGAGTGAAATCTGATGAATTGTCCCAAGTGATTGAGTCAAAGTTGGCCGGGGCGGGGTTAAGACTACAAGTGAGACATGCAGGGCTTCACGTGGAGATTCGGAGAATGTGGTTTTTAAAATATCGGTTATCTCAGCCACGATCGATGAACACGTTGGGGTCTACATGGAGGTACACACAAATGATCCCGCGATCAAACTTGAGCAAGTTTGTTTTTAACACACCATAACGCCTTCCTCCAGTCATGTATCTGCACAGACGGATAACACACACACACACACACACACACTACTGACATAAAGCAGAACCGCTGTGGTCACTTTGTATTCCACGCCACCTGCCATCGTTCTCATTCTCTTTCCGCCATCCCTTCCCACTTTCTTCTCCTTTTTTTTTTTCCACTTGGCTGGATTTTCTGCCCGGCACCAGCCTGGCTTGAAATAGAATAGCAGCAAAAACGCATTAGAAGAACAATCAAAGCAACCTCCTACAATAATCTGTTCATACCCTCCCTTCTTGCTTCTTGTACTTTTTGTTTCATTGAGAGCCGTCACCTCTTAGCGTATCCCCTCTGCGTCGCACCGACGCCTCCTTCCTTCTACTTCTCTGAGAAACAGTGGCAGAGAACTAAAACATAGATGATGAGATTAAAGGCAGAGAGGAAGGGAGAAAAAAAAAGAGTCAGGAAGCATGAAAGAGTGAGACAAAAAGGAGGAAGAGAGGGGATAAGAGGGATTTCCCAAATGGAAATAGAGAGAGTCTGTGGACGAGTGACGGAGACGGGAATGTCTCCCTGTTTCCAGTCAAAACCGACAAATGGTGTTTGATGGCAGAGACTTATTTGAGGTCCAGTTTGATCTCCTGAGGCTTTAAGAGGAGTAAAAGCTGACATCCCTGATATCCTACATGAAATGTATGAGGCCATATAAAAGCAGAAATACGTTTGTGGTACGTTTTTGTAGGCCGAGGGAACATGTTAAAGCTTCCATTGAAGAATAATTCAGATTTATTTTAACTTGGATCTTTTTGTGACAGTTATACCAACATTTGTTCTTCATCAAGTGAGATCTTGGGAAAGCAGACCTCACTTACAGGAAGTGTGACAGGGTGAAACACACAATCAGACGGAATATGATGGTAAAATTACCGTCCAGTGTGTCAGTTGACACCCATCAGAATTTACAGATCAGCTTCTTGGTTCAGCTTTGACCCAATGTACTTACCG
This sequence comes from Pholis gunnellus, assembly GCF_910591455.1. Classification (NCBI taxonomy): domain Eukaryota; kingdom Metazoa; phylum Chordata; class Actinopteri; order Perciformes; family Pholidae; genus Pholis; species Pholis gunnellus. The sequence continues at coordinate 24,164,296 of NC_136535.1, forward strand.
TACTTGTGCACGAACACAGTTATGCTGAGCAGTGGGACAATATTCCAGACATTTCAATAAATTGGTTTTCTTTCATTTTCGTATCGAGAGAAGGATGAGCAGTCACGAGGTGCACGGTGGGAGTGTTGTGGCCAGTTTGGTGTCCGTCCAGCGCGACACAGCTGGCTCTTCGGAACTTGGACCAACGAGGCGATGTAGTTCCAAAGAACTAGCAAGACTCTTGCTTTAAACGTTTTCGGAAATTGATTTTGGTTGAGACGTAATAAAGGGAGTTTATGAACAGGCCGGCATGTTGATTCCTGTTTGAAATGGCGAGCAGAGAACCAGGGACCAATCGGGTGCGTTCCACCAAAGGGTACGTCCCGAGTGAGACGAGGACAGCGTGTCCCCTTCACCCGTTTTAACCCATTTCAGAGAGATTTTTGGCCAAATTGGACTTCCTTTTGCAATACACTAAATTACATTGAAGGAAAAAACAGTATGTGCCCAAAGATTAAATATACAATGTTACTGTTTTTTCATGGATCAGAGTGACTTTTCATGTGATCTACAAATGTCAAAGTTGAACTGAAGTACGTACGTATAGGTTACAATATGTTAGACCAATCAGAGCCAATGTTCTCTTTATCGTACTAAATATAGTCTTTGTCAATGTCTTCGTGCACAAAGGTCAATGGACAATTGAGAAATGGGTTTTCCCAGCTTGACTGGCCTGCAGAGGTCCCTGACCCTGAACCCCTTTCAAAGCCATTTGAGAATCACTAATGCTCTGGTGGCTGAATGAGAGCAAATTCCCTCAGCCGGGTTCCAAAATCTGATGCAAAGCCGGCATATTATGGCCAAGTTTTGGAGTGAATAGTTCAACAATCACATACGGCTATAAAGGTCACGTCTCCGCATACTTTTTGTCCACATTCAGCAGCAAAGCCGTGACGAGCCACCCCTTAAAATTTCCCCGTATTCCTTTAAGAAGACAACAAACCGCATGGTGCCTTCGTCCAACGCAGTGTGACTCAGATATGTGCGAGAGCTTCATCATGTGGGCTGGAGGAGTTTGACATTCTCCTCTGTCTCTCTGGTGTGGCTGTCATATTTAGTTTCTGGTCCCCGTGGAGGCAAAAATGGCCGCGGTGGAGAGCGAGAGGGAGAGGGAGAGGGAGAGAGGGAGGAATCCCTGAAGACCGAGCTGTCTGCTTGGGACCGGAGAGTGGCTGAGGCAGATAGTGTTACACTGCACCCGGGGGAGACGGGGGAGATATGACCAGAGGGATGGAGGGATATATATATATGTGTGTGTGTGTGTGTGCACAGAGAGGGGGTTGTCATGGAGAAACAGGCAGATTTATGGAGGAAGAGAAAGACAATGTATAATGTGATACAGAAAAAAACTACCAGTCGTGAAATTGTAAATTGTAAAGTTGTAAAATTTGAAACATGTCAGCTTTGTTCCTCAGAATCATGCAAGGAAATTGTTATTATAATTCTATGTACCTGGATGTCTCCGACACAATAAAAACACATTCTAGGGCCGACCGGTTCCCATGCTCTCTCTCTCCCTCTCTCCCCCCCCCCTCCCCCCCCCTCTGCCTCCTCTCCTGAACAGAGTGGGTAGTCAGTGTTTGTCTGAAGTGGCTCGTCTACAGTAAAAAAAAAAAAAAAAAAACTATGAATAGCATCGCTCCACCCCGACCGTGAAAAGACGAGTGATGGCGTCGGACCGAAGGCGAGGCGGAGGAGACGAGGAGACGAGGAGAGAGGCTCTATGTGGAGACGAGAGGAGAGATGAGAGGAGAGATGCTTGAGAGGAAAAGTTATAGGAAGGGTTTTTGAATTTGGAGGAGACGAGGAGTGCTATTAAAATGATTAAAAGGATGGGAAGCGAGAGGGTCGAGAAAAGTGGAAAGTATGAAGGGATGGGGGGTTAAGGGGGGGGGGGGGGGGCAAACAGTGAGCTCTTTCACCGTTTATTGTAACTTCAGTAGCTTATATCCATCACTAAACTGTGAATAAGCTCTAAAATGTAATACATTTGGTTGGAATAACACCAAAAATAATGGTGGCTAAATACAAATCTGTCACTAGTGTTTAGTCACGCAGGCTAAACGGTGTTGTAGGAAGTTGCTACTTGGCAGAATTGTACAGCCACTCGTAGATCTTTTTGCTCATTAGCCCGATTCTTTGAGTTCTTCAGTTTCAATGTTGCTTTTGTTTGGAACTTGCACATTTATAAAACTGCACTAAAGTTTATGATATGGAACTGCACTGTCTGGGTTGGCAGATGGAGAGATGAGTGAGTCAAAACGGCGGGAACAAATAGTTGTAAACGTGTAATTTAAACATGTATTTAAACCACGTCATGTGTTGATTTGTCATTCAAATCAACACACAATGTCTACAAAATATTATTCACAATTTAGTTCTGGACCACGGTGGGTATGAGCGATGAAACTCTATTTGATGAAATGATCCACTACATATTTTACTGAGTGATGTTCCTCATCACTCCGACACCTGTTAAACTGCCCACATTTCAGATTTCGCTGAATTTAATGAACTTTCATCGGCACGCTAATAAAAAACTAGCACACATTGTAAAGCTACTGACATATTTCAAGCACTGATGGCTGGTTTTTAGCAAATAAATGATAAGAGCACTGGTCCTAGTTGTAAAAAACAAGCGAGGGGGAACTCACCGAGGACACACATTCATGCACACACACACACACACACTCCATCCTGCCAGGCCCATGTTCACAGCAGACACCAGTGTCACACATGCTGAGAAAAATGCCTGTAATATCAGATTTGGCGGGATGAGAGGAGGAGGAGGAGGAGGAAACAAGTCATTTACCCTTCGTCAGAACATTGCGAGCCTCCTAAATGGACTACATCTTCCCACTGGTGTAATAAGGTTTATGATTTCCCCCTCAGGTGGTGGGAAGTACGATAGCCTCCCGGAGTGAGAAACCCTAACCAGTGGCTGCTAAATTCACTTTGCTTGTCTCACCGTCATGTTCTTCACCTCTCTCCATCTCTCTCTCTCTCTCTCCGAAGGCTTTGACTCTCCGTGGTACTGGGTCAATTCCCACTAATTGGGGTCAATGCAGAATCGAATTGCGCTCAAATGGACTAATTTATATGTCTATTTCAGTTGACAGGCAGGGGAATAGGGTTTTTGCTGCGCTAATCCTTCCCGGGGTTTTGTGTACGCCTAATATAGTGTCAGGTTTAAGCCCTTTCATTTTCCACACTACTTTGGGATGTGGTCTCCTCGGTTACAAACTACGACAAAGAGAATTAGTGGTTTCTGACAGTCTCGCGGTTATTTCGTCTTCTTTTTTTTTTTTGCAGGCCCACGCGTACAGAACTCTCTCCTGTTCCGTTTGTGCTTTCCCCATTTCCTCCCTCCCTCGTTGCTCTTTTATAATCTTCCCTCTCCTCACGCTCACACACACACACTCGCAGGCCACTGTACTGTGCAGGGTGTGTTTGGTTGCGAGGCGGAGGCCATATGTTCTCTTTGTGGCTAAAGTTTCTCTTATCCTGCCTCCGCAGCAAAGGGAGAGGGGAGCCCGGGCCTTTTGTAGCCCGACTCCCTGGAAGGAAAGGGGGGGTGGGGAGTGATGAGGGGTACGGATGGGAGGCAGGAGAGGAGAGAGATAAATCCTTAACAGGGGGCCCTCCTATTGTCCCCATGATTAGGAAACAAAGCAAACCAATTATCGTCTGTGTGTGTGTCTGTTTGTTGGTGCTTCATCTCCCAGATGACATGTGAAACCGTACAGACTTCTACACACGTCCTATAGTTACTTTAACCAAAGTCACATTGGTGCACAAAGTTTCCCTCCGTGAACGGTGAAGTGTGAGCGCTCCATTTACGGCGCCGTCGAGGCTTTTAGGCTGATGGTCTCATTGAAAGCACGAGAGAGCTTCAAGAGACGCTTTATAAAAGAAAAACGTCTCTCGAGAAACTACATTAGGAGCAAGTGATCACAGGGTATAATGGTGAATAATGTTTTCATATTTCACATCTGCGCACACTAAATACTGCATGTGTAGTTGAGTGTGTCAGTGTCACGTTCTCCGCCTGCTTGGCCGCTAAATAACTCATGAGCCACAAAGAGAATTAGTTATGGACTTTGTTTTGTTACCTTTAATAGTTGTGTGATTGTGTTTGCTTTGTGGGGGAGTTTCTTAAAAGGTCCCTTTGTGTGCCGTTTTAACACATCCACAGAATTCTATTTATGTATTGCAAAGAAATAAGAATATTTTCCTCTTGTGGTTTCTAAAATTGTGTTTTATATTTTTGAGTAAGCAATGAAGATACAGCCCGTTATCCTAAGAATTATTTCCATATTGGACAATTAACAGGTTATCATAATGTTCATCAAGGTTCAGTACCAGAAATACTGTTTCCTGAATATGACCAAATTTAAGGATTTGGAGGCAAGAAATTGAGGTTTCCAGAAAAGAATAATTGGTTACGTTTAGGACAATATCGTGGTTTGGGTTCAAATTAGCAGCTTACGTTTCTTACATAACTTACGTGACTTTGCATTAGTTGAGTACGTAAATTCCCGAAACAAAGGTGCGGTAAAATAAGTCAACTTTTTTCCACAAAGGATATGAACAGAGGTCTCCTGGGTGAAAGTCCCGTTCTCACCCATATCTATGGGGCATTCAATCGACTGATAACATTTAAAGCCAAAGATAAAACCACTGCTCGCTAGCTGACAATGACACTATAGTGCAGTAAGTTGTAACAGTTGTAAGAGTGCCCCCCCTTTGATATTACTAACTTAATCCATTTTTTATTCTTAAAGATACTTCAGCCGCTTTAACTTCTCACAGTTTGGTAGCTGGTGAACGGCTGACGTGCTGCTGGTGTCTGGAGGCAGAGCCGGATGCAGAAGGGGTTTATGGGTAACGTGAAGGCGCAGGCTGTCACTCCTCTGAACTGCAGTTTGGATTTGTTTGCAATAATTACACACCAGTGACAGTAAATATAAAGACGTGGAAAACTGCTCTATGTACCACCTAATTATACAAAATAAATTTGCTCAGTGAAAGAACTGCGAGGTGTGTGATCTGTCAGTCCGTCAACCATCGCGGTAAACAGACTGGAAGTTAAAGAAATGAACGGGTCAACTCACGGTGGCACTTTATTAGCAGCAGAGCCAGATGTCCACCGCCCACCTGCACCCTCAGTCCGTCTGTGTGTGTATATGTGTGTGTGTGTGTGTGTGTGTGAGAATATGGGTGGGATCAATCTGAGCTCAAGGGTATTCGATGTCAAGAGTGTTAGCACTCATCTGTGTGTCTGGGGAATGTGTGAGAGTGTTAAAAGACAGCATCTTAAATTTCCACCGGGTTCACTCATATTGATTATGCCCGTTTATGTGCGTGTGTGGGCGTGTGTGTGTGCACAAGTTGTTAGCGGAGTAGTTTGAGTGGATGGATGCACCATCCATCTATATATCTCTCTCTCTGTGTGTCTGGGACGGGCAGAACATCTCGCATTAGGAGAAACAAAATACCCGACGTAGACGTAGAAGTATTTCTAACGTCCCGTCTGCTCATTGCATCCTCTGTTTGGGATCATTAGCAACATTTGTCAAAGTCCATCTCGTGTTTAGACGGTTGGCTGCCTATTTGAATATAATCAAAATGCCTTTAATGTCCCATCATCGTCATCATCATCATCATCATCATTGCTCTTTAATTTTTTTCTCCCTCGCTCAGTTTACTTTGCTTCATTGGAAGCACCTGCCAGCTATTCACTCAGCCACTTAAGATGGGGGAATTCAAGCAGAGAATGACTCATCGTTCTCTTATTAGCCAGCAGTGTGTGTGTGTGTGTGTGTGTGTGTGTGTGTGTGTGTGTGTGTGTGTGTGTGTGTGTGTGTGTGTGTGTGTGTGTAAAAGTGAGGAAGAGAACAAGAGCTTTGTGATTTATGTCGATGCTCTGCGTCTCCCACCCCTCAGATCTATGTGGGCCCTTGTCAACTCTCTCAACAGTTATGTGTGCACTTAAAATGTATATCCATGGCCGAGTGTGTGTGTCTGTGTACGGGGAGCGTGTGTGTGTGTGTGTCTGTGTACGGGGAGCGTGTGTGTGTGTGTGTGTGTGTGTGTCCGGCCGCTACAGCTGCACACCAATGGCTTCCAGATGTCCATCCGTCTTAAGGTAGCCCACGTTGACAGGTGAACTCTCTACTGTCTGCGAGGGACGGCCGCCATCATTCATTCTCCCTGCCCGCCTGGCAATTAACTGTGTCCACACACACACACACACACACACACACACACAAAAGTTAGACAAACAAGAGCCACATGCAAAAAGCGACACACCCATGAACCTATAAATGTAATAAACGAATGCGAGCGTGCTGATTTACACGCGGTTAAACGGACACTCGCGTACACCTGCCCCCTGAGATTCCCGCCTCGTCTCTCCCCAGGCGTCAACACGATGGAGTTTTACTTCATCACGTGTAGCGATAGGACAGCTTCTAACTCCTCCTTTTTCTCCCCCGCCTCCCCCCCTCCCCGGAGCCATAAACCCCCTTTATGTGAGAATAAGTGAACGCCAATGGAGACCGATTCATCAAACACATTTTAGTGGGCCTCTGCGGAGGGAACGAGCCTAAAAACCCCTCTTAAGAGTTATCAGTCTGGTTCTGAATATGGGACAGAACTCAGGGTGCTAAACGTGAGTTATGGCCTCGCTGCGCGGCATTGTTTGAAATTTCCCCCGGCCTCAGGAGTGAGTAAAAAAGAAATGGATGGGGCCCCGTTTTAAAGACACTAATTTTCTCTCTTTCTCTCTTTCTCTTTTTACGGCGCTCGCTCGCTCGTTGGATTTATTCCTCAACATTCTTTTTTTTTAAATCAGCAGGAAAGAGAAATCAAGCTCTCAATTGAAGCCGGCGACAGAAGGAGAAAGAGAAAAAGCGACAGAAAAGTGAATGAGAAAGACGGAGAGCTACAGCGGAGGAGCGTGTGTGGGATTGTTGCAGCGATGAAAGAATACATCAGCGGGAGAGCGAACGAGTCCGCTGGAGAGAAATAAGAGAAGGAGGGAACGAGAGAAAGAGAGAGAGAGAGAGAGAGATCGACATGGAGGAACATTAAGGAAATGAAAATAGGAGTGTGGTTGACAAGCTCTGTGTTAGCTATTCTCACAGAAACCACAATGAGAAGGCAGGCAACACACACACACACACACACACACACACACACACACACACACACACACAGGCCGACGCTCACGCTGGATTTGGAAAGAGCTGAACAGATTTGATGGGACGCAATTTGTTTCAAATACTCAAGTAGACGCACAGCTTTCTGTACATGTGTATGGCTATGAGTGTGTGTGTGTGTGTGTGTGTGTGTGTGTGTGTGTGGGTGTGTGTGTGTGTGTGTCGCACAGTGGCAGATGTCGCCAGGCCCCTCCAAACGATGGAGACGATAGCTAATCGCTCAATCAGGCAATCTAATCTGGCCAACCTCATTTTCAGTTTTGGTCTCTCACCCCCCCGACCCCCCCTAACCCCAAAAACTGCAAAAACATGGAGGGAGAGCAGGAGAGGAGGAAAGGACACACTTACTGGAAACTGTTGATTCAAAATGATGCTTATACTTAAATTTGGATTCATTTATTTTCTATCAGAAATGTCTGGGCACCACTACCAAAGATGCAGGTGCAGCATTTTAATAACAGACCTTTATAAAGAGTTTATGAGCTGTAACTAATGGCTTATTATATATAATGAGAGCAACTTGGGTTGCCAGGTTGTGAAAACTCCCGTTGACTGATTAAGCACTTAGCTTAAAGGGCTGCGGAGGCTCTGGACCTGAATGCATTCATTAACAACGTTTGGTTTAAAAAAAACTCATGTTTTAGTGAATCATCAACATTTCAGAACTTTCTGTAAGTTGGTGACCCCGAAGGTTCTTATTAATGGCTTTTGCCACTAAAGCATTAGTAAGTGATTCATTACGACTCACGAAGGTTTCCCCATTAGAAAGAATGAATGAGCAGCCTAAACATGACGTTCTGCTCACGTCGGGGCGTTTACATCATCATTCAGAGGTGTAAATGTCATTGTTGCAACAAAAGTGGAGAAAACATATTTTACTAATTGATTTGTCAGAGCATATATGATGTATATTGCACTTAGGAGTGATCTATTGGTTTTAAATATCAAAACCAAGGCAAAACAATCAACAACTGTGTGACTTTCTACAGTTGTCTGTTTGGTATAATCATCAGAACTAATAAAACCTATAAAAAATATAATATCGATTTATTATAATAGAAATAAACCACCAAAGAAATTCCATTCAACTCAATTGTATTCAGGCAGAATAAAACCAGGACTACCTGCATGCTTTCCACCAGTGTTCAGAGAGAACATGTGTTCCCAATGGGGTCCCATTTAACATCATGGTTGACTTGGAGCTTTACTGTGAAAACCAGGGCTGTGTTCATAAAGACATTTCCTTAAAGTAAGTAAAGAACAGGTTCCATGTAATATTCCTTTTGCTTAACTTGCTGCAGATACCAGATCACTTGACAGTATTTACCTCCGATGACCAATTTCTCCTCCGGCATCTCTCTATTTGTGTTCCTCTTGTGTGCACCCAGTATCTCCTCCTCCATCGTGATTGGTTGGCTGAGGAAAAAAAGCAGCTGAACTTTCTCCTTATTGCGCTTTTTTCGGTAAGTTTGAGCCAGTATTTCACTTCTGGAAGCGCTCCGCTGTGCCAAAAAACAAGCTGCCGGGTGCAGCGGCAGTCGCCTCCCTTTGCCTTGTGTGTCAAACACGCAGCAGCAGTCGGGAAAAAATACTAAAACTCTTTGAGTTTGTATGAGTGAAGAGCTGAGATGATTGTTTTACATTTAGAGGATGAGTTGTAGGAATAAACCTTTTATTTGAAGTTACTGTCAGGAACTTTTAACTGGTTCTGAAACAGTCTCACTTTAATACTGACGCCTCCATACGACCTACGTACGTAAATGAGACCATCAGCGAGAAGATTGTCTGCATTATATATAGTTATTCTCAATGCTTATCATTAGATTTCGGCAATGAAATCATGCAGGTTCACCAGAAGCTCCTTCGATACAGACTCCAGCGGGGCCTCCGGCAGCGATCATCCCACTGTGGACGGTCTGGTGCTCGGAAAAAAGTCTTTTTTCCGAGCACCACACAGAATTTGAACCTCACCCAACCCCCCAATACACACACACACACACACACACACACCTGCTCTGATAACGTGTGTGAGACCCTCCTTGAGTGCCAGGTCTCCTGGGTGTATCAGTGATGCGTAGAGGGGCTATTAATTACCCCATTCCTGTTTGGTGTGTGTGTGTGTGTGTGTGTGTGTGTGTGTGTGTGTGTGTGTGTGTGTGTGTGGTAAACTCCATATGGGTGGGGAGATCGTCCGTGACCCTTCACGTATCACCATATCACCCAGGAACCCTTCTGTTGTGACCTGCAGCAGTCACTCTCATGAACCGAGCTTACAGCTAAAGGGAACCGCCAAACACACAGAACCGGGCACACAAGGTCGTGATAAATGTTTTCTTTGGGTGCGCACAGCTCAATTTATCACACAGGAATGCACCCGGAAACAGGAATATACTGTATGTATCGGCTGAACACACATATTCATGCACAGATCTCCAACCACACACACACACACACACATACACACACACACGCAAACACACACACACGCAAACAAGTGCAGAGATAACAAGGCAAAGGGGAGACATTAGTCAGCGGTATGGAAGGCCCGTCATTTCATCAACACGTGTGTGTGTGTGTGTGTGTGTGTGTGTGTGTGTGTGTGGACCTGGTCACACAGAGTCGAGCGGAAGAGGAGAATAATGAAGAAGCAACAAGAGTTTGTTTATGTTTATTAGAGTATGTCGCATGCATGTTTCTTTTTCTTTTTAATGGGATTGTGTTTGAATATGTAAATATACAGTATGGAATTATGTGTGTGTGTGTGTGTGTGTGTGTGTGTGCAGGGACACCTGTCTGGGAATAACGGGGAGCAGAGCGGGGATGTGATCAGGAGACGAGTGTTTCCAAATGGCGTTCTGTCGGCGTGCTGGAGGGGCGGCATACAAATGACACGTGTTCGACTGTGGAGCACAAGGAGTCTGGGGGGAAATCATTGCAGGTGTGTGTGTGTGTGTGTGTGTGTGTGTGTGTGTGTGCGTGTGTGTGCCTGGCGCGCGCCTCCGAGAATGTGTGTTCACGGCTTCCCCCTGTGCCAATCGGCAGTCAAGACTGTGTTTGTGTATCAAACATTCATGCCAAATCTCTCTCTGCAGCCTATGCATCTGGTCCAATGCATTTCTCATTTCGACACCACATTCGCCTGCCAGGAAACAGCTTTTCTTTCACTCCGTGCTTCTGTACAGCACCAGCACGTACAGCACGTTACTGTGGTGTCGATTAGTATTCAGAATCATGAAGTTGATAAGTGGATATGATATGCATTCGTTCTTTTAAGCTTAGATTGTTGAAACTGGTGTTCAATAACCGGAATCTGCTGTTATGTTACTTTACATTAATTAGCTGCAGCAGATATAATCAAGGAGGACGATAGAAACTCTAGAACATTTCCATCTTCTGTCTTTAAACAGCTACACGTCGTGTTGAGATTGAAATCTCTTCTTTTCAAGAGAGACTTCAAGAAGGCAGCATCAAATATTGTTACAACAATAAGTACAGACAGCGTAGACACACTGAGACACACGTCACATGAGTTGATGCACAATATCTAGTTCAGATACAATGAAACAGACAAAAGCCAGTTAAGAAACATATCAAGGTGTGATTCTCAAAAAACTAAATATATAATGTAGAGCAACATTTAAGTCCCGCTGTATATTGTGTGATAATGTTTTTAATTCAAAAGCAAATATGAACAAAAACAACCGGCAACGTCTGTGATTTCTGTTAAAGGAGCAGAAAATCAAAAATCATAAAAGTGATGTTCATTTGTGAAGAATACAAAAAAGTGTAATTATTGTTTGTTTAGCACACAGCTTATTTTCCGCTATAATTCAAAAAGCCAAAGGAAGAATCCGAGGTTAATCCAGGTTAGTCTGCAACAACGCAGTCATTCCTGCAGCACTCTATAAAGGGCATCAAAGCGTTGCCTCACCACCAAAAGTCAAAACAAAAGATCGCTTATGACTTTTTAAAAAACCTTAAGCCAACCTTCAATTCTTCCTGTAGTTTATGTGTTCAGAATGAACACCGACTGGACCTTTAATCAGCTTCTGGCTCTGCTTTTAACTCGTTTCTGATTTAAGGATTTCACCAAAAGTTGGCCGAGAGAATCCACCGACCTGTGAAACCTTTAGAATCCATTAAAACTTTCAGGCCACGACGTTGACATTTTAGAGACACTACGTTCTTGCCCGACAGCCACAATTAGGAAAAATGACTTCCCATTTGCATTTATGATTCCCTCCATTAAGGACGAATAACTATTTGATATACGCTTTCACAGTTTATTGCCGAAGCGCGGCCAGTAATCACCTGCTTTCATGTTCTGTTTAATAGAAGCAATAAGAGGCCGATAACCTTTACACGGAGCCACCTTCCATCACCGGCATCTGCTGAGGGACGAGTCGGTGTTTGGGTTTGTGTGCCGACATGTCACATGAAGCAGATTTACTGTACGGATGTACCGGGCTCGGTAGATAAGGTTACTGTTAATGACGGCTATCGATTCACGCTTCATTTACTTACGCCTGACGTGGGATCAGTGCGAGGAGGGACATTTGATCGGCTGCTAAAATCACCGGAGACGCTTGTTGTGTTTGGCTTCGTGTCTCTGAAATGAGCTTATCAACCTCGTGTGTGTGCCTGATAGCTGATACACTTCTAACCAAGTCTCTTTGATTATATTTAGTGGATTCAAATGAAATGGTTAATCGGTTTTTAATGTGTTGCAAACTTGAGAGACAGTCTCCAGAGTTTGGAGACTGTTTTTCTGTACTAATGGGAGAGGGCCGAACCTATCCATTCAATACAATGAACCGCAATCAAGTGAAGCAAATGTTGAGATAATCTTCCGTAGTCAGCCTCATAGCTGCTGTTACAATACCACTTCCTTCTAGGAAACAGTGTCTGGTCCTTTAGACCATGGGCTCTTTAACAGCTCTAAAACGGACTCGGACCTTGAGTTGGTAAAGTTGAGAAACCAGCAAGACTACGCTAGATTATAAAAATGATCCAACCGAAAAGCCTCGTCCAGTGATGCCAACTTGTTTCTAATGAAAGTATCTAGCAGCATTAGCTCTAGACGTCACTAAATCAAGCAAGAAAGATGCAAAGTTGGAAACACTGACAGCCCGTCCCTTCAGAGCCACGGCCTCAAAATGATCATTATCGTCATTGTTGGGACTCACAGCTATAGTCAGCAGCTGGTGGAAGACTCCGGTGATGTCCTGTGACAGCCACAGATGCTCAATTTCTTTCTTTTTTTTTTACTGTTGTTGGGCTGAATTTCAACATTTAAAACAACAAAAAACGTTCATGAGAATTGCTTATGAACATGATGTTTAATTAACTGATGACAAGTTTCAGGAGTTCACTACAAAAAAATGGATGTTCAAATGCTTTAAATTCACGGTTGGTCTTAGTCTTGACTGTGAGTTGAGCTTCATAACAGTTTGTCCACGAGTACGATCTTAAAGGTAGTCTAGCTGGTGTGAAGCATTTCATTCTAATGCAACATTTTGGTTTATTAACAATGCTTTATGGTAGTTTTTCTCTCTATATATATTTTCACCATCAGCAAATGTGCAAGCTCAGTTTAGTTTTCATTTAAATTGTCAACGTATTGTGCTTCAGAAAGGTCAAAGATAAGCAGAAAAGGGGGAAAAAGTGTGTTTGTGGGAGGAAGTAAAGCGTGTGTTAACAAAACACAACGTTAAATATCTCTCTGAATGGAGACTTGTTCAACTTGGTATATTACATGTTGCCCGATGTAGTCACGTCCCCTCGAGTCATATCAAATTCAAAATGCACCTCGGCAGATATTTCTTTACATATATCTTTCTATTATCGTTGAGGAAAGCTAAGAATAACACTTACGTCTCAGCTTTTTTCCCCCTAAGTGTTAAATCAACACGACCTAACTTTTGGCACTACTGTATACATCCAGAGCCCTGCTCTGCACGTTTGTTAAGGGAAGTCGGGGTGACAAGGGCGTGAGTGTGTGTGTGTGTGTGTGTGTGTGTCATGAATATGTGTCAGCAGGGCAGGAAATACCACACTTCACTGGCAATGAGTGTTGCTGATGGCTTGTTTGTCTGTTGTGTGTGTGTGAGTGTGTGTGTGTGCATTTAAAGTGTATGTGAATATTAGTTTGTCAGTGTTCCTTCACTATGTGTGTGTGTGTGAGAGAACCCGTGTGTCTGTGTTTGTGTGTGTTCCCTCAGACAGCTGGCTGATCTCGTCACACTCGCTGTTCTCTGGTAAATACGAGTTTGAAGTTGATTGATTGTGGCGGCCTATTTCTCATGAATCAGGGTTTGTTTGTGTGCGGTACACAAGGCGACAAGCAGCACGAACGCTCCCATATCCTCAGCCACATATGGTGAAACCCCATGACGCATTACAACCGTTCACATCCCATTAAAATCGCTGTTGGGCAATAATACTTAAATTAAAATCACTCCTTTTCTGACAAGTTGCTCGCAAAAGCCCTGTGTTTTTTTCATTTCCTGTAACTTAATGGAAGGAAATAACCAAAAACATTTTCTTGTGAACAAATACATCTATTTTGGTTTCTCCGTCATTGATTGAGTTCATAAAAGCTTTTCCATTTGCTGCTCTTAAGGCCCTGCTGGTGTTGTGTTTGATGTTAATGCTCGGTGTCACATGTTCTTCCATGTGAGCACAAAGAGCAGAAGACGTCGACTTTCTCTCTTCCGGTTTTTGATCAGTGTCAGTAGCCAAACAAGTTACAAAAGAACAAAACACATAAATGATACACCACAATAAACGTATTTTCACACCTTAATAAGTGTCTATGCTCAACCCAAACCCTGTTATTACCTGTCAAATGATAGAAATACACTGCATTCACTGTTGGCTGCTGTAGACCAGCTACTACCTGCTTATTTCTGCTGGCTGGGTACAAGAAGACGAGCTAACCAGCTAATTCTCTACAGGCTGATCAATATAACTGCGATAGCAAACTAATCTCGTAAACCTGTCGGCTATCGGTCTGACGACACTTTAGGCCTCTGGGTGCAACGAGCGACATATTTCAGATATATATCCGATCCGGATGTCAGTTACGCAGCTTAATACTTCCTCTTCTAAGCGCGAGTCATTGTTTACAGTCCAATTAGCAACGTGAGACATAGGAATGAAGCTGGAGTCGTGAGACGACGTCTGGGAACGGATTGTTTCACAAGTAGCCGGTTTACAAGCAAATTCTAAGCTAACGAGAACTTAGCGATAGTCGATGGGTTCCGAGATTGCCTTTCAGCCAATGGCGCCTCTTTTGCTCTCCACCTGGACTGTTTACCTGCACGCAACCACAGCTCAAACACGAGCGATCAATACTCGGGACTACAAACAATGCTAATGCTAGTTGCTAACACTGTTTGCAAAGGTTTCCAGGCACAAACACATACAGCCAATACAAGTACGCTCTAATTCACAGTGTAAGCTTTTTTCAAAGCAGCCCTTTTTCAACTTGTCAGTGAAGGAAAAGCACAGGTGTTACTAATAACACTAACGATGCCTCTGTGCTATTCGAGCGTACCGGTGAGAGCGACAGAGGGTCCAGCACGATGACAGGAAGCTGATATCAAAGAAGCTAAATGGGATTCAGCCATGATTAATTTCACCGTTGACACCCGTGCTTTTTCCTTTTTGAACAGACAAAAGGGTCTTTCGGTTAAAAAGGCCTCGACGGAAATAAACGCTCGACTTTGTTTTGTCACCGTTATGATCTCTTTCCTGTGCAGAACATGTTTTTGTTTTACTGCGAGTTGGTCACAGTAGCATTCCTTGCTTCGAGTCTCCCTCACTCTCCATCTATGTTTAGAAAACATTTTTTTCTGCCAGCATCAGACGCCTCCATCAATCTCTCTTGCCTCCTTTCATCTCCTTCCCCCCCTCCTCTGTGTTTGTCCTCCCATCTCACCGACAGCATCACTCCATAACTTCCTGGCTGAGCCTTGACCTCGGGTCCGTTTTTGTTGCTGACAGAAGCCAGGCCTCGCTGTCACCTCGGCGGGTACCCGAGCAGACTCCACGAGCGAGATGTAGATGTAGCATTTCCTGTAATTCTCCAGCAAACAGAGGACCAGTAAAGGAAAAACTACCTAAACTGAGCAACGTGAGAAACAAAGCCTCACATCCTGTTACTCACACTAGTCATCGTTTAATCTTGTGAAATCCTCTCTTAGATCATTTTACACTGTTGGATCTATTCCACAAAAAGCCTTCTCTCGCTGTTCTAAACCCCCCCAGAGAGAATAATACCAACACGAGCAAAAGAGCAAGTTATTCTTGTCCCATTTACTTTAAATGCAACATGTCTTGTGGTGTTGAAATGTGTAATACAGTCCTTTCAACAGTTCCTTTCTCCCTCTGAGATTGTGGAACCTTAGTTCAAAATGGCGTCTCCACGAGGAGGCCCGTACTTCTTTCTTTACTCGTGAGAAACGAACACCACAAGCGGCCTTTGAGCTGCATTGCTCTTAACCTCTGCTCGCCTATGTGCGTGTGTGCACCTGTGTCTGTCCTCGGCTAATCTTGCAATCTTGCATGTCTTTTACAACGACTCTGAGCTGCTGTATACATCTCCTCTTGTTTTTGAGTTTGAATAAAGTTTGTTTTACACCTTACAGCTCATTGGGGTCTAGACGGGGAGTTAGCCAATCTTCTGAGCTGTGTTCATTCAATCACACAATACAACAGTAGTGCAGACACACCTTGCAGAGACCTGCAGTGGGTGCACCTATCTATAGTTTCCATTGTTTGTAATTGACAACATTTACATAAAAACAAACGCGGAGATGCAAAAGTGCGCCGCCTGTATAAAGCTTTCCTCTCTTTCCTAAAGAGAGTGGCCCCTGCTGAGGTCATAACGCCGCTTTCACAAATTAGTGGAGCTTAATTAGAAACCTCAGGCCATTATCCGAGTCCGCCGACTAACTTTATGCATTCTATTTAGAAGGTCGGGTCGGGTTAAGGGTAATGGTGCGAGTGAGAGGAACTCCTCTGCGTTCTGTCTGCCTCCATCAGGTGAGTAATGACTCGTCTGCTTCGCTCGTGGTGGTTCTCTTCCTCACAGCCTCTGTTGTTAACCTGGATGTGATGTAACGCTACGGGTTGTATGTGATGTTTCCCTGTGTAAGAAGCAGTTTACATAATAACTGTCATGAACCAACCCCGCCCCCTATAAATTATGTTTATAGACTTTACTTTTGGAGCGGATTTAATTACTGAGTGCATTATGTTCACTGGCAAAGTTTCATCCAGTTGGACCAGAGACAGAGTTCTCATCCAGCACCCCTCGTGTAGTTGCAACACTTTGATTATAGAGCAACTTAACAGCAGCTGAAAATGGTTTTGCAGATTTCAGTGGTTTAACTTGTCTCCTACAAAATTACATTCCCATATTGACATTGACATGTATTCTTCCCTGCATTACGGTCATACTTTTAAACACGTAATTAACCTTGTAAATTGAAACAAAACAAAAATGCAACAAAACTACTTATTTAGGTTTAGTAAAAATATTTAGCTTTGGCTTAAAATAAGTAAATGTTTGTTACAATATTTAAGTTTCAGACGTAAACTAAACTAAAGTCAATGTTGACTTTTGATTCCGGGACACAAACAGCGGTCTCCTGGGGAAAGTCTATATAAATAATATATAAATATCAAGACAGTTTTTGGTTGTTTATGAACGTACTACATTCCTACATCACCCCGTAGTGATATATACGATGTATACATGTGCTTCAGGGTGTGGTCAGACAGACTTTCAGCCAGAGAATCTCAGTCTGATGCCAAGTTACTCTTTAACTTTATCGAAAAGCGTGTGGCTTTGGTTAAATAATAAAAAAGTAATATTTCACCAAGATGACGATTTTACCGCAACCTAAACCAAGTGCTTTGAGTTTTAGGACAGAAGAAACCACACCAATAATTAAAATGCCTTAATGCAGTTATTCAATGCAGCTGCGAGCTCTGCCTCTGATTGGCTCACCCTGATACATATTTCCTAATTCCCTGATTAACTGGGTCTTTGATGTTCATATTACCGTGAAATATATAATGTTTCACAGCCATCTTTGCGTCCGCCATACATTCTGTACATAACAAGGAGAAAATGGCGAGAACAGAAAGGTTCATATCCTCATACAGTCAAACAAACTCTGCTGCAATCCGTATTTAATATTTCTGTTGTTTCACTTGTTCCAGCTAAACAAATAAAATCTCGACTAACAAGCATGCGTCTTTCCCCCTGATGCAGAAACAGATCCCAGCGCTGCCACAAAGTCATCTTGTAAAATTCTAATAGATTATAAATGTCCTCTGTGCACATTTGCCAACCCTCCTGCTTTCTCCCTTATGTTAACATGTCCCCCTGCAGCCCGGTGTCATTTCTCTCGTTAACACAAGAACGAATCTCTGAGGTAGTTAATCTTTGCGCCAGCTGTTTGGACAGAACCTCTTCTGCATGCTTCTTTGTGCCTTCCTTCAGGACGCCAGACCACACTAATGAAAGAAAGTGGAGGAAATGTCAAGTTAAGTCCAGACAATAACTGCTGCAGGAAGCTTAGTATGTGTGTATTAGTGCGCACATGTAAAGGCACAGAACGGAAGTCAAAGACTGACAACCACTAAGCTGACATGCTCACTCCGTAAAGCCAAAATAATACAATTAGTCACAAAAGTGTGTTCAATTGTTAATGATTGGGTTCGGAAATATGCCATCTACCCAAATCAAGCTTTCTTGATTGCTCAAGGGAAGGACAATCAGACCCAGACAATGCGCCCCCCCCCCTCAAGTCACCAGCAGTGGCTTGTGTCCTGAAGCTCTCCGTCATATTCCAGTAAAGAGCAGACTGGCAGAGGGAAACCAAGAGCGCTCACTTTCCAAGTACAGTCGGATAATAATCTGACTTGGCAGCCGGGTGGCATGAGAAATATGCCAACGATCTGGAGTCAAGTGTTCCGAGTTTTGGAGAGACGCGAAGTGACTCCTCGGTGCACCCGGCTTTCTCCGTGCTCTCATTTCTTTTCACGCTCCCTTCCCCTCTCTCGCCCCGAACTTGACACGTGTGTGCACCCATAGGCGAGTTCATGCCCGGTGACACATGCAAATGGAAGGTTTGCACTGCCGGATTTCAAGATAGGAAGCGTCTGAGAAAAGGGCTGCGAGATTGATCTGCTGCCATGTATCCATGAGCGAGACCGGGAACTGCCAAGGGCTCCAATTTGGAGAGACATAAAGTATAAACTCCTCCATACAAGACTCCCAACTACTTCTTCTTCTTCCGTCTCTTGCTCGCTCCATCGCCATCTGCTTCACTAAACAGACATCCTTTCCCACACACTAAGAAAACCAGCCTTTTAGAGACTAAAAGAGCGACTGTGTGTTGTTATTTCTGTCCTTGTGAGAACTTTTATGACCAGAGACTTTATATTAGAAGTGGACGAAGTCACCTTGAAGTCACCCATAGGTTTGAGGACTGCCGTTTTGAAGCCTTGAGTACGGCATTTTGGCCATCGCCATCTTGTTTTTGCTACCACAAAATGTAAAAATTAACTTTGTTGAACTAAAAAGCATACTGTAAAAGGGTTAAAGTTGTAAGACGAAAACATGGACAACGCCGTGATGACGGCCTGTCAATCACAGTAGCCCCGCCCTAAAGCATCCCCTGCTTTATGGTCTGTTTGACTCTAAATGGACCATCATTTACTAAATGAACATCATGCTGTCGAAGAAGACTTGAAACTAGAGATTGAGACCATAAACTCATGTTTACAATGTTTACTGAGGTAATAAATCAAGAGAGAAGTAGAGTCATTTTCTCATAGACTTCTATACAAACAGAGGAGTTGCCCCCTGGTGGACACTAGAGAGAATGCACGTTTAAGGTACTTCAGCATTGGCTTAATTGTTCAGACCCGAAGGTTGCCGCCTGTTTGACTCATTTCATCTTATTTAACTTTACACGGT
Source organism: Pholis gunnellus (assembly GCF_910591455.1). Classification (NCBI taxonomy): domain Eukaryota; kingdom Metazoa; phylum Chordata; class Actinopteri; order Perciformes; family Pholidae; genus Pholis; species Pholis gunnellus. Next base: position 24,183,556 of record NC_136535.1, read on the forward strand.
CCTCATAAGTGTAGCAGTTCACTGTAAAGACACGTGTATGTGTGCGTTTGTGTGTACACCACCTCTTATAGGAGCATAGGTTGACATTCATTGCGGTAAAAGCTGCTTATGCCCTTTAAATAGAGTGTTTTATGTTTCACTGTGGCAGGGTCACAGCTCACAGAATTATAGGCTGTAGCTACATGTGTGTGTGTGTGTGTGTGTGTGTGTGTGTGTGTGTGTGTGTGTGTGTGTGTGTGTGTGTGTGTGTGTGTGGAGAGAAGGAAACAGGGTTGTGGATGGCATTAATATTTGCCCAATTGACGATGCTGTTCACGATGATGGATCGTAGAGGCGGACTGAGGGGAAAGTCTGGCAGCGAGCGTTGACCGAGAGAGAGAAAAAAAAATAAGAGATGAGGAGCGAGAGAGAGTCTCGCATAATTGGATTCAGGAGCGTCTCCTGTCTGCACCTCACTGTCTGTTCGTCCATCTGTCGGTGCTGCGTCCAATCAGCCGCGTCCTCGGGCTCGGCCGCGCGTCCAATCAAAGGGGCCAGTCATGCCCCGTCTGGACATGCAGTCGTTACCCTGGATGTAAAAAGAGAAGAGAGACCGGAGAGCCAGGCTGTAATCATATAGGTGTTTAGGGGGTTGGCTTGCAGTCTCTCACACACACACACACACACACACACACACACACACACACACGCTCAAAACTGAAGAGTGAGCAAAGCCTGGACGAACAGCCTGTGATTGCCCATCCGTAAATGGTGCCGTGGTGCAGTCTTAACATTTCCGTCTGAGCTCTTTCTTCTCTGGTTTCCTCTCTCTACAGCCCATTTGGGGTTTTATGGCAAAATGACCCCGTGTTATTGGGGACGCTGCTTCACAGAGTCGTAACGCAGGCAGAACAAAATCTGTTTCATCTTCATCGTCTGTCTCGAAGTTTTCAGAAGTATTGATTAAGCCGTACAGTAAAGACTTTATCCTCTTGTCGTGTTGTTTTTAAAGCTCTGTGAAGAAGATTCTCTTTCGCTCCGGGCCAGACTGAAATTGTTAAACATTTATGTGTCTGCAATTAATGGCAAGTTGTATTTCAAAGTAGCTACAACAGCACAACATTTGTAAAAGGTTAAATAAGCTTTAGTCAGGACCGCTCTCATCAGCGTTGAAGATGCAGCAGCAACACATCTGTGATAAAGCGTCTGTGCAGCCACGGCCTCCTAAAAACAACGACCTCATCCAACCAAACTGCATTAAGTTTCCAGGGAAACTTATTTCCTCCTGGATTATGTTTAGTTTTTGACCGATCACAAAAAACGTTTCTCGTCAATCACGTAGGGAGGTCGGAGTGGGGTCACACAAACACAGGACTTTCACCCTGGAGGCCGCTGTTAGTGTCCCGTGTGAAACCACAAGTCAATATAATGTAACAAACATGCTTATTTAACTAAACCCAACTAAGTAGATGTGTTGCCTAAATCTAAGCATTTAGCTTTGCAGTTTTGTTTTGTTACAATTCATAACGTCAATCACGTGTTTGAAACTCAGAACTGTAACTGAGAACAGAGTATGTATTGTACGGGAATGTAATTTATAGGAGGCAGGGTTGCACTGTTCGTTATCTCGCAAACGGACAAAGTTAGCGTCTAGCTGCGTAAACACAGTAGTGGAGAATTTAGCAGCTAAAGAGCGAAAGATATTCTCCTCAAGAGTTGGTGGAGAGGAAAACAGAGCTAAAAGGAGAGCGAACACAGAAAGAAACCTTGAAATAAATGCTAACGTTCCTCTGTGGCAGCTGGATACGCAAGTTTACATTTAAAGTTCAGCAATAAAACAAGAGTTTCTATTGTTTGTTTATTCATCCCAGCCTGCAGGGAACCACTTGTCTCACTTCCCCCGCCTCTTCTGCCCTGATTTAAAACTCTTGTTGTTCCAACTTTGAAATTAAATACAGCGACAGAGTGAGTCAGAGTTAAAAAAAACAAACAAAACAAAAACCACAGCGGAGGAAGCATGAAGACAGCGCACATGAGAAGAGGAGGGAAGAGGTGTGTGTGTGTAATAGATTAATAATGTGTCTGGTGGCCCTCAGGCGGAGAGAGGGAATGAAGAGAAAGAGACAAAACACAGACAGATAAAGAGGCAGCAAGAGAAGTGATGAGAGGAAAAAGAGGAGCGAGAATCACAAGCGAGGAGGGAGGAGGGGGGAGAGAAAAGCGTTTCCATCATTTCCCTCTCGTTCACGCTCCAGCGCGGGCCTCCGACAGGGTGACGCGGCGGCGGCGGCGGTGAAAAACACACCCGCTCCCACAATCAACGGCAAAGGGAAACAGCCCTGCGCCAATTTGTTACCTGACTCGCCGCGGCAACTCGTAGCCCTGCTTTACTGCACGCTGCAAACTGCCCTTTAACAAGCCCGCAGGGTGATGAAGTGAGAAGTGTGTGTGTGTGTGTGTGTGTGCGCTGCGCTGGCGTACAGTGTGTGTGTGTGTGTGTGTGTTCGGTCCATGTGTGGTGCGACTGAGTGTGAGCGCATGTGCATCTGGTTTTGCTTGCTTTTTTTTAATCAGACACAAGTGGAATACACAGTGTATCTGGGAGTTGGTCATGTGCATAAATGTGTGTGTGTGTGTGTGTGTGTGTGTGTGTGTCTTGTTTCCCTCTAATTGCCCGGGTTTCTCTCAAGGGGATCTGATAGTTGAACCTGTTCGCCATTTAATGTCGCTGATCCTTTTACACTTCCTGGAGCTGCTACAATAACCCACTGAACGCTCACACATGAGTACACACACTTTAGATCCCACTCACTCCTGATGAGGAAGAAGAAAAAAAAATGAAAATGGTACAGCGGGTCTGAGATCTTTATCTGCACTTCAAATGAAGAAGCTTAAACTTGTAGGAGGGCGATTTGCGGGCGATGAGCAGATAAGCGAGAGGTGGAACTGAGAGGAAGAGGAGGAGGAACAGAGGGAGGAGGGCAAACTCTCCAATCATCCACATTACTCACGAGTGAAATATGCGTCGGCCGGCGCGAGAGAGTTAGTGGAGCTAACGAGGCGAATCACTGACCACTGCCAACGCGCCGCCTTTTAGTGCAGATGAAATTGAATTACTCTCTTTTCTTTGCCTCTTTGCTCTCTTTTTGATTCTTTCTTCTGTCTTTAATGGCGCTCGTATAGCGAGAGGATAAACTTCCACGTCGTATCTTTGTATTTCGAGCCCTCTCCCTCCCAAAGGCTGTAAACCTGAGATGAAGGTTTCTTCTTTCTCCCGCTCACTCTCGTGTTGCTGCTGGCAGCTCTGATTTGAGTTGCGGTTGCCAAGACGTAAGAAAGTGTTTTGATGTCTTTTGAGGACAGCTACAGTAGTGGAAGTTGTATTAAAAGGGGAGGAGGGGGGCAAAGAAAAACCTCTTTGACTTAAAAAAAATGCTTTTTTGATGAAGATCGATACCACTCTCCGGTCTGTACAGTGAGCTACAGCCAGCAGCTGGCAAGCTCAGCACGAAGGCTGAAACCGGCACCTCGTCACTTCCCCAAAATGTCGAACTTCTTCTCGAAGTCAAAATGAATCTGTCGCTGTTTATTGGCAAAGCTGCCAACGACAGCTTTCTCATGACGGCAGTGACATGTTGGCTCTAGTTTCAGAGCCAGACACACACATTCACACATATACCCACACCCCTGCAGACATGTACAATATAATTACACATGTGCTCCATTGTTCCCGGCCAGATGCTGAAAAACCACATCGCAACCCCTTTGGCTTCACCGGCTGCATCAAGCAAATACATTTTCCCCGTAGATTGAGCTGCAATCAGCGCAAACGAAAACAAACAAGCTCGAGTATTAGGATTGTCTGCATTTGCCCCCAGTTTTCTCTGGACTCCTATAACATGTTATATATGTCCTCCGGTCACTTCCTGTTGGCTCTATTTGAACCGACGGCTGACAGAGAATATGCTTCGGACCAGCAGTCTCTGAACAGGCCAGGTGAGGGGTCAGCTCCAATAACAGCAGCTTTTTTTTGGGCTTCGTGGCTTCAGCCGGCCACCATTTTACCCAAGTTAACGATTTCTCTTTTCAAAATGTCCGCCTCGAAATTCTCTCAACGTTTTTTTGGCCCGCAACTTCCCCCGAGAACCCGATGCTTGGCGACTGGACATCTGTTCATCGATGCTGCAGATGCGCGTGAACGCGCCAACGTTTCCCCGCTCGTGTAATGTGTTTGGGCTCGGAGGAGACTCCTGCTCGGTATCGGGCTCCTCTCCGAGCGGACTTGATTGACATGGGGGCCGAGCGAGTTGGCCCCCGGCGCGCGGGTCCTGGAGCCCTGCTTTCCGCTGGCGTGCTCGCGGCTCCGAGTGTCTGGTAAGTAGTGATTACTGGACTTGGCCCGAGTAGCAGCCGTAGTGGAGTGAAATGTGTCAATGTGGCCCTGGAGAACCCACACTTAATGACATCAGGAAACACCGCCCAGGTTCACCCACAGCGCAGCGTCTGGAGCATGTGTGTGTGTGTGTGTGTGTGTGTGTGTGTGTAGCAGAGAGGCCAAAAATAGGGTACAAGGAAGCAACCATGTGTGTGTGCAGTCAGATGGTTAGACGGACTGCAAACAAGCCAAACACTTTTTTTTACAGAATGACATGATGTTATATATGCACTAATGAAATTACAAAATTTGAAAGCAAGTGTACTCAAAGAAGTTGTAATAATTCCTCGTTGCACAGGAAATCTGTGTGTGCGCACATCTACGGTAAATAAGGTAGATCAGAGTCTAAAACGTTCTAAATCAGAGAAGATGCAGAAATGAAAGGTACCCTGTGAAGATTTGTTGTAAACAAGTCATAGATGTGTGTCAGAAGTGTTCGTAGTCATCGTGACGTCACCCATTGGTTTGTTTTGAAGCCTTAGGTTTGGCACACTCTGCTTTATGGTCTGTTTGACTCTAAAGGGACCATCATTTACTAAATGAACATCATGCTGTATTGAAGAAGACTTGAAACTAGAGATTGAGACCATAAACTCATGTTCACAATGTTTACTGAGGTAATAAATCAAGAGAGAAGTAGAGTCATTTTCTCATAGACTTCTATGCAACCAGAGGAGTCGCCCCCTGGTGGACATTAGAGAGAATGCAGGTTGAAGACATTTCCGCATCGGCTTCACTCCTCACGCCGCCTGCTTGTTGCACAGGAAAACGATCAAAGTCAACAGCTTTCAAAATAAGTGAAGTCGCAGGTGCGCTGTGGAGTTTTCTTGTACACAAACACAGTCATGACTGCGTTCAGTGTTTCCCACCCATATGTATTATGTGCGTCTTTGAGGCTTGAAATGCATTTGCTTTGATTTGTCTGCATAGTCGCTTAGCCTGCTGTCTTCTTCTTCCTTGCCTTTGCGGACACATTGCTCTGCCTCTTTGAATGTTGCCGCTCCTAACTTACAATCAGTGGAACAGCGACATACAAAAAAGAACATGAACAATAATTGCATCACCTGTGTGCCGCCATGCTTTCTCTCCAGTAACCGTCTCTCTCGTAATCAGCGGTAAACATTTAACTTTGAAGCTTCGAGTGTTTGCTTGTGTTTAAATCTGACCTCGATCTTATTGTGTGAAATGTACATAGAACCTAAATCAGTGTATGTGTATGGGAGTGTAGTGTGACTACACTTATACACAAAAGGTATTTGGAAAAACAAGGTGCCGTGCAGCTGGCGTGAAGTGTGTAGCTCAGTGAATGTAAACCACAGCGTTGGTGTGTGTTACACACTGAAACCAGTGTGTGTCTGAGATGTGGGTATTAGTGACTCTGCGTGTCTGTCATTCCCTCCTCACCACTTTGTTCCTCAAACCCTGTCTGGCTTTTTAATGAACGGAAAGAAACACTTAAAAAGCAATATGAGCAAGCAATTACCATTAACGAAATATAATCCTAATGGCTTTTGGCTTCATTAAACTTCGCAGACAAGTATTTTATGGTGCTAATTTCTGACAGGTTTTTTTCTTTTTCTTACGTCGTTGCTCATTTTTCCACCCTTGCTGATTGTTGTTTTTTCTCTTTCATGTTAGCCCGCGTCTCCTTCTCCACAGTTGTTCTGACGGCCCGGAGCCAGAGAAGGGCCTTGGGTAAGCATTATCTGTATTGCTGTAAAGCAGATGCACCGCCAGCAAAAAAACCCAAGAGCCGATCGAGGGGAGAGAATGAATGAGGGGGGACAGAGCGTCCTCCCTCCCTCCCCTCTATATCCTCCACCTGTCTCCCAGCGTCTATCGGAGCCTGAGGGAGTGTCGGGGGCAGAGGAGGAGGAGGAGGAGGACGAGGAGGAGGTGGAGGATTTTCTTTTCTTTTTCGGCGGAAAAGGAAAAGGGGGATCGATATCTCCAGTAATCGTCTTCTCCACGTTGACATTTCTCTGCCGCTCCTCGGAGGCCGTTTTAAGCGTTGGATGAATAAAGCTGTCACGGCCCATTCCACCCCTCGTCCTCTAAAAACCTCCGCATCCCCTGGAAGCCAGCCCTCGCCCCCCTCACCCCCCCACCCACCCCCCTCCATCATCCAGCCCGCACCATTGGCTCGGGCGGCCTCAGACGGTGACGAATGGTGCTCTGCCATTGGCCGAGACCGACGTGAGGGCTGATGGATTGCCCCCTGTTGATTGGCCCCGGCTAATTAGAGACCTTCGGAGACGGGCTGATGGATGTGTTAGCGCCGCCCTGCTCCCTCCCTTCCGCCCTTGGGTTTTTTTTTCGAGCTGCTCCGAGTGATTTGTCTCAGGATGTTTCCTGCTTGTGTTAGCCACTAATTAAAAGTAGCTAATCAAATGATCAACATTGGCATGTCTGGGGGGTAAATTGTACCACAGTATCTGTGCTCTTCAGGCTCTTCCAAGCAACCAAACAACATCAAACATGAATTGGATTAAATCTGATTGAGTGTTTTGCGGTGACCGCTGTCTGCCCCGTCTATGGTCTCTGAGGTTCTATCTGTTTGACACACAACCAATCATATGACAGCGTTGTCCGATCTGTAACCTATAATTATTTGTGCACGAGGAATCATAAGACTTAATCTGATATCCGAGTGGTTTTGAGACATTGGGGTTCAAAGCATTCACTTCCCAAATTGCAAGAAATATTGGTTAAAATAACAGATGGCATCTATATCAGAATCTGCAGATTTATATTTGATCAAGTTTGTTTCTGTTTTTACCATGTAAATTGTCTTTGAGTACCTTTTAAAGCGCTGTACAGATAAAATGTATTATTGTTAAAGATCAAAGAGCTGTAATTTTCATCATGTGCCTGCTGCAGTTATAAGCGTATCACATCACTTCAACCAGACACCTTCAAATCAAATACATCTCACATTCAAGTATCATCATTATGGCTGTCACTGCTGTCATCTCTACTGATAATGACAACACTTCTTGTTAACAAACATTAACACGAGCTGTGTAATGAACCCCAACAAGCTAGCACTTGTTGCCTTTCACCAAGTTCACACAAGAAATGAACAATTATGACTCGGCTTAGTTTGAGTTTCTGATATTGTCTTCAATAAAATCATCAATTTCATCATTTGATGATCTTTTCAGCTCTTTACTCTTCACTTCACAAAATGGCAACGACACAGAAGGAAACATGTTGCACTGGGCTACAGATCAGATCAAGTCCCCCAATTTTCTTTGACATTTTCAGTATTTTGGGACATTTTACGGATTGCATGCATTCGTCGATTAAATGAAAAAACAAAGCCGTCCCCTGCACGGAATAACATTAGTGGAAAGATACATGTTAGGATGGATATCAGACCTTTTTCAACTGTCTGTGTGCCTTTAAGCGTCATGTAACAGAAGTTTATGTACTTTGTCTTCTATTTTAGTCGCTGATTTAAATCAGAAGATTTATCCAACTTTTACATTCATTTGTTTTTGGCAAAGTTTGTCTGAACATTTCTGGAATCAGCCTATAAAATGTCTTCTTTTAATTTGAGAATAGAACTCCTCCAGTGCTGCCAATTCCCCCCCCCCCCCCAAATCCCAAAAATGCAGAGGGCGTGACCTCAGGGTCGTCAATGTCACGGCCACGGCAGCACGTGATGAACTGATTTTCGACCGAACAGAAGTCTGATTGAATGGTGTAATTCTGAGGTCACAGCTCGTTCATGGGAAATAGTTTCTTCTCCAGCGTGTAAGCCGAACCGGAGTGAACAGTAGAGGCTCGTTTTCATCTCTTGGCCGCTGCTCTGCGTTTCTGTCTTGACATGTTTTCTTAAAGTTGACGATTGGAAAGGAACGGAATACAGTCCTTTAAAAAAAAAAACCCGGTTATATTTCAAATGCGTCACGGCAGCATAAATTGAAACATGCAGCTTTTTTGAGGTATGTGTTGTTGAACGGGGACGTGCGCTGACGTTTGTCATCTTTAACGGGCCTCTCTGGCTCTTCATGTCCACATGCTTAGAACGTTAGCCCCGGGGTTAGCATGCGCATCGAACAGTCAAACACAGTTTGTGGACTCTAATTGAAAACAGAGTGTTTTTCCTCGATACGATTTGGTTATTAGCAGATCATAAAGCCCTGATGACATAATGTGGTTAGCCTGGTCGCACTCTGGTTTACCGATCTCTCTCTCTCTCGCTCTCTCCCTCTTTTTCTCCTCCTTTCAACCCTCCCTCGCTCTTTTGGTCGGAGTAGTGAGCGGTTGCATTCCTGAGCCGCCCGTTGCAATAACAGCGCAGCGCTTTAAGCAAACTCTCCTCACCGCAAAGCTCCCTCCCTCCTCCTCCTCCTCCTCCTCCTCCTCTTCGGCCTCACAGTGCCTCCCCCTCCTTCCTCCCCCCTCCATCCTCAAATGCTCATTCCATCATCTCATCTCCTCAGATCTGGGGGAAGTTTATATTCTTTATTTTTAACCCAATCGTAAAGAAGCAACGAGGGCTCCAACACCTTGTTTTCCGACACACTGATAAGAAAGAAAGAAAGAAAGAAGATAGGGAAAGTGTAATTTCTTTCTATCCTTCCTTCTTCCTCTCTTTCCATCATACCTCCCTTGCCCAGAAGAGGAGCTCCACCCAAGCTACTTCACCAGAAAAGAAAGAATGAAGGAAAAGACGAGAGAGGGGAAAATGCTTAGTGCCCAGACCATGAAAGAGAGCCTGTGGAGTATTAAGAAAAAGAAGAGAAGAAAAAACCCTCCATGTCAGGAGACGGAGGAGCCTGGGTCACACACACACACACACACACACGCACACGCACACACACACGCACACACACGCACACACTCTTGTGCTGTACTAGAAATGAGAGGGCCCCCACCGTCTGGCGTGTAAAGTGGTGGAGAGCCGGGTATCTCTTCAAAGACCCCTGCAGCTTTCCCAGAAGACATCATCCGCGTGTCTAACTCCCACCAGACCCCGCAAATGCTGCCGCTTTGTGTGTGTGTGTGTGTGTGTGTGTGTGTGTGTGTGTGTGTGTGTGTGTGTGTGTGTCGGTATTTGTGTGCACACACTTCAATGGTGTGATTAAGCTCCCAAAATTGGGGACAAATTGCTCTCAGGTGCAGATACTTTGGGATAAGATGATTTTTCTTCACTGTGCACCCCCCCCCCCTACTCCCAAACAGCTCATACCCCTCTCATCATGTCTCTCTCTTCCCCCCCCCCCCCCCCCCCCACACTCTCATATCCTTCTACGTCCTTACCCCGTGCCCCTCTTTTCATCCCATTGGAAGGACTCTCCACTGTAGGACGAGCGCGGGGCAGGGAAATGGCTCCGTGTCTTTATAAGTGTAGAACAGATTACTTCCAACTGGGCTCGGAAAGGAACTCCTCTTCACTGATATCAAAGCCCGTTCGCTTCTTTTGTGGGGAGACAGAGTGGAGGAGTTCTCCCCCTTTCTCTCTCTCTCTCTCTCTCTCTCTCTCGCTGACATAAGAGCCCCTTTATCCACCGGGTGTGTGAATGTGTGTGTGTGTGTGTTCTTCGATAAGTTTAGTGGATTATTCTTCAAGTGGTGCTCGCGAGGCATTAAAAGCACATTGTGAGTGCAGGGCAATTATAATCAGAGCATGATATAATAAAACATAATGCGCAGTGGAAATGAGAGATTTGAAAGTGGCATTGGTCAACAGGAAACTTTATCCGCCGTTCCTGTAAAAGTTAACAGAGACTGAGTGATCGGTAATTGCTGTCTAATGTGCTTTTCAATTATTACTCTATAACCGCTGAGCATTTTATTTTTACATTACGTTGTTCATAAGCTGCCTCTTCCACAAGGTATTCTATGGACTCTGTGCATCAACATCCGTGTGCCTGATCAGTTTGGTCTTCTGTTCATCACATGTCATCACATGGAGACCAGTGTTAATTCATTAATTACATGTTTCATACCACTCATTGAAATAGCAATTCAATTACTTTACTAATTACTAAACAGCGGATTTTATAAGCATCATTACTTGACTTTCGTCACTAAACACAGCTCCTTCAAGCGTGCCTTTTAAACAGCTACAATGCTGCATAATTTAATTTGTAGGAATAGAAATTGAGACGTTACAGTTTAACGGCTGGATGTCAAGAGCTAGCTTAACGTTAGCTCTGGACGGTGACTCCGAAAGTCCAGTTCACACAGCGAAGCTGCAGGGTTCATACACCCTCCAACTCTGTCACTCGGCAGTGGCTAACGTTTGTAAGCTAAATATGGTTACGCAACATATAATTGGGAGCATTTGCTAAGATAACTCTCTGAAAAGTGAAGCCAATGCGGAAGTGTCTAAAAGCTGCATTCTCTCTAGTGTCCACCAGGGGGCGACTCCTCTGGTTGTATAGAAGTCTATGAGAAAATGACTCTACTTCTCTCTTGATTTATTACCTCAGTAAACATTGTAAACATGAGTTTATGGTCTCAATCTCTAGTTTCAAGTCTTCTTCAATACAGCATGATGTTCATTTAGTAAATGATGGTCCATTTAGAGTCAAATAAACTTCAGAAATATCCCGATAGGTCAGCAAACAGACCTCGGAATTGCTGCTGAATTTCAAATTGCAATTATTTCCATTACTTGTTGCTGAACGAAGTAATCACTTTGTTGTGCAGCACCCTCAGCAATCTTCACTTCATGCGCCGATGATTGCTATATTTAAAATGACAAAATATCTAAACTAACTAAATAATAATAGATGCATTTCTGTACACATGTACAGTAGATGTGTGTTTCCACCTGTGCAACGTACACACCCTACAGTATAGTCATGTCTTTCCCCTCAACCCATGCACGTCTTCTGTTGCTGTTTAGTCACCGGCTGACCTCTGACCCCTGGGTGCTGATCCCCCTGCAGAGAGGATGATGATGGCGGCTATCGACTGACTGCACTGTGTGGTCCTGTTGCCAGGCAGAACAGACGGTCATCTTCAAAGAGACTCTGTCTGCTTACCTCTAACCTCGCTATCTCTGCACTCAGCATCTCTCTGCACTTTTATCGCCATGCCTCTCTCCTAAGCGATTACGAGCTATCGAGGAGCTGGAATGGGAATTGTTCACAACAGACATTCTTACAGGGGCTGTGTGAGATAGAAAACATATACATTTCAAAACGTCCAGGGCATTGTTTGAATACGGGCTCAAAAGCATCCAGAGCTTGGAAGTCTGAGTTTGATGTATAAAAGGTTTTTGTGAAATTCTAAATGAAATATAGTTCTATTGTGCAGGGCTTTGCTCGCTATACGTCAAACACTGTTGATGTTATGGATTATTTCTTTCAGCTTTCTTTGTGCAGGCGTCGTTTTGAGCTGCGACTGCCGGCTTCATTTTATCTCTTGCGTCTTTGTGTGTGTGTTCCGAGCAACGCGGCGAGCCAGGTGTGCCTGGGAGTCCCTCTCACTTCAGAGACCGCAAAGTTCAAAAGGTCAGATACCTCCTCCTGAAGTTTCTCCCCGGGGCCGAGCCTCTTCTAAGGAATCCAGATAAAGGCACCATCTGATCCTCCGGCCCCCCCGAGATGAAAGCGGAGAGGCTCGTCGAAAAAAAATGACTTTCTTGTCGTTGCTTCAACTTTTAATTTCCTTAATTGATTTTCCTCTTCCCGCAGAGGTAAGGGGTTTGCGGACACAAAACTAATTGATTTCAAATTTTAATCCCTCTTTCCGCTGAGCTATCGAGGGGCCTCCCCGCCATCGATCTCCAATCCATCCAAACTCAATTAATGTGCTGGAGACCGAAGAGAGGAGGAGGAGGAGGAGGAGGAGGAGGAGGAGGACCTGGACCTCTCTCTTCTTAGGTTTCATCCTCTCTTATTTTCTCCTCTTCTGCAGATGATGCTCTTTCCTCTCCTGCGTTTGGTAGCACTTTAATCCTGCAGCCGTGACAGATGATGCTGTAAATCCATACAGCACATTTTCAGTGATGTTTGTAATTACTTTGTGTCATCTGCTGTGCTGCTTTATTTTGTTTTCTAATATTGTATTTCTTACTGCTTGATGTCTGACACGTGTGGCTAAATACGTCTCTCTGAGCCCCGGCAACGTCATCATTGCTGTGCATGTCAATAAAAACAGATTTAGCGTTCAAAAACTGGAATAAGTAATAAAAATGTTGGCCATCATCAATTTTGATTTGATCAACTGTTGCTAAGTAAAGTCATGTTAGCTCCACGAGTTGGTTGGATAAGCTGCCTCTGGCTGACTTTTTTAAGCTGTTGTCAGCTGATTCATTTTTAAAATGAAAACTATCGTGCTGCACTATATATATGCACGTGATGCTATTAGATAGCTTTTATGCAAAAAAGGGTTTAAACTAACAGGTTCCAAGGAAAACAGTTTGAAGATAATTATGATAAGTAACAAATAAATCCGTTAGTTTGCTCTAACATACAATCTTGTTTGGCTGCTTTTAGGGGGACCATATACAGGACTGTCTCAGAAAATTAGAATATTGTGATAATCCCCATACGTGTGATTTAGTTTACTGAACCAAGCTGAGTGTTTTTCAAGGCTCAGGAAACCCTTGCAGGTGTTTCGAGTTAATTAGACGATTCAAGTGATTAGTTGAATACCCTACTAGTATACTTTTTCATGATATTCTAATATTTAGAGATAGGATATTTGAGTTTTCTTAAGCTGTAAGCCATAATCAGCAATATTAAAAGAATAAAAGGCTTGCAATATTTCAGTTGATTTGTAATGAATCCAGAATGCATGACATTTTTGTTTTTTTAATTGCATTACACAAAATAAAGAACTTTATCACAATATTCTAATTTTCTGAGACAGTCCTGTATAGTTTATTATTATCATTTTGATTGTGGTGAAATCCGGGAAATTCGGTATTAACAGAAACCATAATGTCTCTAATCATTGCTCATATTTCCAAAAGTTCCCTTTCAACGTGTTTGTCCGGGGTAGCTGGAGTGCTATGATTGGACGATGGCTGTTTAGCTAACAATTCAATTTATCTCTTTGGTTGAATTGAATTTGGATTTGGACACGATTAAGGGACCGGTAACACCACTTTAAATCTTTCTGAATGTTCGGTTTAAGTTAAGATACAAGCGTTGCATTCTCCTCCCCTGTTGTCTCTGCGTCCGTGTAAACATTACTCCATTAACCCTTCATCTCTGGAAGACAAAGCAGAAAAGAGAAAACGGTCATTGGATATTGTTTCAAAGCAATTGAAGTGTAAGACCGTGCCAGAACATCAAATCCCCAAAGATGAAATCTGCTGTCAGTTTGACCTAAATTGCTCTTTGCAATCTGTTCTTGATTTCACAAACTGCACCACGCTGGCTGTCTCCTTCCCAGTCCCCGTAAACATGTGAATGTATATCCTGTAACGGATTTGACGAATGTTTTGAAATACCATCCCTCCCCTCCATGTAGAAAGCACTTGAACATGATCTTTTTTCGTTTTCTCCTGAAGCCCTTCCTCATTATGTCGTGTTTTTGTGCAGGGTTTGATTTTATAGCCGTCTGAATGCTTTTGAACGTCCTCGTGGACCTTGGCAGCCGTTGAGTAAATTAAACTAGCCCTCTCTTGCACTTCCACTCAAACTTCAAAGGCCGCAAACTTTGGCACTGTTGTTAAAAATATCTTCCCGCAGTAGTTCATGATGAACAATACATATGTGTGTGTGTGTGTGTGTGTGTGTGTGAGAGTGTGTTTTCGGTGGATGGCGATGACATCAGAGCCTGGGGGAGGAGATTTATGAGCGTGTGAATTAGGGTGTGATTATGGCCCAGATTTAGCGGTGTGTAAGGGAGACATGGCAGATCCCCGTACGAGAGCCTCGGGTCAACCTGACCACACGGATCTTATAGACAACGTGCACAAAGACACAGCCTGAGCCAGCGTGACGAACCGCATCGATCTGATCTGATACCGCACATGTATTGCTTGCTTTGACCTTGTGTGTTGCACAAAAGAACATGCATAATACATACTCAATCCATACGTACTGCGTACTGCCTTCTACATGAACAATTAAGTATGATGTCACCAGCGGACGGTTCACACTGAAGCATGTTCGGGCCGGTTTCAAGGCTCCATCACATCTCTGAAAACCATCGCAGTAGATTTCCACACAGACGTTATTTGGAGAAACTGATATTGTGAATCTAAATCGGTTATTTTCCCTCATAACACAACATATCAAAACTTTATTAAGTTACACGTATTACCAGCTTTTATCCTGAGTTCAAAAACCACACAAGACAGCGGCTACTTCCAAACCGCTGTTATTATAAATATAAATATAAAATGAATTCTCGCTTGAAAACACCTTAAAGCTTAATCAAGCGACATATTACAAAACTTCTTATATCAATAGCTGAAATACCGACGTAAGCTTCAAACGATGACGCTCTGGCTTTACTTTAGACGTGTCGGGCGCATTTTAGAGCTTTTTCAGATTTTTTTCAATAGTTTTTTAATTTGTTCTCATCATAGACTCAAATAACTGCACATTTATCTGGGCCTCCTCCCATCATGAGCATGACCTCCAGTTTTTTATTTACCACTGACCTCCAGATCTATTTCCACTTTGTTTTTTTCAGCAGTTACACGGCTTTTATTTAACCTTTAAAAGTTGAGATACTTTTCTTTTTGTGAAGGTGGGATTGAAGCGTAAATCATGTTTCTGTCTCGTTAAAAATGATATTATCTTGTCAGTTAAAGGGACTTGTGTATTATATATATAAGGAATATAAATATTTATAAATATAAATCATTTTGTTACAAAAAGAAAGAGCGATTGCAACATATTAATTATTAAAATAAATACTTTAACCACAATGGAAGATTTAAGATTGCAGATTCAATTGTTTGGAGGAAATAAAACTAAAAAACAAAGTAATAAAACAAAGTAGTATCTTTTTTTTAGAATTGTGTGCATTTATTAGCTCATTTCAGCAGCGAGATGACGGGAAGAGAAAGACGTAAAACATCACTAACTCAAGACAAACGTCTCTCCCGCCCTCATCTAACTTTGACTCAGTCAAATATAAGCAGGCTGCCGACAACCTCAGTTCTTTTACACTCTAATGTTTAAAATGGCCATTATTATTAAACAGTATTGTGATTTTGTCCAATATGTTGGCATTAGACCTGAAGCTGTAACGTTCCCCTGCTTGTTTACGTCCGTGCGCTGCCAAACAGAGTCCAGAATCTTTGTTCTTAATAATAATACCCGGTTGACCTTTCCCGGTACAGTTTGCATGGTTACAGTGTTTAGTCGTTTCACAAACTGCCGCAACGTAATAACCGTTCAGGATCCGAGCTTTCCATTCCCGCAGTGTATTATTTTTCATTATGCTTCCAATAGCCCTCCACTCATGGCCCTCTTTCTTCAGTGTAATACGGCTAAGGACTCTATACTTCAGGAACGTATACTTCTTGGTCTCTGTGACATTTTCCAAATTATTCTGGGTGCCTGCCAAGTTGGTGATCGCCATCCTTCTCCTCAGTTTTCTTTCGGGCGATGGGAGCGACGGAGCTGATGGATTTGAGCCGGGATTGGGAACGACAGGGCCATTTTACCTCTCTGTAAAAAAAAAGTGCCGTCTCCAGGACTATCCCCGTCCTGAAAGGCTGACGGCTCAGCAAATATATGAGATGAAGAACGACAACAATAAGGCATGTGTGTGAAACCATCGTCTGGATTCAGTCACATCTAAGAGTGAACAGACACGCATGTGTTCACAGTTTTTGTCTGCATCCAAAAGTGTGCTTTTTCCAGTCAGCCACCGTTCACACACTGATCCTGATTGCAGTTCCCATTATAGTTTAAGAGGATACCACTCATATGGAAGCCATCAAATCATGGCAGGACAGAACAATTGGCTCAAACTGCGAGGGGTGACGTTGATGGATTTATCAAGATCCAAACTGGGAGAGAGTCGGCTGGGTTCCAAACTTAAAACAGGAAGTATTATTTTTCCGGCTGTATGTTGGCGAGAGAAGTGTAACTGAAACACTGTGGCTTGCAGGCCGACACGGGCACACGGGGAACGTACGCTCTCTCTCTCTGTTCTCCGACGCCCTGTCGACAGAACAACTCCTGGGATCCCAGAACACAAGAGAGAGAGCGGACGTCCAGGCAGGAACAACGGCTGCTGTTACCCAAGAACGATGACGGACCTCTCGGCCGAGCACGTTGCAACTCTCCACCGGTGACGATACCGTCGGGCGTTCACAGTCACGGTCCAACAGACTGCGTATAAATAACAAGACCGCTAAGTTATACATTTGATTTGGTTTTCTTGGACGCAGTCGGATACAATGTTTACATGAAATGCTTGATATTCAACATGACAGTGAACACAATGCATGTTGCAATGCAATTCAATAGAGATTCAAACAAGGCTCTCTTTGGCCCGTTTGGC
This sequence comes from Pholis gunnellus, assembly GCF_910591455.1. NCBI lineage: Eukaryota > Metazoa > Chordata > Actinopteri > Perciformes > Pholidae > Pholis > Pholis gunnellus. The sequence goes on from NC_136535.1 coordinate 24,200,414, forward strand.
TCAGAATATAATGTCTGACTCATTACATACCAATGTACTGTTTATATGACTGTCAAGAGTTTTGGGCTTGAAAAATTTTATCAACTTTTGTCTATGTGTGCACGATAACTTCATCATATAAATACAACAGAAAGTACTTAACAGACAACATGCATTGCAAGACACTGATAAACAGAACAAAAAACATTTTGTTCTGTTTGAGTCCACTCTCATATCTGAGTTTTATTTTCTTTATCATTTTTACCAACACCTCTAAAGCCCACTAGTCAAGACGTCACATCTCATCTGTGGCGATGTAGATGTAGCGTCGGTAGCTTCCATGAACCGCGTTTCATTTTGTGTTTCAATTCGTTGTCTCTTTGTTTTTCATCACCCAGCAAGACCAGCCGTTCCAAACGCCACCGAGCCGGTTTGAGAGCTAAGCTAAGCTAGCACTTGAGGCTAATCCAGGATGCTGATGAGTGATGAATGAAATAAGACTTCCGGCTAAGCCACCAAAGGAAGGTCGGTGATGCAAATAAAATAAAATAACAGGAATGCACTACTGTTTTCGTCAGACTTTTCTTGTGTAGCATGGACGGACTAGACAACAACTGCATTTCGTCGTGCAACCCTGTGTTAAAGAATGACAATAAATGAAGCTAAGCTAACCATCTTCTGGCTGTCGCTGCAGACAGCATACAGACATCAGAGTGGTATTGATCTTCTCAACAAACTGTCAGCAAGAAAGCAAATAAATCAATTATCCAAAACCAGTTCCTGGATCTGTTGTAGAAGCAATTAAAGGCACTGGTGGATACAATCTTCTGTCACTATGTCATTCTATATCACAGTATATATATATATATATATATATATCTTAAATTATTATCTATTCATTTGATTTAAATCCTATACGTCGATAAAGAAGCCCTGCTTGTTTATTTGCAGAATAGTTACAGTACGTTTGATAGTTTTGCAGATTTCTCTGAAGGTTGAAACATTTCTATCATCTGATGCTGTTCGCTATCGAGTCTCCACATATTGAGCGGTCTGGTGAGAGCGAAGTGTGTCATCCCTGACTGACCTGAAAATGGCCCTGGATAATGATAAAAAAAAATACGTCCAATATGCTGTGTCCTTGTGAAAAGCGCCCTTCTTTTTTTTTTTTTTTTTTTAGCTATGATGTGTTGTCTGATTTAGACCAGGCGAGTGAACAGGGGGATTGGGGAAGACATGAGGCAGAGAGGACGAGTGAAGAGCGGGAGAGGGCTAAAAGGGCCGGGAGAAAAATATGGGAGCTTTCAACACTCACCTCGGCCCGAAAAAAACAAGAGTCATGATGAAAGCGTAAAAAGCAGAGAGGAGGGGACAGACTGACAGGCACAGACAGAAAGAGAGTGAAGGTTAAAATGACAGAGAGACAAGTAGGCGGGGGTGTACGGAGAGAGAATGGAGGCGGGGGGGTTAAAAGTGGACAGCTGCGATGAAAACGAGAGACTTACAAAAGAGACACAGGGAAAAGACAGACGGAGAGACATCTCTAGCTATCAAACCCATGTGGTTTCACCCGAGGGACCACCGGCTTACACGGGCAACAGATAAGCCGAGCAGAGAAGAGGCAATAAAACTAGACGTGAGGTATGAGCAGAGAGAGAGTCCGGGAGAAAAGACGGACTGATAGTGCCGCCGTGTCTCTGAGAGCTGCATGTTTCCCATCACTGGCTGACAGGCCGGTGGCTCAGCGGTCATTAGTGCTCATCTCTTAAAAATGGAGGATTAGACCACAAGGACCACTTTCACTGTCCAAACACTGCTGTCTGCGCCGCCCAGTGCAAAGAAAAGAAACAGGGCCGTGAACATGCATTCACAAGGAACACGCGTGAGCAGGAGAAGCTTGTTTGGGGAGACGTTGTGCTCCCAAAAAATGACCGAAGAAAAGTTTTTAGATGTTGACTCTTTAGCCTTTATGTTCTATGTGTGACGTGTCCCAGAGAGCTGTTTTCACAGGGGAAATATAGGTCAAGACAAAGCAGCTGGAGATATGTAGGGTCTCTATTCATGTGTGTGTGTGTGTGTGTGTGTGTGTGTGTGTGGTCGCCCCCTTAATGATTATTATGGTTTAACTCCCATTTCACGGACAGAGTCATTACACCCCAGATTTTTCCATCCTCCTGGCAATGGAAAGGAAAACATATTCCCCTTCTGTCGCCTATTGCCGAGACCCCGTCTCTCGCTCTCACACATTCGCACACGCACACACACACACACACCGACACACGCACACATCCGTGCGCACACTGGCAACAGATGACGAACCAATATTTGGGTTTGCACGGGATTCTATATGGAGAGGGGTTGCAGGGTGAGACTTGTGCAGATGAGAACTACTAATCTTAATAAAGACCGCGGACACATACACAAACACACACATGGCCCCGCTGTGAGTTACCACGGAGCCGGGCCGTTCTGTATTTAGGGACAATCAATCACAATGACAGGCGGCTCCTAGCACCTTGCGGGATATTTGGTTGGGCGGGGTCAAAGAGAAATATAGGGGGATTTCCAGGGGGGGGGGGGGCACTCATGGCATGTTCATAATCACTGTGACCCTTAACCTTTTAGAGGAAGGCCGCTTTACCAAAACAGCTCACCGATATTGATCACAGCGTATCGAACAGATCATAAAATGCTTGGGATTGAGCTCTGGGGTCAGAGTGCACGGAGGGGACGTGTTAAATCCTGACCCGACCAACGCTGCTTTTTCATGTGTGATTGAAAATACACGGAGGGCCAAACGGGAGTTTAGATCCCCCCCCCCCCCCCACACTACAAATGACCTTAGAGGTTAGAGGTCAGAGGTGAAACTGGAGGAGAGGGAACATAACGGACACCTTGCGAGATTGCTCGGAGAGACTCGGCTCCGGCACATCTGTTGGGTTTAGATTACTGGGTGATTCTGACGCTTTATGGGGATCAAAGCTGCTCACGATGTCCATCACATGTTCTACATCGCTAAATCTGTCTTAATTTCTTTAACACATATGATAAAAAATGATCGTCAACAACCTATTCTTTCCATAACTAAGATGAGACGTTGACGAGCTAAAAAAAGAAGGTCCGCGGTAATAAAAAAACTTTTTTTTTAGCTTGTCAAAATCTCATTTTAGTTATGAAAAAAAAAAGCTCTTTGGTAATAAAAACTATGATGAAATGTATGCTCTGCAGCAGACGGCTTCAATTTCAGTCAGGCAAGTGCGTCTCCATTAAGAGAGAGGCCGTGGGAATGTACACACAAAGGAACAGCGGTGGAACTTCCATCGGTTATTTCAGGAGTTAAAAAGTTTAGTTCCGTTTCCTCTGGCAAGTTTTTAACTACAGTTTTCAGTTTTGCTGCTTAAATATTACAACGTACATGCTGCAGTGACATTACTGCAGCATGTAAATGTAATATAGGTATATAGTATAATAGGACACCTCGCAGCAAAGCGTCCCATCGAAGCAGCTACTCCAACCCTGGAGATTAAGCGGTCGGCGGGCAAATCGCCGTTTTTGCTACCGAGAAGAAGGAATGGAAAGATTGAATGAAAGGAAAGGAAAAGAAGAATGATAACAGACAGCTGTGTGTGCTGCCTTACATACTGTAGGACCGGCCTGTTATCAGGGAGGCACGTCCTGATTGGCCGGCTAAGCTTGTGCACATTTTCATTGGGGCGAATGCATGCTTGTGATTGGAGGAGAGTATTACCGATGGAGTCCAATAGAGGGCGGAGCCTGTGTGACTAAAACTAAAACTAGCCTAAACCTATAAAGCATCAACACTGAATACGGTTTGTTCTAGTAAACAATTGTACTAACAAGCACCTTATTAAAATGGCTTTTTCAATATGTTACTGAAATACTGAAAAACACAGTAACTCATTGAAACACACCTTCTCATATCGTGCTCCATGTCCGTCAAACTCACTGTTCATAAAATGTACTTATGACCCATCAAATGATCGCCGTCGTACTTTACGAGTGTCGATTAAACGCACGAGTAAGCATAATGTGAACACGAACGGTCGTTTGACAGTTCATTAACATTCCCTCTGATAAAACCCCCATGATGCACTGCAGGCTGCAGTATGTACGGCATGATGTGAAGTGCTCACTGTGGTATGTCAGAACACGATGGTGCAGCTAATTGACTGTCTTGACTGCTCCCCATCACCCCCCACCTCCCCCCTGTTTTAGCACAATCACGGGGAAGTGGCATTACAGAGCAGAGGCTGTGTTGACAGAGGCCGAGACAGCACCGAGCACAAGGCCGACCTTTCACCCCACCCCCCAAACCTGGCAACACAGGAAGAGAGCAAGGTCGCCCAGATGAGAGTGTCTGTCAGCACGCAGAGGGAATTGAAAGCGGGGTTCAGAGCAAGAGAAGAAGGGTCGGGGGGGGGGGGAGAACCGGAGAGGGAAAAATCAGCAAAAGGAGGAACAACGAAGGGCGCTGACATTTGTGCACAGATCTAGAAAGGAGGGCATTTTCCAATTCTATAAAAGCATGCTGAATGAATCAGGCTCGTCAACCAGTTGGCCCACAGCTGAGGCCGTTTCTTCCCCGGGAGAGTCCGACGAACTGCTCTCGTTTTTCTTTGTTCGAGATTTAACAGAACAACCGGCCATAATAGAGACGGCCGCTTGATTTCATTCACATTGATCTTGCTATAACACAGATGACGGCGGGGGGAAAGGAGGGATCTGGGTTTGATATACTAGCCACCGCTCTGCCTCTCTGGTTCACATCACAGTCAGAAACGGTAATGGGCAAAGCAACACTGTCTGTTTTCTTTTGGGTGGCTCTGTCCGTCTGTGTCTCTGCTGACGCTCCTCTTCCTCTCTCTCTCTCTCTCTCTCTCTCTCTCTCTCTCTCTCTCTCTCTCTCTCTCTCTCTCTCTCTCTCTCTCTCTCTCTCTCTCTCCCTCAAACTTTGTTCCAGACACTTTCTCACAAAAAAAAAAAAGAAAAGTTGGCCGTGCTTTCGTTTAAGTTTAAGTGCAGGCCGGCATATGTTTAGTGACGTGCCATATGCAACATTAGCAGCGGCCGCTATTTTAAACGCCTTTGGCTTTACGAACGCTTGATAGCAATTTTGCTTGTTCTTGTCTGCATTTGATGTAACGCTTTTTGTAAAGCTACTAGCGTTAAATCATTTGGCGCCGTGCCAAGCCTTACCTCATGCCAACGGGACCAAAAAAGAGCAAATCAGCAGAATGCTTCCAAAGTCAGCAAAGCGAGCTGGGTCTGTGTATTTTCATACTGTGTTTTAGGTCCCTTGTTTGAACCAAATGCACTACCTTACTATTCTTACACTGTATCCGCAAGGTCATTAAGTCACAAGTGGTTCCATACTAAGAGCCGTGCGTGGATATTGGATAGAATATAACATCGAGAGCATCTGTTTCTAGTAGCCGCCGTGATGCTGTGCAGACCTCAGTGAGCAGGAATGCTTTAGTGTCTTACAGAGAGGCAAATCTATACTGGGCACTTTCCCCTTATCCTCCATATATATATACGCCCTCGCTGTATACATGCTGTAAGCTTATGTGTGTTTACAAAATCGGGGGGTTTGCATTGCTGCGGCGCTGTGATTAGATTTCCTGTATATGCTGCGCATTACGGGAAGAAAGTGCACCGCTTCGATTTCATGCCCCTGACGTGAGGAGGGGGACGCCAACGAGGCTTAGGAGGGAAAACAAACACCGCGGTGGAAACCTGGACGCAGGCCCCCCGGCACGGGTGCACACATATCAAGAGTCACAGAAAGGACAATAGCAAGAAACGGCCCCCCCCCCCGTCTGCGACCTGCATTTGTTTTCTATCTTGTTTTTGTTCAGTGACGCCTCCGCCGCTCCTTGCGCAATATCATTATTAATTTATAACCTCATTTGAGCAGCCTCACAGAACGCCCTTGCTTGCGATTTGTCTGACCTTCGTTTCTCAACCCTGTCCCCCAGCCGGGCACGTTCTGAACCCACCCCTCACTTCCCAAAACTTTCTGAGACACAATCGGGTCAGAAAAATGTCTTTCACTCGACGTCCAAAAGCAATCCCATGCAGTCAGCTCCAGCGGTTTCCCCTGTGTGGTTTCCACTTTCACCCCCCTTCACCGCCGACAAAGCCTAACACAGAATGATCTACATGAAGAGGAGAGGAAGCACAGGGGGGGGGGGGGTAAATCACCTCACCGACAGCTGCCCTCTACTGTAGGTGTGGACGTGGGACGTATACCCCCGTTGACCTCGGCGAAGGCTGTTCGGGAGGAGACGCTCAGTCAGAGCCGGGGCTAATTGTCCTGTTTGTCTGCAGTCCTCTATGTTTTCCTACCCGCTCCGTTGCGGAAAGAAACCTCAAGCGCCGTGACCCCTGAAACCCCTCAGAGGTGAGGTCCCAGGGGGCGGGTGAAGGCAGGACGGAGGGGTCGGGTGGGTAGTGGGGGGAGGGGGAGGGGGGGGTCGCGCTGCAACATGTGGTCGCCTCGTTTTGGGGAGAGCCAAACAGTTTTTCTTTAATTGGCCGTGCAATCTTCCACAGCTGGGATACATTACAGGGGAGTATTCTTCCCTTGAAAGGGAGTGGCAAGACTGGCACACATTGGACTGTGGACCGGGAAGGCTGATGAGGAGAACGAGAGCCCAGAACGAGAAGCCAAGTCAAGACGTTGCTACAATTGACTTGTGATTGCGCGCTCCTTTAGTCCAAACACAAGCAATGGAAAACCTCGCTGCCACAAAGCCGCTGGACAATGCTTCCCTTCTCACCAGCATACTTTTATATTCCCCAAAACTTGGCAAAAGCCATAATAAAACCGCATTAAGAGAAGTTGACACTTTAGTTTGTTGTATTTCCTGTTGGAAACTGAATTCTGGGGAGTATGTATACCAGGAGGAGAGATTGTTGGATGTGTAAGGCAAAGGGAATTCGGCCAGAGAGAGAGATCGTTTTATTTGATGGGTGAGATGTCGGCGTGGGAGTGTACAAACTCTGCGATGGTTTTATTTGAATTTTTTATGTACAACCGTTAGTGCCCGATGAAGTCACCACTCATGATCTGCTGTTTCCCAGGGAGTAAACCTAATGAGATTTTTGAAATAAAATAGAGATTTATGTTTCACAAATTGAAAGAAAAAGCAAACCAGCAAGAAAAAAATGACTGAAGGTTTTTAAAGATGACCATAATCAGGAAAGTGATGCAATACGGCAGCCAAAAAACCCAATCTGTCCATGTAACCCGTCTCTAGCTTGCTATGCTTTCCGATAACACACCTGCTTCAAGCCATCTGCCATGCAGGATACAATGCTGCCTTATCTATACGTCACATTTGGAGTCTTTAAAATGTGCAATTGTAGCAAAAATAATTTTGCTACTCTTTTAAAATGGCAAAATGCGCATCGACAGTAAACATACTCACAGCAGCGGGCACCACAGGGCTAGTGTTAGCAGCTAATGCTAACAGAAAAGAACAAACCACATTGCACCCACCTGTACCTGTCTGAAACCGCCTACTAAAGAGTATTGACAACTTTTGGGAAACTTTACTTCGGCAACTTTTGAGTGTTCTCAGAGTAAATCTGTTTCCTCGATGCTAATTCCAGGAGGACAATCTTCCACCAGCCGCCTCTTGCCATTGCAATATGCGGACAACATTTCCTCCGGGGTTTTCTTGGCCGTGTTTTACTGGAGATGGAAGTAAATGCAAGTGAATTGCAGCAAACATCTTGAGGCCATTTGGACGGGATCGGAGGGCTAGAGCAGCGATGGAGGGATGGAGCGAGAACAAAAAAAACGACAAAGAAAGATGTTTGTGTAAAAGACAAGAGACATTGAAGGAAAAAAAACTAAACTGGGAGACACGTGAGCTGGCAGAGTGAGTAGCCGCAGATACGGAGTACAGAGAGACGGAGAGGCAGGCAGAGGGGAAGGAGAATGGGATTTAGGAAATATATTGAGGAAAGTGGACAGATGTGGCCGGATACCGACAGCAGGGCAGGAATGTGCTGAGAGACCTCGTCTGGGGGAAACGTCTTCATCTTACGCATTGCAAACACACACACACACACATATTGATGAGCAGCCGGCTGCGTCCCCCCCCCCCCCCCACCCCTCTTTCCCACTCCGTCGCTACCGAGTCTCCTATTTTTTCCCGGCATTTTGAAAATGCTCAGTTTTAAAAGAGCGTTTACGCAAAGCATACCACAGCTCATGGAGGCATTCGCCCTCGCCGTGTCCTCTCCTTTATTGGATCGCTCGTCGAGTGGGCATGCGTGACATTCCCAGCTGTCTGACTGTATCCCTCTGACAGCGGAGTGTGTGTGTGTGTGTGTCTGAGTGTGTCTTGCAGGCCTCGTGCGCCTCACAATTTCCTGTGTGCGCGTTTGCAAAAAATGCATGCGCCACTGTGCTGCTAATCTATCCTCGATGTGCTGCTTTGGCTGTGCAGGTGTGTCAACAGCAACGTGTCAAATCCGTTTACTTCCTCCGCCGTGTTGTGTACGAGAGAGAGAGAGAGAGCTCGATGCCTCAATGAGTCGGCGGATGACTGAGAATGAGAGCTGACAGGTCTTTGAGTATGTGCGTGCATGTGTGTGTGTGAGGTTGTGAGGCTGACAGACTCCTCTCTATTACCCCGAATTGATTAAGGAAGTGCTCAAGCTGCCACTTAGCCATCACCACTGACACCGAGGTGACCGTCTCATCAACGGACGGAGAGGTACAAGTGGGGAGAAGGAGGGAGAGAGACGAAGGATGGAGGGCGGTGGTTCGAGAGATATTTCCGCTAATCAGTATAAGAGGACGGTCTGCCGCGTCGAACTTGCTTCCCACTAAAATGTTGAGACAGGTTTGATGGTTGTGACCGTGTCTCTCTGCTCATTTTGTCTCCTTTTCTACTCCGTCATCTCATCCCGTCACCCCTTGCGTCTCATCGCTAAGCCCTTTCATGGAAACTTTACCTTCAATTAAGTGATGTGGGAATATAATAGTTTTCGCTCATTCTTTCTCCATCCCAACCTCAGCACCGGCCTCAGCGGACGTCTGCATTCTTAATCCTGACAACTTTCATTAAAACTGGTGGGATAATCCACAGATTTCCGAGGGAAATTCCAGAGGATGTGCTTTTTTTCCCCCCCTTCTCTCTCTCTCTCTCTCTCTCTCTCTCTCTCTCTCATCGCTTTCCTCCCGACTTTCCTCTTTCGGGGTCTAACGTTTCGCTTGACTCCGCGGGAGCAGTGTCATTTACATAGTTTTCCCTAATCTTCCGTAAACCCCCCAGTTCGGAAAGAGAGTCCGGGCCTGACGGGACGGTTCCCTGGGAGTGAAAACGGCAGGCAGATAGAGGTACTGGCTGCAAAGAAAATATTTCACTTGGGATTTGATTACTCCCGGGCACTTATGGTTGAAAATAAGCACGGATCCCGCGGTGAAGCTATCCAAATAAAGCGAGGGGAGCATCAATGTTTTGAGAGCACACATGCAGTGAAGATTCTCGCCTCAGTGCTCTGTGCCTGTGTATATTTTTAAACGACTCCTCTTCGGCTTTGGGGGCTCATTGAAAAGGATGGCGGTGAGCCAATTCAAACCCGTTAGCGCAGGAGACCCTTTGACCTCCATTAGGCTTGTCAATATTATTGTGGTCAAGTTCAGGTGTTGGATGTCGCAGAGCGTCTCAGTACCGTGAAGCTGTCGGGGGGTCACGGTTGGCGGTTTTTGGAAATGATGGTCAGGCACGTGTTTGTTCACAGGGCGCTTCGCGCTAAGTGGAGGTCGGGACTTTGGACGGTGCACTTCTGGACACTCCAACGCCTGCTGCTCCTCAACACGGAGCAGAGTAGAGTTTAAAATGGCAGCTCTGTACGCAGATCACGGGACTTCTTGGAGGGCAAATGAGCGGAAAATAACAAAAAGTAAATCATAAGAGGCTACAAGTAGATCCTCTTGGTTATAGCCCGGCTCACATCTGTATCACAGATGTATTACATCACATCGACAACATCTTTGATCACTGCGTTCGACAAATTTGGCATGTGAAGGATATATGCTCTAAGTACATGGTGACTCCTTGCAATCCATTGTTTGTGGTCTTTGGCGAATAAATCAATCTCCTGCCACACTGTTTTCATATCTGTCAGACAGCAGTGCACCACGATACACTGTCTGATCACCGGCCAATCAAATCAAAGCAACAAAATGTCTCTGTAACAGAGTTTTAAAATGTAGTAAGAAGTTGAATCTCTTTGTGCAAAATCAGACACAAGTTATTAATTAAAAGATTTTGTGCGTCTCAAAAGATGTCTTGTCTCTGTATTTCTAATCCACAAATGCTACATTCATGGTTCCGGCACGGCTTGCAAGGCTACTGACAATGAACCAGCCCCTGGAATAAAAATGTGGAGGACTGGTTTTCTCCAGCTGATGACCCCACTGCAAATGTAAGGGCACTAATGGAGGTGCACCGGCTAGAACTGCCCGGCACGTATTCCACCCACCTGCATGCTGAAATCGTGAGAGCACAACAACAGATCAGTGTTTGGGAAAAGGCTGTGTACTGTGTGTGCACGACAATGACCTCCCAGTTCTACTGCAGCATGAATAGTCTGGGATATCACGTGAAATCAGAGGGAAGTATAAAAGTACCGGGCATGCTTGTTACCTGGGTTTTCCCCTCATGTATCAGCTGTCAACATGTCTGAAAGTTCCAAGATAGAATTCTTTTCTGGGGAGGAATTAGTTTGTCTTTAAACAACCACTCGGTTGTTTCTCCGTGTTTCCAGATGTTTTAGACATCACGTATAACACAGATGTCTCACTGCCTTTGTTTTTGGTGTCACACATCCTTTTCTATTGTTCCACATTGTTCTACATCTCCCCACTTCCTCCGTCAACATTATATGTTGGGACATGTGTTTCACGTTTGATTTGGGACATAAATAAATAAAAGGCTTGGCCTCGAGGGTTTGAATCTCGGCACTTGGCCCAAACGTGTCCCCGTTCCCGATTTGGTCCTACTGTCTGCAGCTCATTTCTCTCGACCCCCCTTCACCTCTCTGCTGCGGTCGATAGGTTTGTCTCTTTCTCTGTCTTTACCGGGAAACAACCTCTCATTTTCTTTACTTTCTGGTTTCTTCCACGACGCCGTCCTATTGTGAATGTAACTGATATGCCCTCATTAGCAAAGGATGATGGGAACTATTGGCGCACGCAGGAGAGACAGCGTGTGGAACCGTGCTTGGAAGCGCACATTAGGTAGCTGAATAGTGATGCACTGCTGTAATAATGATCTTCCAACTGCAACAACACGCACACATGCCAACACACAATTCCAAATTCATGACCCTATTCACTCCTTGACAGGCAGACAGACAGACAGGCGGGTTTAGGTTTTACACCACATGTTTGTAATTTTGCACCGTGATAAAAAGTCATTTTTATTCCTCCGTCTTGATCTTAAACCCAATCCTGTGCAGCGCTAATATGTCCAAGGTTGCTCATAAATAATGACACCATCGGAAGTTTAAGTGTAAACACTCCTCGGTATGAGCCAAGTGTGGGTCTGTGTATGCGGCCGCTTTTTTTATTTGAATTAAGCTTTTGCAGTTTTGTAGACAATTTAATAGAAAATCTGTGTCTACGTGGCGTTCTCTGAAAGAAGACGTCCAAGAGTATTCATTCGTTTCCCACTGGTGAGGCCAGAAACGCTGGGCTCGAACAAAGGCCTGGACCGTAAACAGAGCTCTCTGGGTTTTAAACATGTCATAACTGCAGTGCGTGCATTTGTCATCATCTAGCAGCGTGTGGCCCTCTGGAACACAACACAGTGTAAATCAAATATGGCACTTAAATGGTACAAGAGTCCAAACACAGACATCATACATGTAAGACAGATGGGCTCTAGCAGAGGGGGACAGGACACATTTATAGGCTGTAATGGTATCTGTCTTACAGTAAATGAAGTGCATCTTTTTGAATACAGGGGTTGTTGTTTTTTTCCTGTGTTTGCTTTGCGCTCTTGAACCTTTTTTCTGCTGACCTTGCTGTACAGCCCCCCCATCTGTCTTCCTCCCCGCTCATAGTGCCTCTACGGTAAGTAGAGCCAAGAAACACAGACGGGTCAGGCAGCATCGTACGCGTGGATCACCTCAAATGTAAATGAAGTGCTGCACGGGGAACACCTGATATGAGAAATGAATAGGGGTTTGTGTTGACTACAAGGACACAAGAGAAAGCTTAGAGGAGTGTGGAAACACACATACTTCAAAGCAAGGACGTGGGACAGGTACAAATATATAATTGCTCTATTGGAGCACTAATACTTCTAGCAATAGTTGCGTAAATCAAATAAATTATTTCAGATGTTATTTCATATCACATCAACAGACATTGAGCAACTTGTAGTTGTGTTTTTGTGTCCACTCAACAGATGTACATCCAATAATCACTGGTCTCCATCAACTGGCTTTTTAGTGGCCAAATGCTCCGCTGTGTTCGCCAGCTAGTGGCTAACTGTGTCCGGCTGCTGTGTTAATCGGTGCTGGGCGGTGTAGTGTACGGAGCTTTTTCACAGTGAAGAGCTGCTCACCACTGCTGTAGACAAGGCTAATGAGAGCCGAGAGACTCAACCAAAATAGCGGTTGCGAGGCATTACAGTAAAAGAACTAGAAGGGCACTCGTAGAGCGCAGACCTCCGCCAAGGCCACGCCCTCTCTCGGTAATGGTAATGAAAGGGAAAAATAATGCGTGTATTCGCCAAGTCATTTAGACCCGCTCCATAATTCATTCATTCATGTGCAAAATCATTATCAATGTATGTTTGTGCAATATAAATACACACAATTCATACTCTTCCTTGGCCCACGCTACACCCTTCCACCAATTTTCATGAAAACAGGGCCGGTAGTTTTTCCGTAATCCTGCAGACAAACAGACAAACTACATGTTGACCGGATGACGGCGCTAGATGAAAAATAAGGTGATTGCAGCTCACCTTGATGGGGACGTCTGTGTACCGAGATTCATTGCTAGCACGGCTAAATGTGTTGATTAGTCCAGCTTTAAGAACCTCACTAGTTTTCCAAAGTGTAATCACAGGCTATCGTCAAGTGAATGAGTTGAACTGACAGAGTTATGGAACCACATCCACTAAATGTGGTATTGATCAGTCAGAAGTTGGACTCTTGTCGAGCTCCACCTGAGCGCTCTGACTCTAAAACAAGCTGCTTCACCGGCTCCCACTGAAGAAAAGGGCTATCGCCCACATAGAAAGCCGTCATTTCTACAAAAGGTGAGTGAAATGAAGCGTTCATTAATCAATTCTTCAACGTTGGCAGAGAGCGAAGAATCCATTTAAAGAATTGTTGTCCGTCTTTTGAGACGTCGGCCGGCGTCTTTGAACTCTTCAGATGCTGCAGTGGTTTCAATGCTGGAGCTGTTCCTCGCCAAGGAGAGAGAGATTTCACAAGTTAAAGTTTCTGTACTCCGGCTCGGTGACGCTGATATGTTTTGACTACATTTCTAGTAATAAGTGATATATAGGGCGTTCCATATAAAACACAGACTTGCGGCATGCGGTGGTAATATCTCTCCCTCCCATTGCTTTCTTCTCATCCTTCCCTCTTGTCCTCGTGTTCTTCCCTTAACAGCAGCAGGTCAGTGTTCTGCTGACAGAGCCCATTTTGGACTCCCATGGACATAATGTTAATAGAAGACAGACTGCTCCCCTCTCCTCTTCTCTCCTTTGCTCTCTCTCTCTCTCTCTCTCTCTCTCTCTCTCTCTCTCTCTCTCTCTCCTCTCATGGATCCCACAGGATAACCTGGACTGAGGCAAAGAAGGAAGAAGTGTGATGGACTGTCTCTTACACAATAATCAGAGGTGGTCTGTGCACTGTGGCTGAACAACTCAGTGCTGACATTGTGCCAGAATGCACACACACACACACACACACACAAAATGACTCACTTACACACACTTAGATGCATTTCAATATACACCAACGCGCTGCCTTCAAGTGTGAACTCCTACATATAATGGGAATGTGGCTTTACTGTCTTGCGGTAAGTGCTTTTGGAAATAGTAACAAATAGTTGTTTTATTTTAGCAACCAAACAGGACAAAGCCGTTTCCTGAAATTGAATAAAAGCAGGAAAAAGTGCATCAAGGATATCATGTGTACTCTATTGTGAAAGAATACTAATGCTAATAGCACCGGTTATTCATAAGAATGCAGTATACTCATACAGTAAAAATACATAAACTCTCAGGACATTCTCACGACCAACTCAAACACCAACGCTTGGTTAGTGGCCCTGAGGATCTCTAGTCGAAAGCCTGATGCGTCGGTATCAGGCACCGAGGGGCACTGACCAACTGTCGGTATTTGATGCGTTGGGGGTGACATGGCGTTGGCTCCATCTATAGCTTTTTGTCAGCTTGCTCCCTCGATACAAACTACACATTGGTGAATCATTCATGTGCGTGACTTCGCACCCTTGCGCAGCGCTTTAGGTTGCCCGGTGTGACTCTGTTGACTCCTTCCTGCGTGACCTCATCAGAAGAGTGACGGCATTGGTCGTTTCTTCAAAACACACGAACGCCACTTATGTTTACAGTATGTTTTCCTGACTAGCCACTTCTTCTAGTCATACGGATAATGACTGAAGCAAAAATGGCGTAAAACCTCTTCAAGAGGTCGGTGTGGAGAGTTGGGGCGTATAAAGTGTCTGAATATGACAGCAGAGACTTATGTTCTCATCGCTCATACCAACAGTGAATTGGATAGAAATACATGAAACTTGAAATAGGTTACAAACCAAAAGAGAATAATCGCCCAAGTCCGTAATTCCTCAGTTCCACCCAAACTTTTATTGTCTTTCATTGTTGTGGTTTCATGACTCACAGCTCTACTGTTTTGATTTACTGCCACCGCTCTCATCAACCATTCCAGTCGCATTGGACAACTTTTTTCAGCAAACAAGGTCTGATGAATTTACCCACTGTACGCCATACCTCCAGCACCAAACAGCAAAGTTAGTGGCTAGCTGGTGAACATAGTCGAGCATTTAGCATCTAAAGAGCCAACAGAGCCAAAAGGAGACTTTGAATTTTCACTTGCATTCATGGATCCAATTGAAAGCCGTGTTGCTTCGTGTTTGCATTTGCCATATCAACGTTACGAGGTGAAAACATACTGTAAGCTGTTTACAGTTTGTTGAGCTGTCCCGAAATGGCCAAAGAAATCAGTGGATGTATGACCAAGTAGTTTTAGATTTAGACTCAGAAAACACTCACAATAATAGTTTTGCAAGTCGCTGACAAACGACCGTTCACTTTATTTTGTCGCTAGTTGTCCTGCACATGTGATTGAGCCATTTCCTCTGGATTGTCCACATAGATCTGGATGAGCCAAATGGTGCAGAGGAAAGCATGTCAATGTACCTACACCATCCAGAAAGAAGAGAAACCGCCTCAGCTCTAAAAGGAAACCCCTGTGCGTTAAAAGAGACCTACAGTCTATTAAGAACACTTTAGTCGTCGTGTTTGATCCATAATCGCTTGAGATTATGGAGCTTTACTATGTTTTTCCCCCAGTGACGGACTCTAATTGTTTGAGAGAAACACCCAAAAACAAAAAAGCTAAAACTTGTCTTCAGCTTCAAAAGGGAAGTTAGTCATCCCTCCCTCTGAATTACAGCCGCTTCCTGATCCGTCCAAGAACCTTTCCACACCAGAGTGGGAAATTCCAACGAAAACCGTCACAGCAGGGAAGGGGCGTCGGGCCTTTTGCAGCGCGGAGTTGTACGTGTGTGTGTGTGTATGTGAGTGTGTGTGATGAAATCTAAAAACAAGCTTAAACAGACCCCAATTCTACGGCTCCCAACCATAACCCCTTAAAAGTGTTCATAAAATTTAAGAAGGAGCTGTTTTTTAAATGAGAAAAACATCACCCAAAGAAAACTGTGAGTGATGGAGGTGGGGGGGGGGGGGCTGTGCCATATTGTAGTTCCTTGAACGTATCTTGCAACGAGCAGATGTGTGAGTGGGCGAGCACAAGAGGAGAAACTGAAAAGAAATTGTGAAAAAAAGACAAAACAATAATAGTTATTTTCGGGCCCTTCTTTCCTCGCCAGCTCCTTTTTAGCAAAGCTTTTTTCGCCCCGAGTGTTTTATAGCTCGACGGCTGCCAAAGGTTCTTGGCCTGCTTTACAATGAAGCTGAACAGAACCGGACTCAACAGGCATCCTGGGAGCAGAACAACACATCAGGTCCAATTAAGATCAGTGGGCGGAACTTATTGTAACCTGCGACACGCTCACACCCCCCGGTACCGCAGACAACAGAAAGAGGGGCTTTGTGAAACGCTTTGGCCCGGCACGCTAACGGAAAGTGAACCTCGTCAAAATGGTTCAGTCTGTGTGGATGCCCAGAGGGGGGTCGTAAAATGTGATTGGTGGTTGTGGGGGGAAAGGTTGGAGGTCGGGGGGGGGGGGGTCGCAAACACTGTGTTTGTGGGTTAGCCCGTCTATGTTCCCCAGTTGGAACATTCAACGCGCTTGACCTCCGTGTCTGCAGGCCTGCAAACCGAGACTAATCAAGCCAATTCACAGCCTACGAGACCCATGGGAAATGGAGTTGGAACTGTAATAAAAGATTACATGAATAAAACAACTGTCCTGTCTTTATCGCGGCCCTTCAGCTACTAAGAGGGTCATCTTTAAATACTGCAGTAGCATTCACACTGTTTTCAACAGTACGTTCTGTTCTCTGTTCCTCCTACAGAAAAAAAGTATTGCTGAGGAATTAAGATATTATGAGAGAGTCTCATGTCAGTCTTTTCTGTCCGCAATGAAAACAGAAACAAAACCAGGCTTACAAACAACAGAGACATTGCCCTGAACTGGGATACACCTGCACAAACTAAATATACTCGCATATACTTATGTGCATGAACGCACTGAACGAGCTCATGATTTTGGAGAACGGTGAATTGAACGTATCAGTTCGCAACTAATCTGCATGTTCATCACATTCACATTCCCACAGGACTGCCGTTGTGCATACGGGAGCGTAGATGTTCCCCGGCGAGGACGCGGAGGACTCTTCTGTGCCCTCGATCCCGGTCTTGGAATGCACAACTTAAATGCCGTGGCATAAGAACAGCTAAAAAGAAAAGTGAAATAGTTCATTTTAATTTGCACAACAGCGATTATAGGAGGCAAGATTATGGCCACTGGCACTTTTTTCTCCCCCTATTAGTGTGGCATCTAAGAAGATACTTCAAACAGATTCGTCCCCACTGGAGAGTGGAGACTTGACGATGACTTTGTTTTATGTCATTTTCCATCTCTCTCCACTAATGTCCTGTCCTCTCTCTACTGCGAGCATTCCCTCAAAATAACTAGTTTTACAATAGTTTGTAGCAAACGTTACTCAACCGAGTAAGAGGAATGAGATGCATCAGGCTTTGGCTACACAGACAATTATTAATAAAATAGATTGTTGGTTTCTGTCTTTTAATGAGATTTATTGATCACAATAACTACATAGAATATCTCAACCTTCATCCTGAACTGGTGAATTTGGGGTTTTGATTAAACATTGAAAAGGTCAAAGCATTCAAGTCGGTATTCACAGATAACTTTACGTACATTTCAGGGGGCGTCATGTTTCTTACACCCTGTATTTGCTATTATGTTCTTATACAAGCACAAGTACTTTCTTTGTAGACAGAGTTTGCCACGTACGCATCACACACCTGCATATGCATTTAATGCTGGTATTAATGAGATTGCTGCACTTCTCTCATGCAGGCAGACGCTCCGCCGAGTGCACACGTACTCGTCTGTATTGCCCTCCCCGTTCTAAAAGAGTGATGTCTTTATCACGGGCAGAGAGGTGGAGCGAATGGAAAGAGAACAGAGAAAATATGACAATGCTCACATGAAAGGGAGGCCTTTCAAACTCAGGGGAGACATGAAAGACTCCCTCTCCTCCCCTCGCTCTCTTCTCTACCTCCTTTTGTTCCCTCTCTATCTCTCCTCCTCCCTCTCTTCCCCGTCCTTCCCCTCGCTCTCGTAATTGTACATTCAGACTCAAACTGTGAATGCTAACAAGGCTTTTAGCCACACTGAATTAATGTATCCAGTGCATTTCACTAATGTGCTACCTTTCAAATGTCACCTTTTATGTTGTTATGCCGTGAATACATCTCAGCTACTGTGCATGGATTTTTGAGTTGTTCGGCTCAAATTGCCTTCGGCTGCTTTGCAAAGTTCATACGGTGATAAGACATCTTGTTCCGTTGCTGCTGGTAGTGGCTACAGCAGACTGGTCCTCATTACGTCTGTGCGCTACGCACTAACTTGTATCAACTGTAAATAAGCTGCCAATTTCTGTCTGAAGATGCAACATTATTTCCTTCGAGCACATTTTCAAAAAGTCCTGTCTGTCTGTCTAGGTTTTATACTTGTGTATCGGTAATATTTCTTCAGTGGTTTTATATCTATAATATTTTATCTATGTAAATGAGGTGGACAAGGTGTTTATTTAGAAAAACCATTGAACACATTTCAATGCAACGCCACCACAAAGTAGAGTCTCAAAACAACACACAAACAACTAAAGCAGCAAAACGTTTCTATTGCATTGCATCATTAAAATGTTTCTGTACCTGGTCACTAAAGACACATTGTGAAGTGAGGGAATGGAGAATGTTACTTAAAGCTACTAGGAGGAACTTTCCGTTGTGTTGCTTTTGGCGGTCCCTGTGGACAAAAGCGGTAGTGTTTCCGAGCACCAGAGTCTCTTTAGAAAACCTCTCATTTTACTGCAGCAGGGTCTGACTCTGCCCAGCGGAGTCCTGCTTCTGCTTCTCCCGTGCCTCCCTTCCCTCCAGTGGGCCCAGTAATAGGGCCTAGGTCTCCAGCAGCGAGGTGAAGCTCCTTCACTCGCATTTTGATGCTTCTAGTCGGTTTTCTCTTCTGTTTTCTGCACGTTAACAGTTGAGCTCTGAGTGCTGCTACAACTAAAACAACCTACACTCAACGCTGTACCTGAACACAACCTGTGTAGACACAGACAAAGAGCAGAAGCTGCTGCCGTGTCTCACTAGGTGAGAAAAGAGTAATGGCAGGAAGCCACACCCGTTTGGCACCTGAGTCCACCTGTTGGGGAAACGTTGACGCCCTCAGGGCTTCACGTGATGAGTTCAAGGGTCAGAACGAGCTAATGAGAGAGTAGAAGGTCATATAGGTGGAAAAAAAAAAGGGCTCCTGATGAAGATGTTGTTTCTGTTTTGCTGAGATTGTATGTGCATGTGTGGGAATATGCACCGTCAGGTTAGGATTTAATCAAAAAGTAAAACTCAGAAAAGGAGAAAATGAGACGGAGACAGCGACTGTTTCGACATTTTTGTACTGAGAGGTGAGCTGGGAAAAAGATGAAGGCCGGGGGAAAAAAAAGAAAAAGCATGTTTTAATCTTTTGATCCCTTCACTTCCCATCAGGTCTCATATCAAACAAATTACCCAGAACGCACCCCTGCACACATCAGTCTCATTACCCATCTCCCCCTACTCGGAGACACTGGGTAAATAGCACTGTCTGTGGGGAGTCGGAGAATCAACAACATAATGAGACTGCTGATGATGAGCTCCGTGTTTGTGTGCATGTGTGTGTGCATGTGCGTGTGTGTGTGTGTGTGTGTGTGTGTGCATGTTGTTTAAGTGCTTTGCTAGGAATTTACTTGCTCGGATCAGAGTTTGATTTAGCCCTGACTCGAGAGAGCTCGTACGAACTTACGATGGCATGAGAAACGCACTGCAGGAAAATATCAAGAAGAAAAACCATTCATTTATTCCTAACTTGTTTGTCAGTCGTAACAGAAGCCATGTGGCAGAGTTGCATGAGATATTTGGGCGGTTTGAGATCTCGTATTTGATGGGGACCATGGACCCTGCAGCCTAAGATTTGAACTGTTGGATTCTTGTATTATGTCGTATTTTTGTCAGAGGGAAGGATAAATTAGGTTTTTGATGTGACAGTGAAGAAAACTATGCAAACTTCGAAAATCTCTCAAAAACAAAGGAGGATTTGGTGCATTTCCTGCATCTGGATTAAAGTAAACATGCAGCTTTTGGATTTATCTGTTCTAAATTCCTCCAAAATCTTGTTTCAATTCCTACAAAACCGTTTCTTACCTTCTTTCCTTGCCTGTGTTTGGTCCCTCCACCTCCATTCTATCAACATTCTATCCAACATCCATCATTTTTAAAGTTTCAAGTCACAACCCCTTTACAATCTACACCATTCTCCATTGTACTCCCACACAAGCCAGTCATTGTCTCTGTGACACAGCGACAAGGGGACCTCGATGTCAACACCAACAGCATGGCAGCGGATCATTATGTCTGGCCACAGGGGTTGGTCAAAGGGGAAAGGTCAGAGGTTGGGGAACAGTCGCCATTAAAAGGAGCCTCCTCTGTCAACACGTTTGTATATAGCAGGAAGCGTTTCCCATCAGTACTCCCATCACTTTGTCATGTCATGTGGCGCACGGAGCGCATGCTAACCATATGGAGAGAAAATGAATGGGAATGGAATGATGATGATGGAAATGAAACACAGTACATACTGTACACTGCTTCCTCTAATCGTACTTGTTTGCCACACAACACCTGATACATTTCACTTAAAAGATATACTTATTAAATCTCTATATTTTCTTTGAACATAATTACATGATCATCATCAGCAGTTGCAGCTCGCCCAGTTGTTGTGGAGATCTAAATGTTGGAATTTCAGGATTTGTCATTCATGTTGGCTTGAAAGTTGAGCCTGGCACTTCATTTTGGAAACAGCACCTGACAAAACAATCTCCACTCAAGGTCCACTAACTCACTTGGAAATGATCGACCATTTTACAGTCATCGTCGACGATTGATATTTCTTCCGTTGTCATGGCAGTTTCCATTTTTCTGAGCACATTTAGGTCCACGGTGGTCCGTGGGCGGAGCAGACACGGGGACGGCGTTATAAGCTACCGCTGAAACTACAGTTGTGCCTATTGCTTCATTGAGGGACAGTGAGTGATGTCATACGAGTGCATGACTGAGAGCAGTGTAGCAGAGAGCTGGTGATACAACACAGTCCCAGAGTTTGTGAAATAGTCACGAAAAGGCATTTTATTGGCTTCATGCTGAGCAGCAGAAATTGTCCATTTCTTTCTTGTCGCTTGGCAGAATTTACATACATACGACATTATGCTGCAAAACACAAGTTAGGCGGCAAAACCCTTCAGTTAGGTTTAGGAATACATCATGGTTGGACCTAAAATAACAATGCAGGGTTGGATTTAGGCAACAAAATCACTTTGTTAGGTTCAGAAAAACTGTCACAAACACGTTTGAACATAGGTGTCGAACACCAGTCTCGTGGTCAAAAGTCCTGTTTTTGTTGGACCCATCCACCTCCTGCCCCCCATAAGTGGTCTTTCTTCATAATGAATAATTAATGTGGTTAACTTGTGTGTCCACCACAAAAAAAGGATCCTACTTGACTTTCCACTGCGTGCCTCAGAACAAAACAAACCAATAGATTATGTTTCATTACTATTTCACGAATTAACATGATCCGGGGGCTGGGGGTGGTGGTAAAGTGAGGAGAGACCACTGAGACTCAGACTGACGGTGGTAGACAGAGTGAGGAGGGAGAGGAGCGAAAGTGATAACCTTGTCTCTCGTTCATTGCTGTCTGCTCAGTGATTTAATTTGGTCGCGCCGTCACACCTGAGCTAAAGCTCATCCATCACAGGTGCAGCAAGATCCCGCCGTCGCTCGCTGTCCTCTTCCCTCCCAACATCCTTCCATTCCTATATTTCTCTGTCCCCTCCCTCCCATTCCTACCTGCTTTTGAAGGCTCTCTCTAAACGGCTATCTGTCCAGATTGGTCTTAAATATGCTCTCTCCATCTCACTCTTTCTGGTTCTGTTCGGCCGCTGTCTCTCCGTCCCTCTCTGCTGTACACCTCTACTCAAGACAAAAGTAGGTTCCTCTGGTTCTTCGGTTGGAGTTGTGGCTCTTTATACAAGAGTCATTGTTTGAGATCTTATAAATAAATCTACAGAATCACGCAGCTCAGCCTGAGGAAGTGGATAAATGTGTCAAATCAAATCAAAAGATGGATTAAGTAAGGTTAAAGAGAGTGCAATGGAAATTCGTAATACTCATGTGTTAGTTCTCCAGAATATAAGAAAGGACCAGCTGCTACAATGTTAGCGTAGCCTAGCACCGATCTACCCGAACTCCATTGAGAAAACCAGCACTTTAAAAGTGATTTGCTTGTCGTCTTGCGGAGAGAACTAACAAAACACGAATTCAGGCTTTTTACAAATTGGCATCATTATGTCGCTATTCCGGCATCTCTTTTATCCGTTTAAAATGTTCGTACAGCTGTAGGAAACCAACCGACGTGTGGCCTGCTAGATGCAGTGAATACAGCTCGCCCCCGGATGATGTTATGAACCCAGACATGAGTGGATATGTGACTTCCACAACATGTACAAAGCAGCAATAGTGGTCATTTCTTCAAAGCGTTGCCCTTCTGGTTGCGTCCTTTGTTCTTCTGCTTACACAAGTTCACCCCTATGTCAATTTGGTACAGTCCGGTGCACCCAGCAGGCCTTCTGGCTCAGCCTGGTCCAAACTAATCAACGTATCTCCCCCCCCCTCTCCAACCACCACACAGGACCCTGCACACCTGAGCTCTGCCAACTTGGCACAGGAACACACTCGATTGCATTCAAGCAGATTTATGACCGTGCAAACAGTGCACAGCCTGTTGGTGCGGTGAAAAGAGTATCAAGCCCATGAGTGTTTACATGTGGCTCAGATATCCTCAGTAGGAGGAAAACATGACGGAAATCCTGAAGACCGTTTTGTTGGTCACGGCTTCTAAAAGGGTTTCAGGGAGAGCGGCTAATGAACGGACCTCACATCTACAGTAAAACACATACGTGTGTGTGTGTGTGTTTGACTGTAAATGGCTCACCGTGCCTTCTCCATGTGACATCAACCGGCATCAACACCAGTGACTGGAGCGCTATATTGTGCGTGTGTGTCTGAGGTTAGTTAAACAATATGACTTCATTGTCGACTCCACACACACACACACACACACACACACACACACACACACACACACACAGAATACTAGAAAGAACTAGAAATATCTTCTTTGGGAAAAATAAGACAGATTTACTGCAGTGTTTTCGTTGGCTTTTCAGGCGCAACCGTGACACATTCTGCTCCAGACACATGCTGTGTATTAATCAAACAGACCCACCAGGCTGGAGCTGCAGTTTGCGTTGGGATTTTACTGAGTGTTTGCAAGGTGTCGTGCAAATTGCGACCGTTGTTTTTTTTGCTGAGGAAATTCTCCGCCTCTGAAGACCAGATGCAAATACAGCACAGATGGGATTTACAGTATCCAGAAGGAAGGTTGCTTTAGGGGAAAGTGAACTAAATATAGCTGTAAAATCACTGCATACTGTAACATTTACATAGACGTTTGGCTGCATTTACTTATTAACGTCCATATCAACACCACTCTCACCTCCACCTGCTCCTCCCCCCCCCCCCCCCCTTTCCTCTCTCTCTCCCCTCCCCCCCAGCCTGGTCTCCTGAGTTAGGTTCCAATTACGTTACGAGGGAACATATTTTCTGACAAATTACATTAGTATTTAACCAATCACAAACACATTTAATCATAGTCCTCGTAAGTCAATGTATGGAGGAGGGTGGGTGGATGGATGGACAACAATTTGTAAGTCATTTTGCGTGCAATAAGAACGCCGTTCTTTTTTTTGTGTGTGACCACATGTAGTCTGTACTGACTGCATCCAAACAAACACAGGACTTGCAACCAGGAGACCGGTGTTCCAGACCGGTGTCCCAGAGTGGGTTTGTTTTGAAGTTACGTTAGCGACATTTGTGGCGTGTTAAGTTGTTTCAGTACGTTTTTTTACCTTAGTTGATGTAATTATTTTAGCCCAACCACGTTTTCCTAGAGCTAACAACGTGTTTTTGTTGCCGAAACAATAGCTGCAACCGTTTCACGGTAACAACTTGCCACACGTGAATGTCAGAAATGTGCTAATTATACGCTTTTGCAGGAGATTAGGTTGGTTGAAAAGTAAACACATTTAAAAAGGTCAAAGTGAGTAAATAAAGTATTTATTTTCCTGCAGATCTGTTACCTGAACCCAAATGATCATTGAATATATAATTATTTGAGGCAGCTTGCTTAGTGAGTGTTAAACACATTATGGACAGCACATGTGAAAAGAGGCATTGCTATTGATGAAATGCCTGGAAGCCTTTGATCAATCCATTAACCAGTCAACTCTCAGTCCTCAGAGCCGCCCCGACGCATGTACAGAGCTAAGTGATTCTTAATTAGCAAATACTCTCCAGGCGTACACAACACAGAACCTGTGTGTGTGTGTGTGTGTGGGGGGGGGGGGGGGGTTACGCGTATGCATGTGCATTTGTGGCAGCAGCAGCAGCAGCAGCAGCAGCAGTAGGTGACTGTGTTTGTGTATGTGTGTGTGTCTTTAAATAGAGTTGGCAGGCTACATGGTGGGCTGGCTGGCAGGATCGTGACCCGTTGGTCCCGGAGGAGAGAGAACCTGGCAGAGAGAAGAGTCTCTCTCCTCCCAGGCCCACTCATGTTCCTGAGAAACAGCTCAATAATACAAGAACAACTCTGCCTCTCTATGAACCTGCTATTCAATCAGGACAATGTGCTTTCAAATCAATTCATTTTAAGTTGCAAAAATACTCCTTGTGTGTTTTACAGCTCGTTGGATGCGACATGGGAATTTGCAGAGAACACACTTCCTGAATTCGCAAATAAAGACACAGCGAAGCCCTTCATCTAGGAAAGGAAAAACAAACATCTACAAATACAGAGAAAAAGAGACATCTTCAGTTCAGCACGCTGACTGAGGTCGTGCTGGTTTTCCACCACACTTAAACCGAGGCAATGGGATTTTGGGACTGGAATTAGACTTTCATCCGGAGGGGACAGTGGGATGTTTTTTTTTTTTTTAAACCCAACCATGTCTTTTTATTCGCTTCTTCTTCTTTTCGCAGGTGAAGGTGGAGGGTGAGTTGAAAGAGATGTTAGTGTCGCAGTAAGTAAAAAAAGAACCCCACGCTCCTTCCCTCTCTTCTTTTTTTCCCTCATTCTCTCTCTTTTTCCCACCCCACACACACCTACTTTATCCCCGTAGACGAGGGCCTCAGATAACCCCGCATCACCACTTCAAAGAGGAGATGAGAGGAAGATGGATAGAGGGGAGGCGGGAGGAGGTGGAGTGGGAGAATCTCGGGGAGGCGGATCAACACAGGTAGAGGTCACAGAAAGAGAGGGGGGGAGAAAAAATAAATAAAAAGGAGGGAGCACAAGTGGAAGAGATGTGAACACCTTAGCAGGATTGAGATACCTCTCTACTATCCCGGTGTGTCTCCCTTAATCTCTCAGTGAGTGTCTCCTTTTTCTCCCGCTCTCCTACACACACACACACACAGCTTGCATGTCCACATTTTTTTTTTTTTTCTCTGATATCAGAGCGAAGAGTTCAATTAGCCGAAGCTGTCAGGACCCTCCATTTCTGCTCTCTCCTCTCTTCAGACGAAGAGAATAAAGCTGTCCACGAGAAGCAGGGACATCAAAGCCCTTGTATTCAGTAAGAGGTTGCACTTCACTATGATGTGTGTGTTGTGTGTGTGTGTGTTCATGAGATCAGTCACCAGCCTCACTGACCCATGTTCCAGCAAGAAAAGGCGAAAGATAATTAAACGAGACATGTTCACGTTTTGCTTCCTGCTGAGGGGGATTTTGGCTCCCGTGTGCTCACCCAATATATGCATCCTAACACATCGTTTTTGTCTCATTCCCTTCCACCGTTTGGTAAACCTTAATCTCACGTGCGCTCTTTAAGACGCTATATTAAGGTCGCACGTGGGAGCAGGTGTGTGGAGAACGAGGAGGGTGACAGAGCAGGAGAGAGAGAGAGCGAGAGCGAGAGAGAGAATCAGACCAACAATGCTGCTCCAGTGTCATGGGAAGAATACAGGAGGTGAAAGGTTGGAGACGCTGGTAAAATGAGAGTGGGATAAGGAGGGATGAAGAACAGGACAAGACAGAGGGAGGGAGGGTTGGGAGAAAAGAATGAGCTTTAGAGTATTTAGACTAAAATAAATCATATTCTCTTCTGATATATTTCTTAAATCCGACCGCTCAAAGCGCTTTAACACTACATGTCATTCATCCATTCATACACCGATGGCACAGCCTTAAGGAGCTTCGGGGTTCGGTGTCTCGCCCAAGGACACGTCGACGTGGACCAGCCAGGGATCTTCTGATTGAAGGACCACCCGCTCTTTGACTGAGCCACAGTCGTCCTCCAGCGTACAGACCGGTAAATGATATTTTCCACATTTCAAACGTTTGACAGACTCAAGATCATAACTGGACCGCAGACCTGGCCTGCAGTGCCAGCACTCGCCACGCCTAAAGGACAGATTAAGTGGTTTTGCACCAGAAAACTTTAAAAAGAACTGCTGAAGAATCAGGTCGATAAGTAGAAGTAGTGCAAAATAAAAAGAACATTTATTAAGAACAATGTGACAAACAAAACTCAAAAATGAAAATTTCGCTAGAAGCAAATGAAACTGAAATAAAAGAACACCAAACTAAATAAATCTGCAGCCTCACAACACGCTGCCAAATCCTCTCTTCCCTTTACTCCAATGAACTTCTCAGACTGGAACCGACCACCTGCACAGGTGATAGGGGGGTCGACGCAGAGCAGACATCCAAATCACTCCAAATAATTAAATTTCCATTAATGCAAAGTGGCTAAATCACTGCTGACATCACAATTAATCTATGGCTAATCCTTATATATGTAAATGAGTTCACCAAATATTACAGAATATAATTTTCTGCAAACCTATCTTACTTTCCCCCTCCATGTTAACAGAGCCCTGCCGCTCCCTGCTTAACGGACATAATGAGGTGAACCTGTCGGCACTTTCCTTGATTGAGCTGCTGAGCAGCTGATCCACCTCAACATCAAGGTAGATCAGCAACTTCACAAAATCCTGTGAATCCTTAAAACACCATTAAAATGAACTGAAATGTACAATTCAGCAGACAGGAGAACACTGGTAATGTTTGGTAATAGTGCAAAGGGAGAAAGGCAACCGTCCAAATATTTCTGTTAACAAAGAAAATAAAGAAAATAGTGCAGTTAAAAAAAAAAACGTACGAATAAGTCATAAAACTGTTTTTATGGGTATCTACTTTTTAAAATATATTTATACCCGTGCATTGTGATTAAATGTTATTATGTATTACCTTTGTCCAGCTTTGTTGTCCTTGTTTCTACCTGCATGTATATTTCTAAACATTGAGAAACATTGAGTCCTTGGCCAATAAAGCTGATTCTGATTCTAGAATATTACACAACATGTGTGAGAACTGACATGTCACAGCATATACGATTCTAACATTTCTAACAATGCAAGCGCTTCAGAGACATTCGGGTCATAAGTGCCAGCAAAAAGAAGGAAGAAGACGAGTGTCACTGGAGTTCCCAGGGTAACTTAAAACAGTAATTAGAGCTTCGAGGACACCCCTAACCTTCACAAATATAAATAAAGAATGGAATCAAAACCCAGTACTGGCACCCGTATTTGTTCCACCGGTCTATCCAAGAATATTCAACATGGAGAGTTGAACCCGGTGTGTGTAGGATGTGGTCATGGTAAGGACCACTGCAGCTCCGCCAGAGCAAGACAAACACACGGCCGCGGACTGAGATGAAAAATGTGTGCAGCCATCGTCACACTAGGGGTCCAAGTCCTGCACCCGGTTCTTGTCTCTGATCTAAGGCCCAGGAGAGGCCTTGGCAGTGTGTGTGTGTGTGAGTGTGTGTGTAGCATAGAAAAGCTGCTGATGCGGTTGAAACAATGACAGGTTTGTTGCTCTTACAACATTTCCCCCCCTCCGTACACCCTAGTGGTAGTTTTCTCGCAGTGCGAAGACACACTACACACACACAACATCCACATTGTTGTGCGTACACACACATGTTGCCTATACAAACACAGTCACACACACACACCCTCTGATCCCCGTAAACCATGTAAACCACAAGAGGCAGCTGTCATTATGCTCCCCGAGGAGCTCACAGGGTGTAATTTAAAAAGATAAGAGGACAAATTAGCTGAGAATTCATTATGTGTTTATATTCGGTGAGTGGGCATTCATGGGAAGGTTTTTTTGATCGGCTGCACTGGGAAATGTCTTCCATGTAGAGTTTTCTTAAAGGATCATTTGATCCAAAAAGGCATTTGTTTAACTCCAAAACATGTGAACACCAATTGGATTCGCGCTCACATTCGTTAACATATTTTGCGCGCATACGTATAGTTCCACTCATGTACGGGGGGTTTGTTATGATTTCCCGTTTCTAGGAGAGGCAAACGGCTAAACCCGATCCTCTGTGGAAAATCAACAACGCGGGTGGAAAAAAGGTGCAGACACCAAACAATCTGTGTTTACATCAATGTTTGCTCGTTGACTTCCATTTTGTTTGCTTTCTCTGCTGGCCTGTGGAGCATTCGCGTGGGGGTTGCACTTGGCAGATCGGATATTTGTGTGTGTGCGTGTGTAGACATAGAGTTGGGGGTAGAAAGGGCAGATGTTGGGATTAAATGAGTGGGGAGATTTTGAGCTGGGAGAGTTAAGCTGCACATAAAGAACGAAGAGTTTCTTCTATTTTTTTCCAAAAGGGATTTTGGTCAGGGTGGTGGTTCTACTTGTAATGACTCACAGAAACCTCTCCTTCTTTATAATGACGGAACAAGCCTACAAAGTAGAATAAAGGCTATTTTTTAATACCATTGATCTACATAGCATGGTCATGAATTGACTGATTTTCTTGGCTACTAGGGGGCAGCAAAAAAAAAGAAAAGCCACACATACATGTGTTCCCCTTTTAACTAAAAACAGCAAACTATTTACACATCCAGCAGAAGTGGGGCAACAATGTCATTCATTCGGAGTCTTGTTTGTGTCCACAAGTCCAATATTCACTCTTGTTTTAGCTCTGTTTCTGGTCTCCACCAACTCCTTAAGGCTGCTCAATGCTCCGTTATGTCTGGCATATAGCCAAACCCATCTCCACACTTAGATATAGTGCTGTGCCAGCGAACCAGTCTGCAGAAAAATAATACTTTACGTATCACCCTCATATCATGCTTGCAGAAATGAACGATTTAAGGCAACAAAGCTACTTAGTTATGGTCAGAAAATACAAACCACTTCTGCAGCTATACCCCCGTCTGTGGTGTCTATCTATAGGCAATTTAAACAGACATATTTTTAGATAGAATAAGGCAAAATGTTGCGAATACATATGGGTGTATATGAATTTTAGCTACAAAAGGCATCGGGCACGTTGGTGGCCAAAAGAAATGACAGCTTCCTCCTAAGATGACTTCAGTAAATTGCACACAGCAAGATGCTTTTATCAGTATGTCATGACTCACATAGAAGAAGACCAAAGGGAAGGAGGGCAAAAAGAAGTAAAAGCCAGGAGGCAGAAGATGAAACACTGCTGAGTCCAGGTTTCTGTGGATAGAGGGCCACTTACTGCTGTTTCAGAGGCTGTTTGTATTTTGCTCTGGAGATTTGATGTGTCACTTCCAGTGCAACAATGCCCGAATTTTACTTGGACAAATTATTTCAATAACGCGGGAATGGGATGCTCCACACAGCACAAACCAATAAACCAGATACTTTCACAACTATATCTTCCAGTTTCCTGGAACCATATAGGATCATTTCATAAAAAAGTGTGTTTTTTCTGGGGTACGGGTTGGCTGGTTGGGATGTTATTGCATGAGTGAGTGTGTGTGTGTGTGTGTGTGCGAGACCCACAATCCAAAAAAGAAACGATGAGGGGGAACGTGAGACTGGAATGCTAGGTTTCACTTAATCATCTCCTGATGCTAGTGTAAACACTGAATCTGATTTGAGCTAATTGGGTTTGTAGTCAGGGTAAATAGTGTAAAAGGAAACCGCTCGCACATTCAGCACGATCTTTTCCGCACTCGCAGCCACCTCCTCTGTGCACTGCAACTTTATTCGTCTATTTTACCACAAGGACGAAATGTCGAAACCTGTGCCAGGTATGTATTTTTTCTTTTCCTCCCCGCTATTCTTCTGATCCGCTGTTATAAAAAGGCTTTCTTTCCGCTGAAAGTCATATGTAATTTCCATAATGTTGTTTTGTTGGACTGTGACTTTTTCCTGCCCGGATATTTGGGTAATTTGATTCTTGAGAAAATGAGGGTGCAGGGAAGGCAGCGGGAGAAGGGATGATATATTTATTTAAAGAACCCTTTTAATCGATCTGCCTGGCGTTGGTTTTAGAGATATTTCACATTTGTGGTTATGGATCCTCGCTCCCCTCTCCCTTCCTCCCCCCTCCTCCCGCCTTTTTGGCATTCGCAGCGCAGTCTTGAACATTTCTTGCCATCCAGCATCTTGTCACTCACAACTCCTCTCTCTTCCTCTCTCATCATACTCGGTAATGTAGTCACACTGATTGCATTCTACCGCTAATCTAATTCTTCCCTCTTTCAGCTCCCCAGAGACTTCGAGTGGTTTCACGTCACATTCATTTCAAAGCCCCCCCCCACACCACACCACCACCGCCACCACCACCTTCCTCATGACAGCTCATGCTAACTTTGGATTGAAAAGGCCCATAAGCCTCGCCTGCTCTAACCACTCCGATCACATTACCGCCTTCACAAAAACAAAGCTTGCTCCAGCTAACTGCTTAGATCTCATTATAAATCCACAAAAAAAAAAGCTTCAGTGACCCACATCAAAACGCAAAGGAGATCCTGCCCAGCAATTAAGATAACATTTATTCCCAAACTGCAGATTCCCTTTATCGTTTCGCCAATTTCACCACAGCAAAATGTCATTAGCGCAGGCTTCAGAAGCGGTGGCTATCGCTACTTGACACTAATTTGTTGTAGATTAGCTGTCCTCTTCACAAAAGATCCATATGACAAAATATTAAGCCTGCAAACATACAGGAAAAGAACCTTTACAGGGAATCAAGAAACATCTTTGATCAGGGACTTCAAATCCCATGGTGCATTGCAAATCCCCGCGCTAGAATGATCAATGGCTCCCCAGGTCATTCGGGTCAAAAGGTCTCTGACTGGACTTGTTCGGGGTCAGTGTCCCTTTGAGCTAAAGAGACAGGCGAGACAAAACAAGGCTTTCTCTCTGCCTTTGAAAAAAGGAAAAAAAAGGAAAAACGGCGTCTCCAAGACATAACAAATCAATCTTTTTCCTTCTAGCGAGAGATCAAGATTGATTATCTGGATGCGCACAAGCCTTCGTGTTTTTTCAAGTCTGAAATGGAAAGGATAAACAATTCATAAAATTCAATAGTTTTCAAAAATGTATACAAAGAAAAGAGCACTTTTCCTTTCAAAGAAGGCGAGACGTATAGTTACTGCGTGTCCTTGCACGTGTTTGCTGTCTCTTGCCTTTTGAAAACCAAACTTCCACCACACAAGTCTCTGCTGTTGGAACAACTCCAGGAAATGCCCCTTCCAGCCACCGTCTGCTTCTACATATGTGAAGGTCATTATTCCATCTCTCACATCAAACTCTCGCTCCCTTCCCCGTTGCTCTTATTCTCCATTGTTCGGTAAATAGCAGGCAGCTGACGGCGGTGTCAAAAGACAGAGAGGCGTAAACACAGACACATTGATCGCACAGAGCTCCCCATTTCTCCCACTTTCCCCCTTCTCGAATGATTGGATGTAAATGAATCACACGCGCACACACACACACAATGATCTCCCCTCACAGCGGGAGGAGTGATGGTGTTTGCGATGGTTCCGCGATGGAGCTGATTGTTAATACGCGGAGGCAGCGGGAGCGTGCGTCGCCATGTTATCACTGTTTTTGTTGCAATCATTTAAATCACTCGAGGTGTTCGGGATTCTCCGCATCTGCTCTGCCAAATCAAGCTTCATAACTGGACCTGCAATTGTAGTCGGAGAACAACAAGCAAAGGATGAGTCGTCGTTATCTACCTGAGTTTGTGATAACATGTGCGCATCAAGCCCGTGTTCATCTCAGTGTGTTAGTTAGCCAAAAATATGCCGAACAAAGTGTGTTCCATGGGAGCTTGAGAGCCACCTGCTTAGTTTTTTTTTTGCATATCAGGTATATCCATTAGTAAGCTTGTTATTTTTCTTCTTTTTTTTTGTGCCTTTGTGTTTGTGTGGGCACATTTGCTCATTGTTGGGCGCGTTGCCCGCCCGATGCCACAGGTAGCCGTGTGCTCAGTGGAGTGTGAGTCGCTACACCTGTTCTCCCCTCAGGGAGGCGCTGTCCACGGCCAGCTGGCAGAGCGGACTCGGGACAGAGGATCGGACAGATTGGATAAGCGGTGGGACGTCGGGACGGGCAGAAGACATGGCTGAAGGTGAGGGCTAAAATAGAGGGAATAGGAAAAGTACAGAGGGGAAGAAAAAAAAGGGTAAGAGCGAGGTGGATGATGGATTACGCAGCGAGCTTTGTCAGGACATTGAGGGCACGTGAAGGACAAATATGAGGAACAATATTATGATAAGGGACTTTGTGCTTGAAGAAGCATGATCCAACCATGTAAATTGATTCATGGAGATTTAATAATATTTACATCATAATTTAAAACATGTATATTGAACAGAATTAAATATTAATGGTATTGTCACCACAATGGGGCTATCTTACACGGCATGAACCAACCTGATCTCATGGGTGGTTGTAGATAAACACTTTATTGCAAAAAAGCAAGAAGGTTATTCTTATCTCACGCTAAAATGTCCGACAAAAATTGCCGTGTCCTTCCTCAGCCATGTGGTGGGAAGAACATGTCGCTGGAGAAAATTATATTCTAGAACATTCTCTTTTGTAACATCAAAATGTTCTATTTCTATTCTCTTCTGGAATGTTCTATTCTAGAAGAGAATCTAGAATAGAACATTCCATTTCTAAGTCCCGGGAACATAATGTTACGTTAGATCAGGGAATATTCTACTCCAGAACAGAATGTTCTAGAAGGCATAATTGCATTCAATGTGTCAGTCGTTGTAGGAGAGCTGAAGGATGAAATATATTCTAAAACCGAGTTCTCTGCAGGAAGAAAATGTTCTACCCCAGAGTAAAACAATCTAATATATTAATTCATAGGATGAAAAATGTATACATAATTCCATTGTAGAATATTCTATTTTATTCAATTCTAGATTAGAACATTACGCAGTAGGCGGTGACGTTCAGAAACACATGATGTGACCTCCTCTCTTACCGTCCATCAATGCCCCGTTTCTGACCTGTAGTTGTAGCACCCACACTGATGTGTGGGGAGTCCAGTCATTTCCAAAATGTCACATCACAGTGGTGAGATGCCTCACTACGAGTCACCAAAACGGAATTTTTTAGCAAAAGTACGGGATAATTAATGAATGTCTTCTTACCTTGTGGTAACTGAATCAGCTGTATGAGCAGACTCTCACACTGAACAGCATGTCGTCATGATAACATAACCTGTTTTCTGTCTTAGCTTGTAGCTAAAATATTTATCTCTATTCCCTTCTTTTACACTTCATTTCACTGTCTGTAACTTCATCTCTCCCACTTTCTGTCTCTTGGGTCTAGTTAGGATGTGTGTGTGTGTGTGTGTGTGTGTGTGTGTGTGTGTGTGTGTGTGTGTTACTCTATGCGTGTGTCAGCTTCCCTCTGTCCTGCCTCCAGGCTGAAGTGTCAGACAGAGAAGTGAGATGTCTCTCTCTCTCCCTCCATGTGCAGTTGTTAGCTGAAATACTGCTACGCTGCTGCAAACAGCCGGGAGGGTAAGCCAATACGCACATATGCACACATACAGATGCATAGGTAATGTATGACACAAACAATGTACTGTATGAGTACACTGTATACATGTTAAATATACACACACCTAGGAAAACACACACACACACACATACACATATCTCATATCTCATTAGTTGGCAGCTCCTTCAGCAGGGAACATATGTTGAGCTTACTGGGCTCACTGGGACACACACACACACACACACAGTCGTGTCTCCATCACTGTAGAGGATATTACATTAACTTACATTCCTTTACTGGAGACAAACCCTTACTATAACCACTTTATGACCAATCCTAAACCTTAAACTAAACCCGACTTTAAACCAAGTCTTCACCTTTTTAATGATTTACATTACAGGGACTTGCATTATGTCCCCAAAAGGAAACACGGTCCCCACAATGTGACTGTGTAAACATATTTATGTCCCCACAACATTGAATAATACACACATACACACACACACACACACACACACACACACACACACACACACACACACTCTTCCCTCAAGCTCTATAAAAATCTATTTCCTTTTCTCTTATTCTTTTTATACCTCTCAGACTTTCACACACAAACACACACAGAGTTGTGTTTTCATGACTACTAAAATAACATTGACTTACATTAATTTCCTGCAGACTTGTCCTAACCATAACCGCCACCAGCCTAATCCTAATCCTTATCCTAACCTAAACCTAACCCTAACCATTCCTTAATCTTAAACCAAGTCTTCACCCTTAAATGTAATTATGTACAATATGGGGATATGCAATTGTCCCCATCCCTAACCCCCACCCAAAAGAAAGGCGGTCCCCACAATGCAACTGTGTACTCAGATTTATGTCCCCACAAGATGGGTAAAACGCACACTCCTCATCTGCAATCCATCCTCTGAGAATAAAGCAGCACGCTGCAGGATGGAGGGTAAGACAGGAAAACAGAGCGAGAGCTGAAAGTGATTGTGGGTAAAAGATAGATGTAGGCTGAGAGCTAGTGAAAGTGGAGAAGAGAGGGACGAAAGGTGGAGGAATGGCAGCGTTGGGAAGAGAACGAGACGGTGAAAGTGGTGAGAGGGTGGAGGAATTTGAGTGAGCGGGGCCAAGAGGGTGCAGAGCAGAAAAAGCAAGGTTTGAGAGGAATCGGAGAGGGATGGAGAGAACAAAATAATGTGTGCCAAGTACCTCAGAAATGAACTCCCAGGCACAGAAAGAGCCAGACTCTCTCCACACACACACACACACACACACACACACACACACACACACACACACACACACACACACACACACACACACACATTTTGAAATAGAGGCGAACTCAGTCCTGCGTTTGAACCAGCGGCTACACCCGATGTAGACCATTCCCGAACACTTTTGAATTAGCTCCCCGCTCTCCTCTCCCTAGAAAAGAAAAGCGTGAAATTGACCAAGTCAAAGCTGCGGCCTGAGCAAAGCGGATTTTTTTTTCTGCCATTGTACCAGCGGCGGTATCTCTCCAATGTGATTCTGCTGTTGTGATGTGGGACTGAGTTTTGTGTTTCACCCTTGAAATTCGAAAATGCTTTTGTTTCATTTTGGGATCATGCTTTTTTTGGGGGGCGGGGGGTTTAAAAAGTTAAAAGGATGTGTTTCATGTGAAAGTGGGTTCACTTTGCGCCAGAAACACTCCACGAAAATAAGTAGAATTCCTTGTTTTTAACCCATAATTCAACCGGGCCCTCAGACCTTAATGCAACGACATAGGGAGTTTGTCATTGCCTTCCCAAATGGGTGTTTTCGATTTGCAAAGTTTTGCCGGAGCTTTCAGCCACATCATGTGGCCTTCACCGGCGCGTGGAGTTTGCTCACATCCAAAAACCATCCATGAGCATTGATAACCGCCTGCGATCACATGACTGAAATTCCAAATATACTTGCATCATATGAACAACTGAACCGTCTCCGTGGAAAATAGAGCAAACGTCATCGGCTGATGAAGGCTACGAGTTGTGGCTGAAAGCACAGGAAAATAACCAAGTAAGTGGACCTTTTAGCATTTTTAGTTTACAGAATTATCTGTAAAATTCCCCCAATATCTCCCTGGATGTTTCTTGTCCACATGTATTCACGGTATGTGCTGTATGTGTCTGTTCACCACACCAGCTCCCAGCTGCACATCCACACTGCGTGCACCTGTGGGTGGATAGATACACCCGTGATGTCACAACATGATATTTAGCTCTTAAACACCCTGGTTCTGTGCATCGCTACTCTTCCTCCCCTCCTCCGTCCGACACTGTTCTGGTTCCGTTTGGACGCGATGAAGGGCAACTCAAAACAGCTTCATCTGCAGCGCGGCGGGGGCGGAGTCTGTGAGAAATGTGGCAGTGTTGTTTTTTTTTAGGACCCACAGGAAAGCTGAACAGAAGAGAACCAAAACCAGACGTGCTCACGAGAGAAACCGGTGGAAGGGAACCGGACTCTGCCTCTCGGAGAGGTATGCATGTGTTAAAAAACATCGGCTCTGTTATGCTTTTGCTGCATTAAGACCTGCTGCTTTGGCAATGCACACACACACACTCGCACACACAGACACACACACACACATGCTCCGACTCACTCTCCTCAATGCGTATGGTTCGCATTGGTTCTGCTGCTGGCTTTTGTAAACAGCGCTAACCGCTTGTGTATGTCTGAGTCCTGCAAGTTCTCAGACTTCTGAATGAAAGGCCACCTCTATCTCTCTCTCTGTTTCTCCCTCTCTCTCTCCCTCTGTCTCTGTGTCGCTCTCTCTCTCGTTGCTGCCCTCTGACCTGTTTTACCGTACGGGCTGTCACAGGCGTGCGCTCTTGTCACGCGTGTTTAGGTAAGTCTGTGACATGTGATCCCTGCAGGCCAAGGGTTACACACATTCACTGTCGTCCGCCGCTGTCGACTGTAAGTCGGTAAGAGGACAAAGAGTGTGTGTGAGTGCCCATTAGTTTTTGGCCTCGCTCACTCCTTGCACTGAATCCCTTCCTAGATGCATCACTTTGTGGAACTTCGTGACAAAAAAAAGAAAACGTAATCTTGGTCTTAAATTGAATCTGGTTCAATCAGACAGGCATGCAGTGCATGAATGCGCTAAATTGTAGTGCAACTAACGAGCGTGACCGTCGTTAACCTTCGGCACAATTAACGATGCTCACTCACTGTTGCCGGCGTGACTAGTGCGACCAAAGGAGCAGAGTCATCAGCCACGGTCTATTCCATCAGCACCTCTAAAGTAGCGAAAGTCAGCTTTTCAGCTCAAAGGGTACCGTTTCGTGCACTCTTATCACGTGCACTTTTTATGTGCGCCTGATGAGACTTATTTAAAGTTTTCTGTCATCATATGCACAACCGTTACACAGAAGCACTCATTGACAATGAATACATAAAGTAAAAGCAAAATAAAATAGTGCAAGTTAACAGGACACAGGACTGCAATGCAGATAACTTCTGCCATGCTTTGCCGTCATCGTTGTGTTAAAACCATTTCAACAAGCGTACGCCAATTCTAGACATATATATATATATATATATATATATATATATGTATATACAGAAAAGTTGCTGGTCAAATATCTAATATATGGTATCTGTGCTGCATTCATGTGGTGTCGGAATAATCGGCAAAAGGAATTGGTTCGTGATCATATTTCATGGTTCACCTGATCCGTTATATGCTCTTTAGTTGTCGCACAAAATACTAGAATCAGCTATCAACATGTTTAACACGGTCCAAGTAATTCAAATACAAAAACATCGTCTTTGTAGCGTCCATGTTGTTTTTCAACTACGGAAATGGAACCATCCGAGGAGCACGGGAAAGCACCAATAACCTGATGTACCGTAACGCTCAACTAGAGTCTGATTCAACCGGTCCTGACCAGACTCTGTGGTTATTGAATCTCCTCCGTGTGAATACAAGTAATGTTACCGGTACTACCAGTGCAGAGACAATGACCAATATTCACACAGGCCAAGGTATTGGAATAAAAACCCTCCTGTAGATGAGAGACAGAGAAACAACATCCACATTTCTAGCTTGTTGCTTCTCAACAAATACTAAACACTTCCAGATTGACTATGAAGACAGAGTGTGTGAGTTGAGTTGGGAGGGAAGGCAGTTCATGAACTTCAGGGGGTTTTAATATTTTCATCCTTTGATTCGATGCCCTCTAATTTTGCTTTTTAATTTCTTAATTTGTTTTGATAAATGTAACTGTCACCCAAGTTTCCCACATGGACAATAAAAACAGAGTAACTGGAAGATGACGTGATTACGCTAGAAGTCAAATCAACACACACACACACACACACACACACACAAAGAAAAAACGGAAAACAGATCCACAAAGTGCTGATGATGTGATCCAAACAATGTTTTGACAGCGTAATATTTTTGGTTCCGGTAATTTAAGGATCCGAATTGAAATGAATTGAAGTGAAAAGCGACAGAAGACAGACACCCTCTCAGACACGAACGCAGATACACAAACACACGCACATCTTGTCCACATTAAGACAGTAACCCTAGCCGTGTCTGCCCCTCATCCCCAGTCACAGGAAGTGAGGTCAGCATAGAGACAGAGTATGTGTGTGTGTGTGTGTTTTGATGTCCCCCCCCCCCCCCTGGTGTCTCCTTTCTCTGGGAGATTAGATTTCAGCCATCACTGAGGCTTGCTAATTAATGTCACAACCTGCTGGCTGTGTCAGCACCAATTTACTACACACACACACACACACACACACACACTCACACACTCAGGCCAACACTTGGCACCTATATGCACACACACACACACACACACACACTTCCTCTCCTCACCTGTCACAATTAATGTCATACTTTTGCTTCTAACTTTCTGCTTTCCCTCTCTCCGTGTCACTCTATCCGCACATTTTGCTTCCTCTCCTCCGACACATCGCCGTCTTTGTTTCTGCAGTTCCTCCGC
Source organism: Pholis gunnellus (assembly GCF_910591455.1). Classification (NCBI taxonomy): domain Eukaryota; kingdom Metazoa; phylum Chordata; class Actinopteri; order Perciformes; family Pholidae; genus Pholis; species Pholis gunnellus. Next base: position 24,239,411 of record NC_136535.1, read on the forward strand.
TCCCGCCCTTCTTTCACCTCGCTGTCACTACCGATTCTCCACCTCTTTCGTTCCCTCCCTATACGTCGTCCCCCCTCTCTCCTTATCTTTCCTTGTCAGCGCCCCCTTCTTCTTCTTCTGCCTTTGCTCCCTTCAGTACATTTTTTTTCTCCATATGCTGCTGGAAATAATGCGCTCCATTAATCTTTCCGTCATCGTCACTTCTCTTTACTTCCAGTTGTCCTCGTCTCCTGTTGATCCACTCTCATCTAAAGACATTTAGAAAAAGGATACAGCCTACAACAAATCTAAAACTTAATGGGATAGTTCACAGATTTTGAACATCATGTTTGTTAAGGGGAGCACGACTCAGCTGTGAAAATAACCCCTAATGATGTCACAGTGATGTCATCAGGGTTATGTCTTTGAAAGTTTGAAAGCCACGAGCTATTACTAAGCAGAGAATGTCAAATGACAAGTTGCATTATGGGAGGTGTAGGTCACATTGATGGTTCTTGTCTGGTAAGCAGGAACACGGACCAATCAGCTTCCTGTCAGGAGCTACTGACAGCGGCAGCCATCGCTGAGAGGTGACTGTTCTTTTTAAACATCAATGGCAACAAAGAAGTTAGCGTAGCTGCAGCTGTAGCACCAGTTATATCACAACTGGAAGAACATTTCTTCATTGTCAAAGGAGCTAAGAACGGCACTGAAGGCTTTCCTCAAAAGGAAAAGATGTTTTTGATCTTCTCACAACTGGCTCCAGTAAGAGTTTGATTGACAGATGGTTCATCCAATCAACCTGCTACCTGTTTATTTGAAAGTGCCCGCCCCTTTTCCAAACAGTTTCCAATGACGGCCTCACAGATGGTTTCTGTGTAACGAAACATCTGGGCGGGCCTGCTCAGTAAAAGCAGTTTTTGCGCAGAGAAGAACAATCTAAAAAGCTACGGCGTAGAGAAAAATAATCATAAATATATAAAAAACAAGAGTATGAATGCAGGGTGTCTATAAAAACAGAAAATGAAATAAGAAATAAAACATAAACAACACAAAGCGTATAAAAATATTCAAGATTATTTTTTTTCCAATTTAAAGCAATTGATTGACAACCATTCATAAAAGTATACCCTTTACATAGATTAGCATAATTTGACATTCGGATTGAAACATACTGTATCTAGTGTCAGCTACATGACCCCCCCCCCCCCCCCCCCTCCCCCCCCCCCCCCCTCCCCCCCCCCCACAGGATGCCCCCTGCGTAGCTTTCCAGTACAGTCATGTTTGGATGTGACCTCGTGTTTAACCACATCATTCCCTCCGGCTGGCAATCAATAATTTGTGTCCAGCCAGTCGGACATCTCCCTCGCCCTCGGATGCCTCTGTGTGTCCACGTCATGCTGTGCGAGTATGTTAATGTGTGCGAGTGTTTGCCCCTATCATTAGCCCTAATGATTGACAAAGTCCTCCCATTTCCACCTCCCCCCTACCTCCTCTCCCCTTCCTTCCCTTATTGACCCTCCTGTCAGCGGCCTGTCACCGGGACTTCCTCGTGTCATCAATAGAAGGACTTTATCTCGATGGGCAGTCACTCCCCCCTCTCTCATGTACCTTATGGCTTATCTGGGATACTGTATCTGACAGGGAGGTAAATTGAGTGTGTGTCCGCCCGAGTGCATTCTTGTATTTCTCGCTTTAAAAAGGGCAAAATGTCCAAACAGAAGTCGAAGAGGTGAGGAACGAAAACATTTTGCTGATCACTTCCAGGCGTTAGATTTCAAGCACTTTGAGTGTTTAAGAGAAAAGTTCCCACCCCAAAAATATCCCTCACTTAGGCATATAAACCTAGTGTTTAACCTGAGTTATATAAAGTACAATTACAATACAACGATCCTAAACATGGATCGGTGTTTTAAAGGATGAAATGTTGCACTGCAAAATTAGAATTAAAAAAATCTAGTCTCAATCTTTTCCTTCAAATATATTGTTTGTGGTGTTCCACAAGTATTCCGGCTTCCATTTACTCAGAATGATCAAAATAATGAATGTGTCTCTTTTGGTGACTCACTGTCATTATGAAGGAGAGATGAAGTAATGTGGTGATTGGCCTAATTCATCGGCTCAAAGTTGTTACATGTGCATATTGTCTGCATTCAAATGATCTTTAAATCTAACTGTTCTAAATTGAAGATGACTCTTTTTGGCGCGTCTAGTCATGTGACTGAATCATCTCCCTATTTTCCCATTTACTTTAACATTTTGATAAGAAATGTATTTGGGACATTGCTTTTTTTACTGTTTTGCTATGTATCATTGCACATATGCAACAGAATCTGAAAGTGTGTCCATTATAGTTTTCCCCATCAGTGTGTGAAACAGCAGGTGAATGTTTCCTGGGATAACATCTTGCACAGGTCGTGCTTTGGCTTCGCTTTGTGGTTCGTTTGGAATGAATACAAGAGGAACCGCTCAGCAATCCACCGCGACAACAGAGACGAAGAGCATCAACTCCACAAACCTAAAGGGCCGTGCAGTTCTGACCAGCTTCTATTGACTTTAACTCATGACGTGCGGTTCATCGGTCAGAATGAAGTTCCTCACAAGCGCAGCATTTCCAGTCAGTGTGTGTATCAGAGCGACTGATGTCAAGGGTGTCAGATTTTGGGGTTTCTCTCAGACAGTAGTTCTAAATCTCATTGTTTGACACAAGCTCTGAGACTCTCTATCGCTCCCCCCTCCCTTCCTCCCCCCTCACCTCTCTCTTTAGCTGGGTTTCTTTTTTTTACTTCAGTAAGAGGAGAGCGAGGAAAGAGACGAATGGTGGAGAACAAATTAATGGTAAGAGGAACGTAAGAATGGTTAAGAGGTATTACAAGGGAGTAGAAGAAGAAGAGAGGGAGGGAGAGAAAGCGGGACGGAGAGATAAAGGGGGAGAATGACAGATGGGCCCAAAGAAGAGAGGGCTGCTGGGTTCAGCACTGCGGCAGAGCTGAACATATGACAGCTTTACAGTGGGCTGTGTGTGTGTGTGTTGGCTCTCCTATACAAGTGTGTCTGTCTGGGTTGGCCTTTTGCAAGTGTGTGTGTGTGTGTGCACGAGTGTGTTCATGCACATGCTCACGTCCGTGCCTTGGCAGGGTGCCAGTGTTTACCTAGGGCATTTTCTGTGTGTTGAATGTAGCCAGAGGGACCGTTCCTCCACCTGTTATCCTTCCATTCTTCTCTCTTTTCTGTCATCCGTCTCTATATTGACTTAACCAGTGATAAATCAGAGCCGCTGTATGTGTGTGTGTGTGTGTGTGTGTGTGTGTGTGTGTGTGTGTGTGTGTGTGTGTGTGTGTGTGTGTGTGTGTGTGTGTGTGTGTGTGTGTTTGTTTGCGTGGGAGACGCATGTTTACCTTCGCCGCGGCACATGTTGGTTCAGGGCTCAGGGAGGATTTCTCACCCATCTTTAACGCATTGAAATTTGTTTACAAAGTGTTGCTGCGCTCATTTGCTCTTCGCAGCTTGTTTTTTCCCGATACATCAGCCCTCCCGGCACGCGGAGGTTTTCCAGAAATAGGCTTTGACAAGCATTACGCAATGAAATACGGTGTGTGTGTGTGTGCAGGCGGATGTGGTTGACATCTTTTGTGCTGTTTTTCTTCTTTATGCTCATTTGTTTTCTTTCGCTCCAGATGAAACCTCCGTTTCTGCCTCCACCTCCCTCTCAGCAGCTCGTGCTGCTTCCCTCCGATCCTCCCCCCCCCCCCTGCCAGCCGTCATTTTCGCACTTCCTGTTTCTCCGGCTCTTGGCTGCAATGTCTGCAGCCGAGGCGAGAAGGTCGCGAGGCGCAGGTGTGTGCTGGAGTTGGCGTCGCTCCGTTTCTGTTTTTTCGGCTGCTCCGCTGTTGTCCCCGCTGCTGTTGAATCTGGCACGGTGTGAGCATGTTCTATGTTCTATTGTTCTATTGTTCCCTCCATGAATATTAGGTGTTATGCTGAGCTGCTTTGTCCGGCCTCCACGGCTTCGTGAAACGATGTTATGTGCAGCAATTAGCATCGTTTGGTGTGTTCCAGACGGCACTAACTGTGCAGATAAGTCACCCATTATAAAGGATTTGAATGGCTTCACTAACTACCCATTCAATGCATTGTATATCAGTAATACACCAACTTCTAGTGTGCCAGGGTTGTGAAAAATCTCCTTTCCATATTGCTAATCAAGAGTTGTATTTTATTGCGTGTATTCACCATAGGTTTTCATATTGCAGGATGTTTTAATGTCAGAAGCCTGGAACTGACTTGTGTTCCACATCGCCTGCTTGAATAAAGGATAGAAGATTATAAACTGTGATAATTCACTCAATAAAAGAACAGGCATCATTGTAAAGACTCCCCTGTGAGATGTAATATCCCATCCTTTGTGCGCGTATCTTCGATCTTGGCTCCGGCCTTTTGTAGCTCAACCGTGTCACATAAAACGTCTGTGACGGAGCAAAGAGAGCAGATGTCACTGCTGCTGTTTTTTTTTTTTTGCTGTAAGGTCAGAACTGTGTCTCTACAGCGGCCAGCGGCTCGCCTAATAATGGAAGACGTGAGATCGTGACTGTCACGCGCCATTGATCTTGAGTCAAGGGTGAAGTTTACTTTCATAAACGTGCACCGCATGCAGGACACGCGCGTTCATAAACACGCAAATCCTTTTCGCTTTGCGGCCTTGGCCTAGCCTAAAACACACGGCATTGATCCACAACTGATTTGGCTACGAAAAAAGAAGTTGACCAGAGCATTCAGGGTCCCTGGCTCGTCTTTAAACTGCCGAGGTGGATCACAATAGGGCGCAGGGTTGTAACGAGAGGCCGGGCAGTAAAGCCAGGACTTATCACTGCGCTGTGGGAACGCTGGGGAAACATTGGATCAGTGTCAGAGGGAAGGTTGATTTAGCGTCGCATGTGAGCCGGGGATGTGTTGTTGTTGCGTGGAGGGTTTTACAGGGTCTAGGGAGGGTCAGGGACTCCGGTGGAAGAGAAACAAAAACAGAACCAGAGGCGGATGAACGCAGACAGGGAGAAGGGAAATTTAAGAAAAAGAAAGAAATGAAGACAGAGACCGCCAGACGTTTGGGTCTTGGGAAGTCTGCCTGCGTCTGCGGCCGGCGACAAACTATTTGTCATGAGTCAAGAATGACAGAGGGGAGAGCAGCAGTGGAAACCACAATGTGATCTCTCGCCTCATTCATTCACTCTGGGATGCCATCCTGCTTCTGGTTTGTCTGTTTAGACGTTGCGTGTGCATGTTGAGTGTGTGTGTGTGTGCGATTCAGCAGATGTGCATGGGCTTTACTTCCACGGATGTATCTGTGGTAGCGAACTTGAATGTTTGTGTGTGTGTGTGTTGTGGCAGATGTGGAAGCTTTTACTTCCCTTGACAAATATACTGTGGCATGTTTGCATGTGTGTGTGTGTGTATTTCTGTACCTAGGACTGTGTCCCAGAGCTCGTGCTGAACAGTATGTAAATGCCAGGCCATGCTGGTCCTCCGGGCAAACAAGCCCCATAGGGGAGAGGAGAGTCTAGAAATGACTTTTCCGCACGCTATTTCCGAATACATTCCCCTCTGCTGCTGCTGCTGCTGTCTGGGCCGACTCTCCAGGTCCACACACACACACACTATAACACGTAAACATTCACCCCTCTCCCCCATGCCAACCCATGCTGAGTTAGTAAAATGCTACTTAAAGGGTAAGTCTGGTGATATTCTATATTGTTCTTGATTTCAGCTAATCCTATATGGAAAAAAACGAGGGCTTTCCTCGACCAAAGGACTTCTTAGTCTACTAAAAGTCATGCGATACTCATCAGTTCGATAGATCTGTAAAACACAAAGAATTAAACAAAAGCTTTTAATCTTGTGTTTACCAGAGATGTGCTCATAAATGTCTTGGAAATCAGTTATTCTGCATGAAAAAAAAGCATGAAAATAGACAAAAGAAATCTTAGTCATCGTGGACCAAAACAACCATTAAGTTGACAAGTAGACGCCAGAAGCAACAATGATTTGAACCTACTAACAGCCAAAGCCTGGTGCGTCTTATTCCTCCGTGCCGTAGACGTTCCATTGTTTTAACTATCAAAAACACATCAACGAGACACACTTTAGCAGTGGTCTTTCATTACCATCAACACACACACACACACACACACACACTGTAGTTTATTTTTGAAGCAATCCACAAATTGAAGGTCCTCATGAGTCCAATTGGTTCTGAGGGACGGGATCCAAACCCAGGACCCGAGTCGGACCAGGTCCCGATTTTAATCAGGTAAAGTAGGGCCTTCGGGTTTTGCTGCCACAGGTCTCCAAACACGCTCAGTAGATGTGATTTAAGTCTATTTGTGACACTTCTTTAACAGTTTTCAGAATGAATCAACACGATTGGTGCTGAGAAGTCACCAATAGGGAGGAGAAATGGAGAAACAGTAATTTCTTCATTTAATACCATCAAAAAATGAACCCAACAAAAGTAAACTCTTCCCGAGCTGTTCAAGGACTCCTCTTTGAGAACTGCTGAAACACGACATCTACATCAAGCACGCGCTCTTGTGTCAGCACCATCCTCTCACTCACCTGATCCACTTAACCGCTCCCAATTAATCCAGGAAGTCCCACTGAGATAAAGGATCTGCCCCAATCTCGGCAGCCAATTGTCACTCTCCTGATGAATCCACTCACCTGGTTGGCTAGATTGCAATCAGTCGGGCTTGATTGAAAGGCAAGGGCACAAAAGGACAAAGACAAAATCACTTAGGCAGCCTATTAGGCCTGGAACGGTGTGTGTCCCGTTCGGTACAATAACGTAGGCACTGATAATCTGCTGCTGATAAGGAAGCGAGTTTGCAGACCTCAGGGGGCTGTCAAGAGGTGTGTGTGTGTGTGTGTGTGCAGAAGTATGTTGCTGTGTCATAGATAATACGCCTGTGTGCAAGCAAATGAAGGCCATAGAGTTTTTACCAGCCATAGCAGTATTGTTTTCACCAAGTAGCCTGTGGAAAAAGAAGGTGTGCCAAGGTCAGTAGCTGTTAGTTCAATGTGTCGGATACATATTCAAACAACATTTAGTTGAATATAGTTATTGGGGCGGACTCAGTAGGGACATACACTGCGGGTTTCGGGACCATAAAAAATGCCAGTGCTATAAATTCAGTGGCATTTTAAATTCAATATCAACATTTTTGTTGTAATTAAATTGTACAATTAGTCAGTTGCTTATAAGACTCAAATCTTTATGGCCATTATTGACTTCCATACATCTGTACATGTCTTGTGAATTCCCTGTGTGTGTTTGTGTGAGTTTGTTTTATTCACTATGTGGGGACATCTTCACATTGTGGGGACTCGCCTTTCTATCGTGGAAAAAAAATGCAAGTCACCATAATGTTTAGTATTTGGTTTCATATAAGGGTAAGCCTAGGTCATGGTGAGTCTACAGGGAATTAATGTGTGTGTGTGTGTGTGTGTGTGTGTGTGTGTGTATGTGTGTGTGTGTGTGTACAGTGAATGTGTGCCCACGCTCTCTCTCTCTACTCTAATTGTGGTCTTGGCCCTTAATTCACAATCAGTATGGCCCTTGGATTACCATAATACACTTCCTACCACCAGATTCTCATGCAGCACAATGCAGTCAGTTTTGCCAAAACCTCAGTGAGATTAAAGCTTAGAGGGTCTGAGTAGAAACCCTACAGAGGATTATGGTCCAGCCCCGAGGTCCCTTATTTTAGAATAGAGGCCAGGAATGTTCTACATCACTAACGCCCCTCTAATCCTTCACTGTACCGATATACTGTATGTGTGTGTGTGTGTGTGTGTGTGTGTGTGTGTGAGGGAGGAAGAGGGCACAGTCAGTGGATTGAGGATCTCTGGGCTTGTGTATGCATCAACAGTCAGGTGGAGGTCAACTGGGTCTGTTAACAGATGGATTGACGCAGGGATCAGAGGGTCGCTGTGTGCACATGTGTCTGTGTGTGTGTGTGTGTGTGTGAGTGTGTGTGTGTGCGCATGGAGGAGGGGGAGTGTGTGTCAGTAGGGAGGTGTCCAGTGCTTTTTTTACAAAATTTGCAAGACTGAATTCTGGGTGAAGGTTAGAAAAATAATGAATCCGTGTTGCCTCTTTGTTGAGAGCTTTTGTGTTTTGTACCCACAGTATGATTTGCTTTGTTGCTATTGTAGAAAATTTGATTTTAAACCCAGTTTAAAAGGCCCGCACATATAATATTTACCCAATTTTCCCACTGCGGCTCGTCGATGTTTTGGGGTGACAAGAGGAGACAGCAACGTGAGCGGAAGGAGGAGGCCTCCTTTTCATTAGCACAGGTACAATAGTGTGTGGCATTCACATCTGCTGGTATTGATTTTTGTTTGTAGATCTGCCTTTTGTGAGAGGTTAAATCCACCGCTGTCTAATGATGCTTTCATGTTGCGTGTCTCTTCATCTCCCTCCCTGTCGCTGCCTCTGTCCCTCTCTCTTTCTAATAAAGAGAATGGGGCAATATGCATCAGACATCAAACGACATCAAAGCCTTACATGCTGTTTACCTCCGATGCTTTCTCTCCTTCATGCTCCCACTCTCTCTTTTTAGTGTGTTTTTTTGCACAGACATTACCTTTCTGCAGACGCCCGTTTGATGTGGAGCATCAGCAAACAGTGTGCTCGCTGTACACTGAGGCATTGTCCACATCTAATAGGCAAACCGGCCCTGCAAGTCACCGGATTTTCCACACTTGCATTGTAATTATATACAGTAAGCGTGTCTTTCTTATGTCACAATCACTGGCATCCCAGGAGAGGGATGTTACAGGAATGCAAAGCGCATGGCAATATGCTTTGCTCGACTTGGTTTTGGGGGATTTTGTGATTTATTTTTGCCATCTGCCAACATCAGCGTTGCCACCAAACAGAGACAGGGGTGTTGTTCTGTGGACCTTTCAACCTGTTGGCAAGTTACACCCAGTGTATGAAGAAGTCTAATGCCCTTTGATCTTGCATTAGGCTGGTCAGCCGGCTCCAACCGTGTGTGTGTGTGGGGGGGGGATCATAGACTGTATAAAACAAGTAAATCGTGACGTAGTCCTCGTGGCGTCACCCATTGGTTTGTGGACTGCCATTATAAAGCCATGAGTTCAGCAATTTTGCCATCGTCATCTTGGAATATGGCCGTCGGGGTTTTTTGCAACCGATGAACGGAAGTGACCATATTTGGACTGCGGAGGAGTGACGTAGAGACACCAGAAACGTCTCTGGAAGCAGTAGAGACCTGTCAATCACAGTAGTCCCGCCCTAAAACATACCCTGCCTTATGGTCTATTTGAATCTAAAAGGTCCATTAATTTACTAAATGATAGTCATTTGTTGAAGAAGACGTAAAACTAGTAATTGAGACCATAAAGTCATATTTAAAATGTTTACTGAGGTAATAAATCAAGTGAGACGTAGAGTCAGACTTCCATGCAATCTGACTTCTTTTTGTAACCAGAGGAGTCGCCCCCTGCTGGTCAGTAGAGAGAATCCAAGACACTTCCGGCTCGGCTTCACGCGGTATAACCGGAGGATTCCGCCTGGTGGGGACATAAAATCTGTTTACACAGTCATATTGCAGGGACTGGAAAAAAAACAAAAGTTGAACATCTTGAATATGATCGATTGCGCCAGAAAAAATCCCTTAGTCCATGTTGTGACAAGTCCACCACTGATGCCAAGCAGCATCTTAACTATGCCCAGGCAAAACAAGACTGACGGCCGTATTCATAAAGAATGGATTCTGGCCGCTGGTAGAACCATGAATTGCGCATCACTTGCAACTGCCATCTTCCCCGTCTTTAAGTCCTATTTGCAAAAGTTGTGACTCTAATGACATTACAGCAAAAACATGCCCATAACGTTTTGCAGCTGAGTGCAATTTGCCCTTTTGTTGCATCTGATTGCAATTATCCATGTGGCAGAAGTATAAACGTTGCCCTTGCGCCAAGAACACAGACAGCCGAACGATTGCAGATAGAAAAAGAAAAATTTGATTTTTTAGACCACAAGCCAAAAGGTCCTGTGTAACGCTGTGCAGAGGCATTCCTCTAAACTTCAGGCAAGGAATTTAAACATGACAGGAGTACTGTGTTTGAGATCAAATATCCCAGTCTGTCAGTATACTTGTAAATGCGCTTTAGTCAGTGTATCATCCTACTCCTTATTTTTCGGAGGTTTTCTACGAAAAGCCAGCAACACGTGTCAATTTACGCTCGTTACACACATACTGTCTTTTCAAAATAAACTTCCTTTTGGAAGAAACCCTGAAATACTTAGTTAAGTTTAGGCAACAAAACTACTTGGTTAAGTTTTGGAAAAAATCGTCATTTGGGTTAAAATATCCACAGAAGTTACGTGACAAACAAATCAACATTGACTTCTCGTTTCACACGGGAATGAACAGCGGTCTCCTGGCCGAAAGATCGCTGTTTGTTGGCTTAGTGGTGCATTTCATCCTTTTGTGGACGCCTGGAGAATGAAATGGACTTGCATTTATATACCTTTCTAGTCTTCCACTACATGGCAATATTCACACATGCACATCAGTATCTTGCCGAAGTAAACATCAACAAGCGTTCTGGAGAACCACCGATCATCCGATTAGTGAATAACCCATTCTTTCTTCGGAGCTGCACCCTCCACATGATTAAATTATTTGAGCAGTATTAGTGGCCGCATATGCCACAATCCTTTGGTGAATTCGTCATTGAGAGCCTACAGCCATGCTATTGTAATTGTAAAGCTGTACCCAATGCTAACACCGACACACATGCTCACAATGACAGGGCTACCATGTTTTAACATCATTTATTAGGTTGCTTTCTTTTCCTTGCTTGTTTGAATGATGATCATTTGAGAACAGCCATTTTCTTTATGACGGGATCTCCCTGATTGACATTGAATCTGCTTATTAATCAGGAAAATGAGATAGAGCAATTTTAACATGGCATGATGCCTTCGTAGTGCCCCTGGAGGCTATGTACATGTGGACAGGGGTCAACGTGGGGTCAGTCAGTGAATGGAGATGCATGAGCGTGGATGTTTCTGGCTGACCGATGAGGTGCGTGTGGGATCAAAGCGTGTCAAGGGTGTCCTCGGGAGTTCGGCACTGACTAAGACGTGTGTGTGTGCACGTGGGGTTGTGATGAAGTGAGGTGTCCTGTCCTCCTCCAAGGGCCTGTAACTCAGGGATTTCATCAATCACTCGGCCTTCCTCCCTTTGCTGTCCTCTCACTCTTTTAATTCTCTCTCACCCTGCCTCTGTCACATTCCTCAATCAAACTAGCTGTCCGTTGTTTTTCTGTCTCTTCTTCTGTGCCCTCTATAACACTGGTACCCTTCTAAGCCTACACTTTGTCATGTTTCTGACTGTCCTTCCTCGTCCATCGTCTTGCTTTTATATTTGCCCATTTACTTCTTTTCTCTCTCGCTCTCTTTATCTTTTCCTCCCTGTCACTCACACTTGTCCTCATCACCTTAAACTCCAGCTCCAGGTGAGTCCCATCGTGGCTGTGATCTGCCAAGGCCTCCCCCGGTAGTCATGATTTATGAGTGCTTTTACAGGAGGTATGTTTGCCTAACGGTCAGCTATCAAGGAGAAATCCCTCCTCCCAGCTCTTCATTTCCTTACGGACTTTTAACAGACCCCAGCTGTCAACTCCAATGACCCCCTTTTTTAAAGAACAGTCCGAAATAACAGCTTGCTCGCCACCCACACATACACCTCCAGCTGTGTGGATGAAGATCTTACAAATTCATTTATGTGACTGATTCAGGACACTTGGGGTTTTCTGCGGTGCGTGACCCTGTTTGAAAAATCCCCGTCAACCTTGTTATAAAATTCTTATTTTTGCTCACCAGGGTGCTGGTGTTGGCCTACTAGTCGCGTCGTGCTTTGTGATATATGAGTAATAGCTCGACACAGGCACCTGAGGATGGCTGCCTGTTCTTTGTTAGGGCTCCTTGAGGCTGATAAAGGAGGGAATCAAACATAAGTTATGCCTTCTTTGGTTGGTTCTTGTTTATCTTCGCATTTCAACCTCAGCTTGAACCAGGCGACAGTTTCTAGTCTTCTTCAATACAGCATGATGTTCATTTAGTATATTATGGTCCATTTAGAGTCAAATAGACCATAAAGCAGAGTATGCTTTAGGGCGGGGCTTACTGTGATTGACAGGTAGCTACCCTACCAGCTCCATAACCAGCGTCTACGTCACTTCTCCACCATCCAAATACGGTCGCTTTCATTCACTGGTTGCAAAAAAAGCCCAGATGGCGACAGCCGTAATCCAAATGGCGACGGCCAACACGCCGAACTCGAGGCTTCAAAACGGCAGTCCACAAAGAAATGGGCGACATCACGACGACTACGTCCACTTCTTATATACAGTCTATGGTTTGAACCGTGCACAAATCCCACCAAATACACTTGGCAGAAGAAAAAAACAACACACATTGTTAATCCCCAAACTCAGCGTGAGTTTACTACTGAGCGTTAGTGGGAAAAGTTGTCCTGCTGAGTTCCCTGGCTAACCTGGAACAAAACGCCGGCAGGGGCGGTTGAAAGAACTTCAGTGTAACGTTAGAGCCGGTGTCGGGGCTAGAGCTGTTTTTCATTTGCATCCCTGAGTAAAGTACGAGACGAGAGAGAGGGGATGGAAGAGGAAGGGAAGTATGAGGATGAAAAGTTGTTTTGAAGGATGTTGTTTGGGGGGAAAGAGATGTAAGGATATGGGGTTATCCTCCAGAGGGGTGTTTGCCATAGCTTTGAGGCCTTGGCTCTTGAAGCGCTGACAGACGTGTGCTTCATAGCACATTTAGCAGCGTGTTGATGTAAGTCCAACAGCATGCATACGGAGACTCCCAAACAGGTGGGGGGGAAGAGGAGAAGGTGCTTCTCATATAAAAGCTGTAAGAAGTTGTTTGAGGTTTTGAAACCGTGACTGATTTGCTATTTGCATGTGCAAATGTGTGTTATGTCTGAGTGCATTCTGTCGGTGTTTCCTTCCCATGTGTTTTTGAAATGCGCGCTGAAGCCGTGTTCGCACTGCGGGCCTGACGCGTTCGTGTCCACATGCTGCCCGTATCGGATTCTGATGAACTGTTTACATCCATTTGGTTGTAACTCGTATCGCGTTTCAGAGCGAGCTGACACGCTCGAGCAACGGTAACAAAAGACGTCGCATCTGTTCTTAAACTATTACCGCTGCTCTTGATTTTCAACATTATTCAAATGCGGTAAGAGCCTTTGAGACGGAGCTAATCTACTTGCCGTTCTTCCGTTGTTGGATAAAAAAAAAAAAAACGTTTTAGTTGTTCACACTGATTATAAAACATCATCTCTGTGCCACATGTGAGGGAAATGGGATAGAATCAGATGCATTGTGCAATAGAGCTGCAACTAAACTTGCATGACTTACCTCCAAATATGTTGCATTTATAATGAATTTATCATGTTATTTGTCAACACAAACATGCAGATAATCAGTTCAAATCAGTACTTTATTATGGCTTGTCATGGAATCCAGAAAGAAAACCTTTTGATTGATGTGCTAAGAACTATTTAATATAAGCTTTCTCAAAAACTACAACATTTTGGAAACACTTGGCAGGGATTTTTTCCCCCTCTCTTAGTGTTCTTAAATAACATTTGTACATCTTTTGGAAGCAGTGTTTACACATGAAATGTCACATGCAGGAGGAAAAAGTCAAAGTCTCTCAGGGAGGGTAACGGACGGCTCAAAAGCGGAAATGGTTCAAATCAACCCTCAACATAATGGGAGGGTTAAATGTTTAATTAACTAACAGAATAGTTAAATCAACTCTACCATGAACACAGCATCATTGTCAGCATACGGAGTGTGTGTGTGTGTGTGTGTGTGTGTGTGTGAGAGTGTTTATGTGCCTACATGCATGAGTGGACTGGAGAATGTGAGCATTCGTGACCCCTCATGTGTGGTCGGTATCTGTGGGCCCTATATATATCACGGTCGGGATCTTTCTCTTCCCCTTTCGCGGTGTCACCTGAGATGATCTTCATCCCACGCCCACTCGCCCTGAGGCTTCAGGTGTATGAGACCATTCATCACCTGTCAATCACCTTGTCAATAGCTGCCAATCACATCACTCCGCCCCTCGACCAACTCCCCCCGTTCTTCTCCCCGTCTTTGCCCCTTTTTTAAACAGGCACCCTTTTGTTTCAGCTTTTTTTTCGAGGTCTCTGATTGCTGTTGTTTTTCAATTTCATGGCCATTTCTTCCCCATAATCAATTTGCACAACATGCCCATTATTTATCACTGTTTGCCTCAGTTGCAATTGTCTTGGTATTCAATAATCATTTTCATTCTTTTCTGCTTGGTAATTGAGGGCAGTGGAATGTGTGAGTGTGTTTTTCTTCTCGGTCTAGTCAACTCTGTCTGTCTGTCTGTTTCTCATTCTCTTTTTGCACCGTGTGTGTGTGTGTGTGTGTGTGTGTGTGTGTGTGTGTGTGTGTGTGTGTGTGTGTCTGTGTGTGTGTGTGTGTGTGTGTGTGTGTGTGTGTGTGTGTTGGCCTGTTGTGTGAACACAGTGGCGAAACCGTGCATGGCAGCCAATAGAGCTCCACAGCAATCACACTCGATAAAAACACGACAAAGAGCACACACACACACACACGCACCCACACGCACACACACACGAACGAGGAAAGATGTACAGTCAAGTCACACAAGAGAGGAAACACACAAGGACGCGCTGTCCGTCTCCAGCCTTTTTAATTAAAAGCCAGAACTCCCAAATGTCGTGAAAATGACACAGTCAGGCAGCCCCGGTATTTACAATGCGATGAATTACATTTTCATGCCGAAAACACAACACTAATAAATCACACTTTTCACTTTTAATGCAGGATCCGGTGACAAAATATGACAAAGTTTTATGCTGGGTTTTCATTTCCTAATGGTTTAGGCCTTACCCCTCTCATTCATTCCTCACTTTTTTTTTCTTCCTTGTCAGCTTCCATCACTGTCCTCATCCATCCTGGGCTCCTTTCTCCTGCCTCCAACCTCTTGACTCTCCTGCCAACGATACTTCTTCTACCTCTTTTCCCTATACTCCTTTGTCCTCCATTTTCCTTTTTTTTCTTTCTTTTTTCTTTCCTTCTTTCTTCCTGTCTCCTGCACCCCCACTCATCCCCCCCCCCACATCATTGGGAATAGGAGGTAATTTAGAGCGATGTAGGTTAATGACAGCGGAGACTTGCGTCGGCCACAGTGGCCCGGTGTCTGGGAACGCGCCTGGAATCCAGACTAGGACATCTGACATCCTCTTCCTCTCACCGTACGCACTGATGGGCTCTCTGAGCGACTCCAGCCTCATATTATCCTGCTTTAAGCTGCATAAACCTGGGGAAAAAAAAAAAAAAAAGCGTCCCTCAGTGCCCTATTTTCTTAGCGACTTGGAAAAAAGCTACAGCTAATAAGCTGCCTGGAAGAAGGCCGTGCGAGTGCCTCTTCCTGCCGCTCACCTGATACCAAAATGGAGCACGGAGCACGAGCCTGAAATATTCAGACACATTCTATAGGTGACTCCTACACAGACCCCGGCCCATCTGTCAGTACAGTATACAAGGAGGCATTAGTCAGGGTGCTCTTGACCATGACAGCTCCCCCCCCTCTCAGCCACCCCAAACATCCCTCCGTTCTCACACAGTTGTTTGTTAATGTCCAGCCCGTCTCACACAAAACCCTCCTTTGTCTAATTGGCTCTTTAAGACGCCCCGCCGATTAAAAATCTCCCTGATGGCAGCAGAGAAGGGCCGTGGCTATAGCATCTCCCGCTGAGCTGTGACAGGCTACTGTTTACCAAAACTCTCCCTCTGCCCCCCCTCCCTCTCCTCCTCCGTCATCTTTGCTTTCTTTTCCCTGTGACTCTCCCACACAAAGGGAGGCTGCTCAGGGTGAGGGGGGGTGAAGCCCTAAGGCAAACAGACAGAGGCCCGGGCAGGAGGACAGAGGGCCATTGATGGGCGGCATATTGACAGGGATCCTGAAAGACGCCTCCGACAGACGGGGAGAAAAATAAACAGGCAGAGAAAAGAAAAGGATGCTGCATGGGCATCAATTCAAGCTAAAGCAAATGGCTCGCGGTTACTAATTTGTCGCCACCAAAACGTCTGAACGCATTTTAAATCGAGACTTTAAGTTTCTGGGAACAAAGTGATCATCGGTTTAGGGGGGGAACACCTGCGCTACATTTATCCTCGCAGAGCCAAACTAAAATCTCCCCAACGGTCAGTTTCCTCTCCAAGATTTTAGTCTGGGGAGAAAAAATAAACATCCACTGAAAATGGATTGAGACCAAAAGAGCTTGGAGCCAAGCAATCAGCATGGTATGGGCAACACTTTCTTACCTCCCAACTCGTCAAATACTGACTTCCCTCAGCATCTGATAACGACGCACGAGACACTCTCTCGTGTTTGTATGAGACGCAGCAGGTCTTCAACTAATTTCAATGTAAACCCATTCAAGGCATCATCAGACGCTCAGAGCAACTGATGTAGAAGTCCAAGCAACTTGGGCCGAGAGGTCAAACTAACACAGTGCTTTAACTCAGGACGCCAGTTACGTAGCAAACGTACTTATATTACAGAATAAACATGATCTCTTAGTAAACCTAACCAAGTAGTTTTGTTGCGCAAGTTAACCTAAGTTAAAACTAAGTGAATCTACGTTGGAATTTTATTTTGACAAAACACTTTGCATGTAACGAGCAGAAGCTGACACTCCATCCATGACACGTTCAAAACTGATTTTTCCTGCTGAAAATTCAGTACAAACCAGGGAGTAATAAAGGCTTATAGGGTAATATAACACTGCGTATTGGCAAATACAACTGGCAGGCTTTTACAGCACGGCAGCAGTCAGCTTCTCTGTTGTCTCGACTGCATGTGTTTTGGCTAACGTCTGTCTGAACAATGCTTTAGGGTCAGACATCCATGTTGGTGGAAAAGTAAAGTAATTTGGCAAAATTCCCCAAAGATGTTGCCAGTTTTTCTACTTTGAACATCAGAAGCAAAGACTAGTGACGACACAATAACATCCAACCCGGTGTGCTGTCGGAGGGGTCCAATTATCTTCCTCCTCGCGAGCTTTAGAGGTTACCTGCCAAAAGCAAATGCATTCTGAGGCACAATCAAGTGAACATTTTGAGCTAATGCTGACTACTTCCTTGATTAAATGTTACATGGAGACGTTTTGTACAGACATCTTGTCCTGTATGCTCTCTGACTGTGACTCAGTCTGGTTTAGCTGTGACAAGAGAGCCAACACTAATAATCTGTAGAAAATATCTGGCCACGTTCTTCCTGTAGTTTGATGGTTTTCACAGAGTGCATAATCTGCTATTTCACTCTTTTTTTGCCTCAGGCAAATTTGAGGCTTATTATCTGTTCAGCAATTAGCAGGCAATCTGCTCATTATCAAGCCAATTATCCCGCACTAATAGCATGCTTAATCAATCTCATTTCATCAATTATTACCGTTTAAGGAGGTGAGCGCGAGATAATGACGCAGTAATTTCAAGTCAGAAAGAGTTGGAGAGATAAGAACCAAGTTGTTTAGACTGGGAGGATGTGTGCGTTCCCCCATCGGGAGTTCCGTGTGTGTGTGTGTGTGTGTGTGTGTGTGTGTGTCTGCATGTCTGTGTGAAGTTGAGCATGCAGAGATGAATGGGGGCGGTGTGTGAATCGGCGGGTGTGCGTGAGGTGGTGTGTGTGTGTGTGTGTGTGTGTGTGTTGGTGGTCGAGGTGGCAGCTGCTCTGAGTGCAACATTGTCCTCTGGAGATAAGAGAGGGGGGGCAGGGGGGGGGGGGGTCACAACTGTAAGACTTATCAAAAGGGACCACGCACCATTACACAGCTATTCTGACAGCCTAAAACCCACCATTACACACACACACACACAAAGCATATAGACTCACACACAGCCCATATGGATGCATGCTTGAAAAGATTTGCCTGAGCATACAAAGACACATTCTATACGCATGCACAACCCATATGGATGCATGAACAGGCACAAATGCCTCACATAAACACACACACACACACACACACACACACACACTCAGAATAGCAAACATGCTGTTCCTCAAACCACAGTCATTTCCACAATAACCCACTCATGCAAGTAATCCTTGTGTTTTCCTCGCACAAACACAACACTGAGTACACACTCACTCACACACACACACACATACTGTGTCCTCGCCATTGCTCATGGATGCCCCGGCGCGATGCCCTGAAGGGGGCACGGAGGACAGGGTATCATTTTCAAAAGGGGACCCATTGGCCCGTGTAGCCCTCGCCCCACAGGGCTGAGTATGTGGGTGTGTGTCATGATGAGGGGAAGAGAGGGGGGGGCATTAATTACCTGTGTGCCTCTCCTGCTGAGGGAGGCACAAAGGTCGCCCCCGCTGAGGGGCTAATTATTAGGAAAAGAGCTTTTTTTTAATTTACCGCTGTCTGCTGCCATTCCAGGGAGGAAGAGAAGCGTGTCATTCAGCGCCGCCGCACGTGCGCCTGCAAAGCACTGAAAATGGTGCACAGGTGGCTTGGTCGCTTTGACCCCCCCCGTGACCCCCCCGTGAGGACAGTTTATCTGGAGCCATGTTGTTTCCTGCGATGCTCACAGCTGTCAGTTACCTGAGGTTGACTGGAGGTGGGTTGAGTAACAGAGGGCTGCTGTCGGGCAGATGATGATGTAATACTCGGGAGGAAGGAACTGCTGGAAAAGACATGCAACGACCTTGCGTCACGTCGTACACTGTGTGTGTACAAATTATAAGCACAGAGAGACGTTTATTCAGCTATTACTCAGTAGCTCGTTGCAGTTATGCAATTATGTTTATCAGTATACTGTTACTTTGATATTCATGAAGATTGTTTCACATCTAATCAAGAATTTAATGGAGGGTCAACGTTAAGACCATCCAGTCACTCATCTACATTAACAGTGGCTGCAGGTCAGTGGAGGTGCTTATAGACTACCAAAAGAGGAAAAAGCACCTTCTGGTAACACCAATTAAAGTTGGTTAATTGATGTGTTTTGCGCTGATAGCTGGCTCGGTTCAGTTCAGAGTTGCAAGCGGCCATCAGGGCAAACTTTAAAATAGCTTTGATGGTTAAAAGAGCTCCAAACTGTAATGTAGTTACTGTCGTTGAGTGGAGTATCTTGCCCGACAGGGATTCTAAACGTACAGTATACATAAAGAAGATAATCCAATAAACTCTGTGGCTGCAGATGCTCGGTCACCTTTAGTCTTCGGTGTAGTTGAGGGGTCAGCTGAGAGGTCGCTGTTATATGTCTGGAGAGAGTCGAGTAAAATAACCTAATAAGGTCACTGCTGTGCCATGTAGTGTTCTGTGAGTGATTAAATCTAAATCTAAAACACTTGGTGGAGCTATCTTGTAATATCGATATTATTAAAAAGTGACCTACATAAATGGAAATGTTGGAAACCATCAGCAACGCAGCCTAAAGCATGATGTCATCGTCCTCGCTGCGAACAGAAATCATAAAATGTGTCTCACTCGCTGCTCGACGGTATTTTGCTCATTATGCCGACACATGACTCTGACTGATGGAAACTTAGTTTTGTCTTCCGTGAATGATCATTGTTTTCCATCCTTTCCCTTTTTGGAAGTTGAAATTAGAAAGTAAACTGAGTGAATGAGGAAAAGAGACAGAAAGTGGATTTCTGTGGATTTTTCAATCAGCACCGGGCGGCTCTATGAGCTTCTCCTCTGTGTGAGATATTCAGTCGGGTTCGCTCCCTCCCGGCTCTGCCTCCCTGCAGTCTGTCAGATCCCGCTCCTTCTGTCTCCCCGTCTCCATCTGCAAAGCGCCGAGCCCCGACCGCTCGCCCGCACCCCGGCCCCTCAATGCACCCCCCCCGGCCCGAAAGCCAGCATGGGGTCCCAGTTCTCCTGACACAGACTGATCTCTCAATTTGAGGGGAAGTAATCCATTTAGCTCGTGCACGCGGCCTCCATTTTAGTGCTTTTATCTAAACCCACCACCTCCTCCTCCCCCCCGCCTGCCCCTCGTTGCAGTGTCTCATGATTTCGCAGCCGTGGGTTTAGGAGGCGTCGGGGCTGAACTGATCAGCGCACGGCTGGTTTAGCCTTTTCAGCAAAGGCTTGTGAATAAGCCGGGTCGATTTCGGTTACATGCTCCGACATCTGCCGGATTAGATTGTTATTCTGGGAATGTGTCTAAAACATGCTGCAAATACGATATTCAAATTCGGGGTAGTTGATCAGAGAGCAGCATTTGTCTTTGCTTTTGACTCTCGATGTCTCTGTTTTGACACGTATGTCTTGTTTTAGTCAGAATGACAAAACAACCCAGGACAAATGTTGGAATTTTGACATTTCTGCAAATAACGGGACACGTTGAGTGTCGACATTTCCGAACCAAACACACATGCTTCATCAGCCTCATATCACGCTTGCAGAAACGCACAATGCCACGTGTTTAATGTTGTGAAACAATTGGTTAGTTTTAGGAATGTGTACGACCTGTTACGTCACATGTTACATTACGTAACAGGCACAGCAACGCTCTGTGTAAAAAGCATAATGACAACTTTTACTTTTGGTTTCACACGGGTCACAAACACGGTGTTTCACCCACAACATCTACCCCTCCCCACTTTCTCACTTATGATGCTCGTTATCATGTTGCTCGTTGTGTTACATTACTTGCTGTGACCGATTGAAAAAAAAACGTAGCTTACAAGCTTTTCTAGTAACTAATCAGGGAAAAAACAATGTGTGTTTTCACCAGGAAGTATATTGCCTTCCTAAATGCATATTTCTATATTACTGTTGTGTGTTCTGCCGTGACTGTGGTCAAGTGTTGGTTAAGTTCAGGCACAAAAACACACATGAATGTTAATTTTGCTATTTTGTATTTTGGTATTTGTTATTTGGATTCTGTTTTAAAGTAAAAACTGTAAAAAGTGTATCTGTCATCCATCTTTGGATTGATACTATGTATTCTGCGTATACAGTATCTTTGTTCTATCTATACAGCAGTGTTCACGCTTGTCAGTTCTAATCCACGATCTGATACCAGACGACACCCCTCGAAATCCCGTTTTTATCCGGTGTAGTCAAACTTGAGAGCAGCAGGAGCTTACTCTTACTGCAGCGTATACTGCGGAAAGTATTTGAGAGGAGACCTCAGAGCTCACCGGAGTAGAAGTGATGTCGGGGAAGAGAGCGACTCAAAAGCTCCTCTGAAAAGGACGGCGACTGGTCGGCCCCGGCCTCTGCAGCGAAACTAACCGGCTAAAGGTGTCAAGCTAAGAGGTCACGACTCACACACACACACACACACACACACACATACACATGCAATAAAGACGTACTCAGATACACACACAATCCGAAGATGGGCCGCTGTTGCCATGGGAACAACCTGCCAAATCCTGTGAGTGAGACGTATTTAAATGTAAATTTATCTGCACCAACCCACCCCCAGAAATCCAGATTCATTTCAGACACCCCCTTGTCTAGGTGCGTTTGGCCACGGCTGGTCGCACTGCAAAGGCCGCACAGCCCCGAGGTTCTTTAAGGAGATTATCGAACCCACGGCGAAAACCGGCGGGGGCACTGGGGCGCTGGGGGGGGGGGGGGGGCGAAAACTAATAAACACGAAGAAAAAAAAAACAGCAAAGACATTTGACAAAAGGGGGAGAGAATGGGAGGAGGTTTGTCGATGATTTAATTCAAACTGTCATGTTCCTGCTTGAAACGGAGACAGATTAATTCTAGCTTTAATATGGATTTACAAAATGATACTGAGCCATTTGGGGGGGGGGCAGCGGAGGGGGGCGCAAGTGCACGTGCATGAAAAAGTTGAGGATTTGGCTGAGCATATCTGACTAAACCAAAGCGGCAAATTAAGGCGGACGTTTTTTTTCCTCACTTATTTCTTTTGTCGAAACCAGTGTGGAATACAGATGTTGGGCCTGATGTCGTGGGGAACAAACCCCTGAAGGGAAATAAATAAATAGGACAGGACAGGAAAAAGCAAGAGAGGAGAGAGGATACAAGGGTTTCGCTTCCAGGATGTTCTTCCTTGCTGTAAAAAAAAAAAAAAAAGAGGCACATTTGGCCTGTACTTAAGATGTGTAGGCATCTGGTTGATCCAGCTGTTTGTGTGAAACACAGCGTGCATTTCACCACCTGTTCCATCCCTCCAGGTCAAGGCTGAAATACCAACAAAGAAAAAAAGATGTGGGACATTTTTGGGGTAACAAAAAATTACATATACACACGCAAAATTGATTAATGGCAAGATAATCAACCACCCAACTGTCAGTAACGTTTGATGGAGATGTGGCCAGATGGCGATGGTAGCGTGAAAGCGTTAGACATCACGTTTGTCTGACTCAGTCTTCACCACTTCAAACTAGTGAGAAGAGCTCAGACAAAACCAAATGTACAGAAATATCTTGTGTGAAAAGACCAACACTTTGGTCAATATAGTACCTAATTCCTGCTTTGTGTTCTCCCAGCAAGAGAGGTAACTTTGAAAGACATCCAGGGGATTTGTCTAACTCAGAAAACCGAAGCCTCATATTAGCTCCGGCTGAACTTAAGAATTCATTTTTATTCAGAACGAGGACTGTGCACTTGAATTTTCTTTGGGAATATGTCCCTAATAAAAAGAAAGCCACCTTAAAAAGGTCACTTCTGTTCTTCCTGCTATCTCAAGCTAATTGGGATGATCGCTGTAACCGTGACCGACTGTATTTAGTAAAAATTCCAGGCATTTTAGTCTGATCATAATTAAAGAAAAATATTTTAGTATTTTTTTGTAATCAGAATATATTGAACATTTCAGGCAATCTAGTCTATCCAAAATATCACCTGTTGTTGTCATTGTTAACTTTAACTTAAGTAAGGTTCGCTGAGCCCTCTTGACTGTTCTCTCTTTGTTGGGTTTCAAGTTTCAAGTCTTCAATACATGCATGACTCCCGTTTAGAGTCAAATAGGCTATTTGTTAGGGGCGGGGCTATCTTGTGATTGACAGGTCGCTACTACAACGTTGTGCGGTCTGGCAGTCGTCAGTGTTTACGTCTTAAAACTTTAACCCTTTCACAAAGTGTTCTCAGTTCATTAAAGTTAATTGTTCCCTTCTGGTTGCCTGAAAATGTCCGTACCACAAAGAGAAAATCACTCTGAAGTGTTGAAGCCTACTTAGCTCCACCCTCTCAAGTCCTTCTGGTTCCAAAAAAAAACAACAAGAAAGCAACGGCCATGAACCAAGATGGCCACGGCTGAAATGTAGACGGTGGGTATAGTCCGCAAAGAAATCCTGCACAACAATGTTCCAGCCCACCGATCAAAACTCAAGAATCTCGAAGTGTGTCTCTTATGTTGCTAATGTGAAGTGTTTGTGGTCTCACTACATATGTACAGAAAGTTACTGCATGCCTCTTAACATCCTCAGTAGTGGTGTAATCCTTGAGTAGACACTGATAACTGGGCCCATTAGCGTTAGCCTTGAACCGGAGTCCTCGGGGAGTACACGACATGGAGGACGATTCCTCTTGCTCCGCCGGCTCTGCCGCCCAGAACCTCGCTCCTTAGTGTTTACCTATATATTTTACTCCGACGGAAGGAACAAATTAATCAGCGAGTGCTCTGCGTAGCACGGTGCAAATGTGCTGTTTGTGACTAATGATAGTTTGAGGTTAATTTGTACACCTCCAAATGCGTCTCCCGTGGAATGAGAATGTGTGTGTGTGTGTGTGTGTGTGTAGGCTAAGTGCTGATGCGGCCGTGCGTACAAACACACTTGCTTATGTTACATTTACTGAGCTCCCCTGGGCTAAGAAAGTGCCATTCCTATGGAGGTATTAATGAATCACTTAGCTAGCAGTTACAGCTGCTTTAGCCCATATAAAGAGATACTGCAGCCTGTTTTACATTTTGATACGCATCGTTTACCCTTCTTTTACCTCACGCTCACATGAAAGCACATCAGGTGAGAAATCTTCCATCACAGCCGTTATCCCCCGTAGACACCTTTGTGGCTTCATGACTCAGCATATATACAGTCTGTTTCAGAAACAGAAGCTTGCACGGGGAGTAAATGGCTGCGGGGATGTCACTCAAATTACCCGAGACAAGGAAGAAGTGAAACGGACAAAAGACAATAAATAAAATATTCAGAAAATACATATGTACACTTTTATAAAGATATATACAGACTTAAAAAAACAAACATTAAAGGAATAGTTTAACATACACATAAAAAAGAGTAAAGATGAGAAGACTGACACCACTTTCATATATGAACCTGGAGGAAGCAGCTGGTTAGCCTAGCATAGCATTAGTGTTAATTCCGTCAACGTAAATTTTCTTTGACTAAATATGTTCGACAACAACCTTTTTCTCCACATCAACGTGCATGTTATCAAAAAGAGATGTCACTGAATTGTAGTTTGGAAAATAAAAAAAACGTAACTGACATCTCTTCTTGTTTTTGTTGCCTAAAGACGTGAGCGAGGAGCCCCAACGACGGGGCGCCGTTCATCTGCATTCACCGCCCACGTTTCAGTGACACGAAGCCAACCAAAAACCCCTTGGTGAGAGAAAAGCTAGAAGTGAGCCAGTAAATAGCAAAGCTATCTATTTAATTACGTTGTATACTTGTAATAAATATCGAAATGTAAGTTTGATGGCAATCTGCATGATAAATAAAGAAAAACTAAAATAATTTGATGATAATAACCATCAGTTTTTAGCAATTTGACCCCAACAGGTGTTGTTTCCACTCCATGATAAAAAATAAACAGACATATGACACAGGACTAAAAATAAAATAAAATAGACATAGCTTACAACATTAAGAATACCAAAGCAAATCTCATAAATACGTACAAAAATCCAAGTGTATCAACAATCTGCTGTTTTACAGGGGGTTATTATTATTTCTTGAGTTAAGTCAAGCTAACTGCCTGCTAGCTCCGGCTACATTCACCGTACAGACATGAGCGTGGCGTCTTATCTTCCCTTTGGCAAGTAAGTCAATAAGCTCATTTAACAAAATGTCAAAACTGCTCCTTTAAAATTGTGAACTATACTAGTGTACTATTTGAATTTATATTTATATTTGAGTATGCAGAGTGAGGTTCAAAGCCCAGCATTAGATCATCGTCTCTCCAGTCAGCTGAATGGCATTATGTGTTGCCTCTGTAACTGTCAGTGTAAAACGGTCATCATTATGTCACACGATCTTCAGTGGTGCAGTGGGACGGTGTTAAAAAATCTGTAGGCGTTTTACTGCGGGGCCAGTGACGTAGCGCTACTGTATCAAAAAGTCATGCCGAGTGCATCCGTCGCAAACTTTGAGTGGATCAAGGGGAACGGCGGAGACGGGGAGACAAGCGAACGTCAAAGCCACTTATTTTTAGAGACATTTGAGAAACGATAC
The DNA here is from genome assembly GCF_910591455.1 of Pholis gunnellus. Lineage (NCBI taxonomy): Eukaryota > Metazoa > Chordata > Actinopteri > Perciformes > Pholidae > Pholis > Pholis gunnellus. The sequence continues at coordinate 24,264,942 of NC_136535.1, forward strand.
TTTATGAATGATTTGATTTTTTTCCCTCCTGAACAATTCCAACCCAGATTGCTAAAACCAACCAGAAGAAAATAAAGTGGTCGTCTCAGAAACATTTCCCACAGCTTTGTTGTCTTTCCAGACGTCCCCCCCCCCCCCCCGCCCCAAAAAAGAAAAATGTTCCCCATTATAACGCACCCCTGGGTTCTGCTGTGGACTTGGTGCGTAAGATGTTTTCACGTGTCCCCTGCCAAACGCTCGCTCTCAGCCCGCGCATGTTAACGACCACCCCAGATGGGCCGCATCACTTCCTCCGAGAGCAGCCTGCGACTGCTCAAAGTGAGAGAGAAAGACGGGGAGACGGACACAAAAAGGCGAGAGCGGTGCTTGCCAGGGGAAGGAAGAGAGAAGCGGGGGAAGAGAAGAGATTGCTGGATAGTTCTCCATTTTTTTATCACAACCCTGCAAGCTTTTGACGAACAGTGACGTGCAGGAGGAGGCCAAGTTCAACACCAACCCCCCTACGAAGTACATTCTCACAGCATGGCATTAACACAGACGCTGCAACCAGCAAGAAACGCTTTTGAGCCGATATCAGACGCTGTTGGCTAATTATAAATATAGAAGCAGAAGTTAACAACAATGAACATTGAATTTTACAGTTGCAATTGCTGAAACACAATTTATGAAACTGGGACCCTTTTTGTCCAAACTCTGCAAACATATACAGGAAATACAAAATATCTTACATCTCTTGAAAAACACTTCATTCAAAATATATAAACTCTAAAAGATTATGTTTTTGCATTACAAGCACTGTATGTGAGAAGTGGATGTAGTCGTAGTGAGGTCACCCATTGGTTTGTGGACTACGGCTATGAGGCGTTGAGGCTATTTAGCCATCGCCATCTTGGAATACGACCGTCGCCACAATGTACAAGAGGCATAGCTGTACAACTCTGCTGCAAAATGAAACTCTGGAATCAAAAATGCTACGTCTGACACACACACCGTTGTTCTAAGAACCGGTTGAACACTGGTTAGCTCAATGTAAAACACTGCTATGACATACGTATGTAGAACACTAGTGTGCATGCCTTATGAGGACGTTGAGCCTTTTGTATGTTCATTGTAACACTTGTATTTATTTGCAGTAGTCTGTTGTAAAATATTGTTGTATTATAGAAACACAGAGATACTGCAATATAACAAATGTCCCCCTGGGGATGAATAAAGTATATATCTATCTATCTTTCTAAACAAAGACATTTTTCACCAAAATACTGTTTACAACCCCATAAACGTTATATGTGTAAAGTGTTCCTCATAAAGAACGAAGTCTACACAAGTTAGTGGCTTCCATATAAAATAAAAGTAGCAATTTTAATGTCTTGGCAATTGCAAAAAAACTGTATCACAACTTGGGTCTCATTTGCATTTCCTGCACTATTTCTAATAGAACTGCTGTCAACCAGTTACTGAGATGAAGGATTACTGAAGAAAACAGGCCGACGATACAAGAAGCACGACAATGATCAGTGGTGGAATGTATAGTATATTTAATCAAGTACAATGTTGGCAGTTGGTTGTACTTTAGATTTTTCATACAAAACATGATCAGTTTATAAGATATGATCTACTGTTACAGATGTAATTACTAATAGTATATGAAGTAGTTATGCATTCTAGTACTTCTGTAGTCACTGAAGTGATATTTTTCATAGGGTGTTCGTTACTATGAGTATTTTGTAAATGTGCTTTTGCTACTTCTACTCACTGGAGTTAATGATTTGAATAATTACGTACAGTACAGAACAACGCGTTGTTCACCGGTTTGGTGATTAATAGTCCTGCATTTGTTGGACCTTTATTTTGGCAGGACGTGGACCCTCTCCGAACCATCGTCACCTCCACCTCCACCTCAGAACTCCTCCGTTGTTCCCTGCTGTCGGGCCCGGAGGGACAGACCAAACATTGGCCGTTCACACTCAGGCCTGAGTCCTTGCCTGTGGGCCTCCAACCTCACTTTTCACTCTGATCTCCAAGCCAGGATGCAGTTGGATTTATGTCAAGGTGGAGGAAGGCCAGCACTACAACTCCCTGCTCCTCTCTCCTGTCCCGGGGAACTTGCTGGATGGATAGCAGCTCCCAAACAGCTCCCTCTTCCTCGTCCTCCCTTTCTCTTCCTCCCTCGCGCCATCCTCATATTTCACTCCTGACATGTGGGAAATCCCTCCACCTCTCACCCAGAACCCTCATCGCTACAGGACCGGCTCCCTCCTGTGAGCATTGTGGTGTTTTAGGTTCCCTTTTGTCTAAATTAACATGTGCCGAAAGCAGAGTAGATTGGATCATTTTGACATTTGGATCTGTAAATATTTGAATGTGTTTTTATTTTTTTTCTTCGAGTTGCTCTCCAGAAGGTCAGAGACAGAGATGTGGTTTCATGTTTAGTTTGGACGACAGTGATTTGCTCGGCTTCTGCTCAATCTCACATTGTTGTAATGTAATGGGATGTGAGCCACAAGGTCAGATTGTTATATATGCACGTGTGTGTGTGTGTGTGTGTATTTGTCTTTTTTAGTATTTTTATGTTTTCACATGTTTGCATTGCTTTCCCACTTTGCCTCCCCGTCCGCGTGTTTCTGTTTTTCTGTTAGCGCACTTGTGTTTGTGTGTGGTTAGTTGAGGTTGATGAGAAAGCCAGTGTTTGGCAGGGGAGCCATTGCGGCCGCTGCTCTGTTTATACAAGTTTCTGGCATGGGCTTTGTGTAAAGCGTACTGTCCTCCTCTGGCCTTACAGACGGCAGCACACACACACACACACACACTCCTCTGTAGCTTTGCTTTTCACATAATTCAGCATTTTAAGAATAACCTGAGTTGAAATCCAGTCGGATCAGGGTAAAGGAATTAGAATTAATCAATCTTGTAAAACCGCTTATGCTTCACACAGCCACGGGCCCTTAGTCAGCGAATGAATCACTCACTGTTTGTTTGATTCCAAGTAAGCGTTACTGAAAGACCGAAGCTGGAAAACAATTTAACATCTGCTGCGTGATAGATTACAGTATCGTTCCTAACTAATTAAGTAATGGTCAGGTTTGACTTTCTTAGGAATCATTGTGGCTCTCAGTAGGGATTTTAAAGTCAAGATGAAATGAAAAATGACTTTTTTCTCCCTCTTAGATCACATTCCCAGTCATTCTGTGCACTTATTTAACAATACATTCGAACGTTTATTACATTTCTTTGTATTTTTATCTCAAAATTCATTCATGTTCTTCCAGTAAAACAAGAAAACAAAGAACAACATATGATGGAATTGGTCATCTTGCTTCCCATAAATATTAATGCTGTGCTTTCCATAATAATGAAACAAAGAAATGTTAAATATCATATTACTCTACAGCACTAACCTTACTTAGCCATTCCATGAAATATGTTAGTTGAGGTTTTTCTGAGTTATGTTTTGGATTTCAGTCCTCCAGCCCGGTTTCATTCCCAGGTCTGCAAATATAATATAATATGCGATATATATGTGTGTGTGTGTGTGTGTGTGTGTGTGTGTGTGTGTGTGTGTGTGTGTGTGTGTGTGTGTGTGTGTGTGTGTGTGTGTGTCTACAAACACATAACCATCAATTCTGTTTACAGATTAGAGCACATGCTTGTATTTTTTGTGTTAAATAGCAGTATTTTACACAAAACAAGCAGAGGAGGTTTACTATGTTTTTCTTTCAGGACTAGTTGGGTTTTGTTCAAGCACCACCAATCAGACGCCAGTATGTAGCCAGAGCAAATAAATGTTTGGAGGATACAACAAGAGTAATAAAAGTGATTGGGTGGTGTCACCTCATCCCCAGTGGAAATTACAACCTTGCTTACGGAACGTCCACACTGTTCTCTGACTGTGTTATGACTAGCTCCGGATTCAGAACACTCGATGTTCCTTCCTGAGAAATGCCCCCCCCCGCTATATGGCATGAACACTTGTACTGTATCTGGACAGTGTCTTGTTAAGCTGTATTACACTTTCACTTGACATTTAAATCTGCCTCTAACAAAGTTAAATTGGGGTTTTCCTTCCTTGGCCAAAACACAGATTGCGCTTTATGTCTTTCTCTCTCCTAATATTTACATGCCGTAAAAGAGCCAGTAAACACCTTGTCTTGATTGCTGCTTTTATTCCAGCAATCCATTAGGATGTTTTACTTACTAAGCTGCCTGTAACCTGGTTGGATCCACAAGACATACGCTTATTTCCATTGACATGACACCAAATGTTCTCTTCAACAGCTGATTCGGTTCATGAGATCTTGGGTGCATCTTGAGTGTATTTGGGTCTGGATTTCATGCCATGTTTGTTTTAAGACTGCATCCCAAAACCACAATAAACATTTTTTTTTTCATTCTACAGGAGGGAAATGTCTCATTCCTGGCAGGGAGTGCTATAAGGAACACACTTTACATCTTTTTGGCAGCTTACTTCCATCATTTTGCCACAACTAATTTCCAGATTTGACAAAGACGGTGGGAAGTTTGGACCGGTTGAAGCGAACATTTGGAAGCATTGATTATATATTTGTACATGCCTGACATGCTCACTGACCCGAGTCTTAAGAAAGACCAGTAAAAGTCGATGAAATGCAGTTTTAACAAGGAAAAAAGTGGAAGACCCGAGGAATGAGATTGCTTGTTTTGCATGCTGTACCAATATGGTGTTTCCACAATGCTTGGCATTTGGTTGGTGTCTTTATCTTATTGACATTTGAATCCTCGGAGAGAATTCTCTCTTGACCTGTTTACAGAGGACCAGTTTGTCTTTTACGGAACACTAAACAGGGACCACACTATTGATGGTGGGATACTTGTGCTAAGACACTCTTCTGCTCAGTGTTCATTTTGTAAGTCTTAAACAAAGAGACACATATTTAGATGTGATTCTTTAAGGGCCTTAAATTTAATTTAGTTAAATTGTCAAATAGTCACTATGTCGTTCATTCTTGATATTTTGTGATTGGTGAGTGAACCCTTTGGCTCTTACCTCCTTCTTCTGCATTATTTTGTTGTAGAAATAATCAAAAACATGACAAAGAAGAAGTGAGAAGACCACTGGTAATGGTGCCATGCCATTGTTGACAGCCCATTATTCAGAAAGCCCAATAGTCCAGAAAAAATGTCCCATCGGACCAAAAGTCCATTTGTCCGACGGGCCTTTATCCCGAAACCAAACACCCATTGTTCCAAAGGTCCATTGTCTCGATATTATTTTTCCATTGTGGCAAAGGCATCACTCACCCTAATCTTTCTCTGGTTGGCTTACCATGATATTCTTACCCTAAACCTAAATAATCTCACTCCTCAAAGCTTAAACCTAACCAACCGCGACGAAAGCATTGAGTAATAAGAGTCAGAGCAGGGCGGGTCATGTTTTTGCCAGTAGGAAAAGCAACTGGGAAGGTTCGAAGATTTATTCTTGTCCTCCTGAGAGTGTACATTCTTGGAGCTATTGGTAATCGCAACAATGGAGGTTTTCGGGGTAACGTGCTGTCGGACAAATGGGATTTCGTTGGGACATTTTTGATGCAATGGGACACAGGAACTATGAAAAAGACCTCATGAATGTTTAATTTGGGGGCTAAGAGAGCCCCCCTGATGATAGTTGAGTCTTCTACAGTTTAGTGCTGATGTAATGTGCTACTGCAATTTGAAAGCATGCAGCAGGAATGCATCATTCAAATCATCAGTGACACAAACTGCCACAAGCAAACATTGTGTCCTTAATGAATGCAGAGCAAATGAACTGATAATGCAGTTTCATAAATATTTTAAGAACAACAATGGCAGAAGCGTTCTATCTTAATCGACAGAGCCTGGGACGCAGCCTGACAGTCAGTCGTCCCAAACTGTACATCAAATCAGAGGCTTACACTAATGCCGTATTTGCTGAAAAGGCATGGCTGTGACTCCACAGTATGTAAAGAAATGTGTTTCTATCCACCTATTTTTATGTGCATGTACAATTTGCACAGAAAACAATGGAGTGGAAAAGCCAGGAATTCGGAAAAAAAAGTCAAAATATCACAAAAAGGTTTTACGCTTGGCTGTGGTGGAAAGGTTGGTGTAATAGTATAAATTAATCATGACGTACATGAAGCAGGTGACTTACTTACTCACTCAAATGTCCAATCCACTGAGACTGTGACCTTTCTCAAACTAAAACATGAGACAAAACAAAAATGCCATATTTCATGGCATGGATTTCATTCATTAGGTTTGGATGACGCTCCTTTAATTACATCATTTTATTTTGCCCTTATTCTGCAATGGTTTAATGCCACCAAACTGGAGAACCAGAGCCAACAACTGTTTATCTCGATGCATTGCTAATATGTATATAACAGTAGTGGATGGAAAACGCACATTCATTCTAATTTACTTTTGCCAATTTTCGGAAAATTCAGTTAACATTGGTGCTATATTTGGATGGCTACCTGGTCCAAGACTGAACTTTTAATAACCAGGAAAACTATTGTTTGTGTCCCTTGTGAAATCAAAATTATACGTTGACTTATTAGATTTAAGTCCATAATTTGAATAACGCATCAAACTAAGTAATTTCAAGCCAAACCATGTTTTTTATTAAACCTAAAATGACAATTTTTTTGCAGTTTTTGTTTAGTTTTATTTCAATTTACAACGTTAACCTTGTGTTAAAAATTGTGACCCTAATCTGGGAGGAAATATGTTTGTCTTGAAATGTATTTGAGAATGCAGTTTAGTTGTATGGGAACCAAACATGGAAAGACACAGGGTCAGACCTTTGTTGATGGCTGCAGCTGATGTTGGTGGCTAACTGGTTGCTGAAATCAACAGGACAGAGAAAAAGAAATTGAAGTTTCTAAAGTGAAATATACTAGACACTCCCTTATCTCCACAGTTCTCTAATTGCATTAAACACACAACAGCTGGAAGGGTTTCATAAATAAAAGGGTATTTAAAATGCTACTGATGCTATAAGGTGACAGTAGTAATCAGTCGCCTTTAATTATTACTTTAGTTACTCAGTCCGGCTCAGCCACCTTAAATCTGCCTCTGACCGCATTTGGATGAAAGCAGAAGTTAGAGTTGCATTAAACTGGCGTCCACCCAACCTCACTTTGTAAAACGGAAATAGGCAGAACCTATTAAAACGAGTCAGTTCCCTCGTGAGTTCAGTCATGTAATTGCTCCCCTGCCTCAGAAGCTGCTTGCTCCTTTTTTTATTTTTTAGAAAGTCACCTTTCCTGCCTGTGCTGCTGACACACCTGTTTGTAATTGGTTCTTATTAGGGGGGTATCGTTTTGCACCTGCACCCCTCGACTACACTCACTCATCCGGCCAATAAGGAACAAACGTTGTAAAAGTCAGCCTATGAGGTACCGGGGCTTGTAAAAGTCGATTAGACATGAAAGAGGAGCTGGGATTGATGCCGGCCCTTCAGGGGAGGATTTTGGTGGAAGGCTCTGAGAGCAGAACAGCCTGGATTTATTCTAGCGGGGGGAAAAAGATACGCAAGATGGGACAGATAAGTGTTTTGTCAGATGGATGTAGCTAAAAACATGATACTCAGCTGATATACTATTTCATATCAGAGAGTTCATGTTTATTTCTCTATTTTATTAGAAGTTACTTTCAGATACTGACATCTACTGTGTCTGTTCTTTTATTCTTGTGTGTGTATGGACTTGTATTACTCATGTTGTGGGGACATAAATCTGTTTACACAGTCACATTGTGGGGACTCGCCTTCATTTTAGGGACACGGTGCTGGTCCCCACACCGTCGATGATTAGGGTGGCTTGGTATAGGTTAAGGGTAAAGTTAGGTAAGGTTTAGATTTAAGTTTTGGTTAGGGTAATGGAAACGCGACGGTGTGTGTGTGTGTGTGTGTGTGTGTGTGTGTGTGTGTTTACTTTTACAGCTATCTTTGCTCATGAGGACCAAGCAATTTATACCTTCAGAGTGAGGACGATTTTAGAAAGTCAGGACACATTTGGCTGGTCCTTACTTTTGGGACAGACAGGTCTGTTTGAGGGTCCCTACTTGTTTTTAAGGTTCAAGTAAGAAATAGGGTTTTGGTTAGGGTTGAGCGCATGCATTTAGTTGTGATGGTTAAAAGTTAGCGTGAGTTGCTAGGAAAAGCATCATATCAGTGAGTGTCCTCACAAAGATCTGACTAACTGTGGTCAGTACATTCTAAAATACACAAATAGAAGAGACACTTATCATCATACTTTAAAGGACCTTCACACACATTAAAAAGGAATGTCTCTGTCACACACACACACACACACACTCACACACACACTCTCTCCCTCTCTTGACAGTGAAGCAATCGGACCATGCAGAGTCCCCCCCCCCCTCTCTCTTCTCTTCTTTCCTCCCTCTCCCATTCCTCCCTCGTTCCATGCCTTACCCCCCTCAGGACAGGTTCAGGCTAAGGGCAGCTGAGAGGGGGAGAGGATGGAGAGATGGAGGAAGTGAAGGAATGGAAGGAGGTGCAGCAGCAGCAGCAGCAGCAGCTGTCCACTAATGAAGTGCCGGGCTCCCACTATAAACCACTACCGACAGATATAGCCAGAGGATGGCCGCGTTGTGCAAATGTGCATGTTTGTTAGTGGGTTCGCATCGGTGTGGGTATGTGGGAAAGTCAGTTTGCATGTGCATGAGTTGATGAATCGGCAGAAAGGGGAAGAAATAGGGAATTGTACAGTAACAGTAAATATTGAGAGTTATAAGAGTTATAAGAACACATATTTTTGCCCAAATAATAAACTTTTCAACCATTTTTCACAATCTTTATAAGCTTTGATGAATTATAAAATGCTGCTAACAGACGGATGAACATTAATATTATAGTGTTAACTGAAAATTCAAGGATCTTATATTTATATGAACGGGTTCTTTGGAATTTCTATTTATTTTCTTAAAACCTGCAAGTGAAGCCTACTCAAAACTTCCTCTTAAAATTTCCTGGACAGTTGGATAGGAACAACATTGGCTAAGAATTTTAGCACAAAGTAAGAGGGGGGAGGATCATTATCTCCCTAACAGTGAACAGATGCAGAGACGGAGAGCAAAGAGCAGAGACACTGTTATTACAATCGTGATTTCACATCTAATCATATTCTGGCTAAATTGTCGGCTAATAGAATACGGCTTGGAACAAAACATTTGGACCACTTGAAGTACGTTTGATGTGACTTGCCAGATGCCTGAATGGCCTCCAAAGTGGACCCATAGTTTTAAAGATTTCTTCTTCTTGTGTGTTCAAGAATTAAATAGATTGCTTTTTTCGCAGGCCTGCTCCTGATCAGTGAAGAAGTGGGGGGAGGAAAAAAAAAAGTCACACAAAAAAACAAATTGAATGTGAGGTCTTTACACCACTGATGTTTTTAAAACTGCTCCAAAGAAGAAAACGTTCGAAGAGAGGGTAAAAGAGTAGAAGACTAAATAAATAACCAAAAGATCATCTGGTCCTGTGTAAATGAAGAGAAACACAGGAGCTGATTCTGCATATTTCTCATTTTCTCATAGGAAAAGGCCCAGAAGGGAGATGATGGAAGGCAGACAGAGAAAGGGGAGTCGCGCACTAGTGGACGGGTGCATCTCACAGCACTGGGTGCGTTTGAAATTTACAGCGTGTGATCTCGCAGATATTAAAATCATTACCGCTGTGTCTTAGCATAAGCTTTCCTTTGCTAGAGTCAAAGGGCTGTGTTTTATGGCTCTTTTATTTAGTAATCCACAGACGTTTCTATGAGGCACAGTTTCCCCTTCTCAGCCTGCTGTTCTGACTGCGTTCCTCTTATCAAAGAAGGCCATTGTGTTCTTATTATTGAGCCTCTAATCCAGTTATCAATCCCGGCACCAGGGGAAGAAAGTACATACAGTTAGTTCTGTAGGTCGGCTCACAGGCGAATTGATTTGGAGACAATAGCATACAGAGAGACGGAGAGATAAAGAGAAAGATTGAAACAAATGTTTCCGAGAGAAGGAAGCAAAGTTGCGACTCGCTCCCATATGTGCACGCCCACACATGCGCAGACACCTCGTCCTCAGTTTTAACAGCCTTGTAAAGATTATGAATAATATGTGATGAATTTAAAAGAGCTTATTGCTGTGTGCGTGCGTGTCTGTGTGAGATGGCAGTCATCCGATATAAGGAGCGGCACAGACTCGGGGAGCGAGCGGCTCCATGTATCTGGCATTCCACTGCAGGGTAAACACTGAGTCAGTGCTGTGGTTTATGTCAGGCTGGAGAAATTCATTACGTCTTATCACACATTCAGGTTTCAGGGTCACTAGCAAGAGCATAAACCCACACATGTACTCAATGTTTATTATTGTGCACTTACATTTATTACGCTGCTACATTCTCCGAACATGCGTATGGGGCTATAAGGCCCAGGCTGAAATGTATTAAATGGGTCGCTTTGCTGGAGAGTCATGCATGGAAAACTCATTGCTGACATTCTCGGTGCATGAACAGAAGTAAAAGGGTCTTTTCAACCAAACTGCACCAAAAACAAAAAACATTGTCTCTTTCCATTAGTGGTATCTAGGAATGAACATTAGTTTTTTTGTTACTTTTTTTCCCCCCAGGTTTTTAGATATCTCTCTCCGAAAAACCTGTGCTTTCTCTTTATGCAATGTCACGCTACTTCGTCATAAGTCCTACTGCATTTCTCTGTCTTTTCTTGGTCTTCGTCACTGGAACATAAAATGTTGTTTTGGGGGTTTTGATGGAAGGACTGGTACTGTGTTTTTTCTTGGGAGGATAGGCTCCCGATAATGCCAAATTTGAGAAACAAATCTGACCCAAACTCGGAGGATATTTTTGGTTTAATTTATTACTGAACAATAAAGACACATTGGCCATGCCCTGTCTTGATATCCCTCTACTGACGGGGACTGCCCATTGTTCCGATGTCCCACCTTTCCGAAACCCCAATAATCCTGAAGACTGTCTCATTGAACTGAAAGCCCATTTGTCCAACAGCCCGTTATCCCCCAAATACACACTCCCCCAGCGGCAAAGAGAAGCACGTGGTTGATTAATTTGTAAAATGACATAATTGGTTTTTTTCGCACATGGGAGAAGTTAGCCCTCAGGGCTCTGCCAAAGAATATCTTTATTTAAGCAACTAAACGGCTTTGGTTAGGTTTAGGAAGATATAATGGTTTGGGTTAAAACGGACACTTCCTGGAAGAAATCTCTGCTCACTAACTTCTCTGTATGGGCAATACCATTTTTCCCAATGTGCTTCTGTTTGTTGTGGAGGAGTGTGTATTTTTGGGGGACTGGACCTTCAGAACAGTAGGCATTTGTTTTTGGGATAACGGACTGTCAAATGGGACATGTTTTGGGTTATTTAGGTTTAGGAACAACGGGCCATCGGAATACTGGCATGGCACCCTTCCCCCTGGGCAAACAAAAGACGATTGAAGGTATTAAATGTAATTTCTTCGACACCACAAATCAAGTTCCATTCACTTCTATTGCGCTGCAGTAGAGGCAAAGCTTTCTGAGATGGATATCTCCAAACCAGGGTGAATACATCCAAGATGATCTGCATGAGTGGACTCCACTCAAAGTAAGCAAGAGAATGGTTTTGTGATTTTGTTTCTCTGAGCCTTAAGGTGAAGGAAAAAAGAAGCGTGGTAATGTGAGACGTTGAGAATGAAAAAGAAAGAGATTGTCTGTATTTCCCAGAGCATTCCAGACGTACCTGTCTGATACCATCCACTTCACTTCTCTTTATTGCTGCCTGTGAATGGTATGCTTTTGATAAAGCGAAGCATTCAAGGCCATAGTTAAGAAAACACAAATCCTCAAACTGCATCCCCCCCCCTTCCACTCGGCCTTAGCATTTTTTATTCATACCTTAATGATCAAAGGATGCCTCCAAGCTCTTTGACCCGTCAGATTAGCACAGCATAGTCTCCTCTGCGTTGAAATAATCCTGCATTGATGTAATGGATTCAGGCCTTGGGAGTGTGAAGGCCAAAGAGACGTACTGTAGATTCAAATTATTTGTTTTGACTGGCCGTTGCTCGAGCTAATTACCCCTCAAACCACACACTACGACCTTCTCACCCTCACACAAACGCACCCTTTTATTGATTAAAACTCCTTATGTCTTGCTGCTTGCACGCTAAAGCTCTCTCTGTTATAATTTCCCTTGCAACACACCGATAACTTTCTTGGCCTAGAAATTAGTTAGCTCTTCTGTGGATAGAGGCTCCCTTGTGTACAGGATGGCTTTTCATCTGACTCTAGCAGATACCCTTGGCCCAGTTCATAACATGGCCGCCATGTAGGCCGTTAACATGTGCTGTTGAAGATTACTAACCGCGTCGCTCACTCGGTAGGAAAAAAGTTTCGGACTGTTAAATCACGCTGTAGTGGTCTTGAATGAACAGGTTTATAACGTGTATGTGTAGTGACCTCCTTGACGTATTTGTTAGCTGCTAATTAGCCGTTTTGCTCTGCAGTGCACCAGTTACTGGAAGAGCTGTGTGTTTGGGGGGAGTGGAATTGGCAGAGGTTTGAAGCTGCAGCGGAAGACAGTGAAGGGAGTATTTGAGTGAGCGTGTATGACTGTGCATATGTGTGTGTGTGCATGCTCCTCGATGGGTGTAGCTTTGTGTGCCGCATTCTTGCGGTTTGCAGCTCCGGTGACTGATGTCCCGTCCTTCCTGTCTGCCGGTGTGGATTGATGTGCCCGACTGCGCCGCGCTCAAGGCCGACACTGCTCTCACCGAGCCCCTCCCTGACCCGCCGTTAGCCTGGTTTGGCTCGCATTAGCCCCGGTTGACCCTGATTCGGGTTGTCCCTCAGCCGAACCCACCGGGTACAACTGGCACAACGCAGCTTGCCTCGGCCCAGCAGCTCTCACCGGGTGGGGGGGAGGCTGGACCTTGGGGCCAGCACATACACGAGCCCTAACTGCATTGTCATTAAGCTGACTGTCAGTAAAAAAGAAAAAGCCCTTTCTTTTACCTTGTTTTCCTTCTCCTGCCTTCTGTCTCCCCCCCCTCCTCCTCCTCCTCCTCCTCCTACGCCTTGTCTGTCTCCCTAATACTTTTACGTTCAAGGACGGAGTAGTCGTTTGGTGCTTTACGGTGGAAAGGAGCCGGGGCCGAAATGAAGGTTTCTTCCACTTTTATGTGTGTGCGTTTGTGCGAGAAAGTGCACTTCGTGGGAGGGGGAGTCGCAGGGCTTCAGGAGATAGATGACGACAGCGGGAGGGCCGCTGTGAGGCGATGACCTCAGTATTGTGGAGATTTAGTGAAGTGCATAAGGGCGACGCGCTCTTTTGACAAACAGAGCGTTGTGGATTTCAAGCCATTGGGCAGCACCCGTTCCACCAATACACACAGTGTGTACTGTGCTGAAAGGAGAGTCCTCGGTTCATAAGTTGCACAAGTAGCCTCACTTCATTCTCACTAACTCAGTCTTCTGCGGGCCCTTCCGAAGTTGTTGATTTTCAGCTCAAACGTTTGATTCCGAGTTGTGTGCACGTGATGCATTAGCTTGATTAATCCCCCATATAATGCGGTCTAATGATGGTTTGATGAAAACCACACACGCCTGCAACAGCATCCACTGCACACGCCCCCTCATCCCCGGTCAGTCCCCTCTAAATTCGCCACACATGCGAGGCAGACAATCCTGCTTGACATCTCCGACGTGCCGAGGCTGTATTGCATTTTTATTTTTTCTTCTGTCCCAAACAAAGCCCCATAACTCAGGCACCCCTTTCCATTCCAGATCGTAAAAAGGCAGGGGCGGGAGGAATGAAAGGCGGGGGTGGCTGTTTTACGGCGGGGAGCGGGGATGTAAATCCTTTTGGGTCTTCAAAGCGGGGGGGCTGGGCTGCAAAAAGGCCTCCACGACTCTGGGATACAACCCGAAACAAAAGATGCCTTAATGATTGCTAGATGTCGAAACAAAAGACGTCTAGCAATCATCAAGGACCCCCTGCAAGTACATCTTTATTAAAAAGGGCAGATCGCATGCGGATATGGTGCACAAGCACTGAATACACACACAGCTAGTGGAGAGCGACCAAGAGCTTTATATCATCCTAATCTTTGCTTCAAGTGCATCCTCTCCTCTTCCTCCTCTTCCTCCTCTTCCTCCCCCAGCATCTCCTCCCTTCTTCGGCTAACTAGCCGTGTTGGGTGACCGTAAGTGCTGAGAGTGTGCTCTGCTGACGAGCGGTGTGACCGTATTTATGGCTCTTTCATAGGTCCGGCATGAATTATGCATGAGGTCTCGTTGTGGCGCGCAGAGGAGCGCTGGATGTAAATCGATAGGTGTTCACTTCGACTGACACAAATGATATCTCCCCCCAAGCAGCTCCCTCATCTCTCTCTCTCTCTCTCTCTCTCTCTCTCTCTCTCTCTCTCTCTCTCTCTCTCTCTCTCTGTGTCTCTCTGTCATTTTACACCTCGTCCCGGGGTAATAATGTTTACCAATGCGACATCACTCGCGCTTTCAAAAACACATGTGAGCAAAACACAGGATTAGGCTGGCTTTGATGAATGCATTCATGTGTCGCTCGCAGATGAATAAGTAAATTCTATTCATTTGCCTGAAAGGGGAAAAGAAGGGAACGAGCATTGACTGGAGCGCTCTCTCTCTTTATTCCCATCTCTCGCTATGAAAGTGAAGTGTCTCCTCTGAAAGGGGAGAAACTGATGTAATGGCATGCAACAGTGCGATCTCTGCATGACAACAACGGCTGAAGGTTGTGCTTTACAGGCTAATAGCTGTTAAAAACACTCACACGTTGTTAATTTTGAATATGTTTTTAAAAGTCATTTTCTCTCGTTTGTTCAGCACGTTATCCTTGATAGACCTGCAGATCTTGGTTGCAGCTGAAAGAGGTTTAATGTCTTCTCTCTCTGGTCCAGTTTTCACCTCATACACATTTACACTTATTAAAAAACAATTAAAGTCAAGTGTCCATTTTTATTCGATTATATGTAGCATCTTTCAAATCATTGTGATGATTTCTGTGTAATTAGATCATCTCGGTTCATTCTCAGAGCATTGCTGTCTGCCGTTGTGTATCTTTGCCAAATAAAAGAAGTGTACATATGTGGCTTTAAAGTTGCTTTGGAAAATAATATTGTGCTACTTTGTAGCTTTTGGTTTTAATGTGAAGTTGCGTTGGACCTCGACCCTTTTCCTGTTTCCTCAATTAGCAAGAAGTGTATTAAACTTTTAATAAATTTAAACTTTATTTGTTCCTTTTAGGGAACAAATAAAGGGCCGGTTAGAATTTAAACGGATATTGTAGGATTTCAGCAAAGATTAAATAAATTCCAGACAGTCTTTTACATTAAACAAGAAATGTTAACTTTGCAAGTCTACAGCATATGTAATGGGATTACACCGAGTAACCATCAACACATTTCAATCCTCCTCACTCTGCCGAACGTGTCTTCCTCCCGGAATGTTCTCAGGTCAATCTTTCTTCAGTTCAGTCAGTGGGAACTCCTTTTTCCACTCCACTGCCATTAGCCTCCTGTCCGCCTTTTCAGAGATTGAAGGAGTGTTTATAAGTATCATTTGTTTCCCCCACACAAAGGGACTCTGTGAGGCCTTGCTGACACACCTGTTTTGGTGGTCAGAAAGGTCACAACCTCTCAGTGAAGGGCCAGGGGAAGTGTGTATCTCTACGTTTTAGTGCCTCAAACCGAGCCTCGGCCGCTGTTTGGCTTTTCTGGGTTGGTTTTTCTCAGTATTTTATTTTTTACATGTTTTATTTCCCGTGCAGTGCCAGTGGTTTGCCTTCTTTATTTGGCTTTCTTTTGTTTTAAGGCGACGTTTTTTATGCCTCTGCTTCTGTCGTGTATTTCTGTTCTCTTGCACACACACACACACACACACACACACACACACACACACACACACACACACACACACTCCTACTTCCTTAAACCCATTTTGAGCATTTCTCACAGAGGCGAGTTGTCCTAATCCACCTGGCTTTGGCTCTCAACTTCCCAAATGCCGACATGAGAGCTGGTCATAACTCATCACACACACACACACACAGAGTCACACAGCGGCCGCTACTCCAGAGGCTTTCTTTGGTGAGCCATCGGCGCCGTATTACATTAAAGGTCAGTTACTGAGTTTCCATTTTAGCTTCGCCTTCCGCCGGTAGCACGCTGTGAGCCAAATAAATTGGAGGATTGTCTGTCAGGCCGCCTGTTTGATTTCCCTCGGACGGCTGGGAGAGTTTGGTTTTGGAGGTAACGACCTCTGCCGCCACCAACGCCCCTCCTACTGAAGTTACATTTAACGGCTGGCTTGGGGAAAGTGTCATTATGTGCGGCTGCTTAAGTCTTAAGTGTGATCACGTCAGTGAGAATGTGAGGAGTGAAATGTGACCGTCGTGATGCGGTTGGTCGGACATGTGTCTACATACTGTACATGTCTCTGGATTAAACCATTTTAATACTCAATAATGGTTTCAAGTGATACATCTGCTGCCTATAACCATTGATGATGTCATGGATACTATCGTAAACTTAAAAATACATTAGCTGTACAATTAATCAACACGTGACCTGTTGTCATTAGAGAATTTGTTATAAGGCAGATTTTGATGTAAAGAGGGTTAAAAGAAATTTGAATTATTTTATAATTATAATATTTAATACTCAAAATGAGTAATGATGATAATGTTATTGCAGAAAGAATTACCGGATAAACTGATGACTTAATCGACAGTCAGTAAACAACAACAATCACGGCTTTAGGCTGTATGCTAACCGTCACGGCGATGATGCTAAAATTCCAATGTTTAACGAGTATTGTCCTTACCATGCGCACCATCTTAGCTTAGCGTATTAGCATGCTTACATTTGCTAATTAGCACTATGAACAAAATACAGCTGAGGGCTAATGGGAATGTCATTCCTTGTGCAGGTATTTGGCTATATTGAGAGAGCCGCATTTTGACATGATGATTGTCACATGAAAAGTGAAAGGATCACCCAGTTATTGCAGTTCATCCTTTGGGGAACATGAATGTCTGACATGTTGGCATTTAGTCATTGTTTCCAGCTTCTCAAATATGAGGAGTTTTGGACTGTTATTAAACTACAAAGAAAAAGAAAGCTGAAGGAAAACCCCTGGCTGTGGGACAAAAGTGACTAAATAATGAATCAATTAATCAAGAAATACAACAAAATATATTAATAGTATAATGGTTTGGGTTTAACTGTTACTATACAGTACACGTTCTTAAACCACAGAGCTGTTGTGCCCCTCGACTAAAACTGCTGAGAGAGAAGCCAGAGGTCTATTTATAAGTGAACTGAATTCCACACAGTCAGCACACTTTCTTCTTCTCTTTCTCCCTCCGCTCACGGCTGTCCCCAATGGAAGCGTCAATCTCCACTGTTTCAGGGACTGAGTTGCCCCTGCAGACCTTCTAGAGAGAGAGAGAGAGAGAGAGAGAATAAGCAGAGGTTGTAGGGAGGAGAGCATTGTTTGTGGGGAAGGTGAAGTAAAAGATGCTCATTGATCGATGTAATTGCATGTGTTCCTGGATGAAAAAACGTTCAGATGTCAAGTTTTTAACAACTACAGAAAAAAACGGTTTGTTTGAGTCGAGTATATCCAATGTTGTTTTTTACTTTTTGTGTGTGTGTGTGTGTGTGTGTTTCATGTCATAGACTGTTCTTGACCCACACAGGAACCACGTTATCCTTGAAGTGAAGTGAAAAACTGAAAATTGAAAAAAAACAGTTGGTTTTCTAGTTGTGTCTACTGTACTGTGTGACTGTGTTTACATTGGTACCTCTGTCTTGTGTGTTTTGGACCTCACAGTTTGGCTTTCTGTTGTTATATTGCCTTGCTTTTGCTTTGTTTGGTCTGTCGAAGCACTTTGTGAACTAAACTTGTTATTATAATTATTATTATTGACTCTTTCTTTGAGAAATATCTCCAGCACCTAAGAGACAAAGAGCGGCCGTTGGACGAGAAGGGAATTTAAGTCAGTGGACCTCCGTGATTTGTAACAAACAGGTTACTTGACCCAGTTTAATTGCCAATTAATGAGAAGCATGTTTCCATGGTGATAGTCTATCCATAAGTTCCCTAGATAGGTCCATCCGGTAATGACGGTAGAGATACGGCAATACTAGCTATTAATAGAGCTTCAGGGTTAACACAGAGCCGAAGATAAAGGATTCCCTTCTGATAATCAAACTTTAAATCTTCGGTGAATACTTCATTACTGGTTCCCGTCCTTCTATTTGCAGGTAAAGCTCTTTCTTTTATACTGGTTGTGTGACCTGTGCCATGTTGGCTGTTGGCCCTTTTATAGCTACTTAATGGACTGTACGATTAGTGTCAGGGGTTCAAAAAGCGTTCGCAGGCGGACCGGTGAACCAAAGCAACCAAGCACTTCATTCAATTAGCCTAACTGTAACCTCATTACGACCAAGCCCTGACTCCATCGCTGCACGCTGTGCGGTCCCACTCACTTGAAGTCAACCAGTCAAATTTATGCGCTAAAACGAAAAAAAAAACACACACAGACACATTTCCCCCACACCAAAGAGCTTGTGTAATGTACATGCACTGTCGGGATTTGAGGGCAAACGTGATACTGGAAAAGTCCCGCAGCGCTGTGCCTTACACAAACACACACACTCCCCCCAATATATGTGTACACCTTAACTACTCAAAAGGGCTTGCTGTTTTAAACTTTTATACCCGCGAGCACATTTCCTCACAAACGTACACAAACACACTCCGCCTCGTTCCTGCTCACGTATTTTTACTGAGTCTCCCGGGCTGATTATACATGCGCACACGCACACAAACACAGACGCACACACGCGCTGCAGCCGACATGGCCAGTCGGCCCTTAGTTGTTTTTGGACTCGGGAGTCTAGTTAGCCGAGGCGAGTATCAATCATTTAGCCAGCGGAGAGCAGCTCAGTCGATGGGGTCGTGTATGGGTGAGGAACCCCGGCCCAGCCCCAGAATCCCTCACTCCGAGGGGGGTTGAGGAGCCCGGGCTGTGCGCTGCAGTTCGGAGATTGAATGATGTCTTAAATAGCATGTAAGGAGGCAAGCTGAGCGAGGCTGGATGAAAGGGCTGCGAATAAATATGCAGGCAAATACCAGCCCCGCTTATTACACAGCTTTTATGAAGTACTCCATTTTCACTGTCCAAAGAATACATGCTGAGCATTGTTGATGTTGTTTTTTTCAGAAAAACAAACTCCTGCTGCACAGCGAATTATATCACTCTGTGCGATCGCTACTTCAGTAGCTTTTGTTGATTTCTAAATCGGCAGAAAGTGCAGAGGAACGTGGCGGGAAAGGCCAATTTATTAAGTCATTCATTTCCAATCATTTCTCATGCTTATTTAGGATCTCTTAGGAGCTGGAGCCCATCCCAGCATGCACGGTGCAGCGGGAATGGAAACAGCCTTGAGAGGTCAGCAGTTCGTCACAGAGCTACGACAGACATATTGTAAATATGAGTTATTTAGGCCCTCTTTTATGTAACACGCATGTTTTTGGATCGCAGAAGTACAAAATAATCTGGTACTCACATTAAAAAAGCTCCTTGAAAAGATTGGCTTTATTGGTCATGATTCGACCAAGACTGCTCCCCCTTCTTTTAATGCGTGAGGGGGCGAGCGCTCATTTCAAAGCCAGCACTCTCATCATATGACGGGAGAAAAATGACTGTTTTCGAATATGGCCTCTAATTAACATGTGGATATAGGCTCAACCAGATGTGAAACGGCAAGAAAAGCTTATTTAGTATTAAGTACATGTCATACGCAGGCGTTTAAAGTGCTTTAGGTGTTTAATATGCACTTAAAAACAAAAGGAGAACACAAACGTTTTTAACCCGCTTTTAACATCTGCTATAAAATTCCAGCAACATATACAAGTGATTATGGATGTGTACTGCTAATGTACAAATACTGTACGTGTGCTATCACTGTACAGTGTGCATTCAATAATATAATCTCATGATAATAGTTTATTCGTATAATATAATATGAGAATATGAGTCCTGTTGCCTAATCCTAACCAAGCCAGGATTCCGATGAACACGGAAGTTTCTTCTGAAAAAACAGTGTATGCATGTAACTAGTAAGGTAGAGAGTCATAGTTTGAAGCTTAGGGGCACTGCGATATTTGACAAGTGTGGAAGGAGAATGTGTTGACCAGGCACTTTTCGGTTATGTGGCATGCACTGCAATAATTCGGCTAACCGTGGTGCTATACTAGCCGGGAGGTGTTGGTTTTGAACATGTTCATATTGTTGCTGGACATTTGCTCGAAGTATCTTGTTGGCTCTTTGTTAACAAAAGTGTTTGGCAGCAGTATTGACGTTACGCCCGGCACAGCGCTTCTGAGACGGCTGTCCTCAGCCCAAAGTCAAAGAAAAAAAAGAAAAAAAAAAGGACCAACGACTCACTTTTGTGCCGCTTCATTTGAATGAAACTCCCTCCTGTTTGTTCCTCTCTCCACACCTGTGCACGGAGCGCCGCCGCACACAGATGGCCGGTGCACTGCTGGCCCTGGTTGATGCGCTGCCGCAAAAATAAGGTCCTTTGTAGCAGTATGAGTAGTGGTAGTAATGTCAGGACCACTATAGCTGTAAATTCTCACTTTTTTAGTGTTTTTATTATGTGTATATATGTATGTATTGTACATATTTTAGCAAGTGTGTCACGTGTATCTTGTTTGATGGCAGATTAAAACCAAACATAACCAAAAGTAGTAATTGTAGTAGTTGTAATACTTTTTTTTTTAAACGCGAAACACAAGACCGCATTATCTTGTATCACACAGACACACATATATCCCTTGTTCACAAAAAAAGCCCCGCCGGGCATGGACGACATGTTCCACACAGACGAGTTGGGCTGTTCCATACTGTATGTCTCTATTCATGATCTTATCACAAAGCGCTGCACCATGATCCCCTGGCACGGGTGCTATTTTAATTCCATTCTGCAGCCTGCTGAAAATCGAGGATTAAGACCTTGTGGACGGTGTGTGTGTGTGTGTGTGTGTGTGTGCGTGTACATGTCCACATGTTTGTGTGTGTGTGGAGGCTTTCATGTGTTGTAGCCCACATGTGAGCTGCGATAGGAATCTCATTGCTGTCAACAGTCCAGAGGCCGACGCTGCGATGAACAGAGAAAAATCCCCGAGCCCATACTTTCTCCACGCCGTTACCGAGCTCTCTGTCTCCTTTAATCTATTACTCCTTCTTCTCACTGCTGGGCTCAAACCAGCAGATGATGGATGGCCGCTGTGTCACGGGGTGCCTTTTCTTCCTTTCACTCTTTTTTGATCCCAACTTTTTGAATAAAATGAAGACAAAAAAAGGGGTTTTGGGGTTCTTGCAAAGAGTTTGAAGTGAACCGCCTGGCTGTCTCCCAACTTCTCCTCTCTACAGGTTTCTTTTCCTCCTCCTGTCTTTCTATATATATATATATACTCAGCGGTCCGTCTATCTCAGTCCATCAGGCCGTTATCAAGGGGATTTCTGAACATTTCATTTCACTGTGATAACCAGGTTTCTGCTTGAGCTGATAGCCGGCTGGACCTTCATCGGGCCGCCGAACAGACACAGAGGGGGAGGAGGAAGAGGAGGGTGGTGGTTGACTTGATTAACCTTCATCTTGCTGGCGGAGATGGAAGCCAAAGCCACATCACCCGCTCACACTTTCACTCCTAAACCCTCCAGTTCGTGAGCAGAGGGGACCAAGACCATGAGGCCCGGTGGCCATAGGGAAAGTGGTTTGCTCTAGAGATTAACATGTTTGTGTGTGTGTGTGTGGATTCGGCTCTGGTGTGCAGAGTGAGGTCAAAGGTCAGCCTATCAGGTGGGGCCAGCAGTCTTGCTGGTGGATCTGGATAAGAAGCAATTGAGTGGTCAAGTAGGTGACCTCCCTGCGCCTTCATTTGGGAACAGGCCACCCACCGGCAGCCTTTGGCCCGGAGGTGAGATTAGTCTGGTGGGGCCGATAAAGCTCCACGTTCTCCCAACAGAACCAACAATCCCTGTAGATTACGCTCCTGGAGAGGGACGGTTTCCCACACAAAGCAGGTGGGGAGAGATGCAAAGGGCTGCTTACTTAAAGGCTCTTCTTCTTGTTGGTTTGGTGACTTAAGCCTTGAGTGAAACATACCAATTTAGGTTTGCTGCAATCGTCACTGTCGAACAAAGGATTTGGGTTTTTTTCAAGAAAAGCAGCTTGCGTGTTCAACCAGCACATGGTTTGGCTTTGCCGTAAGTGTCTTTCTATTTCGTCCTTCTAACCTTTGGACAGATGTTGAGGGCCATGACATGACAAAAAGCCATGTTTTATAAGGTGCTGAATACTGACTTCATAAACCAAAAAAAAACTCTCTGTCACTTCATCCAGACCCCCCCGAAATCCCTTCATCATCCCTCCATGTCCAACTTCCAGTTTAGACTCCCAGCCATTACAGAAGAAGACTTTTCATGAAGGCCCTCTCACCATGAAATGATCTCGACGTTATGTCCGAATCATCAGGACTGGACATAAACATACTTTACCTGCAAGTTCCCGGGTACAAAGTCACTAGAATGTTTGACTGTGAATAGATTCACTCATTGTACAGAGAATCCATAGCAAGTGAGTGCGCGTGTTGATACATTTCTATTTCACGGCAGGCGAGAGTATTGGAAGAAAACAAACAAGAAGGTGAAGAACAAGGAGAGTAGTTTACATGAAGACACCAAGTGGAGAGACAAGAGAGAAAAGGTCAGTAGGATTCATCTCATGGGGAAAATACATTTTGTGACACACCATCCCAGAATTGTCAAGACATTTCACTTAGAAACAAAATTTCCAATTGCTGGTGGCATTATTATTAGGATACATTATCTAGGAGCCATGAGAGTCTTTACCAAGTCTCATAGCAACTCAAAGTTGTTCAGATATTCACATCAGCACAAACAGGGATGGACAGACCGACCATCAGGCCTAGTTTGCCATCCAAAGAGCCACAACGCTAGAGTGGGTAGAAAAGCTTTGAAAGACAGGAAATCTAGAATTCCATACCAAAAAATCTAGGGGGACATCTTCGCTGCTGTTTTTTTCCTCTTCTCTCTTTGAAAGATCTTCACTGAAGACTCTCATATAGACATCTGTGTGTTTGACTTTCAAGCATCCTTGGGTAAATGCTCTCAGATCTGCTGCCAATTACTTAAAAATCTTGACTGAAACATGTTCTCAGCTTTGTCTCTAAAGTTGCCAGCCATCAATCTCGACTCGCTTTCCTCTCCCTTTACTCTCCTTCCTCACCCGCTCAGAGCTCTATTTCTGTTTGTTTCGTTCTCTGATTCTGATTCGTCTCCCGTTCATTTCCGTCACTCACATGAGACTCTTTTGGGGGGAGAATAACAGTTGCCTTTAAGCCGGGTTGTAACCAAGAGAGGGTGCTTCTCCCGTAAGTGTTTGTTCGTGTTGTCGGTTTGGCTGCGATAGTTAGTGCCTCTGGTGTTTGCTGAACCAGAGCTGCGTTTGGCGGCTACACAGAAAGCGTTTTGACTGCGAACCGAGAGGTTTCAAACAGCTAAATTAAGACACATTCTGTCATGCTGCCAGAATTTGCTCCCGTTTTGTTTCCGACATTGACATTTTATAGGCCCTTTTATGTGTATCGCTGCATTAGTGTTGTCCATCAAAAGTACCTCGTAGACCAGACGCAAGGTCAACTTTATGCTGGAAGCCTCTCGATGAATACGCTCAGACGTTTGAGAGTCTCTGCCCAGCTGTATTCCCACTGAAGCTTTCAGCTCTCGTGGTTTTTCTTTTACCCAGCTTTTGTCTTTTTATCCCCCCGTCAAATATTTCCCTTATACCTCACAACAGCACTCAGTTTTCCTCTTAAACCGTCCTTCACCTCAACAAAAATGCCAACCAATAACCTGGAGAGCTAAGAAAAGAAAACTCGTAGACTTTGGTTGAGAGCATCTGGGGATTAAGATTGAAGCGTTTGGATTATGGATTATCATATTGTGTGGATTTAAGGACGTACTTAAGAATGACAACACAAAGGACGGAGTAATCATAATGTCAGTGTGAGGGTTTGGCGCCCCATTGTGATTGGCTTAGAGGACGGGCCAGGAGGGGGTTCTATCTTTCGAATCAGGAAATTGAATTATGAAACAAAGTGACCCAATGAAATGGGTTGCGGTGACAGTACGGGGCGGCGGGGGTTAAGCTAGTTTGAAGGGCTGGCACTTCACCTGAAGGTTTCTTAATTAGATTGGTTGACAAAAGCATTGAGGCTTCTAGCAGTGTGTGTGTGCCGGGGGGGGGGGGGGGGAGATCAGAAGCCGTAGGATTGTTGTCTCTTGACTCGGTCTTCATTTAAGCCTCTTTATGCGGCTGCCAGTGTGAGATGCTTCACTGAATTGAGGCTCGGTGGAGACAAGTGCTATGGTTCTTTTAAGGAGCCCACAAATCCCTGAGTTTGGAAATATGGACTGTTTAAGGCTGGGGAAAGATTATGGCAATGACGAATAAACTATAGTTGAGACGACAATAGTTGGGAATACAAGTTATTTTGGCCTGACCCAAAGACGTCCAATCAGATACTAGTATTTACCCAAATGACACAGTTGTCCACTCCAGCTACAACCTGAGAATGTAATCAGATATACATTGTTTTACTTTTTTCTTTTGTCATCCCTTCAATACAAGGCTAGCATGAGCCACATTACAAACATGTATTGTGGAATTGTTGGTGGATCTGAAGCTTCTCAACAGCGCTAGATAAACTAAGCAGTTATCCAAATACTGGATGGTCATTTTTTTCCCAGCATCCGTGGTGTATTTTGATCCGTGAGAAGGATCAAGTGCCGGAATTTTGGAGACCATCTCCTTGGCCCATCTCCCTGAGAAAAAAAGTTAAAAGCGAGGCTTCACTGACGGGAGGTGAATTGTGCTGATTTTTGTTAAGAGAGCGGCAGCATTCCAGCCGATTCGTGGCCAGTCCCTGAACCTTCAACATGACTCCGCTTACTTTGGTTGGCCAAGTGTAGCAGACGGCCAGCTTTTACTTTCCGTGTGACCTGCGCTCTCAAACTCCCCCTGTCTGGGTTTCTTCCTCTTCACTTTATCTGTGCTGCTTTTTTTTGTGCTGCATTTAGCACTTTTCTTTGTCTTGCTCCCCCCCGCCGTCTGTTTCTTTCAGCAACAATCCATCCCCCTTCTTCTCTTTAGCCACGTTAGCAGCGTCACCAGATGATGAATCCTAATGACATTTGTGATCACCTGACTTTATAATAATAAGTTTATTACTTTGTGATCCTGAGTGAAATATCTTGAAAAGGTCAGGAATGACATTGCATACTCAAATAACCCTCGTCCATACATGCATGCTTTACAAATGCATTTATTTTGAGCGTTCAAGCTCCATGGTGAGTTGTCAAAATACAAAACCTTCTCAGTTTAGGGCAAATTCATCAAACTCAGCCTCAAGCTAATCTTTTTCTCATTTTTCCCCTCTTAGTTTGCCAACAATCTACGAATGAGGCACACTTTCCCTTCGAAATGAGCATCTCCCACTGCAAACTTCAGAGCCTTTAATGTCTGCGTGCCTTGTGCTGGTGATTTCTCAGGAAACGTGCAAAACGCTGTTTGGCTCAACGTTTTCTCGAGCTCCGTTTCTAAAACTGTCCTTTCTCCCCCCCCCCCCCCTCCCCCCTCTCCCTCCTGGGCCCTTATCAAAGACTCAGGACAATCAGTGGTTTATCGCTGCTGGAAGTGAGAGCAGGAAGCAGATGTTGTTCTGATTAAACACACACACACAGACACACAAACACAGTAAGTGAGTGGCGCTCGCCGCCGCTTCAGGGCCCGAGTGGAGTTGAGGGCCAGCAGTCTAGGAGTCCAGACTCATGATATCAGCCGAGCATGTGCTGCAGACGATACACACTACCCGTTTTCTTATTTTATGTGTGTGTGTGTGTGTGTTTAGGTTACAGTGAGCGACAGGCAAAAAGGAGGCCAAGAAGCTGCTTGATGCGCTACCTCGGCCTCTTCCTTCTGTTACGTAACCGCTCCATTATGTGCAATCATATAACGCAGTAATCAATGCACGATAGTTAGGTAATCAGCTGTGTGTGTGTGTGTGTGTGTGTGTGCATGAATGAGAGACAGGGAGATCGTCATATGGTTTCTACTTTATTAAGAATGCACTTTGGCACCCCTTTTATTTTCTTCACTTTAGGCTATTATTTTACAAACTAGATATAAAAGGACATAAATAAATGACATAAGTTACATGTACCTAGAGCTCCTTGACAAAAAAAAAACAACAAAATAAAACAAACAAGGCCAAAAAAAACATGATCATGTCAAAAAAAAAAAAAAAAGTACAAAAAAAGATTGAGAGAATGTTAGATCTACATGTCTAGATCATATGGCATCGGAAGGCATACAATGACAAACATTAACTCTTGCGTTTTGTTATTTGTTTTTTTTCCGTTTTTCGTTTTTTCAAATCGTCCAACATTTAAGTAAAAGGAAAAAAGTATTTTACAGTACATTCTGGTTTCCTTTCTCCTTCCCAACAAGTCTTGCATATTTCCAAACAGGTCCTTTTTCTTTACGATAGATAAAAACCCCCAAAAAGAACGACGCGTTGCCTAAAAAATAAAAAAGGGGAAAGAGCTGTAGAGCTGTATTAAGGACGGAGGTGTTGTTGTATTATATGAAGCGTCACTTACGAGTTCAGAAACATTCGCATAAGTATAGTTTGAAGAGATAAAAGGAACAAAAAAAAAAGGAATATAGTCCATTGGGTTAAACCTGTAGCTGTATGATGTGCTCTGGAAAAAAAAAAAAAAATTAACCCAACAGATTTCCCTTCTTGGACACCTTTTCCTCACTTCTCGGATCCTTTGTTGTGTACAGGTGCTTCATTTTAAACTGCCCCCATTTCCTCACAGAGAGGAGAAGAGGGGCTGGTTCCGACATTCCTTCCCCGACTTGTCACGAGCTTCGGAGAGTCCGAACTCTCGTCTTGAGTTCGGGAGTGTTTCTGCGGACGGGAGGCTTTTCGACACTCTTTGTCTCCTGTGTGTCCGCTCGCGAATGAGCTGCATTCCAACAAAGCTGTGTAATAAATGCTGTTGCTGAGTAAGTAGTTCGCACGACGGGAGCAACACACAACCCCCCCTTTTTTTTTTTTTTTTAACGACAAAAAAGCAAAAAAAACCAACAGTTTTTTCTTTTCTTTTTCATGTCAGAAACAATACATCTGTTATCTTCTCTTCCTCGACAGTGGCATGAAAACCGACACAATTACTGATAGTACTTCAAAGACGTTGTCACTCATACCGCTACACTCACGCACACACACACACACACACCCGTGTCATCACATTCGCACGCTCAAATCAAACGTTTGTTACTTTACATGCAAACAAATAAAAATAAGAAAACCAAAACAATAAAACAAAATGTAACTTTCAAAATAGAAGTACATTATCCGCTGGAGCAGGGCTTCTCCATTATATTACATTCTTCTTATTGTCTCTTTTTTTTTTTTTTTTCAAGCTGTCAAAATCATTCATAGTACTTCCAGCAGATTGCTGGGACGGCCACGAGAGCGTGGTTTGACAAGTTGGCGTGTTTGTGGCGGTGCGACGTCCCGGACGCTTGAGGGATGGGATTTTTGTTTTTTCACCCTCGGCGTCGGGAGGAGACGCAAAGGAGTCGGAGGGGGAAGAGCGGGAGGAGGAAGACAAAGAGGAAGAATTCTGGTCGCGGCGAAGCCAGAGCGGGATCCCGTTTGTGATGGAGAGCGGCAGCTGGGGAGAGAGAGAAAAAAAAGGGGGAGGAAGAGAGAGAGAGAAAGAGAGAGAGAGAGAGAGGCTGCATCAGTCATGGCGGTTTTGAATATAAACAATTTCTGCTTGGCATCCAGTCCTGACCAACAATACGTTCTCTCCGGCTCCAGACTCGATGGAACATTCGACTCATCTGCTAAACAAAGTCCGATGCCAGAAGCCGGAGCATCCATGTGAGAGCGTGCGGCCGCCCCGCGGGGGAAAAATATGGATTTTGTGGCAACGATGTATTAACTTGTGCGCGCCACATGCTGCTGTGTGTATACATAATATCTGAAACATGCCCTTGACTTATTGGCACGCATCGAACACGCACCAACGGACGTTTAACTCGCTTGTGTGTGAGATGAATATTGGTATGGATTCAACGGCCAGTGAGACCGCACCACGCTCTCTTGTGCTGCCAACTGAAATAAAAAGCCTTCAACATTCCTCCAGCAGGAATATGATTAATCACAGCTCATTGACTTTTATTATCTAACTATTGTTTCATGTTTAAAACAGACTTATACGGCTTGATGTTGCATCTTTGTATTGAAAGTGAATGCTGTCATTCTGAAATACTGCTTTTATACTTTTGAATATAAAATATTGGAAGCTCTCCGTATAATGAAACCCAGTTCACCAGCTAAAGCTGTTAGTAAATGAATTAATTAGTCGATCAACAGAAAATGAATGTGGGATTATTTATTTATAACTGATTAATCGTGTCAATCATTTTTCAAGCACGAATGCAAAGCGTTTGCAGGTTTTTGCTTGTGAAATGTGATGACTTTACGCTTTCTTTCATCATATTTCATAGTCACTTGATTGTGTTTGGGTTCCGGATTGTTCGTCAGATAAAATGAGCTATTTAGTAACACCGCCATCGCTCTGTGAAATTATAAAAAAGGGATTTGTCACATTTTACAGACAGAACAATTGAGCGAGAAGATAATTAATAAGGCAGATTAATTAGGTTTATTGTAAGTTGCAGCGTTTTTCAACACCATCACAAACTACGGCTACCGAAGTGACCTAAACATGTAATTCGAACATCTATAAACAATAAAAACTGAACATTATTGTGATTGATTTATTGCAGGGCTAGATTTACAGAACCCAATTAAGTGGTGACTAGGTGTATTAAATAAAACAGCAGTTATGTAAGTGGGTGAGATCAGTCTTGAGCTCGTGCTTTCCTAACCTGTGAGCTAGTAATCATGACCTTTTCCTCAGAAAATCCCAAAATGGAAACCCGGCCACGTCGAGAGAGAGAACAACACCCGATACGTTCCGTCGAATGAAAAATGAGAGCGTGACTTCTACCTGAAACCTTCCTGCTGCCATGACAACATTTGAATGTGTGTTTGCTCGAGAGAAAGAAAGAAAGAAAGAAAGCACCTTTCTCCCGTTCCCTGGAAAGTGTGTTCCCTGAGCTCTGGCGGGCTCTGCTCGGCTGATTGGGAGTCGGCGGCTGATTAATTCTACTCATTAACATGCCAACAGCATCAGGCCCGCAGACTGATCACAGGCCAGTGGCTATTGATCTGCTCTGGCGGCCTGAGGTGGCGCGGCCCACTTGTTAATTAACACAGTTTCTGGAGCTGAGGGGCCGGTGATGAGAGAGGGGGGGGGGGGGGGTCTAATGAATCTTTTAGGCACTCTGTGGCTAGACATAGCTGATACTTGCAATAATAATGGGAGGTTTGTGTGTTTGTTAATAGTGGAGAGTCTAAGTAAGAAACAAATAAAACAGCATTGATCCTCACCTGGATGCCGGTTTGAGTATTCCTCTGTGTGTTTTCTTTTCTTAGAGATGACGACGCTGATGATTCATTCTGCATCCGTACTAACAATCAGTCTGTCCAAATAAAAATCCCGCCAATACATTCCTTCATTCTCGCGTCCAATTAGGAAAGCCAACTCAACTGGTCCAAATAGCTGTCCATCGAAAGTGGGGAGGAAGAGTCGGTGGGTCCTGCAGGGGGGGCCCGGGGATTTGATTGAGATGGGGGAGATGAATGGAAGAATCCAAATTGTGTGTTTATCTGAGGTTTAGGGGGGCTTTTTTTTCTTGAGAAGACAGAGGAGTGGGAAGGCTCCTCTGGAAGATCAAAGACATTCTTAGCAACGTCCTGAGGGCAACAAAATACAGCATCCTGGGAGAAAAACAAGGCCAGAACAGAGCCAAAAAACACAAAAAAAAAGCTGCTCAGACTAAGCCCCTCCCCTGCACCGCCGTCTCCCCCCCCCCCCCCTCGGAATCCAACCCTCAACCTCTCAGAGATTCACTGTTTACGTACGGCGGCCCGGGATCCTCCGTTTTGTCCGCGAGATATCAAACAGATCCAGCTGAGAGAGAGAGAGAGAACAATGGCGGCCTGCGAGTCCCACAGAAACATATTCATGTACAATAAACACAGTCACAGGAAATCAAAAAAGTCTGCTCCGCGGATTATTCCAGAAAGAAAGTTCCAGAAACAACACTCTGGCCAAGAGGAGGACGGAAGGTACGATTCACCCCCCCCCCCCCCACCACCCCCCCTCGCTTTTCCTTCCAGACCATTAAAGGCACTCCAGATTTGGCCTCTCGGAAGCACTATTCCAGCCGTCCATCCATCTATTCAAAAATGCTGCAGACAGAAACGTCCCATTCTCCAAAACGACAAAACAAAACAAAAAGCGGGGAAGGTAATGGTCTGATTTGAGAAAAAAAAAAAAAAAAGTGCCATTTTCACCACTTTTTTTTTCTTCTTCATCAACATCTTTTTAGATCCAATTTAAAGTGCATGGATGAGGTAAACTACATCTTCATAGTTTATTTGTCTCTTTTTTTTATATTTAATCTTTTTTGTTTGTTTATTTTTTTTTTTTCATAAGAAACGAAGTCGCTTTGCTTCCTTTTCCTCTTTTTCTTGGTTGAAATCTCTCAGACGGGAACCATTCTGCCTTGCATCTGTTGCATTTGGGACAGCATTCCCTGGACGCTGGTCAGGATCTTGTTCTGGTGCGCCGCCAAGGTGATGCCTATGCGAGCCATGTCCCTGCGAAAGGATGATGGGGGCGGGGGGGGGGGGGGGGGGAGAAAGAGGGCCTTTTTAGGACGGGGGACAACAATAGCAAACACAAGTAAGGCCTGATCCACACGATGAATTTTACAGCCTTCCAGTGGAAACTGGCCTGACAGTTTAACTGCTGTATTAGGAATTCCACTTGCCAACACAGCAACCCGAATCCTCTGATCTTAATAGCCGAAATTATTACGAACCAGTGACGGAGACTGAGAAACATTTAACACATTTGCAAAAGATGTCACATATTGATTCTGCTCCAATCCTAGAGGAGTTTAATAGTTTGATACTTTGGGGGATACACGTATTTTCTCTCTGGAGTGAGCTGAGAAGATTGATACCACTCTCATCTCTGTACTGAATGTGGAGCTAGCAGGCTAATATCCTAGCTTGGCTAAAGAACAGCTAGCTTCATGTCGGAACTACACGGCCGCACATTGTAGCACTTAACCCTTTGTGAAACCACAACTTGTCATTCTTTACTTTTTCTATTTCTGTTTTAATTAAACAAATGAGAAAATGTTCATTTCTAAAATGTAGAAATGTTGCAGAGCCAGGCAGGCTGTTTTCTCCTGTTTTTAAGCTAAGCTAAGCTAAGCTAACCGGCTGCTGGATGTGACTTTCTACTCAGCGTAGAGACATGAGAGTGAATTATATTGCCTTGTTTATATTGTTATTGCTTTTATTGTTTCTGTTTTTACCATGTAAAGTGCCTTTTGAGTACCTTTTTTAAAGCGCTATACAAATAAAATATAGTATTATTATATGTACAAATTTCCCCGCTGTGGGACTAATATAGGATTATCTTATCTTAACTTATTCAATTTATTTCTAAATTCTTCAAAAGTAAAATGTTCTTTTTCCTCCCTCAGTGCTGGAATAACTCACGTTAACTACAGAGTATCATTCTTCATCTTAGTCTTCCTCAAATAAGAGAGCAATTCAGCCTAATTCTTTCTACTACCGTAAAGACAAATGTCCCAGTTCCTTAAAATAATTCCCTCACTGTAACAATAGTTTTTTTCGCCGTGCACCTCCTTCTTTGTCACACTCTCCCCTCCGTACTCACTCTTGTGTCATGTGGACCACGGCCTCTGGAGTGGTGTAGCCGGCGGCGGTGAAGTTGTCGCTGTATCTCTCCATGCCGATGGCCTGCAGCCAGTCCTCCACCGTGCCCACGGCCGAGGTCGCCTCGGGGCTCCCCGGCTCCAGCAGGGTGGTGTTAGGCCTGGTGGTGGGCGGAGGAGAGGAAAGTGGAGGGTTCATTTCGTTAACTTAAGTTTCTTGTCAGTTTGGTTCTGTGTTCGATGCTTCGATCCATCAACTAAACCCCAAACCGTGACGCG
Source organism: Pholis gunnellus (assembly GCF_910591455.1). NCBI lineage: Eukaryota > Metazoa > Chordata > Actinopteri > Perciformes > Pholidae > Pholis > Pholis gunnellus. Next base: position 24,297,273 of record NC_136535.1, read on the forward strand.
TGCAACGTCTTTGCAAATAGACAATACAAGTTCCTTGTTAAGTGCTTTTGATCCACTTTCTTGCAACGTCTGGAAAACCATTGATCCATGACAACGGCAACGACAAACGTTCCAGGAATTAGCCTCATTCCTGACTATGACGCTGTAGCATCAGAGCGGCGCGCCGATAACAAGCGAGCCATACCCACAAGTCATAAAAATGCTCCACGCTACATTTCTCTCCAGCTTTTCCCTCCTCGATGGACTCAGCAGGTCTGTCGGGGGGGTTCAGCTCTTGCTACGTGCCCCTGTTTTGTGGGTCCTACCAGAAACCGAGCCAAGCCAAACGTGGTTCCTCCCTGGGTGTGACCGCCACAGTTAGTTAATCCTTATTTTACAGAAAACACATAACCCTCGGGCTGCACCGTGGGGACGTTTAACGCACCGCGGAGTTCCTCCACACGATCAGCAGAATGACCTCCCTCTTCATTCACAGTTTTCTTCTTATCTCTCCTTACGATTGAGTGTCGCAGCAGCGCCGTCGGCCATGAAACATTTACACGGGGGCCCTTGCGAATCTGAGTCGGTGACTCTCTCACACACTCACCCTGTCTCTCTTCATCGTTAGGATGTTGAGGAGAAGTGTGAGAACAGGATGTCAAGACTCTTTAATAAGTCATCTCTACTCAGTAGGTGGAAAAGATTATGCATGAGGATCCCTTTTCACACACACACACACATTTGACTTTCCCCCCTTTCCCTCTTGGAACTGTAAAAGCTGCATTTATAGGTTGGAGTTCTGCTAATTACTCCACGAGGACTCCCCTTCTCGCTCGCGCCGCAGCCGAGTGTGTGAGCGCACGCTCGTTAAACTCCCAACTCAAAAGAATCCCACCGGCCTGCGCCCGAGTCTGTAAACACACGGAGGTCATTCGTAACACGTTTAGCCGCTCGAGAGTAATGGTGTCGGACCTGCAGGGTCATGTTTGTTTTTAACTCGGCGTAACATCGTAATTCCCCCCCCCCCCCCCCCCTCGTGTTAGAGCGCTTACATTTCTCAGTGTACAGCACCATTAAAGCTACCTTGCAAATAAATCCATTATAGAGAGCGTTTGTGCTAAAAAGAGGCACACGTTGCCGGTAATATTTAATGGAGAATGTAAAAACACCGGCGAGAGAATAGGAGAGCATGCGTTTCTGAGTGTGTGTGTGTGTGTGTGTGTGTGTGTGTGTGTGTGTGTAGTAGAATGTTGCGTACGCAATGCACTGTGCGGTAAATTGGCTGCATATGTGTGTTTTTATGCACATTATCTTTTAAACATATTCGCGGGTTACCGCTGTGAGCGTTATGGGAAATTCCACAACTTTTCTATTCTTCTAAAGAGAGTTTATTCGGTGACGGAGACACTTTTCTGCTTTGGAAGAGTTGTTCAGTCGTGCAAAGAATATGTGAAATACACTTGTATGATGGTGATATTCCTGAATAATGTCACCCAATCTCTAAAATGATCCGAATTTCTAAAGAATTTATCAAATTTAAACATGACTGTAGTGGTTTTCTATTGGCAGTAAACCGTTTTTTAGGGACTATTTCTTCAGTAAGAAGTAGTTCCTCAATGAAAACTGTTCACAGTGTGTTCTGTGGATGATCCAGAGTAAATAGGGGGCATCGGGGGCTGAGACCAGATCTGGATGAAAAGAGTCTCCCGCTCTCACCTGACAGTGGTCTCTCCCCCGGTCCTCTTCAGGGTGTTGGGGTTGCGGATCAGCTTGTCCAGCATGTTGACGATCTGTCCGAACTTTGGCCGGTCGGCCCTCTCTCTCTGCCAGCAGTCCAGCATGAGCTGGTGGAGCGCCACGGGGCAGTCCATGGGCGGGGGCAGCCGGTAGCCCTCATCAATGGCCTTGATCACCTAAGGCAGGAGATCGATGCTGCTGTAAGTCACTTTGTCTCTGAGTTTGTCAGTTAAAAAAAACAACCTTGATTGCAGCGTAGCCATTTTTACTCATAGCTTCAATTTTTTGTCACCTTACTTACGACACATTTGCCAGACGTTTGTTCATGCATTAATTCAATTCTTTATCATCATTAGTGCCACTAGAATTGTGAATTCATTGTGTGAATGAGAAAGGGGGAATACACTGCTGGTGTCGTTGTATCACCCTTGACGGTAATTTGATTAAAAATGATGTAGTATCTTTTCAAAAATGTTTGACAGTTGCACAAGCGACTGGGAATTATTGCTCACGCTCCAATATTCCAACCTAATTCCAGCTGTGTATTATTTATGTTTGCCTGCATTTGATTTCCATTTCTCCAGACTTACGTCTTGGTTACTCATGTCCCAGTACGGTCGCTCGCCGTATGACATCACCTCCCACATGACGATGCCGTAGCTCCACACGTCGCTGGCCGAGGTGAACTTCCTGTAAGCGATGGCCTCCGGGGCCGTCCAGCGGATGGGGATCTTCCCCCCCTGTAATTGGAAGATCGGGCCCATTAATGAAAACCGACAAGGTGACACGCGGGAGGACCGGCTGAGTCGGTCGGACACATGTTCGCCTCCACACACACACACACACACACACACACACACACACACACACACACACACACACGCTCACCCTAGTGGTGTACGCAGCCTCGGGGTCGTCCTCCAGCACTCGGGACATGCCGAAGTCGGACACCTTGCACACCAGGTTGCTGTTGACCAGGATGTTGCGAGCCGCCAGGTCGCGGTGAACGTAGCTCATGTCCGACAGGTACTTCATGCCCGACGCGATTCCCCGCAGGATGCCGACCAGCTGGATCACCGTGAAGCGACCGTCGTTCTTCTGCAGGAAAGGGAAGGGAAAAAAAAGGAAAATGTTTAAACATTGTGTCGTCTTAAATGTTTCGGAACATTTCACTTGTGGCGGTAATGATTTGATGAGTAAATTCTGTCTCAGTGTTAATAAATGGTTTATAACTATACAACAATATAATGTCACTGTAAGGAAATATAGGGATATTTCTACACTTACATCACAGCTTAGATCGTTCTATTAGATTTGTTTTTGAATGTATTCTCCACTAGTTAGAGCTCATGTTGCTTGATAACACAGTTTCACGGGGCTGTATGACAACATACAAAAGATTACTTATAATGTGCTATTCATTATCTATTGACTGTTTATAGACATACACAAACTGTATCAAGTTATATTCGTAAAAAAACACCTGAGCATTCATAGGCTGTAAATAACAATATGGTATATGAGTGTATGACCTTTAATATAATGACCTTTAATCTAAAATTTTCCTTATTTATGCTTCCAACTACTATTGTGCAACAAGTTGCTATCTGTGTATAATCAACTGCTGAGTGTTCCTTTTTATTTTAGTCCGTTTGATCTTCACTAAAACCCAAAATGTAGTGAACCCTGGAAATCAAACCTGCGGCAACCTCCTTGTCGGGAAAAAAAAAAAGAACAGTAAGTCTATCAAGGAGGGGATAAAGATTAGGGCGAATGTTTGTGAACGAACGCTTGTAATGTCGGGGAGGAGGGGGGGATGACATGTCAGATAAGATGGGATCGGCACGCTACGCTCGTATCGCATGCTCACACACACGCACACACACGCACACACACGCACACACACGCATGTTCGCAGACAGAAACGCATGACTGACCCTCAGGAATGCATCCAGCGATCCGTTTTCCATGTACTCTGTGATAATCATCACTGGCTTACCTAGGGAGAGAGAGAGAGAGAGAATGAGAGGCAGCTGATTATAGAGGTAAACGATGCACATCACAGCCCGACGCAACAGGGGGGGTTCTCGAGGGAATGTGAGTGTGTGAGTGTGTGTTAGGCCATCCATCTCTGTCCCGTAGTGATTTAATTAGCTCAGTGTTACGGTTGCCCTGACGTCCCACTTACTTTCCCCCCTGCACATGCAAAGGCATCTCCACTGGAACACAACACACACACACACACACACACACAAACGCACAGCATCTTGTGTTTATGCAAATATGAACTGACGTTGGACGCATTATCCAAAGTCTCATCACGGTCACTCACCCAGAATCCCTCTGACTCGCTATTTATGTCACTCACTGTCCCTTTGCCCTTTTTCTCCTCTGCCAACTTTCCACGCATCTGTCACTCTCCCGCTAGCTCTTCTCCGTTGCTTTCTTTTCACCTCCCCCACTCTCTCACCCCCACTCCCCCCCAACCCCCCCCCCCCCCCCCCGCAGATCCCTGCCACTCCTCTCTGGCCTCTTTCACCTCATCCCTCTGTCCTCCCCTCTCTGTCTCTCTCGGGGAAGCGTCTGCGTCTTTATCTGAGCATGGGCAGGCGGCGGGGAGGGTGGACATTCCCTAGTGGATCTCTGTCTGTCTTTGTCTCTTAGGACGGAGGGGGGGAGCGGTCATGAGGAGAGAGAGAGAGAGAGAGAGAGAGAGAGAGAGAGAAAAAAGGAAAGGAAGGGAGGCTTGTTTTTGTCCCAAAATGGCAGCAAGCTGGTGCCTAACCAGCCATGGCAACAACACATGCTGAAAAAGTGCCGCCATGAATTCCTCCCGGAACAGCACAACTGCTCTTTGAGTCCCATTTCACAGTTTAAGGTGGACTTAAAAGGCCGTTGCGTTGAAGAGAAAGTGCTGACTTAGACCGAAATGGCTAGCGGGGAGGTTGTGTGCAAATCTCCAGCAGAATGCCTAAAAAGCGGTGGAGAGCCGGCCGAGCGGGTTTTGGCAGGCGAGGTCTCGAAGGTGAAGTTCCTCGGCTCCACAGCAGGCCTGCTCGCCACGCCAAGAGGCCGTCAGTCACCGCCTTACCCGCCGCGTGATTGGCACTCCATTAATTACGGGGCGCTCCGGCGATGCCCGAAAAAAAAAGGGAGGAAGTGGAGTTAAAGTTGGGGGAGAGCAGGGGGGGGTCGGGGGGCCTTCTTTGTCAGCCATCTTTGTTCCCTTTGTTGCTCGCCTCTGCCCCGGGGCCGCCGGTGATTGACAGCTCCCCAATCAAGTCTGAGGAGCGTCTGACCTGCGACCTTAAACTCTCGCCTTCTCAGCCCCGCCCTCTTCCTCCATTTCCATTTGCATGCTAATTCCTTGTTTACTGAATACGGCCTGCCGGCTTTGGCAATGAACTCTGGGGCCAGTGGGCCGATTATCACCTGCCAACAAAACAACAGGGGAAGGGGACAAACGCAACAGGGGGACAATATTGGGGGGGGGGGGGGGGGGGGGGGGGACGCGGGCTCTTCGGAGGCCGTGGCGTTTGCAGCGAACAAAGATCTGGCTTTTTAAAACGCAGATCTTTTTCTATTTTTAATTAGCACGCTTTTAGTTTATGTAAATCAGCTGTTAAACATATCCCGTCTGATTCCGAGCTCTGAACGGAGGCTGGACTTTAATTACACACTTTGCGTGACAGAAACTTTAAATCCGTACAGGCTTCAAGACGGTGGACTGCAGCCAGCAGTCCTCAGTGAGAGAGATTTCTTTTGCACATTTATGTATTTCGGCGTCTATTTAAATACCCTCCATAATTAATGAGGCTTAATTGTCTACGTTGGAGATGCCAGCAAACTGAGGCCAGAATGAGAATTCCTTTTAACGTGATTGTAATGGACAGCGGGGAGTGCAATTCAAATAATGGATTTTTAATAGATTCCACCGAACACACTGAAGTGTAAAGGACTAATTTGCCCAAAACCTTCACGTCAAGTTCCTAAAAAGTGAGAGTGGATGGAGGTGGTATCACGTTTGTCTTCTCGCTGTGGCTCACCGTCTCGCTCCGTCTCGTTTCTCTTTCAGCCTCCGGTTCGGTAGTTCTACCGCTCGTTCTCTGTCTTTCCTCTAATCCATCAGCTCTCAACCAGCCTTCTCCATTTTGCACCTTCCCCGTCCGCTTCTTGTCTCCGGTTTCTTTCCCCTTCCTCCTGTCCATCTGTCCACCTTTGTCTTCCTCACTCTAGGGTCTGCGAGGTCACCCCCCCTCCCCCCCGCCCGGTGTTATAGGTGATATGCAATTCTGCCCGTGCTGCTGTTTACTTTCAGCTCCGGCCGGGCTGAAAGTGTGTATGCGTGCATCTTTCTGTGTGTGTGTGTGTGTGTGTGTGTGTGTACAGTGTGTAGAACAGTGGCAGAGACGGCGTTATCTAGCACAGATAGGGCCGGGCTGTTGTTGTGTCACGACGCATTAAGGCACTTCATCCATCGAACCCCTCCAGCCCAGGCTGGCTCATCAGCTATGGTAACACTCACGCACACATGCGTGCAATCAAAGGTGGAGGGACGCCGACATGTGCTGACACACACACATATATATACACGCATATATATACACGAACACCTCCGGCCCTAACAGAAAGCACCGGGGGAAGGTGTTGAAGGTGGGGGGGGGGGGGGGGGGGAGAGAAGAGAGTGCCAAGGGCAGAGGGAGGGAGATTTGCCCGGTGTTTTGTGGCCATGCAGCAGCAGATAGAGGAGGGATAGGGTATCACTCCCTAACCCCAAACACATTTACAGCTGACATCATGATTAATGAGCCTGGTGCCGCGCTACAGGGTCTGTTCCTGGACCCATTAGACCCCCCTCCCAAACTGCCCAGCTACCTCAACTCCACCACCCCCCCTCACCCCCCTTTCCCAACCAATGCTGGACCCCCCCTTCCATCTGGACAAAGCCCACCTGGGGATACCCCGGATGGAGTGTGCGGGCAACACACATGCACAAACACGTATATATATATATATATATATATATATATATATATATATATATATATATATATGCGAATGCAGGTCTCACTTAGGCCTTCAGATGCTGCAGGTATGCCAGCATTAAAGCACACAAGCGCCATACAAACACACACCTTTTGGCTGGTAAAGATTGGTTTGTCCCAACACTCGCCCTTTTCCAAAGTCACCCAAACCCGCAGACGTACTTAGCGGTGATTTATTGTTGCGTTTATTTGAAGGGAGAAAGGGGGACAGCGGGAATGAATGTCCTGTCTGTGTCATTATAATATAAAAGTCATTGTGTGTGTAAATGGTATCATTGCAATTTCCTTTCCCCCAAAATAGATTCAGGTTTCTCAAATAGGGAACGAATCATGCGGCAAAATGTGTTCTTTCCGTCTTATGGAAATGGGGGAATTCTCCTCCTGCACCCGTTAAAAAAGTAAACGCAATAACATGCTCGACGTACATTTGGTCACCACACCCTCCAGGTGGATGATGTTGGGGTGGTCGAACTGGCCCATGATGCTGGCCTCGGACAGGAAGTCCCTCCTCTGCTTATCGGTGTAGCCGGCCTTCAGCGTCTTGATGGCCACGCAGATCTCCCTCTTGCCCGGCATCTTCAGACGGCCGCTGCAGACCTCGCCGAACTCCCCTGAAAACACACGTGCTGGGGTTTAAAAAAGAAGTGTACCAAGCGCTCTGATACCACAGTGCACGGATTATGAATCACATCGAGGAGGGAGCATGTGTGTGTGTGTGTGTGTGCGTGCAGGTTAGAAGGGGTCCGATTTTAACATTGATCAGGGCCTCTAATCCCTCACTCCACTCGCCCACTGGAGCAGGGAGAGAGAGAGAGCGAAGGGGAAGTGTGTATTGATTCTTTCTCTTTATTATTTTGTCATTGGATGACTTTTCTCTGGCCACAGGAAGAGAACAGACAACATATTTAGCCTCCTCTGATTTTTATTTACTTATTTCTTTACTCTCTCAGAGGCAGACCAGATGTCATTGTCTGAGAAAACAATGTTCCTTCATTCACAAGGGGCCCATGAGAGCACACACACACACACACACACACAGCCACGCACAGACGCGAGTCGCTGAGAATGATGTGGCAGCTTCAGAACTTTGCATAAAAACGAATACTAACTGCACTATTAGGCCATTAGGTGAATGCTTTTATCCAAAGTGTGTTATAATACGCCTTACCGCAAAGGCTCCCCGGAACACTGCATTCATAATAAGTGATGTAAAAAAGTCTTATGAACGGCTTATATAATGGGAGTATAAAAACGAAACGTGGCCCCTCACCGATGCCGATGACTTTCTCGATCTTGATGCAGGAGGCGTCGATCTCTTTGGCGAACTCACGGACGGCTTGGTTCGGGTCCTCGTAGGTGAAGGGGTCAACGTATATCCTCACTCCTGAGGAAAGACGTTTGGGGAATGAAAGGAAGAAGAAAAAAAAAAAAATGAAGGTTAATTTATTCCTGAATGTACGCTCCATCTGTTCTTTATTTCCATCACGCTGCAGGCTACACCGCCTTCCTCTGTGGGACCTCCTCCTTTCTTCTCCCCGTACCTCGCTTCACACTCTAGACTCCATTGCTTTCCATGTCACTACGGCTGACTCCAATGAAGATGGAGCTCATTAACTTGATTTTTTTTTGTTGTGGGGACGCAAACAACAACAACCTTGATGACTTGATAATGAGGTGTTTGGAGCATGTTAGGATGCAAGTACATTAACTTCAAAATAGTTTGCCCCCCCTTCCCGCCCACTACCTCATTTTATGGGCTTCATTTGCGGTTTAGAGTGCATGCACATGAACACACCTGCCAGCGCTAATGTTTTTTTCAATTATAGAGTGTGTGGGCGGGGTGTTAACTGTGAGTTACCTTGATGCAAGTGCTTCTCTTCGTCGGAGTCCTGCTTGGCCTTGCTGTACTTACTCCTTCTGGGGGCAAAGACAGCAGGACGGTCAGTCGCAGTGACAACAGCACATGAAGTCTCAAACGTCGGGGATAATGTGTAAAAAAACAACAATAGAAAAGGCAAAGCATTGTCTGTAAAAATAACAAATTATAATAATAACAAAGTGTCAATTTCGTAAACCCTAATTAATACTCAAACTAAGACTCCGAACCCACTACACATCAATTTAATTATGTGAAGAGGCGACACAATCACTGATTACTGTTCGGACATTAAAATTCTTGTTTGATGTTAATTATTCATTAAAGGAGCTCATTACAGGGACAGAAACTGCTTTTGAATGCTAACCTAACATAATTTTTAGAGTTTGGTTTCTTAGTAATCGCTCTGAGATGAGGGGATAAAAAGCTTGAAGAGAATAGTTTCTGGGTAATATGCTTATTAGCATCCTTGCCAAGTGTTGGATTAGAAGATTAATAGCACTCTCATGTCTGTCTGTTAAATATGCAGCTACAACAAGTGGAGGGTTAGCTTAGCTTAGCATAAAGACCAGAAACAGCTAGGCCGGCCCTGTCCTTCTACAAGCACATCCAAAGCTCACTAATGAAATATTATCTCATCTGTTTGATTGAGTACACAAAGTGAAACCCAAAATGTTTAACTGTTCTTTAAAAGGGGACATGTGATGCTACAAGCCAATCAGATTTGTCTCTCTTTGTCACATGCAAGGTCATCCGAGAGTAGCTCCACCGACGGCTTCAGAACTACTTTTGCAAAGGTGCGCCATATTTTTCCTCGCAAGCCAATCAGAGTCCGGTGTTTCAGACAAATAATGAATACAAGCACAATCAGAGAGACAATGTGAGAAAAAGAATGTGTTTTTTTTAAAGCATGTGAACGTGTTCTATTAGAAACCCAAAATACATAAGTATGAACCTGAGAACCAACATGATATGTCCCCTTTAAGATAAAATATTACACTGAAGGTTCCTGAAGGGCACTGAGCAGCAAATCAATCCTGGAAGAGATGCACTTAAATCCCTCCGAATCCCTCCGGCAGCCTGACACCTGTGCTTATATTGATGTGTCGGGTCAGTGGCGGAAATGACCAGATGTGCGAGACATTGTTCTCCTCTATGGTTGTGTAATGATGGTAAACGGGCGACGTGATTACAGTCCCTCCCCACAATCACCAGGATGGCCGCGGCAGCACAATGACAGTGGCCGTCACATGCATATAAAAAAGGCTGAGACAACCACCTGCTTGGCCGGGGAGAGAGGCAATCACATGGAAAAGAGAGGACACACACACACACACACACACACACACACACACACACACACACACACACACACGCACACACAATCAACATCCCCCTTCACTCCCCATCATTCTCACCACCAATACACACATGCAAACGATGATTTGCTTTCCATATGAAGAGGCACACTCACACATAAAGGGATCAACGAAAGCCCATAAAAAGGTGCACACACACACACACACACACACACACACACACACACACACACACACACACACACACGGGAATCAACACACAAACCATTAACGCTCCCCTCCCCTCCCCCCCAGTGCCACCACACACATGAAAAGAACACTTTTTCACATAAGGACGTGCATAAACACATACACACCCCCGACACACACACACACACACACACACACACACACACACACACACACACACACACAGGGAGAGTGTGGTTAACACCCTGAGGTGAGGCAGACCCATCTGCATGTAATCCCATCTGTGTGACGGTGCTTTGTCCTGCTCGCTGGTTAACACCCTGAGATTGGGTCACTGCAAATCCACCTGATGCCTCTCTGTCTGTATTCTATCTCCTACCTTTCACTGCCCGCTTATCTCATCTTTTTTTCCCGCTCTCTCCCTCTTCCTCTCTCTCTCTCTCTCTCTCTCTCTCATTCTCTTCACGGCGGGCAGCAGGGCGCAGCGGGAGAAAATAACTAGCGTTCGGGATTACAGCCACTATAGCCGAGAGATAGAGGGGATGGGAGCCGGGACGGATGCAGAGGACAGGGAGCGAGGGGGTCGCTGATTGCATCTCTTCAGCTGTCGGAGCTGTCAATCACGTCTCCGGTGTGGCGAGTCATCACTCATCCGCCGTGAGCGAGTCCCACTGGCTGTCTGGCTCAGTGTGTGTGTGTGTGTTTTGGCCTATGTGTGTGTGTGTTTTCGAGCAAAGTCCATCTCCTGACAGCTACTTTTCCCCCGGCGCTAAGCAAGACATCCGTCGTCCAGGAGGAAAGAGGGACAGACAGGAAGCAGGAAAGGGACAGACGGGCGACGCTCACCTTCGGCTGATGACGAAAGCGCTGATGAGGATGATGAGGAGGACCACGCTGCCCACCACCGACACCAGTAACACTGTGGAGTTGGCCCCATCGCCGATGATGGGAGCTGGAACTGAGGAAAAAGGGAGGAAAGATGGGAGGACAAAAAAGGAGGGTGGAGGGGAAGAGAGAGAGAAAAGGAGGACGGTTGGAAAGAGACAAAGAGCAAAGTCAATATCATTGCGCTCAACCAAGTCGCCGCACATGAAAGAGCCTGTGTACATTCTGTGTTTGTCATTGACCCCCCCCCACACTTCCTCCCTGTGTTTCCCTTCCTTTTCCACTGAGACAATGCCGGCCCATTAGGATGGGTGCTTGACCATGTCATTATCATGCGCTGCTGTCTCTATCTGCATTACAAAGGGGACACCTGGCCTTACAGTGCATCTCTGTAGCCCTCTACGACGTCATAATCTCCCTTTGAAAGACGCAAACACAGATTTTTGTCCCTATAACAGGCACAGAAAATTTGTACAAAATTGATCTGTTCTTATGAATGCTTGCACTCCACTGTGGAACATTTGTGAGGGGGGAAAAACTGTTTAGCTTTATAACATTTAAGGCCTCTAATGAGAAGCAAAGAGCAGCAATCAGCAGCTTCTATAAGTAAAACTGTCAGAAATGGTCATAGGCCATTATTCAAAAACTCATATAGCTTGAACCCCTGGCTGGCGCATCCACTGAGACTCATTGCAACCTGAATAATGGAAGCTACTCAAGTTGCCAGTCAGGTGCCGGAGCACAATATCATTTATCTTTTATAGACGGCAGCTATTTTGATTAACGACTCCATAATGAAAGAGACCAACTCGTAAAAGATGCTATCGTTGTAGGACTTTGCAGAAACAGGCGTGACAGAGCTGGCATCGAGCCTCTCGGGCTCTGCCGTGCACGGCCCAAGGAGCGGTGGCGTGCCTGAACTCACCGGAGTTGGTCATGAACTCAAACGGGCCGCTGAATTCCCCGTAGCCGGCCGCCGTGCGCGCGCGCACGTGGAACACGTAGGAGGTCAGGGGGGTGAGGCCCTTGATGTCGGTGTTCCTCGACGAGGTTTTTATGATTCTGTAGCTTCTTTCATTTTGGTCCTGAGGATGAAAGATGGTTGAGGGAGGAAAAAGAGGGGACAAGTCAGACTTGGCTTTCTGACGGTCTACTTTGGAGATCCTTTCATCAGCGGGAACTACATCTCCCGTGGGACCCCCCTCACCTTCTCATAGTACTTGACCTCGTACTCCAGGATGACCCCGTTGGCTCTGTCCGGCGGCTGCCAGGCCAGGGAGATGGTGTGTCTTGTGATGTCCTTTGCCTGAATGGAAGACACTGGAGAGGGAGCTAGACAGATGATCAAAGAAAAAGGGGGGAAATATTTTAACCCACTGCTTTCTCCCAGTCCCCCCATGTTATTTTAGCCTTGCAGACACCAAGTCTGTTTTATGTTGCTCTCCCACAGTGAATCCACCACTTTCTGCTCCTGCTGAGAAAGTCAAACAGTGGGCCAGCCCACAAGGCAATCGCTTCCATTTGTCTTTAAAATTTGGCTTCCGTTCAAAGATCCGAGGCGTTACAGAGCTGTATGGCCGCGCAGCTGAATTGCCAAAGCTAGAGTGTATGGCAATACTCTCCTTCTGAACTAATGGGCTGGCATCAATAAAAAGTGATCCAATTTCCTTCTCGGCTGACGCTAGCGTCTTAGACACTTTTCTTGCGAGCTGGCAAAATGATGTCTAACTTTATTTCCTGCAGATACGCAGGTCACCCTGCTGCTACACAGTCCGCCTCCAAAAGCTCAAAATGAGCTCAACGCCTTTGCGTTTATTTTTATTTTTTTTGGGGATGTTTTTTTTTCTTCTTTGTCTTCGTGAGAGCAAATCAATTGGTTTTCATTAAAGCTCTAGTGAGCTATCTTATCTGGAGCCCTCTCTGCTGCAGCTGATAATGAGGCCCATATTTCAAGCAGCCGCGCTATCTGCGTTCAGACGCCTTTAACATGTGAAGGTTAAAGCACAGATAACGGCTCACGCTCGTCCCCTCCCTCCAGTACATCGCCGCCGCCGCCGCACAAATCAGACCTCTATCTTCAGGGAGTGTGACAACACTTAAATTGGGTCATACACACTATTGACGCTTGGTATCCACGAGACTGGAAGAGGTAGTGTCGTAAAACAGCGAAACACTCAGATTGAGTTTTGAGCAGAGAAGAGGATACATGGTGGAGCAGGTGGAGTTATAGACTATGGAACAATAGCCTTACACAGGTGAACACTTAATTCAGGTACAAAAAGACCTCAGACAACCTTCTTCTCACATTAACAACTTGTACCATCAATCAGAGGTGGGACCAAGTCAATGTTTTGCAAGTCACAAGTAAGTCTCAAGTCCTAAACTTTTAGCTTCAAGTCCAAAACAAGTCATAATGCACTCTTCACTAAATGGAATGCTACTCCTCTTTCGTTGACCATTGCAAAGTTGTTGATCTTTTGGTATCATTTTTTCCAACTGCCTCTTCGTAACGTACCATTATCTTCATTGTTCTTCACTACAACTTGATTGGATGCCATCCAATAATAACAGTTTCAGATTCAGGAAATGAACGGAAATGAATTGAAACCTTTTTTAAATAACATACTTGGTATTTTTAAGTCAAAAGGCTCAAATCCAAGTGAGCCACAAGTCTAAAGTTATTAAATCTGTGACAAACCATGTGACCCGAGTCCAAACCTCTGCCCTCAACAACCAAACAACCTCAGTCATCTATTCTCCAAAGAGAACAAAGCACCACGCAAAATATTAATAATGATAAAAAACAAACATTTCCACTGATGCCCAGGTAGCATTTCTTTGTGGCGTCTGCTCTTACAAGTTCACGAGGAGTGAATCTTTGACCCCTGGTCCTCAGTGAGACTGTAACCAAACTCGTTCCAGACCATCTGCCTTTTAAAAAATTACAGTGGGATGATTAATGAGGGGTTCACTGTGCACCAATTATGATTGGATTATCTATGACATTATATACATTCTCATCACTTTGACCGGGGGCTCCAGGGAGCCTAGCCTGCAAGCTAACGCTAACAAAACCCTGCTTTTAGAAGGGGATTGAGTTCAAACGGGCCTGGAATTCAAACACCGGATTGAATTTCAGGGGGGTTGAAGAGGCGGCTGGAGTGGGGGGGGCGGGAGTGGGGATGGGGGGGGGGGGGGGGGGGGGGGGGGGGGGGCAGGGGGTTTGTGACCAGTAGGGGTTGAGATGGAGATGGAGAGGGATGGGATTGCAGACATCTTTTGGTAAATAGATTAACCCAAAGGTTGTGTAATCCTGTTGGCCTAATGTGTTGCGTCTCAGTTAAACAATTAGATGGCGGCCATTTGTATCCCTCCAATCAATCTTACCCGGCAGCGAGAGCCAATTTGAAGGCCCTCCTGGGGATGACCGGGGACGCTCTGGCTCAGACAGAAAACACCCGAGGGGTCGCAGGGCCCCCGTGCCCCCCCCCCCCGAGGTAATACACACATCCATCTTTCCACCAAAGATGACAGAGATGGCGATTTAATTGCGTTCGCCTCCTCTTGTTGCATTTATTTTATTTTTCCCTCGACTAATGTGAGGATAAAGATGAGTGATTTTCTGAGTGGTCCCTTCTGAGGTTCCCTACGTGAGACTGCAAGGTTAAACACAGCCAGACACAAGATAGGTGATCCATCAAGGCCAAAGTTTTCCTCTCTTTTTTTTAAGATAAATTAGTCAGAGGAATGCATTAAAAAGCAAACTGACCACAAATAAATGTGAAATATTGTCAAAACAACGCGTGCACCAGGTGAACAATGCTGATTCAAGACTGAACCTGAACTGTCTACCCTGAATGGAGAAAAGTTTAGCCCGAGGCGGAGACTGATCAGGCTAGACCAGCACCTCTGTAGATGAATTTAAATATGTGGGGCAGATCTGTAATTTCTTACTGCCTCCTGAACGCGTGGGCTAAAAAAAACGCTGGTGGAATAATAAGTGAGAGACGCGATGAATATTCAGATCTCATTTTCAGAAATGTGTGGTCCTGAAAAAAAAAAACTCTTTCACAGCCTGCGACACTTGTACACACACACTTACATACAGCACACACACACACACACACACACACACACACACAGCAGCACAAAGGACCTCATTACACAAACAGAAAGATAGAAACTCACATAGAAAAACATACACCTAGTCCCATTATCTCACACAGACAGAGAAAAATACCCAATCACGCCGCCTATGCGTACATTATAATGAGTAAAAACCTGGCAGAGACACATAGAGTTCTCGGTTTGGTTTTTAAAAAATATCACTGCCCGGGACAATGGTGGAGGTTGCGTGTCAGTTTTATTTTGTTGTCTCTGCGTGGAACACAGTTTGTTCAGTGAGCGAGTTTGTCTTCGCGGGCATGTTAGGCACAGAGTATTTGTGTTGCGAGGAGCAGCTGTGGTCAGTGCGAATGTGCGGCCGATTACAGTTCGTCATAAAAAGAGACAGGGGCCGGGGGTGCACATGTGGTTGCCAGATTTGGAGCCTGGTTGCCAGATTTGGAGCCGCTGGATTTTTTGCTGCCGCCCAGGAAAAATAGCCGTGGAGGGGAGCCGTTTCTCAGGGTGTATAGAAAATGGCTCCTGCGTACAAGATCCCCCACTCTCCCCCACTCTCCCCCACTCCCCCTCACCCCCGTAGAGAGAGCCTGCTTCCATCTCCCCAAACACATTTCCACATGTACGTCTGTCCCATTTGCCGTGAGAGATGGAAACTCACACACGTGTGCGCAGATGGACGTGACCACACACACGCTCTCTCATGCACTAATTCACTTCTAGTCACCTAAGCCTGCCAAGTATTTTGTACCGAGACATAAACACCTCTCTCTCTCTCTCTGACTCTCTTCCCCCCCCCCCCCCCCCCCCCCTCGTTCTCACACACGCACAAAAGTGCTTGATCCCATAAAATGGGGAAAAAAAACATCCATTTTCAGCCAGAGGTCAGCTCAAAGCCTGGACATCCCCCGCCTCCCTTCCCTCATGCAGTCCGGGTGAAAGGGTTACACCCCGGCTGATTTATGACGACGGGATTGTTCGTGGCGAGGCGCAGAATCTGACCTCTTCGTGAGCACACAAAACGCATGACCGGTCACGGACGCTTGCACGTGCAATCAGCAAGTCTTCATTTTTGTCTCCCGGGTTATTTCTCCGCTGCACCTTCATCCGTTTTCTTCTCACGCAAAGATACATGATATCGTACAATACACAGCACAAAATACTCCAACCTGCCTACCTCACTTCTTCCCCTCTCTAGCCGAAATCTGAACTTTTATGGAAAGGCGGTGGCAAAGGGGTGTCTTTTCCACGGCACTTATAAATCCTAATAAAGCTATCATAATAAATGTGTAATCCGCGGTGTCTGGGTGACGGGAGGCGATGCAGAGAGAGAGGGACAGCCGCAGATGACTGGCTGGATTACCAGCGGCTGAAACCGAAGCTTCCAAAGCCCCTACCGAGCATTAGCAGGAAGAAATCCAATCAGTCTGGAGCTATTCGCTTTAACACGCACACACACACACACACACACAAATTAGAAGAGACACGCACACCCGGAGACACATAGAGGACATTGTTTGAGAGGCAAATGTGGAGCATTTCTATCCACGGGGCGCGCAAACATTCTGTATAGTGCATTTTCTCACTTTTAGCCAAGCGTGCATTCGGTTTCGGCACATGTGCAAACACACACACACACACACACACACACACACACACACACACACCGTAATAGAGCTTCCAGCTGCAAGCTTCATATAACTAATCCTGGGGAACAGTTGTGAAACATGCACCAGTGACGAGCCAAAGGCAACATCATCTATATCTTACAACTTGAAGTCAGCAGATTAGCCTGGAGGAACAGGGACATCGCTGTGTGTGTGTTACTACGTCTTTGTCTGAATCCGTGTTTGAGAGTTGGCACTTTGGGGGGTCTTTTTGCGCAACCCTGCGCCAGAGCGACCGCACCGACGCGCTATGCTATCGCGGGCCCTCCGCCCCTGGACTCCAGGGTCTGCTCCATTACGGCTCCCACGCATGCCTGTCTGGCAGCACTCTCCCACAGGCCGCGCATCCCATTCATCTCCATCTTCCTGACCCCCCGGCTGATAAATCAAGCCACTGTTGTCCTTATATTGCCGGTCCGAAGCCCTATTCAAGGTATTCGCTTTTTATTTTCCCAGGGATGGGAATTAGTGATAAAAAAAGGCACTTTGCTTGCCACCCAAGAGCAGAGCAGTAAAGAAGACCAGGGTAATGATCGGCTATAAGTGGAGGAGAGCAGGGAGGGATGAAGAGAAAGGGCCGGGGTCGTAAAACCCATTTGCACAACAACCGGTTACAAAATGGCTAAATGACAAAACAACGGGAGGCTTTGGACGCATACCCCCCGGGCCAGAGGGCTCTTCTCCAGCTCTGGAGGAGATGCTGTATTCATGGCTACGTGTGTGTGTTCCACTAGATTAATTACACACACACACACACTCATGCACACAAT
The DNA here is from genome assembly GCF_910591455.1 of Pholis gunnellus. NCBI lineage: Eukaryota > Metazoa > Chordata > Actinopteri > Perciformes > Pholidae > Pholis > Pholis gunnellus. The sequence goes on from NC_136535.1 coordinate 24,314,862, forward strand.
CCAGCAGCATTTGTAATGAAGCCTCCCACAGATCAATACAACTCATCTAATTCATTAGCTTGAGAGCTAAATATAGCACGTCGCCCCCCCCCCTCTATCTTCAGCCTCGACTTCTCATGCCTAATTATGCAAAAGTGAAATACTGCAGAAAATCATCTCCCGCTGCAGATAATCCATCAACCTCCTCAACAATCATCCAGCCTTAACCAAAATTATTTACAGCTTTAATAAACTTGTTTTGACACGCAGATTGCCCCCCAAAAAAAAAAGTCTGTCAAGCGCTCAGTGGAACGAAACTGTGCTCTGCATCAAATATAAGCCACACACACACAATTACAAAGCTTCTCTGCAAAACATACACTCTTTCCTCTGCAGGCTCACGCAGACACGCCAAGAAACTTTAAAAGCAAATTTAGTCGACTGAGCGATGAGGAGGATCATTTTATATGATCAAAAGCTCCAGAACTACGACTGAGTGGACCTTCAGGCAAGATTGTATCTGTCAGCTGCTGCTTCCAATCTCAAAAATGAATTTTCAATCTCCAATCTAATCCACGGTTAGGGTTCTGTTTCCCTACTTGACTAGTAGTTGGTCGACAAATATAGCGATTGGCTGAGAACAGTTGTTTTCTTTGGGGGGGGGGGGGGGGGTCATCACGTTTTGCAAATGTATTTGTCTGGTCAGCGACCGACTCTCATTCAGCGAGTTCTTTCATTGACTAGTATAAAGCTACAGGTCACCATGATTACATATAATGGGGCGGCTGTAGCTCAGGAGCGGGTCGTCCTTGGGTAAAGATACTGAACCCCAAATTGCTTCTGACGGCTGTGCAATCAGTGTCTGTGTGTGTGTGTGTGTGTGTAGAAGCTGATATGCAGTGTAAAGCGCTGTGTGGTGAAGACTGTAAAAGTGCTCTAGAGATGCAAGTCCCTTTACCATACTGTGTGTATAACTGTTGACTGAAAATATGTTGATGTGTCCACATAAACAATGTTTCTAGACACGGGCCTCCCGATCAGAAACACATATTTTCTGTGGTATGAAGGGGCATAACTTCCATAACGTTCTCTGTAACTTGTGGTTGTATGGTAATAGTTGGCCTGGTGTGGAGATCACGGCAGAGCCAAATCCATAAATCTTTGCATGAAAACATGTAATCTGCAGTGTCTCACCGGGGTCCACCATGAAAAAGATACTGGTCAATATATCGGGCCAAACGGTGTTTCCGTCTTCCAGTCACATCGACAGAACACTTATTTATCACGCTGGTCACTTATTGGAAGCGGTTAACCTTCTTTCATGTAACACTATTGGATTCCTTCCCACAAACCCAGCCTGAATCACCCACTCCCTCCATCATCAGACCATCGGCGTCTTTTCTTACCGGCCTGGTTGGTGGTGACGGTCACGGACACGGCCTGTTCCGGCCCGGGGCTCTGAGGCGAGACTCCGTTCACCGCCCACACCTCGAAGGTGTAGTTGGTGTGGGCCTGCAGCTCGTTGATGGACACCCTGGTCCCCTTCAGGCTCAGCTGCTGGGGGCTGAAGTGGACGCTGTTGCCGCAGGGCTGACAGCGCCGGCCGTCAGCCCCGCAGCGCTTGCACACCACGTTGTACGTCAGGTCCTGGCGCCCCCCCGAGCTGAGGGGCGGGCTCCACTCCAGGTTCACCGAGGTCTCGTTCACGTTAGAGATGAGGTGGGCGGGCGCCGACGGAGGGCCTGTGGAGGAAGGAAAACACGGGGAGAGGTTGACGTCGTTACCAGTAGCGGTTAGAGGCCGAATGCTGCGCATGTAGAGAGTTAAAATGATGTTTATTAAGACATTATTTCTGTGATCACAGTAAATTGGTGGTCGTAATGTTAACAATATGCATTTGGTGAATACTGCAAAGAAAGTCTCCCAAAGGGTCAAGATTCTCTCCACACATAGGAAAGATGAAAATGTGTAATTGACTGCGTTGCCCCTTCATTGAGAGCAGAAGCTTCTTCAATTCCCTTTTAATGTCCTGTCCATTACGGCGAGGGAGGATCCAATTTCACCTCAAGTTAATTCAGCGCGTTAACTGAAATCCAATAGGCCGGCAGCTTTCTCTCTCCCCATTCATATGTCGAATCAGCTGTGAGGTGGCAGAGCGCCCGAGCCCGCTGCTAACAGTGGGGCTTTTTATGGCACCCACTCAATAACTTTAGGCAAAGTTTGCTTTGGACCCTGTTATTAAGTTCCCGCTTTGATGTACCGCGGTACGGTTTAATGCGAGGAGCAGCTCCACAGACACACACGTGACGCAAACTCCCCGTCCTCATCAGTTTCAATCTCACATGTCGGCCCTATTGTAATGAATGTGTTTTTTTTGTGCTGCTTTCAAACATAAGCGACGGTAATTGACTTAACTATCTCTCTCTCTATCTCTCTCTCTCTCTCTATGACTAATGAAGCGCACGCGAGCGGGCTGGGGGGGATCGATGCCGGGTGAAATATGAAAGCTAGTCAGTCCACGGACGAATCATTTCACAACGGAAATTAATTATCAGTGTTATTTTTGGAAGGGGCCGCGTGGCAATGAGTAATTTCACTGGGACGCAGAGAGCAGCCGAGGGGGACAGTGTGTGTGTGTGTGTGTGTGTGTGCGTGTGTGCGTGTGTATGGAGGAATACATTGCGCTTTTGTTGCCGCATTGTAATGGAGACGTGGAAGTGCAATTTTTGCCCGTGATGCATGCGTCTTCTTAACCCTCCTGCTGTGTGTGTGTGTGTGTGTGTGTGTGTGTGTGTGTGTGTGTGTGTGTGTGTGTACGGGCTGGACTCGCGTACGCCAGCGTCAGTCGGGCTGGCAGGCCGTGAAAAGAAGATGGAAAAGGACAAGAGGGGGAAGACAAACACCGTCTGTTCATCCAGGAAAGCAGAAAGCCACTGATTAGTATGGAAGGAGCGGGTCAGGATGGATTGATGGGGAGGGACGGAAAATGGATGGTGGCGGGCGTGGAGGAGAGTCTGTTTAACTGAAAAATGACCCAAAAGGGGTCACAAGCATGAAGATGAAAGGACACAGAGTACACTGTGCTAATATTAGCATCGCTTAACTTCCCCTTACCAACCCGCAGCCTTCGTTGAAACACTATTAATACATTCCCATTAAAAATGCTCTGCCCCTTCCCCCCCACTCCTCCTCCTCCTCCTCCTCCCGTCGCTCTTTCACCTCATTCCCTCCGTTTGCGTCTCAGACAATGGGAACAAGTTACAGATGGGGTTTCTAAATGAAGGTGCCTACACCCAGCCGTCATCATAATAGTGCCTTTGTCAGTATGCTAGGTCGAGCTAACCTGCACTCCTTTTCAACACTCGATAATTCGCCGTCTTGAGATGCACCGTGAAGCCATTACTCAGCTGTTATCTGGACTTATGGCGTCGTAAACTTAACAGGGCAAAGGTAATAAGAATGTTTCCAATCAATGTCTGAGGATGTGTGCGCTCTTGTTCTTCTGTTTTCCTCCTCGCAGGGATAAAAAGATTTTATTTTAAAGGCCCTCCCAATTGAAGAGATTTGTTATTCAGACATTAATAAAGGAGGTTCAGGGAATAAAAGCAATCGCAGTAGCAATAAAAGTCTGTTAGCTAACTTTGAATCTAGAGCCAGATGGTTAGCTTAGCTTAGGTTGGCATAAGGAAAACTTATTTTTGATGTATATAATACGTTGTTAATTAGGGAGTTTTAGAAGAGTTAGTCAAACTGTCTACATCTTCTTCCTTCAGCCCTCATGCTCAGCTAAATGTCTCCTGGCTCAGCATACAGACATTTATTGATCTTCTAATCTAACTCTTGGCAAGCAAATACAAGTATTTCTAAATACTGAAGTATTCCTTTCATGTGATAGTAATGTCCTCAAGAAATATATAAAGATATGTGTGTGTTGGCAAGTGTGTGGACTATACACACACGCCTCAGGATGATTCCTGTTTGTTACAAGACTTGCAACAGCGCTGTATAACTTTATGACTGTATAAAGTCTTAAACACATTCCACCATATGTCAGTATTCCCCCTGCATTCCACACACACAATCTACCTTTGGCTGTACCTGTCGCTCTCCCAGAATGCACCGGTGGGAGCAAGGGAGCGTGGGAGAGCTATCAGTTGTGACTGACACCCGGTAATTAATCCTGGGAGAGAGAGAGAGAGAGAGAGAGCGGCGGGAAGGGGGGGGTAGACGGCAGTGCAACGCTCGCACAACCTTCGTATAACGTCGGCTCAACGTGGCCTTAAAGTTCACACTCCGGGGGGGGGGGGGGCTTAGAAAGATTCTCCAAGAAGAAAGTTTGCGATTTCGTTTTCCCCCTCATCTCCTTTTCCGTTCTCGCAATTTGCTCCGAGGCCTTATTTCTGTTGTTTCCTGTCGCTCATTCGCTTCCATCTCCCCCTTCTTCTTTAATCCGTCTTTCTCATTTTTACTCCCCTCCCATCCTCCCGCCTTTCCTCTTCCTCTCCTCCTCCTCCTCCTCGCTTCTTTTATCCCCCTCTCCTTCTGTCTCTTTCTATCAGTGATTGCTAGCCGAGTGTTGTGCAGGGGTCGAGGTACAGAGCAGGCTAAATTGGCCAGAACATTGAAGCCGCTATTACCGTCCGGCTGGGATTCATTCAGTGCCCGCCCCCCCCCCCCTCGGGTCCTCCCAGACCTGCGTTCATTCCTCACTCCGTCCCTCCTGCTTCCTCCACCAAAACCGCCGCTAAGAAAACTGGGCAAAATCTGAGAAACCCATCAAGGGCCAACAGAAAACCCAAAATGGAGAACAGCCCCTCCTTATAACCTCCAGCTCCCACGGCTGTCTGTCCCTGGTCCTCGTTACGGCCCTGTGGTGTATGTGTGTATGTATTTATATTCACCCGCGTTTATTCATGTGTATTGCCTGTTTGGCTCTGATCATATTTTATACACTAGCGGAAGCTGTATGATTATGAATTGAATGAGCTGCTAATTGTGTTCAGTTGGGGATATTTTCTACCTGATGTTCTATGAATATCTGCCTCTAAACTATGTGAACTGCACGCTAAAAGTTGACCATTTTTGTACGGTTGCCTTCGGATGTCGACAAAGATTGTCCATGTGGCATTTTGCTAAGCATGGTTGTCGACAAAAAAGTATAAAAGCAACAACAAATAGATCAAATGAACAGCAAGAGCGATGGAGGCGAGCCAGGAAACAGAAAAGCAAGACGGGAAACAGAAAAATCTGACAAAGAAAATCTTTTAAAAGTAATATAACGCGTTTATCCTGCCAGGTTCTTCGGGCAGATTGATCCAAAGCGTGGGAGGCTAGTGCCCCTTGTTTCTAATCTGGAAACCAGCGTTTTTCGATCGAACGTATAGCACAACGTAGAGATCGCCGATCAAACAGAACAATTGCCGCAAAGATGCGAGACGGGCGCATGCAACATGGAATACAGCGTGAGCAGCTGGGCCTGCACACGAGCAGTCAAACAGTGACGGAATTACGCAACATCCAGTTTTAATCATCGTCTTGCATCGCCAGACTCCCAGCTAAGAGAGGGGAAAAGCGTTTTCAATTACCCCCCCCCCCCCCCCCCCCCCCCCCCCACACACACACACACACGCACACACACACGCACACACACACACACAGACCCAATTACCAGAGATGCCGACTCTTTCCCAGCCTGACCTCCAGCGAGGCAAACTGGGAAATGACTTTAAGGAGTATTTTTATTTTTTCCTTCATCTGCTCTGTTCGTGACTCCGAGTGGGTTTTGAGAGAAAGAGAGTGAAAACAAGATGTGGATGAGGAGGCATGTGTGAGTGACAGCTGTAATTACAGAGCTCCAACATGTGGGTGAGAAGTAAAAAAAAAAAAAATAATAATGCACTAGGAAGGAAAACAGCAGACGACAGACGGGGTGGGAGGTCAAGGATCAAATGTTGGCCGACTGACGGGGCCGGGGGGGGGAAAGGTCACGGGGGGAGTCGGGCTAATGTTCAGTTCCTAACTGTGGAGACGGGATCGCAGAAGAGACGGCGTGGTGAAAGGAGCCAAGTAATGAGCTCTGACAGCTGTTGCTTGCAGCAGCTACTCAAGTGCCACACTGGCTAACAGGACGATAACGATGAGCTCTAAGATCACGCTTTAAAATAAAACTACTCATTAGTGATGTGACTAAACGGTAAAGGGAGGTGGGAGGCGAGTCACAAAAGTAGCGAGGCTTATGTTTTTATTGTCATTGACTGACAACTTGTTGTCAAAGTTTGTGACGTTTTTGTATTTTCATTTTTACATACTACATACTACATGCTGCTGCTGTAAAACAGTTAGTGACGTCCTTCTCCTGGTTAATATATATATATATATATATATATATATATATATATATATTAAAAGCGGGTGTAAAACAACAAAAACACAAAAAACGATGCAGAAAAGAGCTTTTGAATAAGTCTGGACATAGCATCCATGTGAAATTCATGTTTACATCAATTTGACGGTTTTCTAAAATGTAACTTTTCTTCTGTGATTTCTCGCTCCAGGCCTGCAGACCTGATTGAGTGTAATCAGTGGAATGGGACACACCTGGGCCCCTATGCATAAAAGCCTGAGCAGCAACAGATCTCCTCTCACTCCATAACTCACTGTCAAGGCTTTTTTTGGTTCTTGTCCACACAGCACATGTTCAGGCGTCCACTCCTACTGCTTCCTCTATCCATTCGTTTGGCTTATTTTGACTTACATTTTGGTACATTAGTGGGACAATTTGCTGGTCAAAGTAAACTATTTTACTGTTCGGTGACACAGTGCAAAAACAGCTCAATATGTGACAATCAAGGATTTTGCAGATTAAAATCTCGTTCAAGAATATCTGGTGTGATTCTTGACAGTGAAAATCTTCCACGATTGGAACCTTGTTTGTGTCGTCGCGTCGATACCGTGCAGCAGCAGGGGAATGATTCGTTATGTTTGTTGCCTCCTGGACGGTCAACTGTTACCGAGGAGGGGTCCGAGCTGCTCGTCGGATTCATTAAACTGTTACACCGGGCGATGAATCCACAGGAACTTGACAGATCATTCGGGTCGATATGCGAGAGCCGGCTCTGAGCTGAGCAACTTTAACAGATGTTTCGGTCGTTCAAATTGCTTTATGACGCGTACTCACTCGTATACAAAGGCCTGTCATACGTAAGTATGTGCGCTGTTACTTTCCTGAGAAATAGAGTGTGGGGCTTTGTGTTTTATGTGCCTTTTTTTTTCTTTGTGTATATTTCTACAAGTGTCAACTCCCAGTTATGTGACTCAGAGAGGGAACGAGGTCTAAAAAAAGGAAGATGTATCATTAAGCAGCAGGATTGTTAAAAACAATATTTGTCGTCGCAGGCATTTGGCTCATCGGGATGGAACAAAGTGCAGACAAACACTGGGAAATAAAAAGCTCTTCCTTCAGCGTAATGCATTCCTGTATGTAGTCACCTCCTCTTTCTCCTTGGCACCTTACCCTCTTCCTCTATTGCATCTTATTAATTCTCTGCCTACATCCCCAGCTTCTGCCCTTGTTTTTTCCATCTTTTTCATCACCTCCCCGCCAACGATCTTATCTCTTATTTGTCTTCCTCCATCGTTCTCTCCCTCCTCTGTTGTTGTGCCGCCTCTCTGAAGAGGACTGGATCTGGGATGCAGCGGTTTATACCCTCATTAGTTCTCTGTCACCGTGACTGATCACTAAGTACCACCTGGAATCAAAAGACGCCTATTAAACCAGCAGCCGCCCGCTGTATGTGTGTGCAGAAAGGCTGTCGCTGCGAGTGTGAGAGAGAGAGAGAGAGAGAGAGAGAATCCATGACCATGTTAAGGCAAAAGCAATCCCTGTCTTTGTCTGTGTGCTACTTATACACTTACAGTCGCATGCTTGGACTAATATCTTATCTCACAGTTCGTCGTGGCTTCCTCAAATATAACTTATGTATTCCGATATGCATCACGAGGGGCTTTACGCGTCACAATGTAGGTGTACTTACGGGTGCAGGGCATGGACGCCGGGTCCGTTTCAGAGCGGAAGTATCCCTTGTCGCAGACGCAGGAGGTGGATCCCTCCCTGACGGAGTAGCTGTGGAGCGGACACTTGGAGCAGGAGCCGTCGGTGGCCAGGGCGCGGTAGTAACCAATCTTACAGGCTGAAAGATAACAAGAGGGAGGGTTAGTTTGAGATTAGATTGTCACGTGAAATACAGTAAATATTTACAGCTCTTTTAGTCTAGAGAGGAAGGGATAACACGATACCAGAATTGTTGCCGATACCAATAAAAGTGATATGCCTTGAACCCCATGAACTTCTACATACACTTCTTTATTGCCATTTGCACACTGTTTATTGCAAAGTTACTGAATAGAGCTTTAACGCATCATATTGCAACTCAATGCAGCCTCCGCTAATGTTCGGTGTTTGCGACCTCATTTAGCCAAGCAGGACTGTTACAGCTAACGTTAGCTTAGCTCTCCTCCTACTGATTTTAACATGGATTCTTTTGTTCACAATGTAGCATTACCAGGGAAACTGTCTATCATCCAGGACGCCATTAGTCTCGAGCGCTGATCCCCAGCACCTACACTGCCTGCGGTGCTGTAGAAAAACAAGCACCATCGCATTTTGGCATAGACTTGGTGCCCAGTGACATCCCTACTTCTAGGAACCATTTAGTCAAGTTGACAAATTGCCATCTCCAATAAAAAATTCCCCGTGATCAGTTTGGAAGCTACACCCAGAAACCGTCTCGGGTTTCTGGTATGTTGCCATAGCATTTCACTTGACATCAAATAGTTGAGGAGAAGAGAACTTTCAGATCTTGCCCATTTTCGCCCAATTAGCAACAAGAAAAACAACATGTTGCCCAGAGGCTCCTACTTCTCTCCCCAATTCCTCCCTCCCTTTGTCTTCATTTTCCATCTTCAGTGCTCTCTCCCCTTTCTCCTTTTCTCACGGACCTGCATTCTATTATTGAAAACAGCAGAACAGGACCAAAGGGCGCTATTTCCCTTTTGACAAAAAGAGAAGATCAAATAACTGCGTCTTGTCTTTCTCACAAAATTTAAGCTATGCTCAATTGGCAAGACTTGGATCCGCAATGAAACCAGAGCCGGTGGCATTTCAGACCGTTTAGCAAACAAATGCCACCGCACTTGGCGCACTAGGAGCTCTGTCACTCTCACGGGGCTGTTTTTGCCTTAAACACACACACACACACACACACACCTCAGTCTGAAACGGTAACCTAAGTGACACTTTTTCTACTTTTGGCGACAGTGCTCGCCTTTCTTTTGAGTGACAGTTTGATTGGAGGGCTCGTGTTTCAAGGAGTTTTCTCCCCTCGTCTATCGGTTTCCATAATGGCCGGGGAAGCCTCGCGGGGTTTCTGTTTCACCCTCTGAGCGCTGAACCAGGCCGAGGAGGACAAAAGAGCAATTCTCCAGGAGGTGCGGCGCAGACAGCCGCGACACCGATTGGACCAAATAACCTCTCAGTCAACGGAGGCCGCCATGTGCTTAGCAGTGGGTTTCTGGTGGAGTGGGCGTCGTGTATGTGTGTGTGTGTGTGTCTGTCTCGTTATGATGTAAAGACCCGTTGGAGACAGAACGGGTAAATTTATACCCAATATAAATCAGATAATTACACACGTATAGTCTGCAGGGGTAAAGCCAATGCCCCCTCCCCCTCCCCTCCCCATGCGCACACACCAACTTCACAACCCAGATCTATAAAGTGCATCTTGAAGGCATGGATTCCAATGCCATAGTCATAAATACATCAGGGGATCCTTTATACAAAAGAACAGTCGCATAAACAAACTCCTACATGTGTTCGCCACACTAAAAATCAAACCGATGCCTAAACACGCGCACCGCAGCAAGGAGGATGTCCGTCCTCCCAACAAAAACACACATTGCACAAAACACCTGACCCGCTGGCACATACGAACAGAAAGAGAGAAATCCACAACCCCCCCCAAAAAAATACTGGGAAATCCCTCAATAAAGCCCGGCGCTTTGCCTCACAGCCGCCCTTCTCTTAACTGCTGGATTAGGGTAGCCTGGTGTTAACCGAGCCGGGCTAGCAGATACCTGCTGAGCCATTCTTGGCCCGTTCCCACTCAGTCAATCAGGGCTAAATCCCTGCCGCTTCACTTGCTAACGCTAAGCTAAGGGTCTCTTTGATTGCAGCCTGCAGGGGAGTGTGAAGCCCCCGTTTCTTTTCTTCACGGTTGCAAAAAAAAAGAAGGTGGGGAGAGATTAGCCCGGGAGGCACTTTGTGTTATCTCTCTATCTTTTAAAGCAATCTTTCCGCGCCCAGTCTCATCACTAGAGACAGGACACTGGGATTTGTGGGTATTGTTTAAGAGGTTGTGACTGCTTCAGGTGACAAAACACAAAGTTGCTGTCAGGGTTTTTACTACATGTGCGCTGACCAGGAAAGCGTCTCAGAGTTGAGAGCCGGGTCAAGCAGCTGTCTGAGACCATTGCGCCCCTCGCTAAAAGCTGAAGGGAGAGTTAATTGAGTCCCATGCTTCACAGCCTTTGGGCCTGAGCCTCTTTTAAAGAGACGCACTCTAAGAGCGGGCTACCTCAAACTGTGCACGGTTGATGAGTTTTTCCCTTATTAAGCTGTCCCGGAGTGAACACCCCCCCCCCCCCCCCCCCCCACAGGCTGGCCCAAAATTCTTTGCCTAACTTCAAATCCCTGCTCACAATAGACTCTCTCTAGCATCTTCATCTGCGGTTTTTTTAAACAGAAATTGTGTTTGAAAATGTGATGTCAACATTTTGAGGCCTTGTTTATAGCAGCGACTGCCCCGCAGGAAGAAACAGTGGAGGGAAAAAGAGAGGTCGATATCAAGAGTCAAGCTGGAGAATTTGCTTCCTATTAGGTGTGTGTGTGTGTGTGTGTGTCTGTGTGTGTGTGTGTGTGTGTGAGGGAAGAGACCACAGTAGTGGGTGGTCCGAGAGACCGTGGCTTCAGAGAGGAATCTCCCTTAAGACTCACTGGATTTATCACTGTCCGGGGCCAGCCCTAGCAAACCCACACACACACACACAGACGCAAATACAGACACACATGTATTTAGTTTTTTATGGGACGTGAGCTAAGAAAGCCCTCATCATATCCTCTCATACAGCTCTCAAATGTCTAACCCAATTTTTCCACCCCATCTTTTTTATACCGTCTCCTTCTTCTTCTTCTTTTTTTTCCGCCTCGCCGCTCTCCAACTCTCCTGTATCTTTTCTTTTTTTTTTTTTTTTCTCCCCCTCACTCGCCCTCTATCTCTCTCTGTCTGTCTCTCTCCTGCTCTCCGAGGCTTTCTCTCGGCAGGCCTCCTTTTCAGACAGAGAGGGGTTTGTCAGGTGCCAAATCCCTGAGCTGAGAGATCAAAGGCAGACAAAGAGACTGGTGACTTACTGTTCTATTCTGGAAAGGCAAAAAAATGGAATCCCTCATAGACCGGGACATCGCATTCTTCCCTTCCTTTTCTCCCCCAGCAGCTCTTTCACTCATTCAATCCTCCTCTCTGGCTTTAGTCCTTTTTTCCCTCCCCTTTTGTCAGTCGCCCCCCACCCGTCCACCCCATCCCTGTTGTCTCTAAGCTGAAGCACGTTTGGTAGGAAAGAAGGCGACGAGGGTGGAAGGGAGAGGGGACGTGGAAGTAAATGAGTAGTTTTGTCCGTGTGGCGGGGATTCGGCCGGCTGAATTGGTCGCGCCGCGTGAGGGGGAGGGAGGAAAAAACGTGGAACTTCTGTTCGAGACGAAATCGTCGACGCAGCCGTCTGCGATGGGAGTGAGCGCACAAAAGCTAATGATACAATGATAGCCGCCCACACGTGAGCCAACTTAAAAACCCCAGCGAAGTTTTTCTCTGAGTGGCAACAAACCTACACACCAGGCTTTAGAGCGGCCCGTGGATGCTCCCTAACACCAAAATAAAAAACACATCTACCCACACACACACACACTCCCACTTCAGCCCACCTTGAGTGACCCGCATGCAAAGCCTGATAGGCGAGCTATTCTGCAGCCTACACAACAAAGTATCCGATACCCTGGGGACTGAAAGCATGAGAGCAAACTTGCGCTACAATAGCGCCTCTAAAAAAAAAGAAAAGAAAAAAGCTCCAGGAATATAACACCCAGCGCACGGCACACAATAACTAGGCCTGCCCAGGCAGAACAATCGCCCCTCTTATAATCAAAAAAAAAAAGGAAGAATTAAGTTCAAGCTACGCTATTTTCTCTCCTTTCAAGCCGGCGCTTTATCTTCTTTGGGCGATGAAAACCCGGTCACTCTTTTTTTAGTCATAACAGACAGTGAGTGCTCTTCAGAGGAGCAGTCGGGAGGCGTCCTCCACAAAGCCGCTCTTTCAGAAAAACGAAGCTATCGGCTTTCAGGACCTGAGGGCAAGGAGAGTCTCTCCTTCTCCTGCACCTTGAGGAGCCACAGCCATCTCTATTTAAACACACCTCTCTGACATACCCCCCTCTGCCTTTGTGTCTCCTCTATCTCTGTTTCGCGCTGCGTTGCTCAGGTGGGACAGGATTGCTATTCTAAGAGTGCTTTGCTGCAGTCCCGAGCTGGATTTTAAAAAATCTTGGATGCATATACTGTCTATACCCACCCAGACATGCATATAGATCCAAAAAAAAGACCATCCGCACCAAAACACCTGAGCCACTGGCACATTAGCAGGGCTAACTAGCTGCTGACCGTTAGCATCTGTCACTGGAGCAGCAGGAGAGTGGAGCAGGTTAACTCATTAATTCCGTCACCGGGGGTTATTAATTACCTCCGGCCCTGACAGCGACACGCAGCCACACGGCCGGCGGAACCCATCAGCGTGATGGATGAGGGACACACGGCCTCCGAAACTGATCACCATGATTGATGACGAACACTCGTCACACATCTTGACCTTGACCTGGGTGTGTGTGTGTGTGGGGGGGGGAGGGAGGTCCCACAAAAGTGGTATCGTCCTTTTTAAAATGCAAAAAAAAATGTCAACCCAGTGACATCTGGGTTTGACATCCCCAATGGTGTTAATGAAGGCCAAGAACAAAAGCCAGAGAGGCTAACGATGTTAATGACGCACAAGCCGACCTTGCTGACAATCACCGCGGCTTTGCTAATGGTGGCCGGTGCCAGGGGGTCGCAAGGGTTGCCAGCAGTTTGTCTGTCAGGTGCCCGGATGATTTATAACTGTATTTTCAGCGGCGCCGATCCATCACACAGGAGCCACCCACGACACCGCCCTAATTAAAATGTCTGCACCTGACACATAAGAGCACCAGCCAAAGAAGCTTGATTATGAGCAAAAAACTACACCCTGAAAAACATTTTAAAGTCACCAAAATACTTTGAACTGTTCCTCAACACCAGAGTGCTTCCAGAAATGTGCTAATTTACAGCATGTTCTATGTTCCTAACGGATTTCGACGTTGTGTAAAACCTCTTTTTCTGAAGCCGAACCAACGATTTCCTGCCGCAACGTATGAGAATGCACCGTGGCGCCACCTGCATTGTTGGGTATATTTGGATTGCATAACAGAAATATTGTTCTGAAGACTTCCTGAGGACAAAGGTCTCCACGTTCTTATTGACACGTAGGCCTCAAACTTCCTCCCTAAGTCCTTTCAGCCATGGCCTTAAGTAGGAATATTAGTACAATGGTTATATATCGCACAAATCTAAAGTATTCCGCCCAGCCACTCCAGAACGGACAAGACGCCTCCTTAAAGAAAAGTGAGACCAGGGTACGAAAGGTGGATTTAAGGAAAAGAACGAGACAGAGGGTATAGAGGCAGCAGACAGATCCATCTTTGTTTGGTGAAACACTGTCTAACTTGTGGAGGTAAACGTGGAGAACCACTCAGATTCCACTTTTGCACCGCTGCCAGATCCGCGAGGGTCGCACCACCCGGAGCCGGGCATGGCGCCAACCCACCGAGGACCTTTTGTGCCCTAAGATTGGCACAGCAGGTGGGTAATGGACTATAGTTCAAGGCAAACAAGACAGAGATATATATATATACGCAAACAGAGGCTTCCAAACCCCCTGCACACTCTCAGGTATGCACACAAAGCCCTTCAAAGGCCCTCTGGACTACACAGATGCACTTTGCAAAAACCACGCGTGCATGTAAAACACACACAAAAAGACACAAACACGCAAAACTGGCTTTGTTTGAGCACGGGGGGACAGGAGGACGGCGGGGACGATGGGAGGTAAACAAACTCAGTCAAGGTATTGTCTTGGTCCAATTTCCTCAAGGTCTCCAGGGGCTCCAGTCTCATGTTGGACATGTGTGTGCAGCCGCGTGTGTGTGTGTGTGCGCGCGAGCAGGCAGTGTATCTAGCATGCTTTCCTGACATTGTTTACGATGAAAAGAGCTGCATTTCAATTCAATTATGAAAAAAAAAAAGAGGCAGAGGGGCGGGGGGGGGGGGGGGGGGGGGGGGGTATGCTAATGTTGCTGCACACGGGGACACTCCGCACACACACCGCTAAACAAATGGGAGAGCCGAACCGAGGAGAATGGGTCAGGAAAAGGGAGGACGTGTGAGGAAAAAAAACCACAAACACACACTAAGAATAGGTGAGGAGGAAGAGGAAGCGATAGGGAAGCGGTCTCAATAGGGCCTCATATCCAATGCTGTAAACAAGTGCAAACCACGTGTCGCGCTGGAGCACAAATACATAACAAATCACTGACAATACACAACAATACACACCACTGTAACACAAGCTAATGTTATGACTGTACTGTTATTCAGGCTGGCATTGCATATGATGTGCACACTCTACAGCTGGGCCATGAATCAATATCATATAGATGTCGTGATAAGAGATGCAATGTCATGTTGGATTTGGTTGTTGTGAACTGAAGAAAAACTAAGGCTGCATCACAACACGTGATGCAATGTTTTGAGCTTTTCTGAGTGTTGTAACTCAGTAAATTGAACAGAAAAGTACATTTGTGTCTTTTTACCTGCAAGGACTGACATTCTGTTCACTATAAAATAAGAAATCTAATTCTCAGAGGCTGTAACATGGACTCCACGAGGTTCTCCACGAGGTTCTCCACACGGTGACGGCTGAGCCAGCGGTGCCGAAAACAGCAACAGTGTTGACGGAGCTAACAGCGCTAACTAACTACTAACAAACATTATTTTCATAAATACATTTTCATGCATCAGTGAAGGATTTTCTATTCTCATGTTGCCTCACTGTCATTAATAATACGAAGCTGTTGGGTGATCAGACTCAGTGTATTGACATCTATTGAATCTTGTGATAAAAGTACATTTCGGTGGAATCATGACTATAATTGGGTAATTTCAGTTTATTATCAGGCTCTGAAAGGCCTCTCAGTGTTCCGACTCGTTCTGCTTTCCACAGGTGTGTGTGTGCCCTCAGATGGTATGATGCCGTCACCACAAAGCCGTATCACAGAAACCTGAAAGTGAAAAACGAGCCTCGACTTCCACTTCACAGAGCCCAGATGGATATGGAAACAAAACGAGTAAACCAGCAGCCTACAGACGGGGATCTTCAGAGGACAAACGACTCCAAATGACAATGAGTTGACTTGCAGAGACTGCCTGCTGGTCAGAGTGAGTTCTGGATGCTCTGCTTCATCCCTGCAGTAAACGCAAAAAAGCGCATTCAAACACACCTCGCGTGCACGTGATCGTACGGCGTGTCAATGTGTCGACACTTAACTGCACAGAAACACACGCAAAAAAGCTTTAATTACCGAGTTGTCTAGTGGTCTCGGGGGCGAGATTAACATCGGCCTTGCCAGTGTCTCGGAGGCGGCTTGACGGGTTATGAGGAGGGGGGTCGGAAAAGGGTCGACTCGCGGGTGAGAAGAAAGGTATTTTTAGGTTGTTTGCTTAGGTAATCTACTTGTAGCTCGCAGACGACAGCCTGTCTGGGGCCTCAAAGCACCTTCTATTGTGCGTGTGTGTGTGTGTGTGTCAGAGAACACTGTGCACACCGTCACTCCTCTGCATTGTGTGTGTGTGTGTGTGTGTGTGGGAATACATGCAGCTATAGATGTGTGTGCTTATGTGCGTGTGTGCGCTCAGCCGGGGCACATAAAAACCTTCCTGGGTCAGTAGCTCTTCAACAGCTCAGCCCAATGACAAGTCTGCCGGCCTCCGCTGTGGATGTCACTGCTTTCACCTTTGACCTCTCCTGGTGTCACTCAGGCCTCACTCTCTCCAGACTACTTTCCCCTCGTCTGTCTCTCTCGAAACAGGATCGAGGTCATTGCTGTCGTGGAAGCGATACACCCCCCCCCCCCCCCCCCCCCCCCCCCCCCCCTCCGACTTGAAGCCGTGCCGGCTCCTGTTCGCATGGAATGGCTTTGCGTGACGTGTGTGTGTGCATTCCAGAGTTAGTAACATATATGTGTCCACAAACTTTGCAGTCGGGTGCATAAGTTGCCCTCCGTAACCCCCGGGCTAGTTGAACCTGGCCTTGCATGGGGGGGGGGGGGTGTAACAGGAGCCTGGGGGTTAATGGCTGCTGCTTAGACAGGGTTACTCTGCTAATGTGTAACGTTTTAGCCGTTTAGCTTTGATGTGAGGACAGACACACACGGGCACGGCGAGGATGGGAAGAGGCAAACAAAAGGGCGGTGAGATTCAAAATGCGCAGCGAGCTTTGAAGTCAGTGTTGTGGATACACCACACGGAGAGGGCCAAAGTTGAGTTTCTGTTGATTTTCTGATTTGCATTTCTTGGCCTCACGTCTGCTGCTCTCTTCCTGCCTTTTTCCTGTTATCTCTCCTTATCTCTATGGTCTCTTTCACCACTTAGGGCGATGCTCCGTGCTTGGCAGCTCTGTCAGTGCTTCGAGCAGCGCCCGATGTTCCCTCGCTGAGCTGCCAAAAATGTGGTCATGACTTCTTTTATTCTCTGCCAATCTTGTATCTTTACACACCGAGCACAAAAGGGTCCAAATCACATAGATTTTAATTTCTTCAATTCTGTAGATTATCCAGAGTAATGGGTCGTGTGCTGTATAGGGGGACTATTTCTTCAGTAGGAAGTAGTTCCCGTGAAAACGGTTCAAAGTCAGGCGAGACACCCCGACAACACGCACAGGTAGCGATATTGACAGTAATATCAACCGCAGCAGCCGGAGGTCGCGACACGACCACACGAGGCTTGTTCAAAGAGCGATCACCGTCTGTACCCATAACCCCCCACTTCACCTTTCACATCTCCAGCCGTTTATCAGGGCCTCTAGACAGGAGCCAATTCATCTCCTTCACACACACACACACACACACACACACACACACACACACACACACACACACACACACACACACACACACACCCTCCGTTCACACACAATCACGCTCCGCTTAGATTTCTTCGCGCCTCCTTTTCATTTCAATCACTTCCTCTTTCTCTCAATCTCTATCCTATCTGTCTTTCTCTGTTTTGTCCTGTTTCGTCTTCCGCTCACATTCCACCTCAGCGGTGCGAGCCTTCAAGGGAGAGAGTGTCTCTTTTTATTTATTTTTTTCCTCTCCTCCCCTTCCCAGCAGTATTTGACAGCTTGCCGCAGATCAGGGCAGATCAGAGGTTTCTAATCCCACAGACGTGCCCCTAGCACGGACACACCTCCGCCTATCGGATCCCCGGGTGCTGCGGGACCTCCACATCCCCAAATTACATTTCAGCTCCCCCACAGAGAGGTAACACCTCACAGGCGACCCCATGGTGTGTTTGATACACATGCAGTTTGCATGTCGGCGTGCATGCACGTGTATTCGCAGCAAGAAATCTGCCACCCGACCCCAAAGGCTCTGGGTTTAAACCGAGCTGCATGTATGTGTGTTAGACTCTACGCAAAAAGAGTTGCTTAGAATTAAGTGCCGGACTATTTTGTTTCCTGGAGGAACAATATCGTCCTCTATAGTTGCAATAGAGAAGAAGCCAAAACTGTGGTTCCAAATTGCAAAAATAGTCCTAAACGGAGCGTCGCCGTTGCAGGATTCATTCAAAACTGACCCTGAAAATCCAAAGTGAACGAACTTAAACACCTGAATATGTTTGAAGGTTTCTACAAAGCAAAAAAATATTGCTCCAGCTCAGCGTTAGCTGTAAACATATCGGAATCGTAAGCTCACGTGAGTGGATGTTTCTCGTCTAAAGGCACCTTGGGGGGATCGTAGTGGACATTATGTCCTCACGTTTTCATGTACGCAGCATTGTCCCTTCAACCCCTAATCATCGAAGCAGCTCTTTTCTAATGCAGCTGTGGTGATGATTCATATGGTAGAGTTTGATAGCCAATCGAGTGCTGGAAGTGCTCCAAACTCTGTCATGCAGGTAATGAACAGGACTGAAGTACCTCCTCCCACTCAGCAACTCTATCGCATTGACAGATGTTGTCCACAAAAAAAAAAGATGTTTCCTTTAGAAAACCCTGCCGGTGTTCCCTCATTTTTCTTCCTACAGACAGAAATCACACATTCTAAGTGTGTGTGTGGGGTTTTTCTTCCAGGGAGAATGAGCCAGTGTGCCATTTAATCCGCCACCGTGATTAGAAAAGAGGGGATCTCAGGCTCATTAAAATGGGCACTGCGTCCAGTCTCGGGGCACATCAGATTACACAGCGGCCCTTTTATTGCGAGGCCTTTTTTGTCATAACCCCGAACTGATTGCCACGGAACGGCCTTTGATACGGCCGCTGGACTCTGCGCCCCCTGAGAAAACAAAAAAAGGATGCAGAGGAGGGGAGCAGAAACGACCACCTACTGTCGGGACGGAGGGAGCTTAAGATCGAAATCAGCGGCGGAGGGGGAGATAAAACATTTCCGAAGGTGTTTGCAATCAGCCCGCCATTGTCGGGTACTTGGCCGTCCGTCTGAGGAGCTGCTTTGTCTGCGGGGCTCAGATCGTGCAGCCCGATTGGAACGTTAATAGAAGTTTATGATACAGCACGCGATACGTCTGCCGCAACAGATGCACAGAATAAATATAGGACAGATAATGGTTCTCACACACACACACACACACACACACACACACACACACACACACACACACACACACGCACACACAACCTCCTCACGATCAGTAAGACATTGCCCCAGATCAAAGGGATTTCTGTGCAATGGTGAACCGACGGATGAAGTGTAGAAAAAGCACAGTTGCCAGACTGGAACTAAATCTCTTTACACTTCACTTCCCCTCCATGTTTTTCTCTCTCTCTCTCTCTCTCTCTCTCTCTCTCTCTCTCTCTCTCTCTCTCTCTCTCTCTCTCCCTGCCTCCTCATCTCCATCTCCTCCGCTCTTCTTGGCGAGAGAGGTCTGTTCTCCCTCTCTGTCAGCACAAAGAAGGTGACAGAGGCCCTCTCTCTTTCCCTTTCATAACCTCTCTCTCTCTCTCTCACTCTCTCTCTCTCACTCTCTCTCTCTCTCTCTCTCTCTCTCTCGCTGAAACAGTCCACTTGATTGCTGTCCACTTCTCCTTCTGTCCGTCTTTCTCTGCCTATACATCCGTCCGTCTCTCTTTACCGCCTCTCTCCTCTCTCACTCTCTGTCAGCTCTGAGGGAGAAAACTAAGGTTTTTTTTAGGAAAGACTCGAAGTGAGCGGAAGAGAAAGAGAGGGGGCAAGAGAGCAAGAGGGAGAGTGTGCAGGAGCGCAGGAGAAAATGGAGGGAGAAGAAGGGAAACAGCCGGTGGATTGGGGGAACGTCGGGGACGGAGAGAGGGAGAGAGGGAGAGAAGGAGGGGGCGAGAGGACTGCAGGGTTGTGTTGGTAGAGAGCTGGGGTATTGATTCAGGGCCTTTTGACATGCTAATTTGCTTGCTGACTGCTTTAATCGCTCCCTCTTCCCATCGCGGGCTTCAAAGAGAGGATGCTTTTCAAAAAGATGAGAGAGGAGAGGGACAGAGACATTTTATCATCCTTTTAAAGCCCTTTTTGACACGTCCACAGCTATATGTTCCTCGTGCCAGCTGACGATGTCAGCAGCACCACAACAGCTTTCCTCACATTACCTCGTAGTAGTCGGCTGATTTTTGGGCTGCATCTGCATAGAATACTGTTCAGAAGGTAGTGAATCCATGCTACCCATTATCTCTCATTTAGCTCTGATCCAACAGGTTTTGTTGCCTGAACCTAAACCTTAGTTTCACGACGTTAACCGCGTGGCATTGTGCGTTTCTGCAACGGTACAAGGCTGAGATGAAACGTAGTTTTTTGTTCAGATGCGCTAACTTTCAACGTATTTATTGTGAACATATTGCAGAACAGTACAATGACATCAAGATGTTTCTAGAGCTGTTTAACCAGAACCATGATTGTCATCATAACATGCTGTTCGGTCTCATGTCCAGAACTGAAATCTTATTTTGGCATGATTCATCTTATTCCTCTTATTTCTAACGAAGCTTGACATGCTTCTGGCTCTTCCCTGAAACCAGCGTCAGTTTGTTCTTTGAAACTATGCAAAATAAAGCACACTGCTCCAGAAAAACCCCTAAAAGTAACTTTGCATCAGCTTTAAAACTCAAAGGCAGATAAATGACTTAAAGATGGATGTTCCTGGCAGCCCTACACACACAGCGGCGTGGCCGAGGCTGCGGGGAGCGCCGCAGCCGTCAGCCCCCGGGGTCATGCTCGGTCGCTAGCGGCTTCCTGCCCTGAACAGGGCACCGCGAGGGGAAAGAGAGAGAGCGAGAGAGGTGATGAGTGTCGAGAACTGCAGTAGGGAACAAACACAGGCAGGACGGCAGCCCGAGCAGGAAAAACATTTCAGCACCTCAGCTAATGACGGTTGAATTACCCCCCCCACACACACACACACCTCCCTCCTCCACACAGTCAAGGGAGGATTTGTGTGTGTTGAGAGGATTTTGTTTTTCCTTCATCATTTTAGGAGCTAAATAAGAATAGCCTATATATTCTTTTGTTAAATGCTTAAAGCAATTATTTTAGCAAGAAGGGGAGGTTGGCGGATGATTGCTCGTGAGACATTGTGTCCTCTCTTTCTCCCTCTGAGTATGAATCTGTTGTTCTTTCCTGCTCTCCGCTGGTAATAAGATTCCTCGACTCTATTCAGAAAGCACAAAATGAGCCTCTCTGGTGGCAGGGAGAGTGATGAGTACATTCACCTCCATTCTGCTGCACTCGGCTCCTCGTGTGTGTCTGTGTGTGCTAACACATACTAAAGCATGCGTGCATCTGCTATACTTATTTATGAGTGTGTCTGTAGGCTTGAGTCTATTACTTAACATGTCCTTTTTTATTTTACATGCGGTGTGTGTGCGTGCATGCACGGCTGAATACACGAGCGCACACATGCACATAGTGGTTCCTGTCGCCTAAGACATCCTTCCCTGCACGTGTCTGGATTCTTTTTTTATTATTTTTATTCAGGTTTGTGTCTGTACACTCACACACTTGTGCATGTGTGTGTGTGTGTGTGTGTGTGTGTGTGAGTGTCTGGGGACCATGATAGGTGGTGATGTGCATGTGTGCTGCTGCTCTGGAGCTGCCTCCCTCCCCAGCAGTGAAGGTAATCTCATTATTCAGCCCACTTCCTGCTGCTGCCACCAGAGACAGGCTGACGAACACTAACCACCGCGACGGCCGGCGCAGAGAGGAGGGAGGGAGAAAAAAGAAAAAGAGGAGACGAGACGATAGAAAAGAAAAAGACTGAATGTAAACGTGCAAAAAGGAAAATGAAAGAAAAATGGAGGGAGATGGAAAAAAAGATATATGAAGAGAGACAAAAAAAGCCATAAAAGCAGCAGGATGTTTGAAGAGACAAGACATGGATGGAAAAAAAACAAGCAAGCTACCAAGCTGGCCAAGAAGAAGCAATACTTAATTTGAGTGTATGCAAGAGATAAAGGGGGGAAGGAGGAGGAGGAAAATAGGAAGGGAGGCGAGGAAGAGCAAGGGGACTGAGTCTGTGTATTTAAAGCCATCGGGGACCGGCGGGCTAAATAGAATTACGTGGTGAATTTAGAATGATGCTCCCAAGCGCATATTTAACACTGTCAACAGAGGGGGAGAGAGAGAGAGAGACACACACACACACACACACACACACACACACACACACACAATGAGTGACACACAGGAGAGAAACTTCATCCCTAAAACCTCTTAATCCAATATGAATGAGAGTTTCCAGTTTGGCAAAGACTGCTGGGAATAGAGAGGGGGGGGGGGGGGGGGTCTCAGGTGAGAAAATGCTCCGATCACACACTGACTTCATATTCGGCCCGAATTAAGCCATTATCCACACACACACACACACACACACACACACACACACACACACACACACACACACACACACACAGTTTTAGAGGGAACATGCAAAGTGGTGAAAAGGAAGGTTAAGTTTGCAGCATTTATCTAAAAACACAACACAAGGAAAGAGATCAAATGTGCAAAAGTTCAAAAGAACTTGATTTAAGAAAACAATGGAAATGTAAAAGATAAAGAGTTAAAAACGTCCTGTTTTGAGGCAATGTCAGCTGCCATTAAGGTGAGTGTGTGTGTGTGTGTGTGTGTGTGTGTGTGTGTGTGTGTGTTGACCGGTGGTGATGATAGGTTGTGGGGTGACGGTCAACAGCTCAACCATGAACTGGCATTCTTCAGTGTGAAAAGTGTCTGTCACCTTCACGCCTCGGCCGAGCTTTACCCTCAACAGACACACACCGACAAATATAACGTGAAGGAAACACACACACACACACACACACACACACACACACACACACACACACACACACACACACACACACACACACACACACACACACACACACATACATAACTTGACATTTGCTGAAATTCGTGAAAACACACATCATTGCTCTGCAGAGGCAAAACATGCTGCAAGAGCACACCGTCGTTCAAGTTTCTCTCGGCCGACAAAGAAACAAACAGTTAAGGTGATTAGCATTCTTCCATAATGACGTGTGTAGGTCTCACTAATCCCTCCTCATTAACACCCCCCCCCCCCCCCCCCCACACACACCCACACCAGATGAGGAGCGAGGGGACTCCCTGACCCCGAACCTTACACAACAGAGCGTGTGGGGGGAAGGTGGTTAACAGGGAAAGGGATCCCAAATGCAAACAGACAGAGTCCCCCCTCTCCTTAGATCAGGGGGCCCCCTTGGCCCTCAGTGCCCCTGGTTGGCCCCTCCTGCCTTGGCCCCTGGGTGTACACGCTGGCCACCCTTGGCCCACCTCAAGCACAGACACACATGTGCATGCCCCCGCCACAGCTGTCAAAATCCTGACGTCTTAATCAATCCTGGATCCACGACCCTGTCGGACGCAGCGCTAAGATGGATGCGGAAGGGGATGACCCCTGACCTCTGCCAGGGGTGGAGAATACAATTCTAACCCCGTCAGCCCCCCCTCCCCCTCCCCGTCTACCTCTTCCCCCCCTCCCAAACATTGCCAGCCTCAGTCGGCTCCGCTGCTGCCCCAAACAATGATGGAGGAGAGCCCATTCATCCTGGGCTGGGAACCAGGGGCCAAGGTGCCCTTGTAACCTCGCACGAACACAAGACAAGCGCAGACACACAAGCATGGGAACACACAAGTGAACTTGTGTGCACCACAGAAAACCTTTTGAAAAGAAAAGGTTTTAAATCAAATCTATCCGTATAGTGAGCAAAGGCTGACCCGCGCTCATATACTTTTTAAAACATTTTGATATATAACAAAAATAAACTATTAACAAACACCTTACCCCACAAATCTCGCTTGATATCCAACCTCCCTCCCCCCCAAAAACAGCAAGTCCCTCGGTCAACATGGCCCAATAGAGCCTGTCACATTGGGGAATATTAACCAGCTCATCAGTGCACTTGAAGACTGTCAGTGGCCAGAGACCTTTTAACCTCTCAGTCACTGGATCTGACCCACACTGACGGCATGCAGCGTTCAACCCCCAATGTCTGTCATCCAGTTTCAAATTGGAAGAGAAAAGCTAAGAAACAAAAAACTGTGTAATTGAAGCTAAAAAAAGGTGAATGAAGTGGGGGCACTGGGCAATGTAAACTCAAACTAACTAAAGTAGATGCAGTAATATGTGAACTAAATGGATGTATTGACTTGAAAAGCAATACTGGCAGACACTACGAGACTGCATTAGTCATAAAAAAAAATCATGGTTTCCAGATCTTTTATTGCCTTCTTGGGAGGGTAACGGCTATTTATTTCAACTGAAATTAAAGAGAAGAGATAAGGAGTCTGTTTCAATGTTGGTTAGGATAGACAGTCTGAGATCAGGGTCTCATTCTGATTTGAAACGAGAGACGTTAGTATAGTAAACTGCATGATAGAAAAGGCAATTTAAGGGAGTTTGCCTAAATTACTTTCTGGTCTCCTTCTCTCAAACCCCCAGTACCCCCATTGCCTCCCCCACCCCCAAGCAGCCAACGGTACCCCTAAATCACCAGACCTGTTTGTCATGCAATTAGTCCTCCAAGATAAAGGCTCCCTCGTAAATTAGGAGAGGTGTAGTGGTCCGTCCCCCTGTTAATCACCCGTGCCCAGCCTCTGACCCCTCTCTGCTTTCTGTGTGCGGTGGTGGTGGGTGGCGAATGGGGTGTACCAATAAACCATCATGGCAGAATTGGCATCCGCTCCTCTGGTCTAGCTGACAACTGTGCCTCAGCTTGGCAAAATGCTGCATGTGATCCACAAAACAGCTGCTGAGTGCTGCTAGACGCTATCCACAATACACTAATGCATGCAATAAACTGCAATCTATCGTCTGCAATGAAAAACAAGCAAGTTAAATTAAGGTGGAGTTGATCAAAAACGCCATTTGTTGCGAGAGTCTTGAAGCAAAGAATTTGCAAAGATCTATTGGCAAAGTTTAATGGGTATTTCTAGGCAATTTTCTGAATTCAGCAACATGCTGCAGGCTCTAACATGCTCCTGATTTAAAAGCACAGACCTTAAAACCTCATCAAACAGCGTGGTATAGGATCACGTCGAGCTGAGACTAGAATAATCGTCCGCGAAGGGCTATTCCCCCCTACCATATAGCACTATTTCAACCCCATCTCACAGCTGTGTATTTTCATTCTTCTCATACCTGCTCGGAATGATAAACTCATTCTCTCTCTTTCCCTTCCTCTAAAGCCGTCTATCTCTTTTTCCCAGCTTCTGGCTCCAATGGGAATAAGAGAAAGAGCAGGTGGGGGTGAAAGACACAGCGGTAGTGCAAACCAGTTGGAGCTCTATCCTTCCTCTCTCGGTGTCAACCAATTCCTCCTGGGACGCATCCCATTGCACAACACCTCCCAGTGGGCCTGCTAATTACTTCATTTACAATCATCATCGCTTCTATCGGCCAACCAGACAACTGGAGAGGAGAGTGCAGAGGGAGCGGGAGAGCGAGGAGTCAGAAATATCCAACAGAGTGCGAGGTGGGTGAACGGAGGACAAAGAGAACGAAACATAAAGGATAAAGACAGAGAAAGAGGGTGGGGAGAATTAAATAGATGGTATACTGTAGGGACTGGCAGAGTTTGAAGGTAGAGAGCGATCTATAAATAGAGAAAGCCCCAAAAAACAAATGTCAATTATTTACCTTGGCATTCTGCATTGCGCTCCTCGAATCCAGGGTTACACAGGCAATTCCCAATGGGCACCAGCCACTCTCCGTCCGCCCCGCAGTACATCTTCGGAACCTCCTTCTCCTCTGAATTATCCACGCATGAGCCACGAATTTCCACAAGCGAGGAGGTATCGGCTCCAGTAATGGTATCGGGGAACTGGGCCAAGTTCCGCACCGCAAGCGGACATTTCTTGTAGAAGACCCTGACGGACACGAGCGCGATGCACGCTCCGACATCCTGGAAGGCCAAATAGAAGCCCTTTCGGCTCAAGGCCCCCACGTCCCGGACCTCCGTGTTCAGCTTCATGATGCGATCGCCGATGTCCACCTGCGTGAAGCTCTCGTCCGCGGCGATGGTGTCGATCTTGCCGAACTGGTTCTCGCGGATGTAGCGCTCCTTGTCGTTGTTGGACTCGTAATAGTACAGATTGAAGGTTTCCTTGCAGGTTCCCATGACACCCGGGAGGCTGTTGCAGTCCCGGAGGGTGAACTTGATCTCGATGTAGACGCGCTGGGCACCGCCTCGGGGGATCCAGTCAGTGCGGAGCCAGTTGTTCTGGTTTGGCTCCATGACGTTACACACCTGGTACGTCCGGATGGGAATGTTCTTTTCATCCATAATACTCACTTCCTCCCACTGGGGAAAGGAGCACAACAATAGAAATAAACGTTACAAGGGTATTCTTAAACCTCTGACTTTCAATCTGCAAATTAATTACTCATGTTGTAAAAGAGAAATATCAAAACCAAATTGCTCTCCTAATTAAAATGGCTTATATAAGTATTGCACATGACTGGGAGCCGGTCCATGTCAAGAATGAGAGATAATGTGCAAAAGAGCATGCAAGAAAGATTAGTCAATATTTGAGTCTCGGCAGAGCAATTAATTAATGGCTAAACTTAATGCATATTTTATGAATGGCACCTAATAGACTTGTTAGGTCCTAATATAGAATAATAAAGATATTAATATTCATGGCTTCTCCTCCACCGCGAGGAAGGAAATTTGTAATTAGTTCTATGCCTCTGCAATGCCTACACTTAAATTACTCGGGTAGTGGTACACAATGTCGTCTTCACACGTACACACACTTGCACGCCCGAGAGAGGAAAAAGGAAGGAATGAAAAGGCAAGATTGTGTAGATGCAAAAAACTAAAAAGGTCTGGAATCAATGCTAATGATCTAATGTGTGCCTGCTTTACTTCAGCATATACGACGGGGAGACGGACGCACATGTTCAGCGCTGTTAGTATGAACTCATAGGAGAGAGGGAGATGGTGACGTGGGGCGCATGGATCACCTTATCCTGCGCGGCCTGTTTTACTTTTTGCCAGGAGGGAATGTTTGTTTTACTTATGATAAAGTTCCCCTCTCGACAGTTCGCCGTTGAGCAAATACAAGCCCGTCTTGAGAGGCTCAAAGCGCCGTGTTCCCTGAAGTTTTTTTTTTTCCGCCGTGTGTTTTAAATAGAGTCTTTGACTCAGCCGGGCTGTAAACAAGAGCAGACAGGCCTTTGGCTGCCGTAGCTTCAACCATTTAGAAAACTGTAAGAAAGAAGAAAAAAAAGAAGTCATAATGGAACAGTGGAAGATATAGGTTACGCTGCCAGATTTGATTTGACGCCTTATCATAAACAATCTGGTTTAAAGCTGTATTTCCCCCGGAGGAGGGTGGGTTAATGCTAAACATAGTGCCGCGGCTGTATGATTTGAGAAGATGTCTATCATTCCCTGCTGTTCCATTCCACTCCGCTCTCTTCCTTTAGCCCCCCCCCCCCCCCTTTGTTGTGGAAATCAAGCAGCGCTGAGATAAGGCCGCACCTTTCCCCGATAGCGGGGAAGAGGGAGAATAAGGCCAATTGGTCGTAATGAGAGGGTGAATGCAGGCCTGCCGGTGGTGCCAGGACCCTGTCAATCACTTGTTTGCGATAAAATGGCTGAAGACCGGGCGGACGGGGGGGGGGGGGGGGGGGGGGGGGACGCAGCACCGGCCAGGTTCACTGAGGAAAGCTCGTGAGCAGAACGGGCAACAGCTGCACAAGGTGGAATCCCCCCCCCCCCCCCCCCCCCCCTTTTTTCATTAGACGATTGTCCCTAATTTGTATTAATTTTCATGAAACATAAAAAGGCTGATTTGTGCTCATCATCACATTTCTGTAATGAAGGAGTGACTGCTATTTGTTCAACATGAACAATTATTCGTTTATGTTTATGCATTTTTGTTTGACTTGGTTGAGGCATGGAACGGGCCTTCCCTTTCCTAAGCCATCACTGCCCCGTGGCCACTGTGGGGCCCCTATATTTGCTCCCTTATCAGGGCCACTGTAGATCTCCCAATTAGACCGAAGGGATCACGCATTCGGTCGACCCTGTCCTCCGTCGCTTTACAGCGAGATCCAGTCGTCCTGCGGCAAAAAGAGCTAAACCCTCTGCACTTTCCCCCCTCATTCATCAGTTCTAGAGGACCCTCTCTCTCTCTCTCTCTCTCTCTCAGCTGCCAACTCCCCTCTCTCCCGCTCCCTCTCCTCGACTCAATGGTGGAAAGGGATATAAAGTTTCTCCACAAAGACCGATTCAATCCGCCGTCTATTCAGGAAACCTGACGCCCGCTGCAGTATCGGCCCCTGCATCTGACCATTACAGAGTGGTTAGAGAGAAGGGAAGCGAGGAGAAAAGAGGGGGAGCAGGGGTTGGGGAGTGAGGAGGTGTGTGTGTGTGGGGGGGGGTTGCCTATAGACCGGTGGTTCTCAAAGTGGATTCGGGGGACCCCATGGGGCCCTGGAGGCTGTTCCAGAGGGTCTCTATATACGACAAAATGTCTCCCCTTTCTCTCTCTCGTTTAATTCACCCATATTTTAGTGTACGATACTGGAAATGATGCCTTGATCTCACCCTGAGCCTAATGTCCCTACAGTGCAGACAGCTGCACAATAAATCATCAACAATGATGTTCCCATAAAGGACTCACCAGGACTAGGTCTTATCAAAGAGGGCTGTGTATCTGTTTGGCGGTCCACTCCAGAGCTCTTGCCAATAATGGATATTATCTCTCCATTTTTGTTTGCTCAATAGGGGACCATGCGTCCTAACAAGGGGACACTTCTTTTGCAGCACTTACCCCTCCTTCTGTGGGGTTGGCGACCCATCCCAGCTCCCCCTGTACGGATCTGGAGTCCAATAACGTGACTGGAAAACAAGAATGGGAGAAGTGAGCATGCATTCTGAGTGCGTTCATACAACATCAGCATTGGCATGTAATCCATTTAAATCGGACACACCGAGAAGGAAAAATGGGTTCCTATGTTTTTCACAAAAAAATAGGTTTATAATGAATAGAAATAAGTAGGAAAATATTCTCATGATGGATGTCGGTACGCACAGAGTGAAAACTGAAGGCCAGCGAGTCCTGCAAATGTTTTCTTATGCGTAATTCCCTGCTGGGCTAAACGCGCGTCGTTTTGATTGATTTCAGTTGAGATAAAGATTTGTTTTGTGAAAGACAAATGTAGCTACTTCCCCCAGTGTCCTTAAAGTAATAACGTTTCATCTCGCTCAGCGTCTGCGAGAAGCATGTTTGATGTGATCGGATTCAATTAGGGAGCCGTGTGCAGAAACTTGCTGGTTGAAGAACAGACGCTGTTAAAATGCCTCCGACAGACGGACAGACGGACGGGCTGTTACGCAAAATATGTTGTTGAAAAGAGTAAAATATTATGTATGTGAAGCGTTAATTAAAATATGTGTCCATTTGAACTAAATGGCGTATATTTTAGGATTCTCTTTTAGGGGTTTTGAATTCGGTGCGAAGCTTAATCAGCTGCTCGGTCGAGATTAATAAATATGCCCGTTATGCAAGTCTGTGATATAAATTATTCGGGAGACTGCAGACTGATCCATTTTAAAGGCGGAACATTTGTTTCAAATTTAACTTAACCGAGCCCGGGATTCGTCCCGAGGACTTGTGCCAAACAGAGACAGAATTCTGCAGGAGACGGACTCCGTGCGTCCGATGAGATGTGTTTTTTAAATCAAATCAAATATTTCATGTATTAGTGTTTGCACTAGAACCCGTGGTGCATTTTAAAGGCTGGACACGCTGCGCCCCAGGACCCCGAGTCCCGAAACCTTCCGAGCTCACTGTTTCGTGTCGGACACACACCGTGCTCCATTTAGAGATCTCGCGCTTCGATGTTCGGCCGCTCTTCAGTAAACGTAAATCATCGGGTAAAAGCAAAGAGCAGGAAGCGCTGTTATTAATCGCTTTGGAACTATTCTTTAATTCGGCGTGGAGGCTTAGTATTCACACCGAGCAGCACACTTAAGCAATTGGTTATCTTGACATTCCCATAATCACCTTCCACCAAAAAAACCCCACCGTGACAGCGGGAGCGATCACTGTGAGCGATTCTGAAATTGATAAATTACGATCTGCTAAGCCGCTCGGAGGTGCGAGTCTCCCACTGACTGGTGAATGTTCTTCATTTCTGCTCTACAAGACATGTCTTTTGTACATGCACCGCCACATTAAACTTGGTTTTTTTTTACGCAGGGAGAGAAGCTTGACCTCCCCCCTCTAGATCAGCATGTATCGTGGGGGGCTGCAAGTTATTCCTGCTACCAGGCTTTCGGCAACTGGCACGATCCAAGCCCGAGCCCGAGACCAAAAAACAGCCGATGCGCATTTTGGACAGCCACTTCTCATTCCAGCTGCGTTCACATACAAAAAGAAACCCCAGCAAAAGTCGCTGCGTAAAGGTGACCGTCGGTTGTTGTTGTTTTTTTGTCCACCCCGTATACTTATTGCAGCGTATACGCACTCGCAACTATAGGGGGGCCACGAAGTGAGGCTCCGCAGCGCAAACACACACAGAGGGGGGAGACGGAGCGGGGATGAAGTCCGAAGTCCGCGGGCAGTTATGTTTTGTTTTTTTCTCCCGACAACCTTACCTTCATTGGGGGGATATATCCGTGCCGGCGAAACAAACGTAGAAATCCCAAAAATAAGAAAGGTGGCCGTGAACAAAATCCCTGCCATGAGTGCCATTTGTGTCGTTGTTCCGTTTTTCCTCTCCTCTTTTTCTTTCGCTGCTCTTCTCCCAGGTCCTGCTCTCTCGCTCTCTCTCTCTTTCTCTCTCTCTCTCACTCGCCCCCTCTCTCTCTCCCTCTCTCTCTCTCTCTTTCCCAGTGGAATATGGGTTTGAAGCGGACAGGGAGGAGAGACGCAACGAGCGCACCACAGCCAGGAGGCGGGTCTACTCTCATGTGCGCTTTGACGCGGACCCGTCAATCCATATAGGAAACGTATAGTGGACAAGAGTGGAGGAGGAGGGGGAATAATCATTAATTGCACCCCCCACTCCCTGCACCCCCCCCCCCCCACACACACACACACACACACACACACACACACACACACACTCCAAACAGCTCACTCTGTCGTTTACCAGTTAACACTAGTCAGAGATAGGAGGAGATGGTGACAGTGTGAGATGGCAACGACCCACATTCGCCATGCAGGTACAAAGGCGATGTAAAAACTCGGAGGGGGGGAAATGTCCGTTTAGTCAACAGTGAAAACGAAAGGGATGTGTTTGTGTGTGTGCGTGTGTGTGTGTGTGTGTGTGTGTGTGTGTGTGTGTACGCACGTGAGATGCCTGGATGCCATACATGGCAACTGAGATTTGTTTAGGGAATGAAGTCAGCTCCAATCGCAGCTCCCTTAACTTTAACTGGGAAACATAAACTGCTCCTCAACTTTGTATTCATATGAGTAAAAAATTCAATGCGTCAGTGTTCGTCCTCTGTGTCCCCCAGCACTCACACTGACTGCTGCTGCTGATCCTGCACGGGGTCCGGCTCCGCTCGAGCGCAGCGCAGTCCAAGGCGGGCCGCATCGGACCAAGGTCGCCACCTAGCGGTGATGTTGACGCCTGTTCTGCCTCCAAAATTGGATTAGAGAACAAGCAGGAGCATGACCTCCATACCATTACATGCTATTGCACTTTGTGGAAATTGAGGATGCCTTCTTTTGTGATAGGAGGCGAGCCTGTATTGGATTATGGTCCCTTGCTATTATTCGATTATTATCGAGGCTTTATGGGTATTTATGTGCACAGAGATTCATCCATCAGTACAAGTGTACGGAGCCGACCTGGTGTTGTGGAGCCGCAAAGGTGAACGGGTGTGCAGGAATTGATGTTGCTCCTGCAGTCTTTTCTCCAAACAAAGGCTGCATTGTTCTTGTTTCGAGAAAAGCCAGCTGTGTCCAGGTTTTGGGGTTCTGCCCAGGGTGCTCTCCCTCTTTTATGTCCTCCTACACAGGTCTTCTATTGCTCCCATGAGATGTGCCCCGTTGCAGCGGCAGGCAGGCAACCTTTCAATGATCTGCAGAGGAGATTGTCACCGTGTGGGCAGGTCCGGGCGTTCTGCATCGCCGCACAAGCTGTGGCCGGTGACTGCAGATAGCTTTCCACAACCACTACCAGCACCCGTTGTAATATTGTGTCTTCTTGAGAGTCCTAAAGGCCCCACCAACTATCAGTAAGACACACAACACAGCCTTTTAAGTTGTTTAGCTTCTTAGTGTTGTTGTTTTGTGTCTCTTTGTAATTGTTTAGTTTTTCTGTAGTCAGTTTGAATCTTTTTGAGATTGTTTTTTGTCTCTTTGTAGTGGTTGTTACTTTGTTACTTTGTGGTCATTTTGTGTCTCTTTTCGAGGTTGTTTTGCCCCTTTTCACAGTCGTTGCCTGTGTCTTTGCATTATTTTTGTGTCTGTTTTTAGTCGTTTTATGTTTTTTCTTGTCATTTTGAGTCCCCCCTTGGTTGTACGTGTCTCTTCGAGTGACATTTTGTTGGTGAAGGCCATGGGGGCCCCTGACACTTGGAGGACCCTGGGCCTTTGCCCGTTCAGTAATCCTTCCCTGCTTCCTGCTCCTTTCTGAGGGCATCACATGAATCAAAAAAGTATCTTAATATTGTCCTCACTGCTATGTGAAATCCATATCTTTAACATTTAAAGGAAGCCGCATTCATTTTGAATTTCCGATGTTTTGAGATGGTGAGACTGTAAGACATTTTCCTCACACTCAGCAGGTGTCTGAATGCTCTTTTTTCTTCTCATTTCATTACAGAGTCATACATAGAGACAAATATATGACTGTGTCTTTGTGTAGAAACGTTATCCGTAGCCTCTAGCATCCACATTTGGCAGATCCCAAGCGCTCCGGTTCCTATGTCTTTTTGTAGCTGTCACACCAACCTCAGGCTTCCAAGACTTTATTTCCGCCCTTACAAGGAAACATCGTTTTTCTCATAGGGGCGATGTCACTGCGAATAGACCTGCCATTGTCTCAAACGCTTCTACAGACATAGTGCAGCTTTGTTTTGTCCCTCGCAGATGCCACTCAAAGAAAAAGTATTTAACATTTTCTTTTTTAATGTGTAACTGGTCTTTTTGGGCGGCTATGGCTCCGGATTGTGGCTTTGCTCTATGTTAGGTCAAGAAGAATGAGGCTAATTTAGGAATACACGGAGAGGTGTGTGGGTTCATGAGAGTCTCCTGGGGATGGGACACATGTGCCTTTGTGGGGTTATGGTCTGTCTTGCTGAAGTATTCCACCCAGCGTAATGAAGGAGACAAAGCACCTGGTGCTCCACCGAAATTGGCCAATTTACCTCCGAACATTAATTGTGCAAAAACCCCGTCCCGGATGACCGGCACTTTCCACTGTTTTTCTCCCCTGACGCGAGCGAGGCAATCTTTAAAAGCCAGAGGGGCACCTGCAGGGCCGCTTTTGATCTTCTCAACCAATGACAAATTAAAAAAAGACCAACAATGGCGGGCTGTGATGGTGGTCAGGACAGGGTGCGAGTGGGCGGATGGTGTCTCCTTGTCTTCCTTTAATTCGTGTCACAGTGTTTTTGATTGATTACGCTCCCATCATTTCCTTTATCTCCCTGTCAAACCATTGGCTTTTTTTCCGAGGGCGAAGTGGCGGAGACCCCCCCCCCCACACACACACACACACACACACACGCCTCTCCTCCCCATTCCCTTCCTCTACCAGCCCACTCCCGCTTTCTACAGATGGCATCTGCTGCCCACACATCTGCATTGTGTGCCAATCACTCACACCGACTCCTAATCCTTCGCTTGAGCGCACACACGCACACACACACACACACACACACACACACACACACACACACACACACACACACACACAAGCACAAACACAAGCTCACTCAGATAAACTCACACAAACTTGTGTCATAGTACAATTTGCTGATATTTGGGACTCCTACTTTTATACACTTTCAACATTTTCATTCAGGGTGTCAGTCTTTAGAATCATATCAGAAGTGATTTTCTTTCAAGGTTAGCGAAGCATAACATCCATTTTTGCTAAATATTGGACTAGTTTTACACCACAGTGTGTAGCTATGAGGACTGTCACTGCTGAAGGGAAATGAGCGGCTTCCTTCCACAGCAGCCTCACAAACATCCGCTGCTATTAGCAGTCATTGCTGCCCTAATAGGATCCGTTCTCCTCATCCGGCTGTCATATTATTACAGCTAATAGTCACAGTGACTGGTCATAATGTGGTAGTATTTGAGTTTTTCTAATGTGTAGTCTATATATAACCACATCATATATGAGTATTTGTGCGGTGGACCAGCAGTGCATTTCACGTGTCCTCCCTGAGGAAACATTGACGTTGAGCACGTTAGAAATGAATTCCCTTCATCTCCAGAAGGAGAGTTTAAACACCTTCACACTTTAGACTGTAACACCAAGAGAAGTAATTGAAGAATATGAACTACGTTGTTGTTAGCTGAGATTTTGTAAATGTAGACATATTCAACTTCTTGTTGATTGTGATGTAGTCCTGGAAATGTGTTATGTTAATTGAAAAATATCATCATTTTTCAATGATTTCATTCCACATAACTTGATTGATGTAGTTTTGTATTCAGTGATTTGTTGGATTTTAATGGTTTTGAGATGTATATATGAAATATTGTCCACTTAAATAAATAACTTTGGTTTGGAGTCAGTGTGCAGGCTTTTCATGCTGATTTCCACTAGCCTTGCACCTTCATGTGAAACGCTGTGTGTACGTATACAGTCTTTCTAACAATGTAACGGGATGCGTCATCGTGCTGATAAATTTGGCGTCAGTGCTGTTGATGACAGAAACAATCAAGCTACTATAAGCTGGTTAGATAACACCGGAAGTAACGTTGTGCCAAAGATTGTCCGTCTAACCCGATGTCTGCGGTGGAAGTGATGGTGTCGGGGCCACGTGACCTCCTCCTGGGAACCAATCAGGACTTTTGACTTGTGTTTCAATAGCCTGCGAAATTATCGGCTACCGGCCCTTCAAAAAACCATCAGACAATCAGTCACATCCCCTCAGGAAGCCCCCCACACATTTAGTGTCAACAAAGCAAAAACCTCCGTCCCCCCCTCCCCTTCTCATCTTCTCCCACCTCCCTGAATACAGTTTGGGCCATTGTTGCCACTAAAGCCCCTATAAAGTCCCTCCTGCTGGCCCTCTGACCCCACCAGACTATGGGCCCTGCCCCACCGCCTTCGGATCCCCAGCTTCACGCGGTGTTCCTCAGGCCCCGCGGTCAGGAAGACAGTGCCCGGACGTCAGAGCGAGTGGGAGTCGGAGGAGACCAGAGCAGAAAGGGGAGAGGAGATCAAAGCAGCAGCAGGAGAGCCGCTGTGAACCGGAATGTCAGAGATGAGATAAAAATCCACTGGACTGGAAGATATTGCTCACACAAACGCACGGATGCACTCGTGCACACCAGCGATACACACGATGGGACTTGTTTTTTATCTTTCCTGTGATCTTCTAAATCTCCTGAGGATGTTTCGCAGTCACATAAATCTCACGTTTATTCTGCAAACTAATTTTGGGTCCATAAATGGCGTCGTGAATTGCTGATGATCCATTTCAAACGTATAAATCTGTCATCAGTGGAACTATATTATCTCCAGAACTCTCTATTAATTTCACATTTAATCTTCTTCTTCTCCCAGCCGAGCGTCTCTTCCTGTGACATTTTCTAAACAAACTGCCGTAGTCATGGCTCCTCTGAGCAGATGGACCACAAGCGACCGCTCGCTAAGCCCCCGTCCCCCTCAGTGACTGTTGCTGTTAAGCTTTCCGCTCTAACGCGGCACACGGTGATACAAAAATAACGTTGGCAGATGTACCACTCAACGTTTCTTATTGGCTGAGATGAAAACCTGTTGCCAGCTGATTTTTTCAGCTGTAGCTAGCTAGCTTAAGGTAATTACTAAAACTCTGTTGGTTTCAAACTCCATCTCACGCTGACTTTTAAATGTTTTCAGCTAATTTGCATAAAGCAAAAAGATTGTTAAAAAGGCCTTGATGGATACATACATGATATCATTAAAAACATGTGGGTAAAGCTGTTTGTCTGTGGCAAAAAGAAATATAAAAGCAATACTGTAGGTATTCAGGCTGGTCTCATCCAGTATTCATACAAAAGATCATTTCATATGTCATCCACATAATCATGAATGAGGAAGTATAAAGAGTGCAAAAGCACAAACAGGGAAAGTGAAGGTGGACGGGTCCAACAAACAGCCACTTTTCAGCCAAAAGAATGTTCGTTCCTCATGTGCAACGAGAAGTAACTTGAATTATGCACTTCAGTAACGGCTCTTCCCTCCTTATTTTAACCCAAACAATGACCTTTTCCTCAACTTAATGAAGTACTTCTGTTGCCTAAACTTAACTAAGTTGTTTCCTGTGAAGTCCATTTTGAATTGTGTGCGTGAAATGAGCGGAAATTGACACGTGTTGCTGGATTTCGTAGGTAAATGTATAAATATATTATATGAACCGTTGTATGAGGATACGTCGTGGTGTTGCAGGGTCAACGGCATCCTGTCAGTTGATCCTCTGTCTGCGTGAATCCTTTCAAACCTTTTATTGAAACGTCCGTTCAGTCGTCACGCCACCAGTGTGTAAAGGTGTGGAGTCAGATAAACACCGTTTAATCCGCTCCTTACTCTTTTGCTCTCGTTTTAGGCTTTTGAAAGGTTAAAAGGATCAAATAAGACACCAGCCTCCAAACTCTCTAGATACCCAGTATCGTAGGAGTATAGTAGTAGTAGTCCGGGTCTACTGTTGGACGGTTTGGGTGCAGGGTTTAGTGAACGGTCAATTTTGCCATTTACAGATACAGTAATAGCACATTTCTGCCGATGTGATAAAAAAAAAAGCCTCCGTCCCCAATGCCCTGCGCCACATCGCTGGCTGTTATCTGACCTATTCGTGCCCCTGCCACCCAGCGCGTTACCCTCTGTCGGCAGTGTGTCAGTCAATAAGCATCACGGCAGGTCTGGCGCTGGAGCCCAGCAGGTCGCGAGCTCTCTCCGCGGTCGCAGAAAAGAAACCGAGCTGCAAGAGACCCTTTTGTTGTCAGTGCAGAATTACCTGCAGGCTTTTTCAAAGCGGTCCGTTGTTGTTGTGTCTATAGTCTGTTCTTTACCACCCTTCATTTTCCAGTCCTGACTCGTTGTTCTGGGAAATGCCACTGGTTTGAGACTTGTCAGCAGGAGGTATACTGTACAGTATGTGCTCGCACACAGAGAGTTTCTTTAATGCCACACTGTAATACCACTTCCCCCGATCAAGACGTATCGAGGTTACGTGCCTTTCTCTAGCAAGTCTGATGGAAAGTGCAACTGAAATGTGTATTTTATAGAAACCTTTATTGCGTATATGGCCGTGACTGAGGTGCATGATTTACAAGTGGCTGTGTGTTTCTTTACGAGGCGTACAGGTAGCGAAGTTGTGTCTAAGTCACAAATGACTCTTTGTAACCACATGAAAACCCGCTCAGTTTTGTTGTAGAAGCATCATTTTTTCGGGTTGTTAGGGGAGGCTGGGTAACGATCCAGCAAAACTCTCATCTGGCTGCCAGATTAAGCTGCTGCCGTTAGATGCATTCAGATGTCTGCGGCGGCACAGTCGCTCAGCGCTTAAAGCGTCAACACAAGCTACAAATCAGTCCCAACTCCGGGCCGCTTTAGAATTTGTATGTAAAAGATTACACGCGAAAGACATTTGGCAGCCGCGAAAGGGAATAAGCACTCCGGGGGAGATGATTTAAGGTGTCTCAAAGTTAATTTATGGTGCGGTGTCAGGCGCTCCGGAGCGCCTCCTAATCATCACACTTAGAGGAAGACAAGGAGGCGGTGCAGCGACGACAAGTGCATGTATGATGAAGATACGGAGGGCATGTTTGCTTCCATGAGGGACATTACCTCAAGCCTTGGTGTGTTAGTAATGCTGTGCGTATGCGTACATGCACACGTGGAGATTATTTATGACATTTCTGTCACACAGCATTGATAAAAGTGGTGCGGAGACGTCCTCTCTCTGTCTCCAGTCTGAGATATTGTTTTACTTGTGAGTTTGCGACTCAGAGCACGGATGCAGACACGATGCGTCACAGACAGTCACACACGCAAGCTGACACTTGGCTGAACCGTCGAACTTGACGGTGTGAGTTGGTGACGGAGTTTGTGTTCCAACCGTCATCTCCTAATTTAGTGAGAATGAAGAGAAGCCACAGATGTTAGGTGGGAGTTTGTAAGCACACAATGAGCATTTTGGCCTTTTCAGGTGTCACTCTCAGACAAACCGGTACAAGAGAAAGGTGCCTGTGGGAAGAACTTATTATCATAAACGTATCAAATCCTGCTCAGTAACGGTATTGTTGGCGTCTCGTGACAGACATTGTTGCTAACCAAAAAGCTAAAGCTCCATCCGAGGTGAAAAAACGGTTCCCTCTTCCTGTTTGATTGCCATAAAACAATCAAACTTTACTGCCACACAGCGCCCAGTGTCACAACAAGTAACAAGCAACACTGGCAAGAGTCCAGCAAATGAATGAGGCAATGATTTATCGA
The DNA here is from genome assembly GCF_910591455.1 of Pholis gunnellus. Lineage (NCBI taxonomy): Eukaryota > Metazoa > Chordata > Actinopteri > Perciformes > Pholidae > Pholis > Pholis gunnellus. The sequence goes on from NC_136535.1 coordinate 24,353,499, forward strand.
CGCTAAGCGGCTTCACTGTGCTGTCTTTGACTGATTGAGTTCATGAATCTGTTCATTCATTTCACAGATTGATGCCGGTGATGGAGAAGAAAAAACATAAAGATGACGGAAAAACCGAGGAGTGGAGAGTCTCATCTCATCCACCGCTAGATGATCGGACAAGAGAGGAGGTACAGCGGAAGCACTTGGTTTATATTTAAATCACTCTGAGGTGCCTCCCTACAGCTTTTAATAACTCCTTTTTTACAATAAGAAATTATTATTAATATGCATAACATGTCATGTTACCTGACAGTTAAAACCCCGTGTGAGTCAATATTAAAACCTCTGTGTGCTAATAACCAACACGAGCCAATGAGCTTGCTCTGTGTGAATCATGCACTTTGCAGACTCAGACTCAGGCTACACATCATACACACTGAACATACTTTACATGCATCCTTTCTGTGCTCCAGTGAAAGCAGCAGAATCACGAAAATCTGACAATCTGACGAGATATCAGCAAACGCCCACAGTGCAGGAGCCGCTCTAATCGTGTGCAGAGATGGAGGAAAGGTAAAACATTGTGTTCAGACCGGCTGCTCTCCCCTGTCCCCCCTCTTCCTCCTCCTCCTGGCTGTACTTGCTCCATGGGTGCTGATGGAGGAGGTGGGTGAGGCAGAGCAGAGAATGGTAATCACCTAAAGGTGGGCTGGTTGCTATGGCGTGACAGCGGCGAGGGCCAATTGAGTTGCACAGAGGAGGAGAGAGCTGTCGAGCTGTCGAGACCACTGAGGATCACACACACACACACACACACACACACACACAGAGACATACACACAACACAGTTGGACTTACTCTACGAGTGTAGATCCATTAGCTGCATTAATCCTCAGACATTACTTCTAACTGACAGTCATAAATACAAGAACAACACACACACACTGAGCATAGTCGCACTAATGATGAAGACACGCGAGGCACACAGTCCAGAAAACACGAGCAAGCACAAAAACGAACTCATTCAAAGTTTTCAAACAGAGTCATCCAGAGCGACTGACAGCTGCCCACATATTTGCTTGAAACAAGCATTCAAACGCACAGACGGGGGAGAGAGGGAGAGAGGGTGAGCGAGTGGAGGGAGGACGCGACATCCAGTCGCACCAACCATCTAAAACACAGCGGCAACACTCGCAGCAAAGGGACCATGTGTGCTGATAACGAACTGTGCCAGCCCAGCAGCAAACATCAAGCCGAGGAGCTGTGCGCTGCAGATGCAGCCTGCTGTCTCCCACTGGACCCAAACTAACACAAACAGTCAGCGAGACATGTGCTGCAAATATAAAGAGAAGAAGAAGAGGAAGAGGTTTATTCTGTCAGAATCCAAACACGCACGCTCACACACATGCAGACAAAAAATCCCTAATAAAATTCACCACTGCTGCTTATACAGATCATCCCTCCTCACACACACACACACACACACACACACACTTAAGCACACAGGTAGCACCTCAGTGCCAAAATAGCAATTACCCATCCTGTGCTGTGAGATAGGAGCTGCTGGCCCCCGGAGCAGCCGCCTGTTATTACTTATGTAAATATCGCATGGTAGTGTCTCTATCCAATTTGGAAAAGAATGACAGTGTGTGTGTGTGTGTGTGTGTGTGTGTGTGTGTGTGTGTGTGTGTGTGTGTGTGTGTGTGTGTGTGTCGGTGTGGTTTATCTGCATAGGATTGAAGGTAAGAGTAGGGTGTGTTTATGTGTTTGCTGTGTGCACACTTGTGAAGACAGACGGTTTCAAGTCATTTCAGTCGAGTGGAATTGGGAGGCAGATAGACGGCAGAGATGTGATGGAGGAGGAGGAGAGGAGGAGAGGTCCATACGTTTAGAATAGAAATGAGGTTTGTTATTGAAAGAAAAGCAACGGAGAAAAAACCCATTCCAAAATGGAGCCTTTCAGACTATGGGGTATAGGAATGGCTTTGAAAGGTAAAGAGAAAGTGTGGAGGGATTATATTTCAAGATGATCGCCAACATTTGAAAAATAATATTTTTGATGATGGTGCTATAGACGAAAACCAAAATGACTGCAATTCATCCAGAGGGGAACGTGAATGTCTCTGTACCAAATTTCATTGCAATTCATCGAAATAGTTGTTGAGACATTTCACTCGAAACCACAAATGCAAACGTTTTTGCGGTGATGGAGGAAAATTCAGGAGGATTCATCCTCTTGGGACCACGATTTCTCTTCACAAGATGTAGTGGCATTCTGTCCAACTGTTGTTATATCTTTAATCTGGACCACAGCGGTGGACCGACCAACCCAATCAGCATCGCCTTCCCTGGAGCCATTCCACTATATTTGGCTAAAAAACAACTAAAACAGCCATCAACCTTACAAGTCACATAAAACTCCACATTGTGCACAGTCGCAAGATCACAAACAACAAGAGCTCACAGTATAATCTGACTTCCAGCACCTTTCACACTTACTGTTTAATGGATAAAGAGTCAACAGCAGCCGGCTAATAATTGACAGGCTGCTGTTTGTCTCGGCTCAGACAGGTGGACGATGAAGAGATACCGCTCTGCTCCCGTCACCTCAGCCGAGACCCCGTGACCTTTCTCAGACGTCTCAGCGTACCGCATGAACAAATCATGGGACTGACAACACGGAGCAAGTTTAACACGTTGTTACAATGACTATTCTTTCGTCAATAAGCTTCACAGTAATTGATTGGTGTTTTGTATTTTTCAAAACCATTTAAATTCCTTTCACACGTTTCTCACAACCTCCGTGTAGAAGAGGTTTAAAGTGTTTAAAGCTTAGTCATAATTATTTGAATAAGTTTGCACATACAACGAATTTGGCTTGGTGATTGGTGCATGACAACACACACAGTGCAATAGTGTAAGATACGTGGAAAAAGTACAAAAAATATAAACTTTTTCAAGAAAATATGATTCACAAACTAAACTAATCTACAACCAATATCAAGGAGAATATACATGTTGTACCTCGTGCCATACTCACAGTCAAACCTTCATTCAGAAACCCAATAAATAAGTTAATAACACTAGTTTATGCCCGTAGAATTATTGTTAGTTGCAGAGGTAGGACAAGGTCATTGTGTTGTCTTGTCTTTGCTCTAAATCCTTAAGTCCAATTCTAAGTGAAGATCAACGAGTCCCAGGTGGGGTCCAAATCCTACATCTTGCGTTTAGAATCCTGAACTAGTCATTAAGCGCCTTTTACCACATCTATTGCCATTCAAAGACTTTAACAGCTGGTGTAGGGAATTTACAGAAATAATGATCAGGTGCACCACGGTCTGTTATTACTCGTAATTATTATTCATTTCTGAGCCTGATTGTGTTGCATGTTGTTTTGTGTTGACCACAATATATTCTTTATCTGATTGATTCATCCACTGTAAGGAAAATGAGGAGCTAATTTTCTCTCTCGATAACACGATGTAGAGTTGCAAAGTCTGTTTTGATTTTGTCGAATCAAAGTCGTCAGATTCATAACTTGAATCTGGCTCGAGTCCACGTCTTCTGGCTCACTTACAGCTTGACAGCCGATTGCAACGTGACACTGTTGCACTCAAAAATAAAGTCTCACATTCTACTTAAAAGCGTGTACAGGCTTGTGCCGTAGGGTAACATGTTCAACAATAATAACAGAAGCTCTAACAGAGAAGGCACTAGGTCGTGGTGAAGGTGGACTTAGCAGCGTTTTTACAGTAAAACTTATTTTCGCCAACATCCTGGCCATCTATCTAAATTGTATTCATATTTTGGCAAAAATGGTTTATCCCCAGTCCTATTTTTAGCATGGTTGTACGGCCCGCTGCACAGTCCAGCTGTCTCTCTTTGAACACCAGTGAGTGAGCCCTGCATTAAGCCACTTGAGACACACTGAATCCACTCACAGCTAAAAGCAGGTGGGCTTCCATCCATCCCACCACTATATGTACGGATATACCTTTTGGAGTGGAGTCCCCAGCGTCCCCCGTTTGCAACCGAACCTCTGCAATAACTCCCCCCCTCCCCTCATCCTCCTCTCCAGTTCCCCCCTCAAAGGTTGCAGGTAAATGGGGTAATCTCCTGGCCCATCGCCCCCTCTCTCTCTGGATGGATGAAACTCAAGCCCCCCATCGCAGCGTTTAGATCCCCATCCTGCCCACTCCTCAACAGGGCCCACCTATTTCTCTCTCTCTCTCTCTCTCTCTCTCTCTTTCCCTCTCCTTCTCTCTCTCTCCCTCCCTCTCCTCCTATCTAATCACAGTCCATTAGCCGCCCCATTAAAATTCTTTTGTCCAATTTGGGAGGAATGCTACCCTCGTGGAAAAACAGAATGAAGCCACAATGGGGCCTTTTCAAATCGCGCTCGACTTTTATTACTGAGAGTCGCTGAGGAGTGCCACCCACCTCCAAGCACCGCTGTGTCTTACAGTCCCCTCCTGTTTGCTCTTGTGTGTGTGCGTGTGTGTGTGTGCGTGTGTGTGTGCGTGTGTGTGTGTGTGTGTGTGTGTGTGTGTGTGTGTTAGTTTGGGTTAGAGAGAGAGAGAAGAGAGTACATTGAAAATGCAACCTGTGTATTTATATCCATGACATATAGGGAATGCAAAGTAGAAGACATTATAGGATGTTCCAAAATCAGCATATCGTTCCTTGAGATTTGGCCCAAAATGTATTTTGTGATGTCAGAGTGACCTTTGATCACCAAAATCTAATCATTTCGTCAAAGATATTTGCTCATGGCATTCCTGAGGTATTACGAGGTAGCAGTGACCTCTGATCACCAACATCTGATCGGTTCATCCTCGAGTCCAGGTGGACTTTGTGCCTCCAGGGGTTCCTGAGATATCGCATTCACAATCGTTGGACGGACAAACAACCCGAAAACGTGATGCCGCTTTGCCCCAGCGTGAAGGAAAACGTATTCGACCGCCCGACTATGCTGGCCGCTTCGGTTCCACCCCGATAGCTCCTAGGAGGAACTGCAGGGGAACTAAATGAAGACCCCACGGTTCCTTCTATCGAAGCGCAGATAAGGTTCTTGGGTTCCTGAAGCGGTCTCATGCAAAGGTTTCTGTGGTTGACGGGCTAGAATAATTTCAGACTTCAGAGTGGAAAAGTCAACATTCTGCCACTGCCTGTGGCCGTTTTTTTTCCAAAGCAGGGACTTTTACGAGGACCACAGAACTTTCTTTTTGGGCACTTTCACAGCGGAAACATACGTCCAGTTCTGGTTCCCGGGGCCTTGTTCCTGCCAATCCGCAATACATTGAGACAGTGTTCAAAAGCCCCCAGACTGCTATAACCTGGGTACATTTATTCAGACTTTAAGGAAGCTCTGGGTGTCAGGTGTGACGGGAATGTTTTGTCTCGACGGTTAAACACAGAAGTCAACTTTTCAGCAACTCATAAAGGAGAGATATACGGACACAAGACGGAGAGCTAAAGGTTCCCATCCAAACATGTTTTAAAGTGTGCAGGAATACTCCGCCATGATTCATGTTTTGTTTAACAGAGTTTTCCCACCGTAAAAAGTTTTTTTTTTTTAAGGGGCTGGAAGGACATCTACTCTTTCTCCCTCACTGACAAATTGAGATTTTAGGGAAGTGCACAGACATCTCTCCCCTTCAGCAGAGGAATGTGAAAAAAACTCTCTGGTGACTAACTTTGAACACATACAAGTCAGTGTAGTCAAGGTCAGATTTTAGAGGGCATAAACATAAGAAAAACACATTTTTTGAGTGAAGGGGATCTTTAAATCACCTTGCCAATAAGTTTCCAATGTGGTCGCGTACTGAGGCAGAAAAGAAAATGACCAGAAAATGTTTCCACTACTTTGGAGATGGGCATGTTGCCTTTGTACTTCAAGTCTCCCTCTCCACCTCTGCACTTCTCTTTTTTTAACATTCATTCAAATTACACATTTGCACATTTGTGACTCTGTGTTTGTTGTCTAATCTCATGCAAACATTTGTCTCCATCGCACTTTGCCAGTCTAATTTGCCTAATCTTCAGTTTTTCAGAAACGTGAATGCACGATCATCTTCCAGTTCCTAGTCCACCTCAGTGCTTTGCTGTTTCCACTCTGTGACCTAGCAAGCTACATTCACTGTGTACAAGACGTGGACGTAGACATCGCGACGTCACCCATTGGTTTGTGGACCACCGTTTTTGAAACTTCTAGTTCTGCCATTTCGCCGTCTCCATCTTGGATTACGGCCCTCGCCATGTTGTTTTTTTGGCAACCAATGAGCGGAATGCAGAGGAGTGACATAGAGACAGCGTTTATGGCTCTGGTAGCGACCACGTAGCCCGCCCTAAAGCATCCCCTGCTTCATGGTCTGTTTGACTCTAAATGGACCATCATTTACTAAATGAACATCATGCTGTATTGAAGAAGACTTGAAACTAGAGATTGAGACCATAAACTCATGTTTACAATGTTTACTGAGGTAATAAATCAAGAGAGAAGTAGAGTCATTTTCTCATAGACTTCTATACAACCAGAGGAGTCGCCCCCTGGTGGACATTAGAGAGAATGCAAGTTTAAGACAGTTCCGCATTGGCTTCACTCGGCAGAACTGGATAAAAACTCCTCATTATATTTCAGTGACACAGAATCAACATCAAGAAAAGCATGCTGGCCCAAAATCCCTCTTCATCGTTCTCTGTAACAAGACGCTGTTTAAATTGTCGGGCCTTATTTCATGCTCAGTTATGCCGTCAAACACTGCACTGAATTGATGTCACGGTTTAGTGAGCGTCTCACTCGTCTCACTGCTACGACTGTTTTCTACAGCGTGACATCTTACAGTCCGTCTTTGAGCTTGTATTTTAGAAGCGTGTGGTCGTGTTTCGCATCCGCACGGCAGCGATGTGTGCCTGTGGATGTGTTTGAGCCTCAGAGAGTCTGTCCGCTCCTCTTTATGATAGAGTGTGAGTGTTGTAGTGGTTTTGCTGTGTCAGACTGATTTATATATTTCACATACTCTGCATGCTTTTATGTGTTGTGCTTCTGACATGTATGTTTTTAGTGTCTAACAATGCAACATAATCTTGTCTCTTGTCCGTGTTTCTATTTAACATAATTTTCCCTCATTTGTTTGCTTTGCATGTGTTGTTTTATGAGCCTCTGTGTTGCACGTCTTGACAATGTAGAATAAGAGTGTCTTTCTACTCATATTCATATTCTCTCTTCTGTTATCGTCTCTGCATGCTTGTCAACGGTAAATGATGCGTAACTTTAATCTTGTTTGACTGTTGTGACTTTGTAACGTCTGTCCAGGGACTACAGATGAAAAATAGCCTCTTGGCGAACTCTGGCGCATTTGCAGGAATGTTTTATTAGTGTGCACTGTCCCGACCAAATAAACCAATAGAAATTTAAAAATTGAATAAAAAGTGGTTGGTCTAATTACAACTAGTGGAACTGAGATTTACCCAGCAGAACGTGGGAACCCCTTTTAAAAAAGTGGACGAAGTGTGTGAGATCCAAATGGTACACACTGACGCTTGACTGGCATACACACTCAGGCTTATCTGTCAGCATTCTGGGACACAGGCTGCAGACGACAGGCAGGTATGACAGGCCAAGACACGCTGATAACAGATAGGACCGGCCATCTGACAGAGGGCATACGTGTGTGTGTGTGTGTGTGTGTGTGTGTGTGTGTGTGTGTGTGTGTGTGTGTGTGTCGGACAGAGTGGCTAGAGGAAGAACGGGAGGAAATGCAGACCCTATATGTGTGACTGTGCGTCGCTCAAGGGGGAAGGCTTCCATTACACCTACCACACGGTAATTACTAAAATGAGGCCAGCACTCATAGGAGACGGGGGGGCTTTCCATTACCAGTTCTCTAATATGTAACAAAAGGGTGCACATACGATGTGTGTGTGTGTGTGTGTGTGTGTGTGTGTGTGTGTGTGTGTGTGTGTGTGTGTGTGTGTGTGTGTGTGTGTGTGTGTGTGTGTGTGCCAAGGCCTATCATAACTGTTCTGAATGGTGCGTTTTTTATCACTAATGCTCGGCGCTTTAGGTGTTTTGCTGGGTTTTTTTACCATTAACATAATACTTGCAAACAGATTATAACAAGTACACATTAAGTGGAATGGGAAATAGCCTGGATGTCATTGCACGTGTGTGTGTTTGTGTGTGTGTGTGTGTGTGTGTGTGTGTGTGGGTGAGCACGAGTAGGTGGTTTGGATAACCCTGATGTGAATGCGAGTGGGTGGGAAAGGTGGAAGAGATGGGGGCAGGCTGACATTGAGAAAAGGTCCCAGCATTTATGTGTGTGTGTGTGTGTGTGTGTGTGTGTGTGTGTGTGTGTGTGTGTCCTTTATACTGTAAGCCTGGATGTAATCCAGAGCAGGAAGCAGGTCAGGGCGTTACAGTAGGTGTTAAAGCTCCACTGCTTCCCTGAAACACTGCCGTTGACTGTTTCACTCAGTGCCCGCTAATATGGAGCCCCTATTGGGTTTCAGCGCCGCGGCCCACAAACCCTGTCGTCGCAGAAACCGACCAAGCGAACGGTCAAGGTCGCTCTGCGCCGAGACGCGGACATTGAACGAGTCAGTTCGTTTATGAAGTTGCAAGACTGAGTCTAGCGGTGCAGAAACAGCTAAATGATGGGGAAATGTTTTTTGTGGGACGGCAGCCCACCGTTAAAAAAGTCTGTTTAGACGCTTGAAGTTTTAGCACATATGCTAATTCTAATGTAAGACTTGTCTCCTCACTGACTTGGATCATTACAACATAAACGGTTCCACAGCAGATGTTCAAAGCTTGCGTCAGAGATCGGAGTTTGAGCTCCAGATGGTTGTTTTCCCAACAAAATTCATCCCCAGTTGTGTCCACTGTCTTGACAATCTGGGAAATTGCATGTCATGTTATTTCCCGCTATACTCTGAGTCTTGTACTGCTGAATCAGTCGAAATGAAGACAATGTGAGGCATCACAACATGTCAGGAACTTCCTGTAGAACAGCCGCGGCATTGTGAGAGATGCTCATTTACTTCCGACACCGGCGGCCATGACACAGGAACCTTGCTGTCTCTTCAAAGAACAAGACACGTCAACACTAACTCTCTGGCGGGCCTGTCGGACATCGGGCAACTACCTGTCAACAAGATCTCAGCGCCCCTTATATCGCCCTCTCCCCCCCTTTCCCATCCCCTCTTCATTTGCTGATAACGACCTCAGAGCAGTGTATTCGCAGCCTGTTGGTCCATCCTGCTACTTTTTACTCTCTTTGATGACCATTTACATTTTAGACAGGCGGTGTTACCCGTTCCTTTGTCCTCCCGGGCAACACATTGGCTCCCGCTATAGCATCTCAGAAGGTTACGATCCAAACCACTACGCTTGACTAATTGGAGGATGTTTATTGTGTGGAATGAGGGTTTTAAACTGACCAGAGACCAGTTATTCCTTCCCCACTTTAACCACAGACTGATACATCAGCAAGGGTGGAAAGTGATTTTTTAAGTGCTTTTACTTGAGTGTTTCTATTTTATGATACTTTATATTCCTTCTCCACTACATCTAAGAAGGAAACATTGCACTCTATACTCTAAAATCCATACAATAAAGTCCAGATGAAGCTACTGGTTCCCAATCTTTTTGGCTTGTGACCCCCTTTCAGTAAACCAGCGTCTGGCTGGGGCCCCTTGTCATGTTTTTTCTGTGACTTGTTAGTTCCACCAAAGAGACATTTCACCTCAAAACTTCTCCGATGGTTTCACAACAGCTTGGGACCAAAACAGGTAAAAGTGTCCAATAGTTCACTAACAAAAAATGAAATATCAAATTACAAAGCATCAGACGTATCCTTTTGGATACGTCTATGTTGGCCCGACCCCTAGCTTGGAAACCACTAAGCAAAACTACAAAACAGACAGAATTTAACTGTCTGTTTTTGGTTTTGGAAGGCAAGTAAAGCCGGCCTGATCCTGGATCAGACCCCTTGCTGTCAGTGGAGTGTTAATGCAGGGTGAATGGAGGGCGGTGGGGGGGCTTTAGACAGAAGCTCTAGAAGATCAATGAGGCCTAACGGCTTGATAAGGAGTTGAGCATTGGTGCTATGGGAGCAGAGGTGGGGGGGGAGAGGGGGGGGGGGGGGGGGGGTTGGATCGCTGGGGTACCAGCTGACGTGAGACTGTTTCTGGGGCAAAGCTGGCCCGGCGTGAGCCTGGTGGCAAACGGACAAAGTCAACACACCCGTGATTATTACGAGTGCCGTGTCCTATCAAAGCTTTACGGGAAGTATTTGTTCTCATCCTTGGTAGACAGAACAACCTTCTCTTTGCTGCTGCAATGACCCACTTTTTTCCCAAAGGGGTGATTCAAGTTTTATCTCATCTCTACTGTTGGAAAAAAAAGTTGCGTTGAAAGCATAATATGTGGCTCATTAATTTTCAAAGAAAATACTTGAGATTACGATATCTTCTCTGTGGAGAATAGTGCATGAAATCAGCTTTATTCCCCTGAGTTATGTACAGCTATGTACAGCCAAGTGACTGTTACACAAGATGTATGTTGGTCATTTATATTTATATTTCCACTCTGAAAATATCAAGCAGCATGAGATCACTGCCATTTGTCTTTACTTTGGAACGAGTAAAGGCATAGGAGGAAATGCATAAAGCAGCTTAACAGCTGGACGTTTTAAAATGTACGAGCACTCGTCCCACAATAACCTTCTAGTTCACAGTTTGCTGAATTTGTTGTGTTTCCTCTTTCGACCGTAACGCTTTCTTCTCTTATCGTCTGTCTATGTATTCATGTGTTTGTCAGGTGAGAGACGATCATTTGAAGCCGGTGTCCTCACTTTGGTGTCAATACACACATTCAGGCTGGCTTGAAGGATGTGAGGCTGGGGGGGGGGTGGAACACACACACACTCACACACGGGCACGTGTTCTCCTATAAACCTTTACTATCATCGTTTGACTATGTGACCTCAGTCAACAGCCCATGCAAATGTTGAAGATATGCCCCACACATGATTTCCCTTTGTTGAGTCTGTGACACACTGCTTTAAATATGCAGAGATCTGTTCCACCGACGAACTCACAGAGACAAAACAAGAACGCAAGATGTTTATTACAGATATTGTAAACACCTTGAGAAGCAAATAAAAGAGATTGCTCTTTGTTCCCAATGTGAAACAAGAATAAGTTGCTTTATTTGTCACGGACCTCACGTACGTGAGTAACGACACTTCCGTAGTAATTTCATTTTAGTATATTTTTGCATGTAACAAGCGGAAATTGACATGTGTTGCTGGCTTTCGTAGGAAAAAGCACAAACAATGAGCAGTACCTTTGTTTAATATAAGATATTATATGAACAGTTGTAGGTGGATACTTTGACTAGTGTGCTCTGTGGTTTGAGACTCTGGGGAAACACACCTATTGAACCTCATTTTGGAAAATGGATACCGCTCTCATGTCTGAGATTGAGATTGAGATTGTACTTGAAGGCTCCTGCTAATTAAACAGCATTTATGAGGGAATGATAACGTTTATTTTTAACCTCAAGGTCCATGAGATGCTGTTCTGAAACTTTCAATGGTATCAGATGACCTTCATCAGCAGACTACACTACATGGATAAGACCATGTGGTGGGATTGTCCCTGGACAGCTACAAAATAGACCTTGAGGTGAGGTTGTTTTGCTAGCGTTCTAGAAAAGGGTTTTAGATAAATCCCCCAAAAAAGAGCTGAAACTAGGGTTTTTTTCTCCCAATGTAACATCAAAACAGTTAAATTTCCCCTACTGGAAGCACAAGTTTGCAGCCAAGAGTCGGAAGCTTGAACAAGGTATATGCCTCCCACATATGGAGCCCCATATGAGGCCTGAACCAGCGCCTCAGGCAGTGGATTTTTCAAATCAGGCTTTGTTATTGCAGGAGGTCGGGAAGGAGAGCAGATGCTTCGCTCATTCAATCATGCGTGTCACGGTCGCGGTGCCGCTCTCTGGCTTGCCGAAGCTCGACTATCTCCACGCTGCCAACCCTCCCGCCGCAGCGTGGCTGCCTGACTGTGTGCGTGTTGCAGGAAGAGATACATCTGGCGTCGGGTGCTAATCTGAGCCAGGTGGTGGAAGACCCCATCACTGTTGTCATAAACGTGACAAAACAGACTGCCGGGCAACCTCACAACCCACACTGACCCCACAGAGAGGAGGAAATGTGTGTGTTGAGCTCCTAGGTGCACAGAGAATGTATTGACCTGAATCTGTGTGTGTGTGTGTGTGTGTGTGTGTGTGTGTGTGTGTGTGTGTGTGTGTGTGTGTGTGTGTGTGTGTGTGTGTGTGTGTGTGAGAAAGACACAAAAACCAAAGTATTAATAGATAGAAAGATTTGAAAGTTGTTTTTTCTTTGTGTGTGTGTGTGGGCTTGTGTGTGTGTGTGTGTGTGTGTGTGTGTGTGTCCTTGATCTTCCACGGAAGCCCACCCGTAACTTGGCACATTGAGGCGTTCGGGGTGCTGGTGGAGTGTCAGCTGGTGACAGAGGGCTGTTTACCTACCATGACGGATGGGAGTGGGGTCACCAGAGAGGCAAGCATTTTATCTAACGCCACCTCTGACCAGCAGACACACACACACACACACACACACACATGCACACAGTGTGCACTGTCTCTTTCTGTTCAGGTTTTACTCAAACTGTAATCCAACATATTGCACAAGTCCTCCTTCTCATTCATCCTCTTTATCTTCTCTCTAAATGTAATGCCTCTCTGTTTCACAGACTGGTGGTTTAAAATTGTAAGTATGTTTCTCAGAATATTTATTTTCCTTATTGCTCATTTTGAAAGTAATATTAATCAAACTGTAATTCACTATATTACTGGATGTCCATCTTGAGCGTTTGTTTTTATAGACGCAGCAAATATCGGTTTCTGCCTTCTCTCCGATATTTATCACTTTCAGCTGTTTCTTAAAATAATCAGGATTCATTTATAGATCTGGAGGAATGACTCGTGTGACGTCTCACTCAGACTCTCCGTGTCTCCCTTTGAAGACACAGAATGTCTGTCTGTCTTCACAGGCCGTGTGTTAATGTGTAAAATGTCATTTTATGACTATGAGTCATTTTCTGGAAGGGATTGCTCATTGTGATGAACCCTAGTAAACAAAGCCACGTCACCCATTGTTAATAACAGAATATTGCTTATCGCTCATTTCAGGTAAATACAATGATAACAAAATCACATCATGTTCATTACATGTTCATTACATGTTCATGACATGTTCATGACATGTTCATTACATGTTCATTACATGTTCATTACATGCTCATTACATGTTCATGACATGTTCATTACATGTTCATGACATGTTCATGACATGTTCATTACATGTTCATGACATGTTCATTACATGTTCATGACATGTTCATGACATGTTCATTACATGTTCATGACATGTTCATTACATGTTCATGACATGTTCATGACATGTTCATGACATGTTCATTACATGTTCATGACATGTTCATGACATGTTCATGACATGTTCATGACATGTTCATGACATGTTCATTACATGTTCATGACATGTTCATGACATGTTCATGACATGTTCATGACATGTTCATGACATGTTCATGACATGTTCATTACATGTTCATGACATGTTCATGACATGAGGATAAATATTGAAGTGTAGTAAAATAACCCTATTGTGACAGGTTAGCATGGAGGAAACAACAGAAGTCAGTGATACTCTAGTTGTTTATTTTCTATCCTTTTACAACATTCATTTACATGTGTTGTGTACGATGATGGAGAAGAGTGAATATGATTGGGTGTTGGAGCTTGTTTATGCATCAGTGACACGAGAAGATGTGATTGCGCTCACTGTAAAGGAAGAATACACTGCATATGTTTGCATATCGTCTGCACTATGCGGTGTGTACACGAAGGCTCCGGGTTGTTTGTTTCTCTCCACCGGTCGCCGTACCGACGGTTAACACACACGCGGGCCGCACTGATGTAGTGCAGCGCTCTCCTGTTCACCGTCCCAGCTGGGTCCAGCATGAGGTGATGCTGAGAGGTGAAAGGCTCGCTGGGCATCTGGCCTTTGAGACAATAGAGTAATTACAGAGGATCCTAAACCCGGGCAGCTGCACACACACACACACACACACACACACACACACACACACACACACACACACACATTTGCAAACCACAACAGTCACCCACCGGAGAGCCCAGAACTGGTTCCCTGGTAAGTTTGTAAATACGAGGAATGCCACGAAAACCACATTAGACATATACGGGAAAAGATACATCTGGTGGAATCAAACTATTTCCTCTTGGAACCTCCTGAACTTTAAAAACATATAGTAAAGCACAGAAAATGTTTTTGGCAGAAATATAGGAAATATATATTTTCGAGAGAGAACTTTTGCATATAACCTCAGGCTCAGAGCCATTAAAGGAACATTTTGGAGATAATTATTTAAACGTTTCCACTGGTAGTGTGTATAATACATAACATCTATGAACCCTTCTGTGACCACTTAAGTATTGAAGTACCTGTTCTGATTCATGAAAATAAACACTACAAATTGTAGTTTGCTTTCACAGGTCAATAGGGAAAATCCCCAAAAGCATGTGTTCTACTGAATCCCTGTTATATAAATATGTACCGGTTCCACTGCTCTATTTCCTCTCAAGCAGGGGCGACACAAGAGGATAACAATCCAGAACCTCTACTCACCATAATTTGAGCAAACCAGTGAGTGAACGAGGGAAAGATTCCAGACTCAGTAAAAGCATTAGGTTACATAAGTCAGCTGCCTTCTTCCTGTTGGCAGAGGTTGGACCTTTATCTCTGACAACAAAAAAAAAAAAAAAAAATAGTTTCTAGTCTGGCACCGAACACAAGTTCCTCTGCACCGGCGTCGGCGGCAGAATCCAACAAAAATGAAACAGTCCTCGGTGAAAAGTCCCCGCGGCACCGTGACTCAGTTTTGGTTGGCATGGCGAGCGATGAAAGCACAAATACCCCCCCCCCGGTCTGCTACATCCTGACTAGCAGGGTGGCTGCTAGCCAGGCAGCAGCACAATGAGCCCTTCGCCGCTGTCGGAGGCTGCGTTAGCTCAGCGCTGCTCTGGCTTTGATAACGTGAAAATGTGGAGCGATCTCTTCCGTTGACTGTGCATGTTTATTGGCAAGTCGATTCAAAATGCAGGTCTTAGCTCTGAAAGCAGGCTGAGAGAAGGGAAAATAAATCTAAACTCTCCATGTGGTTCTTTTAACATCATGCCAGAAGACGTCAGGCGGTGCAGACGTAAACCTGATCTGAGAGTTATGTCATGTTGTGTACATTGTGTTCCTGTGATGAATTAGAGAAAATAAGCGTTCCTTGAAAACATTATGGATAGAGCAACTCATGAGCTGTTATAATATCTTTATTAAAGGCAGGGTTGGTCATCTTTAAAAACTAGCAAGAGTAGATTGGAAAAGATCCAGCCCGGTGTTGGCAACTCGTTTCCCCTAAAAGGAGCTTGCAGCACTAGCTCTAAAAGTTGCTCAATCTAGCGAGAAAGTTGCCAAATCGGCAACACTGACAGCCCGTCCCTCCGAAGCCTCTCACCCAAAATGATCACTATGAACGTAAACAAAGAACATGGCTGTTGTTGGTACTTCACAGCTGTTGCGATAGCAGCTTATCACACACCTACAACAGATACCAGATTTGTTTCTTCATTTTTTGTCTGAACATTTGATTGATTGATTGCTGTCAGGATGTAATGAGCATTTCAAAAATATCTCAAATGTTTTTGAGGATTATTACCTCTTCCTCTAATGGTTATGAATGATTTTGGCAAATCTTGTCTTATCAGCTTGCTGCTGAACGTTCATTAGACTTTGTTTAGGAGTCTATTAATCCTGCTTTTATAACAGAAAAACAGCTTCATGCGTGTCTACATGACAAATATGTGAAGCATACTCAGGTGGCAACGCAGGTGATACATTATGACTTTGTTTTATTATGATGTGATTATCCTATTGGATGCCTTTGTTGTGTTTGGAAATGCATAAAAAGCATTCTTGTTTGTCCCCTGATGTAAACACCTGTGGAAACGTTGGGCTTTTGATTCGGCACAATGTCGTCAGAGATAAATTGAGATCGGTGAAACGAGTCCGTCTCCTTCAACCACAACAGAGATCCAAGGCTGCCGGCACCAGACTGTGGCTGAGCTGTTTGACATCCTGTGTTTAAAAACTGCAACACTTTCTATGACGCCCATGTCTATAATGCATGACAAACATACTTATAGTGCATTATAAATCTAGCACTATAAAATTATACGAATTCTTAAATATCAATTATCAATATCACAGTTTTAATACATTAGATTGCTTTTAAAATGCATTATAATAACTGTTATAATGCATTAGAGTGTGATTCTAAGTTACTCTAAGTGGTCTGATGTTAATGTTGCTGTTATTCTTGCGTTGATATTTTTTACTTTTTACCAAAGTAAACAATGACCACTTAGAGTAACAGTGATTACAATAAAGCGCGGGCAGCACGAGTGAAACAACAAGTGAGCTTCCACAGCTTCAGCATCTTAAAATAACAGCTTCTTAACAAAGGTTCTGTGATGAAGCGACTCCGGGGTCACGGAGGTCACACCAGTCTGGCCAAAACCCCAAAACAGCAGTCTGTGTTTGCATGTACGGCTGGCTCTCAATCCTGAGAGAGTTCGCTTGTCTTTCCTCCTTGTGCAGAGAGATAAATACATGCACCACATCAAGCAATCTAAACTGACCTTCAAGAATGACGTCTAATATACCCATGTACTATTATGTGTCTTGTAAATATGTATGATTGCAAAAGCTGTTGTGTGTTTTAAAGCTGTAAATTAACATTTTGCAGCTTATTAAAAAAAGAAGAAAGATTGTGAGCTAATCTTCAACAATTCTCTAATGTGTTCATTATAAAGAAATCATCACTTTGCGGCAGGGCTGTCAAATCTCTCATCTGCTAATAAGAGCTGTGGAGCTGATGGCCAAACACAGATGACAGCCTCTTTGTGTCTCCAAAGTGCCTCCCAAACAAATCCGACCGACTCTCCATGAAGTCCATTCACGGAGCCATTAACGTAATTGTGTCGTATGACATGTATGAAATCAACAACAATGCTGCGCCGCCGCGGCATATTTAGGGAGTGTGATGGACTGACAAACGGATTGGGGAAGGGGGGGGGGGGGGGGGGGGGGTGACAGAGGTTTATGCGATGACAGAGGTTTATGTCGAGTGAAGACAGGTATACAAAGATAAAGGAAGGTTCTACAGTGCATCTTTGATGAAGACGGGAGTGGCAGAGAGAAATGCGTCATTTCTTTTTAACAAAACTTTTGAGTCTGCGTGTGCTTTGGATTTGATCCGGCTAACACGCTCACAAAGACAAGTCAAGGGTCTCCAACATTAATACAATTCATCCTGATGGTGAATGTCTTTACCAATTTATTTTGGGCAACGGTGAAATGTTTCAATATCGTGATGGCAGGAGGAGAATAGTCACCACTACCAATAGGATTTATCCTTTAAAGGAACCTTCGGGGGGACTTGAATGTGTAAACAAAAATGTCGTTATAATCCGTGCAATATGTGTTGAGATGAGGGACGTCCCGAGACGAAGCCAAGGATTACTATCGAGGCAGATCTGCTCAATGGGTGGAATCGGCTAGAATAAAGCCAATTAAGAATCTGATTCTCTCTCTACTGTTCTCCACCGTGTGAGTGTTCACAATAAGCAATTGAAGGGCGAAAGTGCAACTCACTGAGTTGTGACACAGAACCAGTATCTCTCCTTTCTTTGTCTTATGAGCAAAGAGCAGCAGACAAAACATTCAGGCAGCTTCTTACTGTTACCTGCCGCTGACCGTCTCTTTCACCGGTTATACTGGCAAACATTGTCGACAGCTGCGCTCATCAGTTGGTACTAATCAATGTTCAGTCTGTGAGCATCTCGAAACAACAAGCCAACATCAAACTCTCTAGCTGATTGCATCGATGTGAGGAGTTTGGATGGATCCACTTGGAGCCAATCAACTTCATATTTTCATATTGGATCGATTTTGGATCGTGCAGCTTTTCATAAACTATGTTCTTTTTTGGCAGCTAACAAGTATTTGGTAAACCAACATATTCTTACTCCCAACTGTCAAATACTGTTTCAAACTGTGACGTTAGCTCCTCCTCCTGCATCAGCTTTGACAGTGTCAGGTTCTTTGCGACAGGTTCCATCGTTACATAGTGTATCTTTCTAAATAAACTTCCAACGTAGGTTAACTCATTGTTCTGGTTTACTAGCTTTGAAAGTGATTGTTTTACACATCCAACCTCCGATCCCACCCACACAGACTGTCTTGCTCTTCATACTACGTCAGTGGCTCAGACCTAATAAGATCTAATAAGCACGCGGATAGTTTCACATGGATTTAGTTGAAAGCACGGTGCGATTCGCACAGAGTGAGAACGTGTCGGGTAAACGCCTACAAGACCAATTCTCTGTTGTAAACACAAGAGCATTTAATAATGGAAAAGAAAAAGGAGTGAAATAAAGAAAAAAGCAATAACACTGACTAACAGCCGCTAAAGAAACGTGTGCGTGTGCGTCAGCATGTTTTCTTGCACTCGCAGTCACGGACATTCTGCAACTTGTGTACGTGCGCGGTGCATAAATCTAAAAAAAAACTAAAATAAGAAAACCCGGCCAACCAAACAGCTCTGCTGCCAAGGATGCAGCCCCTCTACAACGAACTCAAGGTCAAAGCTGTAGTGCAACATCTCTTCTTGTCACGTCCGTGTCACGGGTTAGAGCTCTGACAGCAGCGCGCCGCTGTTGCGCCTCTGTTAATGATAACCCGACTCTCTCCCAGGGTTAAAGTCATTTACTAGGCCTGTTCTCCTGCCTCAGTCCTCAGTTACGGAGCACAGCTGCCGTCCCTCAATGGCACGTAACCCAGAGTATCAGAGACAGGTCATATTTATCACACTAAGCCGATGGTAAATGACTCTATAACACATATCTAACACACTTTTCCAGTACATGATCACTGAACGCAGTAGAAAATAGAAGCAGTAAAATGTCAAATGAGGGAACAACCGGCTGCAGTTTTATTTTTCTTTGATACTTTTGCACTAAGTTGGGCCTGAGAACAAGCTGCTGTTTTATTGCTGGAAAAAGAAACAGCAGCTTGCACTAGAAGCACACTTTTCACAAATATGGTGGCTCGAAGCAAATCCCCTCGATGAAGTAGAGAATAAGTGTTGTATGTTCTTTAATGTGTCTTTACAATATATGTATTGTTCATCCATCAGCTGTCTTCTACTGAATGTCCTGTCTTTTCTTATTTATATATATTTTATTCTTTTATTTAATTGTTGCTGTCTTACCCTGAGTTTGGTTAAATTAATAATACTACATGTTGATAGTAATTTAATCTCATTGCATCCAGTATAAATACAGGTCAGGTATTAGTCTGATGCTGTTTGTGTTTAGTCTATAGCGAAGCACAAAGACTTGAGGAAGAAGGGGAGGAAAGGTTTTTTCTAGCTCTGTCAAAAGTAAAAAATAACACTATAATATTAATATTGGCTCCTTTCCAATTGTGTGTGCCATTAGCCCCACGGCAGTGAGCCAGCACAGTATACTGGCATGGGTACACCTTAATGCGTCGCAGACACAATCCAGATATCCAGCATGCTACATATCAGAATCTGTCAGGAGTCTGTTGGGGGAGCTGCAGCCAATCAGAACGCAAGACAGGGGTCGAGGTTAAACCTGGTGGAGGAATCACCTCGAACTCATGTGTGCAGTGTGTTGCAGTTGCAACATGGACCAAAGTGGGTTTTTGCATCTTGAAGAAAAGAGAATAGTAAAGACGTGTGGAAACAGGCTGTTTCAAATGAAAATGACTTTACTTTTAGTTGGACATTTTGTCATTCCACCACCGTCACATGACTTCCGTTTCTTCTACTGGGACACAGGAGGAAGTAAATGATTTTTCTTCCTTAATGTATGCCATATTCCTTCATTTTTATGTGTACCTACATCTGTTCTAACTAAACGGGGGGCAGTAGAAACGACGCCATGTTTGATCCGAATACCATCAAGTGGATCATAAGACATGCTGAAATGTTTATTACCTAACGTATGTAATGCCGCCAGACCGTTCGTCTTGTGCCACCATGAGGCTGAGATTTGTGAGTTTGAGTGAAATGTGTTGTCGATGTTGTTATTGGATGGATTTCCATGGAATTTGGTACAAATGTTAATGTTCCCAACACCATCAACTCCAATTACATTGGGCATCCTGTGACTTTTTATACAGCGGCATCATCAAGTCAAAATGTTAATCGCTTTTGCATTAACATTACTCTGTAGACGTTCCAGTCCCAGGTTTACTTTGTGTTAAGTGCTTATTAGCAAATGTTAGCATGCCACTGTGCGCTTGTTAGCATGCTGATATTAGCATTTAAGGGGCCAGTATACTTCATTAGAGCTGCTGGTCAGGTGGTCAAATAGCTTCCGACACCGCAAGGGAACATGTACCCAAATATTAACCTCAAACAAAGACTAAAAGATGCTTTTCATCATTTCTTTATAGCTTCTTGTCACATGAGGGAGAACATGTGGAGTTTTCTTGGTCGGTGTTTGTTGTTTAGTTTCTTTAGTGTCAGCTGATATCAGAGCAGTTTCTAACATCTTTCATTTGAGGCATTATTGATTATGTCTCCATCAATAATGCTGCTGGTTCTCTCCTGCTGTTATTGGAGCTCTATTACACCCAACCACACCGATTTAAAGTAACACCACAATATAAGAAAAAGGCACAAAAAGCACACTGGGGTTCTTCCTTCTCACCTTCCAGTGTTTCATCTCGACGAATCAGAGCCCCTCCCTCAATCATTTAACGCCGATAGTGACATCTCTAGAAGCCAATCTGCTACTGTGCGTTTGCTCTCACTCTCTTTTCACACACATTGTCCTGTCAGTCGCTCCCCATGAAGCTGTGTTACAGTCCCATACGTCAGTGTTAACTGTAGCCATATGGCACTTCTTAGAAGCGTGTCAGTCACAAACCAGCCGTTGGGGACGGGCCCAGAGGCCGCTGACAGATGACAATTACCCGCCATTAAAACCCCATTGACAGGGACAGAAAGAGAGAGAGACAACGGTGGTAAGCAGAATCAATATTTAATGTTCCCGGGAAAGTACGGGGAAATATGTGCATCGTGGTGTATAAAAACACAAGAAGTATAAAGATAAAAAGACTCTCAATGGTTCCTTTGGTTGCAGTGATGAGATATACTCACATACAGACAAATTATTCTTACAAGCATCTTAAAGAGTCAGTGTTGATGTGTTTCTTTGTCAGGGAAATCACATTCTCACCCTCTGATCAATATATTCATCTCACACACTGGATGGAATGTGTGTGTGTGTGTGTGTGTGTGTGTGTGTGTGTGTGTGTGTGTGATCACAGCTCCGTATGGTCCACCCTGAGGACAGCAGAGAAACAAAAGCAGCGGCGTCTTCCTTGTCAGAGAGGCCGAGCATTCCTGTATTGACGTCTTCTGCGTCTTCCTCCCTGCGCTTGTCACCCCCCCCCCCCCCCCACCGAGCTGCATCTCCCAGCCTTATTTAACATCAGAAAGGAACCCGGCGTCTTCAGTACGTTACGTTTAAGTCTCACGGGCCCTCCTCCGTCGCTTACCAAACACTTAATCACGTTTTGGGATTGTCGACCCCTCTCCACCCATATTACTAATCCTCCCAGAGCCACACAGCTTTTGTCTCCGGCTGAAACGGAGGCTTAAGAAGGAGGCTTAGAGCCTTCCTAAAGAAGACACAGGCCCGGTCTCATGGAGTCAGACTGAGGAGTCAAACGTTCAGGTGTTTCTCAACCAGTGCAACATTATGAACCGGAGCATGAAATTGGGTGCATTTAGGAAGAAACCCAGCAGCCTGTGAGCAGCGCTGCACATAGATATTCATGTATCAGCACGTGAAATGCAGAGCGGTGTGTAGCACACAGCATCAGGCGGAGCCTAATCAGTCTTAATTGGTTCGGTCTGATTATTATTTATTATCATTTCCTCTAAAGCCTTTATTCAGCAAGCCTCTGGATACACACTCAGGAAACAGCTCCTAATTACTAATGGATGACGACTAAACACTGAGGTCAGCCGTGGTGTTAGAGGGGGGGGGGGGAATAAACAAAGAAAGTGGCTGTTTTCCTATTCATCAACTCATTTCTTCCAAATTACACTCTGTGTTCAATGTTCAGATGTAATTCCTCAACTTTTACTTTTAATAAACCAAATGTATGAAATCTGCTGCTGATCTGACTTCATTTTCCATTTCTTTATTCATCAAAAAATGCTTTTTGATGAATAAAAGAATGTTCAAGACGTTTTTTGACTTTGAAATCTAGCTTTAAGATGTTGTAAACTGAAACTTTAATGATCCTGGACGGGGAAACTTGCAGAAAGAACAGTATAGTCTCAAATACTGCAACTGAGGAATGGTGCTATACTATCATTGGGGTTGTCATTTTAATTTGGGATGGTACAGACTTTCACTTTACCTTTGAGTTCTTTTACCATCATCATCAAACTAAATAAACAGTGTTCAGTGCTGAGCGGTGTGAGAAGAGAAAGAGCTCGATTCTGAATCACCGTGAGGAACTCGTCTCACCCTGTCCTTGTATCATGAGCATCTTTCAAACATGCACCTCGTTACGTGAACCGGAGGGCGATTAAACATCTCACGTCTGAATAGGGGACTGAGTCACATTTACATAAAAGTCAGGACGGACATGTTACCGGATCGGACTTACTCACGTGTGCTTCCAGTCTCACCTCCAGCTTAGAACAAGTCTGAGATCATGATCCTCATTTATCCACAAAGAAAATAAAATCTGATTGTTTTCATGCACATCAGTCTATAGAATAATTCTTTTCCCTTGCCGTACAGGGCAAAAGAGTTAGAAACGTGCACTCTCTCCCTTTTCATCTCTGCTAACTGCATGAAAATATGCATGAAAATATCCAGTTAAACACTTCACAGCATGCGAGCAAACAGGAACTGAAGGCTTCATAGAAATGAAATCTGACGCACGTTGTGAAAGAGCAGAAAACACCTTCATCATATCAGGACTTTCCAAGTCATTTTGGCTGTTTTTGTAAATTTCCTCTCATGTCTAAATGAACACTGACATAAAAACACTTAGTATTAACTCACCAAAAACAGTTACTTTAACACATGGAGGAACCTAAGAAAGTTACATATTCTAAGTATGAAAAGCACTACTAATATGATAAGGTGGTGTTAAAGTGGATGAAGGTTGGTGTGATGATTAAAGCTACATCATTCTAATCTCCACCGCCCCCTCAAAGCTATAGAGCCACCACAGTCCAAGCCTCATTCAAGGGGGGGGGGGGGGGGGGGGGGGGTGCTCTTTCAGGTACACCCACGGGTGGCTTAGGGACACCCCGCCGCTCTGTCATTACCCCCCCCCCCCCGCCCCACACACACACACACACACACCACCACAGAGCACATACACACACTCTTTTCACCTCCATTATTAAAAGAGGTTCCAGGCAGTTGGTCAGACGGGCCTGCTGGGGTGCAGGAACAGTAGGAGGATGGGGGGATGTTGATTGAGGTTGTGCGTGGGTGTGTTCCCACCCGAGTCCCCTGCAGCTAAAAGTACATAGGCTAATTCTCTGTCAGCAGCCCCCCCCCCCCCCCCCCCCATGCACATGTATACAAAGAGCCACATCAACACAGACACACACACACACACACACATCTTGTGTCCACCCTAAAGGTGTCTCTATATCCGCTGGAAGATGGGTGTTAAACTGCCCATTGATTTGTTCCTGCTTCTCCTTCAGTGCACATCTTAATTTAGCTGCTCTGTTTGTGTGTGTGTGTGTGTGTGTGTGTGTGTGTGTGTGTGTGTGTGTGTGTGTGTGTGTGTGTGTGTGTGTGTGTGTGTGCATTCCGTTCATTCAGAGAGATAAGAGTGGCCTCCAGACATTCTTGATGCCCCCCTGCCTTGCTCTTCTTTAACCCAACTTAAAATCCATCTATCCCTTTATTTCCACTCTACATTCAGCGCCCCGTCGCTTCTCTGCAGCCCCCCCAACACACACGAACAGTGACCATAGTGTTGCATCGGGTTTTTTTTCTCCCCCACTCTGTCTTGTTCTCTCTGTCTTTGTTTC
The DNA here is from genome assembly GCF_910591455.1 of Pholis gunnellus. Classification (NCBI taxonomy): domain Eukaryota; kingdom Metazoa; phylum Chordata; class Actinopteri; order Perciformes; family Pholidae; genus Pholis; species Pholis gunnellus. Next base: position 24,377,784 of record NC_136535.1, read on the forward strand.
TTCATCAATTTGCACTACATTACAGTTGCCTTGATCCTTTGGCCCTGGAAAAACACCATTTATCAAGGCAGGCTGATGTTTGCACCTCTAATTCAAACAGGAAAGTCAGACTGGGGCTGAAAAATGGCATTCCATACGGGATGGAAAGGAGTGTGTTTGTGTGTGTGTGTGTGTGTGTATGTGTGTGTGTGTGTGTGTGTGTGTGTGTGTGTGTGTGTGTGTTTTGGGGGGGAGCATGTTGTGTTTGTTATGTCATGATCCCATCAACCTCCCGTTCTCTCCCAATCTGACCTGTGACACAAAAACGCTCAAACTCCAGCTCAGGAAGTCACACTCGTGCACACATTCATGAACTCTCAAGACACTCTCACACAAACACTGTGTCGCACATAAGCCCACAAACTCTCTCTTACACACACATGAACACAAACACACACACACACACACATTTATACTTGAGCATTGATCCACTCCCACACAGTGTCCAGGTGCAGAGTCTCCCAGTGATAAAGGCCCAGCAGGTCAGAGGGAGTCGACATAGATCTGCCGGCTCCGTCTAATGGGTGTGTGTGTGTGTTAACATGGGAAGTAACACGGCTGTACATGTAAACATTTAGACTTCTTACTACAGCGGAGAGATTGATTGCCGCTATCCTGTCTGCGCTCTGCTCTTCTTATCACAGAGAGTTAATTAGAGCTCAACGTGTCAGGTGACTAAGGTGACATCACAGCTCAGTTTACCGTAAATCATTGAAATGGTATTGAAATGCATCGCATCAGACAATCTACTAATTCAACTGACAGACAGTATACAGATGCAATATCAGTAGAAACATAAAATCAAAGTAGATTTTCTGTACAAACAGAGCTCGACTCTTTTTAAACTCCAGGTACGTTTTTTTGTCTGTGAGTGGACTTTCATTGTTTCGACACTGGTACTCATATTGGTGGTTTGGTAACACTGTCCCATTGAGGGTGACCTGACACCACTGAGGGGGTCAAAGGTCACCTGGTGAAGAAAGGGGATACCTGCAGGATTGGGTCAAAGGAGGTAAAGAGGTGAGAGGTGGCAGATTTGGTTTTGAGAGAGGCTTTATGACCTACTTTTTGTCTCAGTGTTGCCGTTTGGAAGGAGCGATGTCAGACCACCTTCCTCCACCAGAACCTAATTTCCTAAATTACCACCAAATTAACCGGCCCAGTGTGTGTGTGCGTAGGGGAAAATACAGATAGCTGAAGATGTGTGTTAGTGTTTTTCCAGTTCAAGTTCCAGTTGTGAGACCTAGAAATGTCTGGAATGTTTGCGATTAACGACTTTTGTCGTCACACCAAGTGCAAAATTATGGAAAACATTCTCTGACCACAAGCCACTAAGCATGCCACAGTTTAACGAGGGGCTCACACACACTAGAGCGCCACAAAGAAAGAGAATGAACAAGAGCAGGAGACCCTGCCTGGAGTTTTGTTTTCTGGACTCTAAGCCCATCACATGCCAAGCAGCACCTGTGATTCAGCGGCTGTTGGCTGATGAGCCGACTGATAAGTGAATATTTTCTGCATCTCATCCTCCCTCGGTTAGAAAGAGCAACTGTGTGTTCGCTGCGCCTTTAATCCCTAAATCCCCGGCGCTGTCACCCTTTCACCTCTGTCTCCCTTGGGACACCAGCCTGCTCTAACCAACTGGACACCAGAGTCTTGAGGCCGAGACGGCTATTTAATTGACCCCTCTGTGAATGAATAGGGAAGCGGAGGGGAGCATTGCTCTGGTCGTCAATAATTAGAGCGGCTTCTGTATTATCAGCCATTGATTATGTGCGAGTCATCCTCCGAGGCCGGAGCCAACTCTCTCCGCTTGCGTTTAGCCCATTGCCCTGGATTGAATGACGAATCACAGATCAATAGAAACGGTTTGATGAATCCCCACTTGGGATGGCACCAAATCTGGATTTTATTTCCTAATTCCCCTTGATGTAGTGCTAAATCTGCCTTTTATTGGCCTCTTTTTTTTACATCCTGCGGTGGTGTTTCTCTTCAGTCTTGGCAGGACTGCGAATGAACCGCCGTAAAAAAGGGCAAAACCTGTAAAACACAGTTTAAAGATGTCATGTTTATAAATAAATAATTAGCAAAGCACCATAAGGAAGAGTGGGGGGAAATGTCTGTCATATTTATGACGCTGGTATGAAAAAACAACGTGTGAAATATCACCATGAGGACATGTGAGCAGCCTATTCATTTGGCTAAGTGAAGATGAAATAATGCGGCAGAGGGTGAGAGTGGGGGCCCTGCCAGGGGCCCGTGCCACCCACTGGTTTACCCACAATTCCTGTAGTTGATTGAGGCACCCCATCGTCCTTCATTACATTACAGCTTGTGAACCACGGGGCCAATTAGAAAGATTAAAATCATAAAAGCGCCCAGAGCCATCCCTCTTCTTAAGGTTTAAGCAAAATCAGGTTGACCATGAGCACAAATGTCCTCATTAAAGCGTGATAACGTTAAGTTCCTGGATGCCTCTGGAAACAGTTCAGGTGGCACTACCGTTTCCTCCGTGCCCTCTTCTCCTCCAGGAGGAGCCTGGCCCCAAAGCATGTCAATGCTATTATCCAAATGACTGAGGTGACCTTTAACATTGGCGCCATCACGTTCCCGGTGTCCCGTTGGTACAATATGTGTAGCTGGTAATTACATATTTAAATTCTGCTTGCTCTTGGACGCAATAAAAGCTACAAATAGAGAAATTTGCTGCAAGTGTGTGTGTGTGTGTTTCAAGAGGAAACAGGAAATGGCAAAAGCTTCATCCAAAGCGTCCCTCCCAGCGGGCACAAATGTAAACACATTCCAATCCTTTCTCCTGCGGGTACGCTCCAAAGAGAATAATTTCAATCTTTTATTCATGCAGTTTAATGTAACCCTTTAATCTGGGTGGGAGCCCAGGGGGCCTCTAATCCAGGAGTGCCAGCCGCCTGGTGTGTGCTGTACACCGCTCTGAGTACACGAGCCCCTATTGTGGCTCCAATCAATCACACTCTCATTACACCGGCACTATAAATGCCAAGGCATGCCAGCAGCCGTGCCCGAGGCCCCCAGTCGGCAGCTCTTTCCAGATCATGTTTCTGCCAGGCCTGCCAGTGTGTGGGCATGATTGCCACCTCGCCCACCCTGGCTGTACTACCGTGTCAGTATGTCCCGAGCGTGCCAACGCTGTATTGTCATGATGCATGGGCGCTGTCTTGATGCTGCAACAGTGCTTTCAGGCTGTACGAGCCCTCTGGTAATGCTAATGTCTGTTCCAACCACCTGTGATTATTCATTCTTCATTTGCCCGCCAGCAATCTGCCGCGTGAATGGAGAAACGCACAATGGAGTGATTGGGTTATTGTCAGATTTGAAACGATCGGTGTCTTTAAGTTTCTGTGTCATTCGGGAAGGAGCAGCGCCGGGGTTCATCTACAAAGAAAGCTATCGTCTCAGCCGGCGAGGCATTTGCTTCACAAGCAAACCTAAAAACACTAAAAACGTCTTTTGCTGCCGCTTCTCTGTCGGTCGTTTCGACGGCCATTTGAAGAGAGTGCCGGTGACACCTCGCAGCAGTTAACCTCCTTCCTCTCGGATAGTAACGACCCGCACGCTGCCAAGAGGCAGGAGGCTGCTGGACAGAGGGGAGCGCAGGAAGGAGGTGAGGAAAAGAGGACAAAAGACCAGATCCAGAACATTTGGAGCTACCTTTACCTCCCACAGCTGTTTCAAAGCAAGTACATTACCAGCCTACCATTGCTAAGCTATGATTGCACAATAATGTTTTTTTTTTAGGGTAATGGTTTAGCACAGTGGTTCCCAAACTTGTTCACTTCAAGGACCCTAAAATGACACAAATTAGACGACAGACCCCCATTTGATAAGATTTTGGCTTTTTCGAAATTCTATTTCAGAGAGTGTATGAAACCCATCACCCGAATCATCTGTCATTGTGTCACTCATGGATGGAATTATATTGAAAATAAATGATTCCCCTTTTTTTGGCTGGGGACCCCCCTGAACCTCCTCAAGGACCTCTGGGGGTCCCTGGACCCCACTTTGAAAACCACTGGTTTAGCGAATAGTTAGCTGTACCAACTGAACAGAAGGTGATAAAGATGGTTAGCATTAGCGGTTCATTTCAGTGACAGAAATGAGCTTCACCTCCACAACACGTGATTAAAGGAATAAAAGCATCAGTGGTGTCCACTCTGTTTAAGTGGCGAGCAAAAGTCTCCATCATGTGTACAAGATTCATGTCTTTGTCCAGTAATGGTCCATTTTTTGGCACGATTGCATTTTAAAAAATGATGTATAATGTTCCTAAAAATATAAAAACCGACATTTCATTCCCTTCTAAATGTCAAGATGCAGCAGGTTTAATTCAAGCATAAATCCCGAACAATATATTGTCATAACTATTGGATTTGTGTGCAATTCATCTGGATGAACATGGTGTACAGGGACACGCTGCCTCGGTTCATCTGCACTTGATCTGAGGCTTAAAATAGAAAATGGATAGTTAGAGAATGTACCGTACACTAATGTAATAGCTTTTACGTTTGGTTTATTACAGCAAAGTTAATGGTGTACCTCAATGACAACAATCTAAAATGAAATAGGAAGGAGTCCAACAATGCATTTGGGGGTTTAAGATCAATGGGGGACACGGAAGAAGGCCGACAAAAATTTCCCTCAAAAGCTATAACCTCTGCAATCAATACCATTAACACAATTACTGTTACTGCCATTTCCTTTTTCCACATTACGACGTTGTACTTCTTTCCTTTTCAGCCTCCAACCACGTGAAATGAGGTCACGGCTGACTCACACTCTGCTGCTCCTCCTGAAGCTCATCTCCTCCGTTTCTGCTCCGGTCACCTGTAGCTTGTCCCCCCCTGGAGGCCACTTCGGCTAACTCACACAGCGAGTGGTCAGCTGTAACACAATAAGATTTAAGAGGGTTATTGTAACACTTTTGTCTTTGATTCAAGGTAATCACACTCTTTAATACGCTTTATTAATAAGTAATAACTATCCACTCAATTGGTAAATAATTGTAGCAAAGCATTTGGTGACATTAAATGAGCTGCTGGTGTTTTGATCATGATTTTAAAATCACTTCTTAAATGTACAGGATGTGTTAAGTGTGATGTGAAGTATGTAAGAAATATAAATATAGAATAAAAGAAAATTACAATAAAAATATACTATAAAATTAAAAAGATGTACAATATATCTGAATAAAAATATAAGCTGAGGAAAAATTCAGTGAAGGTATGAAAATACTTTATAAATATGCACAAAATATCTGAAATACAATGAAATAACTGTGCAGTTTTTTAAATTGGTAGAAGTTGTATCGTGTGCAGAAATGTGCAAAACTGTCCAAGGGATTTGTCAAAGTTTACAATATGAAGAATAAAAGATAAAATGCAGATCTATAGTCCCATCAATGCATTAGTGTAACGCATACAGACGGTGCTGTTGACTGAGGCAGGAAGACAGAACGTTGCAGTCGTCTAGTCGAGAAAAGATAAAAGTATGTGTGAACTCTACAGCATTGAGAGATTTCATTTAGGAGAAGCAGAAAAGAGGCCTGAACAGTTCTCTTTAAATCATTCAGTGGCCCCTCGTGTTCTGTACAGAAGCTTCTGTATTTGTTGTGTTTCTCCACTCGTTCCCTTTTTCCCCTTTTCCTTTGTGTCCCATTAGTCTGTTCAAATATAGTTTGACTTTATTTCATTGATAGACTGGATAACACTAAGCCTACGAGTCATTACATGGAACATTTGTATTTAAATGCTTTTTGGTTTTTCATTTAGTGGGTAGACATATTATTGAATGTTGAAAAAGACATTTCTTTTCAGATAATATGAAATATGAAGTATGAGAAAAAATCAAATATTTAAATGTTTTGGGAATAATTGATATACAATAAATAAAACATTCCATTCAGGATATCATAAGCAGCCCATGAGCCAGGCTGATAGTGAACCATTGCCACCATGTGTTGTATGTATTTGACTTGGTGGCCGGCCCAGCACCGGCCCTAAATGAACAGTATGCACAGAGCAGGGGATTGAACCAACCATTAAAAAAACCAAGTGGGTGTACAAGAATAGTGACGGGGTTGATAATAAAGCACGGTGCAGAGAGTTTGGCCCCTGAGCCGGGAGAAAACTAGAGGCCCTGTGTTCTTCCCTGGAGTCATATTGACCTTCCAACAGTGACAAAGATTATTAGGATAAGCATGGCTGCGGTGCCAAAAGGAACACTGTTAAACCATTTTGCTCCTGGCATAGTGGGATATTGTGGGACAATTCATTGGCATTGCTCTTTCCTTATTCATGCCTTTAGGACCTTTCCTGATTGGCACTATTGTCTCTAAAAGAAAAAACACGCTGAAACTGTTTTATCTTTTCAATTTAGCTGTTTCACCTCTTGTATTGTGTTTAACTGCACCCAGGAAAGTGTCTTGCCAGGGGAAATCAGTTGAATTCCAATATTTCTATCATTCAGCGTGAGACCGGCGAACGGCTGAAGGTATCAAGGGTACAGACAATGTCAGCGGAGTTGTATTGGCAGCATCCTGCAGAGCTTGCCAAGTCGAAGCCCGTGCTTTAATGGGTTTTTTCGCTCAATAACAATGGAGAGACAGAGAGCACCATAAAGACACGATTCAGCCAATCCTTTCTGAATCTTAATAAGGATGGGTGCATTTTAATACGAGCATAAGCCCGCTTTTCCGTGTCGGTTCTCTCGTGCGCTGCCAATCAAACAAGTTGCAGTCATTTACAGTCTGGCAAGAGTTTTTGGAAAACAGCCCGGAGCAGTTATAGTTACAGTATGCGTTTTCTGTACGAGGCGAGGGAGCAGAAAGGCTTTTCTAATTACAGTCGCTGAAGAGGAAAATATGTCCCAAACAAGTCCCCGCTGAAATCTGAACCGGAGCAGCCGCACCCAGCCGCAGCATGCATGAACAATCAGAACATTCACGTTGTCTCCTCATGCGGCGGAACGACACGTCAGGCCTCGGACAATCAATCACTCCGATGCATCGTGTGTAACTCGGTGTTTACAGAGTGCATATCGCTGTTGTGACTCAAGTGGAACTTTTCATGCATTCTTTTTTTCTTTTCTATCAGTCAATTATTGATGTTACCCGGTTGGACGGTAGAGACAGCTTGTGCGCAAACTCAGGGGCACTTTAGCGGTTATGACGGCATGCAAGATACATATATCCATATGTATGTATATATATAAATATATATAGTATATGAAGAGGGTACAAATATAGGCAAGCAGGTGGTGTGAGCTGAACAGCACATGCTGCATTGCACGGCCGAGCCGTGAAGCTGCTGGTACGGTATGAAATGGGTCAGTGGGTCGGAGGCTCGCTATACCTTCCACACACGCTAGCTGCCCGTATACGTTGTATTTATTATCTCCACACCGTAGAGGTTGACTCAGCGTACAGCATCCAAGGGGCAATAAAACTTCCACACAGAACGGTGGGAGGGAATTTGAAGTATACAAGCCGGATTCAACTTGTAGAAAGAGAGTTTTTGCGCTTTCACCGATATTACATAAAAGGGTGTCACAAAGATGGAGAATATTGCCACATTGCCTCACATATATTGCCCCTTGGTAGATGTTTTTCTTTCTTCTATTTGAGGGTCCTGAATATGGAAAGAAGTTCCCCTGATGCTGTTGTGTATCTTTTTTTTTGAGGGGAGAGGTTCTTGCTGACTCACTCACGGAGAAAAATCATCTGAGGAGCAAACTGTGTTGAAGCAGCGTCAGCAAGGATGTTTGCTAAGCTGGAGATAGAAGCACCGGGAGAGGCAATCATCAAAATGTGACACTTGATTGAGTCCTAAGGAAGGTTTGCCTCTCCCCCACTGGGGAGGTCAGATCCAGATTTGAGCTACTAAACAACATATTCTCACTCCTTTTATAAGTTATCAGTTTGGGTTATTCTGTGAAGAAGTGATTCACTTTTTTCTGTCAGGACAGTGTTTTTGCTACTTTTACTTCAGTTTCTGAATTTCTTGTTCCCAGAATGTGTTTGCACCTCCTGTTCAAAGCATGTGGCTGCATTGCAGCGTGTTTCTTTTTTGTTGGAAAATGTGATAAATATGTGCTTCTTATAATGGAATTGTACCGGCTGCAATGTAACGTTTGAATCAGAGGGACTTAGCATCACATGCTGGCTCACTATTTGTCCTGTCAACAGAATACACAACAACAGCAACATTGATCCAGTACTACAGAGCACACTGACACTTTTAAATCCCCTTTAAATCAACACCTCTAACTTCAATTTTTTAACATCTTTTCGTGTAGTTTCTCCCATTCGTGGCTCTCGGGATTGCAACGTCGGTTTGTCTGTTGGTTGATCTGCCACTTTGGTCCAGACTGAACTATTCTAACAACCACAGGATGGATCGCAACTTACATTCATGGTCCCGAGAGGATGAATCCTTGTGGCTTTTGTGTTCCTAATCCAAGATTGTCGAAAAATTTGGTACAGACATCCCTGTTCCTCTCAGGATGAATCTTAAAAATGACATAGGACGTAGTTATTTTGAATATTCGACCTCAGACTTTGTCTTCTTTTACTTTTATATTATCAGCTTTGTGTTCTTGTTCTATATTTTTCATCCATCTCTTGCAATTTTGGTCCAAGCAATATATATATATATATCAAATGAAAGGTTATTATTGTAAACAATACATAATCTGGCCATAACACCATCAAATACAGATGCTTGTTTATGTAAAGAGTGTGAGGGAAATCACTGTGGGTGAGAATAATATGTGAAGCGCTGCTCTCTCCTCCTCTGCTCCCCCTCTATTTTCTGATTTGAAATCTCCTCCACCTTGTCCCACTCAGTTGTATGCTGAGGGCAACAAATTGCAGCGAGACCCAATTCCCCCAGTGTTTGTGTTTCCACAGCAAATTGCCTCATCTGTTAAAAATGGGTAGGTGATGCATCTGGAGGGATGAAACATTTATCGGAGGACGATTTTTCATTACGGCAAGGAGAGAGCCTCCATCAATATTTCAACGGCCATGCCTGCCCTCGGTGTGTCCGTGAGGGCCAACCTCCGTGTGTGTGTGTGTGTGTGTGTGCATTTTAGAATGACCAAATGTCCTCACAAGAACAGACAAAATCCTCCAGAGAGAGGACAATATGGCAGTTATCACTTCTTCAAAGGGCTATAGGTTAGAGTGAGAGACTTTAAGATTTGAATCAAGACTAGATTCAGGTACAGATTTTAATACAAATGTATTTCAAGTAAATACATAGGCCGGCAGTTTTTATTCCCTCTCATCGAGCTGGTCATAATCTGCCATTTCCCTCGTAATACATGTGTTTGTGTCTTTCTGTACGCCACAGTTTGCAGCCTCTACACACTCACATGCTGCCTCCCTCTCTCACAGCAGCAGCTCTCCCTGCGCTTTGCCTCTGGATGGCTCTTGTAAGCCGCTCTCCTCCGAGCATTTTCAGCTGTCACACTTTTTCAGAGTTCATGGAGCTGGTTTTAGTCGCTGGCATCAAATATTCATAGAGGGAGAGAGAGACAGGAGAGGCAGGTTCGCAATGTGCTCGTCTGTCCTCCTCCCATCTGACTTGCATCCCTCTCTCTCTGGGTGCCCCATAAATCTCCCTGACTAACTTCCCTGTTGTTGTCCACGGCTGTTTTCTTTTTTTTACCCCCGTTTTGGTCTCCACCGCCAAATTTCATGCTTTATGTCCAACACATTTTTAGACATGAAATGCTTTTGGCGTTTAATACGATCAAAAACGGTTCACAAAATGTTTACAAGTCGTACCGTATACATCAGAAGACTTTTAAAAGAGTTATGAAAGTAAAGATGAAGCTGTCTTTCCCCTTTCACCTCCTGTTTGAGTCCATTGATCGTAGCCACACATGACTCCATAATTAATAGCTGCTAACCTCGTCTGCCTGCTTTTTGGAGCTTGGCAGGTCGTGTACTGTAGGTTTAAATTATACAGTCATTTTATCCGTTTTAATGTAAGTGGAGCTTTAAAGTTTAAAATACACAGAGGGCCCGTTCATAATGTTTAATAAGGATTAATAATACCGTTGCATTAATGTGTAAGCACTGATGTTGGAGATATTTAAACTTCTCTGTCTCTTCTGCTGCAGTTTTATAATCTGATCGTATATGTTTTATGGGTAAAATCGTAATATTCAAAGCAACTAGTAGCTGTCAAATAAATATAGTGTTAAACAATAAAACAATATTTATCTAATATTTTTAGGGTAGAAGTAAGAAGCAGCATGAAATGGAAATAGTCAAAGTACAAGTAGCTCAAAATGTTCTGAAAGTAGTAAAGTAATCTCCTCAAGCATAACTCCAATCTTCCTTAAATGTTCTTACAGCGACTTTCAGCGCGTTTATCTTGTCTTTTTCTTTGCTCTGTATGCGCCCCTGGGTAAATATGTACTGTTGGGTCCCTATTGGCTCCCCACCACCACCCACCATCTATTACCTCAGTACATTGTGTATGTAGCCTGTACCCATTAAGTAAAGTGCTTACTATTACTTTACATGGCAGGTTTATTATGCACCCAGAGACGTATTCCTATACGCTGCGATGGCCCCAGGTTTTCAGTTAGTTTACAGCACAAACACAAGGTTTCTTTTAAATGCGTGTTAGTGCAATATATATTAAAATAAATATGTTTTTAAGACTGGATTGTGTCACAGGGCCAGACGAGGTAAAACAACACATGCCACCACTGTAATATTTCTTTTTGTCTGTGTTTTTGGGGGGTTAAGAACAGATAGCTGCATGTGTTTCATAGGACAGGTGAGTGTGATAGTTAAGCTTCCACTCAGCATGCTTCAGCCCGATGTTATTCTTTCAGCTCCGTCCGTTTTATCATCACGTGTATATCATGTTTGACAGCGTCACACTGCTCCAATATTTTCCTTCGGGGAAATGCTGTGCATGTCGCTCCGACGTGTGAACTGCATGTGAAGTGTGACCCATACACGACACACATACACTTACAAAGGTTTGTATGGGAGTACGGGAGTGAAGATGTGAAACGTGAGGGGGCTAAAGAAGTGAGAGTGACTAGAGATGACATAATGTGGGGGTTAAACACACTGGGTAATGGAGGGAGGAGGAGGGAGCGGGGTGATGGGAGGGCATATGAATATTTGATCTTGCGGTATGAGGGGGTTTGGCGAAGTGGGGAGGGCCGTCCCAGAAGCCCTCGTGATGAGCGCTGCTGTAAAAATATTTACCTTAAAACACAGCACACGAGCAGCAAGGAGGGAGAGCGAAAGGAGGAGAAAGAGGAGAGCTGTGATGTCCTTCCTTCCTTCCTTCCTTCCTACCATCCATCTCTCCTTTCCCTCAGCCGTTCCTTCCCTCTACCCGGCTCCCCGTCAAATAAAGTGGGTCAGCATTACACATCAGTACAACACGCCGGAGGGGAGGATTTAAGCGGCGAGAGAGAGAGAGATGGATGGGGAAGATGGGAAGAGGTAAGGAAAAAGAAATGTGCTGCAAAGAGAGAAGAGTGAAGTGTACACACACAGAGAATGAATGGTGAATCTGGTAGAAGCGAGGAGAAGGAGTTTGAGAAAGAGCAGAGATGGAGGAGTAACGGGTGACGAGAAGCATGGAAGAGAAGGCAATGATTAATTCATTCATTTTTCGGTGGGCCACGATAGCAGCACGGATCTGGCGGCTGAAGGCCCAGAGAGGCTCCACGTGACGGAGAGTCGGCCGTTGCCACGTTTAAAGCGCCGCCTTTCAACATTCTTCTCATCCTCCTCTCACTCCTTCACTCATTTAGATCTTTACACAAGTTTTGTTTTCAAAGCGTGGCTGAGGATGAAGTAAAAGAGCCGAGGGAGTGGAAGAGAGAAGTGAGAGGTAGATGGAGGGTAAGATTGAGAGCCGGATTAGCTCGGTCACGTGTCAGCCTTGTGGCCGTATTTACCCGTATCCGGTATCTCTGAACACATGTTGGGCCACCTCGCAAACATCCGCGGGCCTTCGTCATATTTCCCTGAGACGGCTCTGCGTGCCCAACACAGGCCAGAGCGACATCAGAGCGGGAGAAGATCGTCACTGACTGGTTCTCATTCTGGGCAGAGCGGTCACTGATACAAACACAGGAGGAAAAATAGGAATAATTCTAAACAGTTTGTGTACTTCACTTTGAGCAGTTTTCATTGGAACTACTTTGTCTGGAAGAAATAGTCCAGATAGCAACAGTTTACTCTGTTCTCTGTTCTTCTATTTTTAGGAAAGAGATGTTGCTGTTACATTTCTCAACTGTGAGGGGGAAAGAACTGGACATTCTGAATGGTGTCAGTAAGAGACTGAATGGCCAGCAAAGGAGGGCAACAGCTGATAATAAACACAGTCAGTGTAACATCGTCCCCCCCTGAACCCCAAAAAACGCTCCGGCGGGATTGAAAAGCATATTTTATTTAAACAATCAACCAAAAAAAATAGACAGTGCATCACAGCCAGGAGCTGTGAAAACAGACTCTCGTCGGATTATTATCTTTCCCACGGTCCTTGAACATAACATGTGTGACGAACGCTTCCGTCAGTAAAAGAAACCAAATGGAAGCTTAACATTTCTAAAGTCTCATCAAAAACACTTAATTATACGTGTTTCATTTAAAATAATGAGCAGTTTGAACTAAACAGATCCTAAAAACGTTAAATTCTGCGCTTTTCTGCGCAACTGTGAAGCCTCGATTGACTCTCCTGAGACCAACAGTCACGTGACAAAGAAATCCGCGAACTTTGACTGCAATGGTGGATTGGAGAGGCTGTAAGGAGAGGAGAGGAGAGGCTGTAAGGAGAGGATGTAAATATGTAAATAGTTCAATATTTGAAGCACGCGGAGCATCGGTTTTCTTCCAACATTAAGAACAATGTTGTTTATGTGCATTCTGTTGTTTTCTAATTGTTGTCAAATAGATTATCAAAGAAGGAATTTAAATTGTGTATTTTTATTAGAGGTGCAGAACTTATATATTGCAGTAAAAAAAGAGTTCTGTTGATATGTTTTCTCTTGCTTGAATTAGTTTTGATGACTGAGACATTGAGATTGAGATTTTTTAGGGATTTTTTTCATGACTACATTATGATTTTTTTTGTATGTTGTAAAAAAATCTTTAAAAATATAATTTAATCTAATTATGCTATATTTTGTTGAATAAAATATTTTTGCTATGCATTATCATCCCACTTATAACAATGAGCTCATTCCCGGTCAAACACACTATCCCTCAATGACAGTTGATAAATGGTAGATGTTGACGAGCTATGGAGAGATTTTGAGTTGTTGATTTTGCCAAACAGACTGTAACTCGGTGTAGTTCCAGCTCCTCTCTGTTTACCACTACATCACCTCTTCCTATTTCTCTTTCAGCATCTGCCAAGACAAATCCAGCACATCTTAGGCATCTCAAACTGTGCAAACCTTGGTGATGTACCTTTGCCTGATGCCATCCAAACCCACCTCGGTCCCTCTAAGCCTGCCAGCGGAGGGAAACATCAGGACTTTTTTTTTAGGCTTTAAAAAAAAAGAAGAAGAAGAAGAAAACTACAAAGCAAAAAGGGTCTTTTTAAGTCTGGCGCCGGGACACCGTCGTGGGCGCATCGCTGAGCTCCTCGCCGACATCAAACGGTTGGCAGAGGGTTTGCCAACCAGCTGGTGCAGATGGCCGGACTCAAACGGGACATTCTAATGAGAAGCAGGTAGGACATCAGTAGTCTGGGCAGGGTGGCAGCGCCCAGGAGACCGCAGCAACACACACACACACATACATGCAGCGCGAAACCAGCAATATGCACACAAAAAAAGGGAAGTGTGTGTGCATGCTTTTAGGGAGTGAGGAGGGGGAATAAGAAACCAAGATGGACTCTTGACGGCTCACTTTATCCTGCAGACATATTCACATATATACCCACACACATCCACCAGCATGCATACAGAATCATCCCACGGCCCAGTCAGGCAGCACACAGTGTCAGACTTTAAACAGCATAAGACAGGCTCATATCTCTGTCACAGTGCTGGGAGGTGGAGGATTCTCTCACTCTGGGGGTGGAGAGTGGGGGTTAATCGGTTCACGAGCTCCAGTTCAACAGCAGGCTACCACTGCCACCTGGTGGGGCTGATGGGGAGGAACTCACCCTGCTAGGGAAGATGGGGAGCATTTGTGAGCAGAAGTAAGAGGATGCATCCACGCTATATGTTGAGGGCTACTTTGAGGCGGTGTGATGTGAATAATATTAGAACTGTCTTCTGATGGAGTTGGTCACAACGTAAAGGAGAACAAACAAAAACAAGATGCTTCCATCGAGGGCAGGAGACACATTTGTAGAATCTAGGACGAGGAATACTGAATCTTGAGGCAACACATTATTAAGACAAACTTAATTTGTTAACCATCAGTATCTCGTTAAATAAACAATCTGGACATTTTCTAAATAATCATCCAGAAAGTCAGACAGCTATGAAAGTTTAACAACAAATCCACAACAATATGAAGAAGTCAGGTGTGACGTAGAACCTTCCAGAAGAGGAATGGAGATTCAAAGTCAGCATTGGCTCACAAAACTAAACAGAAGATTCGTTCAGTGTGGATTTTCCAAATGGAGAAGCTAGAAAAAAAAGTGAAATGTGTAAAATACGTTGGTGTATTGTTTCTATAACTACTTCGTATCGGTAGATTGTTTTGTATGATATGATACTCAAAGCTTCACTGCAGTTTCACACTCAAAGGTAATGTCTTCTGTGGCTCTGGAGGAAATGTATTTCTCAGCTTGAGACAGAAAGTCTGATCGGCTGGAAGCATTCATCAGGCAAGATGCTGAGGTGCATTGTGGGAATTGTAGGATCCTGTGTTTGACTCACTCCAGGGACGAAAAGTTAAGATATCTCGGCCTCTGCCGAGGCAATTTTCACCAATAATTTTTTGTATTTGTCTCTTAAGAGCCTTCAACACCAAATCACTGGAGTAGCCCTTTAATACCTCTACAACTTAGCAGTTTTAACTTCAAACTAATAGCTTTATTGCTTACACAATATTGCATTTCAGCACAATATTAATACAAACTAAGATCGTTGTATATTGGATAATCCGATGCAGTTCGAGGGTCTGATTTGCGTCCAGTGGGAATCTGTACTATGAAACAGCTCCAGTATGTGAGCTGTTTTTGGATGAGTTGGAGTTGAACTCCAGTGTTGTTTACAACAAGTGTCCAGCAGAGGTCTGTGTTCAGCAGCGTACGACGAGCCACTGAAGCTGGAAACCAGCTCCTGTGGAGAACGCTGCCCTCAAGGTAACTTTCTAACCCCGAGTTTTAAACACAACACAGCATGTTGCACATTTAGGTGCTTTAAATAATTGGTGTTATTTAACATTCCGACTGAATGCAACAAAGGCGACATCAGAATGTAGTTTAAAAAATAAACTGAATTGTATTTATTCACCGGACAAAAGTAGAATGCATGAATGGAAGCCTTTATTCCTCCTCAGTGTGTGTTGCATTAAGCCACCAGCACACATGTGTATGATGAACATACATTACACATTAGAAGAAGAAAATAGAAAATATACATTATATGACTTTACTCAAAAAGAGACAGAAGGGAAAAAAGATTTCAGATGCATAATAAACTCTTTCTCAGTATTGTAACAACAAACAAACATAAGATCGTTGATACTGTAATAAAACATATTATAATGCACTGATTTCAATAACATCACCTTCACTGTTAGTTTCTCACATGGTTTGTGAACTCTGCATCATTGGTCACACCTCAATAATTTAGATTAAAACGTTTCATCCTCCTCGTGGGATTTTCTTTGTTGGGTTAATTGTGTGCATAAAACATCAAATTGCATTGTTTCCAGCTGTACTTGAAGGCAGCACAACGTGGAAATTCCTTGGGAAAATATAGGCTGAAGTAAGCTTTACACTGGGATGTGCATTGAATGAACATCAGTGAGGAAATTGTTTGAATAGTTTTCTTTCTGTGTATTAAGTTGAATGAAATCAGTGTTTCCATTCAACTGAATCACAACATATTGCAGTTTGTGAAGCGTCTTTGTTGTCTGAGCTGAAGTTAAAAATATCTTTTATGTGTTATTTCTGTTCATGTTATTGCTGATGATAAATCCCCCGCTGCAAGTTCTTGAGGAAGTGTGATGTTGTTTGCAGACTTTAATTCAGTTTGATGTGTTGTGGATATTTTGGAGGCCCGAGCGTCTGATCAGTGTCACTCAGCTTCTTCCATCTGAAAGGTTTCATTTTTCTATCTGTTTATAATTAGCGTCCTTTGTTTTGCCCCCCCCCCCCCCCCCTCCGGATTGGATTCATCGGATTTATACGACAACACAAAAAACAACTCCTGCCCCAGCGATGTGATGGATGCCAATGGGTCTGTATTTGATAGCAGATTATAATTAATTAGCAGACAGTGTATGAAACTGTGGAAATGTTTTACAAACTCCATCACAAGCAGCCGCGCATGTTTATGGAGCGTTGTTGTGTTTTCTTACATACAAACCATGGTTCCGTGTTTGTGGATTTATTTTCAGGAAAATGGAAAAAGTGAGCAGATATGTGGAATCTAAACGACCTCCCAGAATTTGTTTTTATTAATTAACACATTCAAAATAATAACAAAAATATATGTGGTAATTTAAATAGATATTTAGTTTAAATTATTGTTAATGCCTATTTGTCTGAGCTGACTTGGGAAAAGAGCTAAATCGTTTCTTTATTTATCTAAGCTATTTGCAAAGTTTCAACTTTTTTTAAAACTTTTTTTTAACTTTTTGTGTTTATTGAAAGAAAGTCTATAAAAATCTGCACGTCCGCGTGCCTTTGTTCCAGAGATGACCGCCGCATAACGCTCGATAATTATCTGAGTCCATAAAAACGCGGCCCGTCTCTTTTGTGGCCCGTAAACTCGGATCATATGGGTTCACTATGGGTTGGAAATCAGTCACAGTCTGTCTAACTTAAGTCAAGCAGACAGGGATGATGGGCTTTAGGAAACCATTCATTGCAGCAAACATACACTTTTCAAGCCCCATTGAAACACTGACCTGCTCAGATGATCAGAGGGCAGAGTATCTGTTGCGGTTACATCACCGCTCCCTCCTTTTGTCTTTGTTGTTTTTACCCCTTCTTCTTCTTCTTCTTCTTGCAGTTCTTGTTTCGTGTGAACCAACTTAAAAAGAAATATGTGTGATTTTTTTATATTTTACTTAGTATTTGTTAGTTTTTCTTCTTTTTCTAAAGCACTAAAAACTTTTAAACTACTGAAGTTGAACTTAATTCACAATGAAACTCGAGAAGTTGGACAAAACTTAGCCCATAAGTCTTCATTATTTAAACACAACGGAAAATAAATCTTTGTAGTTATTGTTTTATATTTGACATTTTGACGTAGTTGTGTGTGATTTAAGTTTTTATTCTGCACAATGTCAAGTTAAACAACTTCTAAGCTGTTTTATAAATTAGCTAGTTAAATGAGTTAGCTTGTTAACTTTGATTGTGTTTGCGTACCGTGTTAAATGTTGAGCTGTTACTGTGCCAGACTTCACACAGTGATGCTACAACAGTATATATATGGCTTTCATTAAATGCACTGGCTGGTGTAGTTTTACAACAAACCTTAGCTGTAGCTTGTTTACTAGCTGAAAAAACTGCTTAGTTAGCTAGCTGACGGTGCAAAATAAATAATAATAATTTTATAAATAAAATAAGTTTTGAGTAGAAGATTAAAGTATAAAGTACAAAGCTTTATATTACACTCTAATGATTTAACTAACAATACCAATGATATTTTAGACTTATCTCATAACCTTTTCCTGGCATTTCCCAGTTCTGAGGTTCCACATGTGCATCTTCACCGTGACTGTGTGTGTTACTTGTTTCTGTCACTTTGCATATTTGATGTGCTCTTCATGCATATAAATGTTAACTGTTTTATATAAAATGTGTGTGTGGCTTTCAACCACATTTTCAGGTTTGTATCTGCAATGCACATAAGAGCCAGTTTGTTCCCATCATGCCTCTGTGTGTGTGTGTGTGTGTGTGTGTGTGTGTGTGTTCCTTCATCCCTGCCAGTGTCGAGCCAAGGGCCCATCTGGCTCCTGTGAGGGCCGCTGCTTCACGGTGCCTCAGCCTGATTCATGGGCGCTGGACAGCGTCAGCTGCTATCCCACTTCCACCGTTTTACATCACATACCGCTCCAAAAAACACTCTGCATACCTCCCACCTCCCACCGCTCTCCCATCCGACAAAACAAGCTCTGCAGAGACGCTGTATTTTCTCAGAGTACGGGTAGTTCCCTCCAAAGAAATGTTGGCCATCATTGACATTTGCTTCTGTCAATCTGCTTAACGAAATCCCTGCTTGTCGTTGATGCGGTTACTCTGCAAAGCCAACTTTGTCTTTTCCTCTCCCTGTGCTTTCTCTCAGAGATTACAAATGTCCCCTCAAACGCCATCCCTCTGTGCCACGCCCTGATGGACGAACGCGTGTGCTAATTACAGCCAAACTTTCTCCCCCATGTGTTGTTTTTTTACTTTCTCTTCCCTTTAAATCGCTCCGCATCTTGATCACTCACTCTCTTGTCTTTTCGGCTTTCACACTCGCCAACGTGACGCAACCGCAAATACAGGGTTTGCCAGTTTGTCCTCAGACTCTCGGCCAAACCTCGTCGCGTTGGCTGTGCAACTCGCAGGCGATTCTGTTGCATGATCTGCACCCACGAGACACATGTGAAGTCTCAGATATGCGCTCGCCTGTCAATCATAGAGCAACGCCGCAGAGTTCCTGACAAGACAAAGGCAAATAAATAGCATGCATTGTGAGCGCATGTTGACAACTGGATTGGATTCATGTCATTCGTGTGACAGTCCTGGCCTGCAGGACACAGAGAGGCACACTGGTTCAACAGCTTCACTTGTACTGTGGGAAAGAAAAGCATTCTGGAAGAAAGCTTATACTGTTTATTGATGTGAAAGCAATGCATTCTGGGAGTCATAATGATTGGTCTCAAGTGTTTTGTTTTCTTAGTAATTATGGCTTACCTCTGACAAATTACTGGACATTTTGATTACAATAAGTTACCGTGTTTCTTCGATATATGAAATTGCTGCTGCTGATTTACTGTAATTTTACAGTAACAACATGTTACAGTGGATTCTTTGGCCCAGATTACAAGTTGTTAGGCCTTATACAAAGTCAGTGCTGAGTTTTTCAGTTTCACGTCAAAGTGATTGTTGGTAATCTTGAGAAACTAGCAAGAGTACACTATAGATTATTTCTAATTATCCAACCGAGAAACTCCGCCAAGTGTTGCCAACTCTTTTTCCAATGAAAATAGCTAGCAGCACCAAAAGTTGCTAAATATAACGAGAAAGTCGCAAAGTCGGCAACACGGACAGCCCGTCCCTTCCATTGTTGATGCAAGTCCTGACAAAGACTGGTATCCATTTCAAACGCTCCCTTGGCATTAAAGACACGTTGTCATATGCAACAATTGTAGCCCTTAAAAGATCAGATTGACACTGATTTCCTCAAATACAAACCCAGCTGAGACCGTAAAAAATAAGTGGTTGAAATGTACAAAAGTAAAAATTCTAAGTTGAACAAACTAAAAAAAGTCAAATGTATAACTTTGTTGCAACTTTTCAAGTTTGAGCTTGAGATGTTACAACGCACACCTCAATGCAATTGTATCAAAACGGAGACAAAATGTGCCAACAACCTTATCATCTTAATAATAGATGTTGATGGGGCAATTTCCATATTATAACCAGAATGTCTTTTTGCTGTTGTTAAGTCTGCAAACATAATTCTATATTTATGTAGATAAGGTTAGAATGATTCATCATTACATGTAAAGCTATCCGGTATGTCGGAGAGGATGGACATGAACCCAGAAGGAATGCACTCCTGAGCATTTCATATACGTTTAGCTTCTTAGTTATTTCTGAGCACATATGGTATGCATAAGGGATTTTAGGTCATTCTTAGTTGGCATCTTTCCTCTGCGTTAAGTAAAATCTTTGAATCGGCAACATCATTCTGTACTGTCAAAGTGTTCAACATTTTGTGAAATATGCTTATTCTTGCTAATATTAGATAAGAAGATCGATACCACTCTCATGTCTATCCATTCAATTTGAAATTACAGCTGGTTAGCTTAGCTTAACGCAGGAGTACAGCTAGCTTAATAGGTGCCGTATTTCTTTCCATCAACATTCCACGCAGCAACACAACCCACATGCCTTTGTTTTGTATTTGCTTTTTTTCCTCCAATGCAGCTTGCTCACAGTGACTGTTACTCATCATGAAATACAAACAAATCCTAAACATAAAATGCATCACTGCCCGTGACCCAGACACTTATATTTCCACTGAAAGGCCTACTAACAGAAAAAGACCCAACTGGCTACTGGATGAGTGGGACATGGAGTAGAAAAACAGGTACGATTTGTTTCAGATTTTTCTTTTAAGCAAAGCGAAAAGTCTATAAGTAGAAGCCACGGGTTAAAAAAAAAAAAGTCCACATGAGCAGGGTTTTGCCGACAGATGTCTCTATGTTGGTCCAGATGACTGTCGGGAAAGATTAGAAAGAAAATAAGCCCTGCCAGGAAGTCTGTTTTAACTTCTCGCGTTTCCGGTGCTTTCCTGTTTGTGCATGCAATCAACGCTCCATATCATCACCTAGTCACATCAAAAACTGTTATTGCATCACTATCACGATATTAACATTGTTCCTTTAAGTCAAACACTGCACACAGTAGGCCCCCGGAGTCACCGTTTCACCCTCTGACAGTTTCAGACATGTGATTTTTTTTCCTCTCGGTCAAGTAAGCTCCTAAAACCAATGCTGAAGAGCGCCACAACGCTCGTATTGATGCAGTCACGTTGCTTTTGTTTTGCCAGCCGCCATTCCTGTGAAAATCCCGTCTGATGTCATTCCTCCAGCCCCTTTCCCTCTGAACTGCATCACCGTTGGCCAGTTGTCTTTTCGCCTTCGCAGAGACGCAAGCTAGAACGCACACACTGAAGGCTAAACCGCTTCCGCTGACATACAGGAAAATAAAACACTGTACATATTGTTGTCTGCAATGCTCTGCTCGCTCTCCTTCCCTCGTGTAATTTCCCTCTCATCATGTGATTCCATAAATACTGAATCAAGCCAGTCCTGATTCATTTCTTGTTGGTGCTTTTGCTCGGCTCCACCGCTGTCAAAACAGTCTCTCTTGGCTGCTGTGGATTAGGCCCACCCTCAAAGTGATCCTCCACACAAAATCTGTCATTTGAGTATCAAACACTCACTCAGTGTTGGCTTGAAGATGGCTGTAAAAAGGTCTGTAGTTTCCTCGTTAGAACTGCAGCTGTGGTCAGCTTGGACTCAGGTCGTGGCAAATCGGCTCCAAGTTTTCACGATGGAGAAAATGAAGGTATCAAAACATCTTTGAAAAAGCTACACCATGAAACCGATTCGGAACTGTCCATCAATGAGCAGCATGTTCCAAACATTCACAGCTTTGCCAATATGGCTTCATTTACAGCTTCCAGCAGAAAAGTGGCTATGATTTTATACCAAAGGAATCATTCTAATTTTCAGCCTATTCACCTTCTTGCCAAGTGTAAGACGAGAAGAGCGATACCACACACACGCTCGTTTGTTCAATATGAAGCTACAACCCGCAACTGGTTAGCTTAGCTTAGCATAATGACTGGAAACAGGGGGAGAAAGCTAGCCTGGCTCTTTCCAAAGACTTACACCAATTCTAAAGTAATGAACATATTATGTCTCGCTTGTTTAATCCATATAAACTGTACACTATCTGCTCAGCACCAAACAGCAGACGGACTACGTTAGCGACTAGCTGGTGAATATATTAGCATTTAGCAGCTAAAGACGGCACAAGCTAAGCTAAATGAGAGGGAATGTTACTTTCAGCTAATAAAAGTGTTACCAGAGCATCGTGGAGCATACTGACAGTGGAGAAGTGGGAATAAAGACATATTTTCTTTCTTATTTCTCAATAAGTTCGACTGGTTCCGTTTCTCTCAAGGGGCCAAGCGTGGCCGAGTCTGGTAAACAATTTCTCTCACAATATTTCTCTTTGTGCCTCTTTTAGTTCAAATTATATATACGGCTAAATCATAATGACGCTTCACTGATACCCACAGGGGGGACTGCGGCTGCGAAGCAATAAATATATCGAAATTCGAGGACATTTCCACTCAAAGTCTGGAGAAAGAACAAACAGAGGAAGAAAATACAACATCAAATTTACTGGATGGAAAACCCTAAATGTCAAACTTCTTTCTCATTAAGACTGTTTGTAATTCAACCACCATGTTGTCGTTTTTTCTTTTCTTCTTATAAATTCTGAAAGGGTGTCTCCTAATCCTCAGAGCTGTAAAGTCAATCTTAAGAAAGCCAGGTAAGGGAAATATATGTATATGTAGAATGTTTTCACATGACAAAAGAGATATATCGTACAGACGGAGACGAGACATTTAACAAATGAGAGCAATAATGTGTCACTTTACAGTTGAGTATCATCTGTTGGCTGTCTGCCAGTCTCTCTCTCACACACACACACACACACACACACACACTGATTTCCCCCTCTCCTCCTCCTCCTGCTCAGATGCCCTCCCTCTCCTCTGTCGATGTGTTTTTCCGTCTGGAGGTCCAGAGGTTAAGTTGTCCCCAGCATGTGTTAGTGCTCAGGTCAGCAGCAGCCAGGGACCTGTGATGACAGACTGTGTGAATGCCGGGGAGTGTCAGGGGTTAAGTGTGTGTACAGGGATTGCATGGCAGGCCGGGGGTATGCAGGAGACACCCCGAAAAATAAAAGAATAACGCTTCTTTCCACCTGGTTACCTCCTGTGTGCAGAACGGTTGCGACCGTGAAAGAGGAAGATGGGATGTTTTGATGGGTGACATATATCATAGCTACTAATGTATGTTGATAATAAGGTAAAAAATGAAATGGATAAAAAACTAAACATGGGTTGGTGCATGAAAACATCTGTAGTTGAGGAAGTCTAAGGTCAATAATCATTAAGATACCTCACTACACACCAAGAACCTGGACTTTGCCTATTAACAGGGTTCTGTAGTGAACGTTTTGATATTTATCTGACAACTATGATGGGTTGCGTATGCAATAAAAGATGATATTTACATCATAGATAATACGTCTCATTCTTTTTTTTTTGACTGCTCATTGTGTTTAGGACTCATATTTAAACGGACACGTTCACAATCATCTAGCTGGAATTCACATGTCTTTGCATCTTGCATGTTTTTTGGTCAGTAGAAGGAAACCTGAACATCTGGGGCGAACACACACCAACTCGGGGAGAACATGCAAACACCAGCCAGCTGGTCGTCCGATTCAAACCGAAAACACCTTCTACCCCAAAAACACAGAGTCAACGTGCCAACGGGTTTCTCTCCAAACTATTCTTTTTACGTTATCTACCCAAACAAAGAGCCGCAGCACACATGGTGGAGACGTAGACAATCGGGGAAAAGGGTTCAAACGCACATTTAACGTTGTGAGAATGACAGAAGCAGCTGCTGGCGTGATCTGGAGGTCGTGTTAGATCACAACACCGAAGAAAAAAACAAATTCTTTAACCCAGGGGGCTGTCTAAAGTTACTGGATCACATGCTTATACAACAATACACGTGTTTCCCTCAGTGTGTGTGTGTGTGTGTGTGTGTGTGTGTGTGTGTGTGTGTGTGTGTGTGTGTGTGTGTGTGTGTTATGGGGGTTTTACGTTGGAAATGTTTTTACTTCCTCCACTTTACTACATTCATTTCACTCAGAAGTCTTTTGTCTCAGCGGGAGAGTCTTTAAAACCATCACCTCACACTTTGCAGAACGTTTAATGAATTTGATGAGTAACTATATCGTAGCAAAGAGCCAACAATCCAAGTTCTCTTGGAGCTCACACAGGTGTGAACCTTGAGCCAACAGACAAACGAGAGATGTTTTATTTTCATGATTTTAAGTGTGTGTGGGGGGAGAGAGAGAGAGAGAAAGTGGTATAACCTGCAACAAAGGCCAGAATCGTATCTTGGACGTTGCGGTTATTTGGCATGAGCTGTAACCACTCGGTTATCTAGGCGCTCCGAGGGACGATACTATTTTGTGTACAGCTCTAAAAACTAAAATCACGTAACACATTTGTAAGCCTAACACGCACACGTGGCCTGTGCCACATGTACATATCGTCTTAAGAAGAAAGGCTGCTTGTTTAATTTGGATTTATTTGGACTACAGCCGTGTGTGTGGAGCTGCCAGACGAGGGTCCGACAATCCAAAAATCTGTCATTATCTGACAGTATGAAATGTCATTAAAATAGTTCCGTTTAACTACACTCTGGGGTGTATTAAAGAAATAACGGCCTTTTCAGTACCGGGGAGGGTTCATTAATAAAAGTAATGTCTGAGCTTTTGGAATTTCGCAGGTGTGATTTGTCTTCATCTTTAATGGTATGGACTGATTAAGAAAGCAAACAGTGTGTGAGTGTGTGTGTGTGTGTGTGTGTGTGTGTGTGTGCGTGTGTGTCCAAATGTACCTACATGCAGTGTGTTCACATCTGCACGCCTGTAAGTGTGTATCCGCAGTGTTTGTGAGCGCCGCAGGTGATTAGAGCGCCACTCTGCTTGTACTTTTCCAGTGAGTGTGTGTGTGTGTGTGTGTGTGTGTGTGTGTGTGTGTGTGTGTGTGTGTGTGTGTGTGTGTGTGTGTGTGTTTGCTGGCGCGTGTGTCTCTGTGTCCTCTCATTGGCTGAATTATTGGGGCTCAGCAAACAGAGCTGACAAGACTATGAGTGATCCTTGACGTTGTTATTGACTTAGACTTTATTTATAGAGCGTGTGGCCCCGCCCCTCTCCGAGGCCTGTAAGCAGACACGATTAATCAGAAGAATGTTATAATTAGGCTCAATACCCTCAGGCTGCACGAACACACACACACACACACACACACAGTAACTATATGTGAAAATGAACATAATGTATGAATGCGTGTGGTGCACAAACACACACACAGAGTGGGCCCTGTCTATGCAAGCAGGCTGGATGGGTTGCAGAGGTTTATTTGGAGGGTCCGGGTGTTGCCGTTTGTCCAAAAAACGCTTTAAGGCTTCGTCATTGGAGAGGTTGTTAAACAAAAGTCAGTTTGTTACAGTACTGGGGGGGGGTGGGGGGGTATTAATACACACCAATGCAGATGTTGGAGCATTTACAGCCGTCTGTGAGAAAAGCCTGTTGTGTTCAGTGTCAAAACGAACGTCTGGTGATCCCGATTCGTCCGGGCCTATTTTTGGTTGGAGGGTTCATGAACGCCTTCAGAGTACACATTTGTCTCTGAGTGCTCATGCTATTCTTCTACAGAGTCAATCGCGTTCTTTTTTTCTCATGTCGTGGCAAAAAAAAAACACACACAAAGACTCTATTTAGTAATTAACCACCAGATGAACAACAACAACAACAAAAAGAATGAAACAGCAGAGGCAGCTATTTTCAGAAGTTTTTTTATTTTATTATAAATAGTAGTGATAATGCACTTGTACACGTGACGTTATGTCATATCGCTTTGTCAAATAATACAAAAAAATATATCAAAGGAATGAAAGGACTGTTTCATTCTAACAGACAGACGGACGAACAAAGCGAGAGCGCTGGTGAAGGCACTCGTAGTTCGATGGATAAAGTATTTGCCACTCACTTGTACATCGTGGGGGATTTATTTTTTTTTTTTACGACACTGTCGACATACAGAACATTTTTGAGACAATAAATATGTCCGGAATGAAACCTAATTATTATTATTTATATCATATGCAAAAACGGAAAAACAGAAAAAAAGAAATAAAGAAATAAAAAATAAAGTACGGTTTTGGCTTTGTCATTCCTGGTTATTTTCTGTTTACGTCGGCATTTCCCTTGATTCGTTCTTTTCCTCGTGACACCGCACTGACTTAAGTCCTTACAAATGTGGTGCTCGGTGTGCTATGACAGCAGGATTAGCAATGTTTCATATTTGTCTTGGACCCAAGAGCCTTCAAAGGCACATGTGTTGTTTCTTTTTGTCCCAAACTAGATCCAGAGAATGAATCCAAAGGGTTTCGTTCGACTTTAAGACGTTTTTTTTTTTATTGTTTTAATGGTGAAGTCGACTCTAAAGATACATGATATTGCACTTCTGGTCAGCTGGGAGGATGGCTGTCTTTAGTCTAAAACTCTCTCGGTCGTGACTTGTGACCTGGTGGCTTTTTTTCTCGCCGGGAGAGGATCTTTAAAGGGTTTTTAACCCCTGTGATCGATCTTGCCTATCACCCCCCTCCCTCCCCCCTCCCCCCCTTCCTCTAAAGCCACTTCTCCGCCGCCCTCCTCTACTGCTCTCTCATCTGTCACTTTCCCTAAAGTCACCCCCTGACCTCCACCGAGTCGCTCTCTAAAACTACAAAAGGGCCGAGATTCCTCCTGCCTCACCCTCCGAAACATCAATGAGACAGAGTGAGTAACAGAGAAAGGCGAGAGGAGAGAGAGAGGGGGGGGGGTGGGGGGGGGAGGAATGTTTGAATGAACTTTCGCTGCAGTACAGCTGTGATGTACATTAAGAGTTTCTGATGCAATAAAACCCCACAGATTCTCTTGCTCACGTTTGTTTTTTCTCCGTCCCTTGGAATTTCTCTCCGAGCGTGGGATGCGGAGATCTCAAATAAATGCAAAAAAAAAAAAAAAAAAATCAACAAAGCCCTTTTCTTTTTCCCGTTTCAGGATGGATACATGGGAATTTTCATATATACTCATGTGGCCCTAAGATATGTAAACATTTTCCAAGGCTGGCAGATTATGACGAAAGAGATTTGGGTTCGCCGTCCTCACAAAGACCCCCACAGGCGAGAGTCCACGGATGGTGTTTTGGTCACTAGAGCAGCCTGTAGATGGTCTGAGCTCCGCTGCTCCAACCTCAGTCAGCGCCGACGTCTCTGCCGTTCATCTACAAAAGCACCGACGCAACGTTCACAGTCGAGCAACAGTTTTTTTCGTCACATGTCAGTCGAAAGTTTTTTGGTCTGATATTCCTTCTTGTGGTCCCTTCTTTTTCTTTTTCTTTTTTTTGTCCATTTCTCCAACAAGAATTAATAATAAAAAATGTCCTGCAGAGGAGAAAATGTGTCCCGGTAAATGGTAGCAAAATAAAATTTGGTCCAGATAATAAAAGATTTCCTTCGCTGTACAAGCAAAATGTCCCTTCTGCCAAGTCCGAAGCTCACGATCAGGAGATTTCAGGCCTCAGATAAGAAAGGGCATCTGTAAAAGAAAAGAAGAAGAAGGGATGAAACAGTTGTTAAATTATTAGTGAAAAGGGATTTCCACCGAAAAATAGAGAGATGATAAAAGAGATATATAGCCGCAATAAATTTTGGACACATGTTTTTGCATGACATTCCACTCACATATGGCTATTGTTAGCATAGCATGTGCTAACAGTGGTTCGGGGTGTAAGGTCAAAGACAAGCTTTTTTTTTTCACACTCAGAAGCTCAGAATCTTATAACCAGGGTGTGATAAAGGACACGTGCATCATTCAGTGTTGAGCGTTACATAATACTCAAGTCCCGCCCCCAAGAAATGTTTAACCCGACGACGGAAAAAGTCTCTAAAATGTTTTATAAATGCGGTTGTAGTTTATGTATTCAGTTAAGTGTTCACTTAAACGTTATTTCCTGACGTGGCTAAAGGCTGCTTTAAAGCTTCCTCTACGCTGCTAGCAATGGGTTTCTGAATAATGTATATTCTGTGCATCTATGTAGTAAATAAATAGTACAATTAAAAAATACCGGAATCAGCGGATTAAATACCCATCATCTAATATTTCTAAATAAATGCATTGATTAAAACTCAATATATAGAAAAGGTTTGAAGAGGTAAAACTTTATTTTTGATGAAGGTGACAAAATATGGAAATTACACAAAAATAATGTTAAATATGTAATAATATGTGTAAATATATTATATGCATGAGCAAATATGCATTTTGTTGTTTAGGTTACAATAAATGCACAATAAGTTATCCTTCAGTCCAGAGAGGTCAAACCAAACTGTTACACAGCTCCAATAAGAGAAATAAATGCACTTATTAGTGAGGAGTCCAGTCAACACTGACCACAGATACAGAGGAGAGGAGGATCTATTGTTTTGTATTAAACCATGATTTACAGCCGGAGTCTGGAGACCCAAAAGACAAGTTACGTGTAAACATGTAATCACTTCAAAAAGTCATGGTTATGAGCGAGTAGAACACGCCTGATAAAGAAGGCCCCAAACAGTTCAATAAACTATTTTTACTCTTAACGCGCATTGTGGTTGCAGACAATAGCTCCGACGCACAGGAAGTGACGTGTTTCATCGTCTCCGTTCCAGGAAGACGTGACCGTGAAAGAAACGCCATCACCAGAAAATCCAAACAGAAAGATTCAGGACTGACAGGTAACCGCTGCAAAACGTGCTGTGCAACAACAACAAAAAACAAAAAAAACAACACGACCCGCTTAGCAACAGAGACGTTACCTAAATAAAAGCAAAACAAGTAGTTCGTGGATTACCGCTGTAGTTTCCGAGAGGCGGTCCAGTGGAGAGCTACATGTCGTGCACGGGCCGCTTCCACTGGAACCCTGGAGCAGCAGTCTCCACCGCTGCTTCCCCAGCTGACCTCAGTCCTAGCACCTGTTTCTAATAGCCTGCCCTGCCAGAGGCTATTAGGATCCGTCCACCCCCAGAAAGGACCTTTTCCTCTGCAGCTCCAAACCCAACCGCACACCGGCTATCCAGTCGCACTGATTAATCACATCAAGATGGCCCGCTTGGTGCTTGCAACGCTGTGGAGGTGTACGTGGGTGCGCGTGCTGTCTCCTGGTGGCTGCCTTTGAGCTTGTGTGTGTGTGTGTGTGTGTGTGTGTGTGTGTGTGTGTGTGTGTGTGTGTGTGTGTGCGTGCACGGCGCCACATGCCAGAGGCTTTTCCACGTGTGTCGCCCTAATTCTTTATTCTGTTCACTTTGAGATATCCGACCGAGATATTTCATTAGACGTTTCGCCGCTCTCGGATATTAAGTCAGATATTCATTCGATACACGCGGAGCGCCATGCAGTCAGACTCGCTGGGCCGCCGCCACGCTCTCTTTGAAGGGCCCCGGGTTTTGTCTCCAGGTCGCGGCAAGGTCAGTGGATGAACCTGATTGGTCAGCCCCCCCCCCCCTCCCCCCCAGTGGACCAAAAATTGGAAACGGCGGCCGCTGTAATCACGCTGTGACGGAGAACGACGTTGCCCCTCCAGAGTTTGTTTGAAGTTGATTTTAACCCTTCAGGTGACGGTAACGTGAAGTGACTCTCGCTGCTGGACAGGTAGGTTTCTCTAACAGTCCGAGGAGGGCCAGCAGTCACCACCGGAGCTACTCCTCACCCTGATGGGAGCCGACTCTGCGGTCTGCCGAACCGCAGATTTCAGGTATCAGCGCCGGGCCGATCGCTTCATAGATGGAATCAGATCCGCACAATTAACCCCAACACTCGAGACCGCATGATTGGACCCCGCAAAAAAAAATGTCAGCTGCCTTTAACAAGCAAAACCTGCAGCAACCTGTGTTGTGCTTCATTTTCTTCCCCATCGCTGGAATCAAAGCGAGACATTTTATATACTGTATCGGTGGACTTGGTTCAAATTTTCATCTGACATTGGAAAACTCTTCCAATTGCTTACGGTCATATATTTTAAAAAACAATCCTGTGGCTTTGTTGTTTGAAGCCCTGAAACAAGGATATCCAAAAATATGTATTCTTCCAATATTTTGACAGATAACTCAAGTTACATCCAACATTTCAGCAACTGCGAGAGCCGTGCAACCGTTTTGTAAAACTCATCACAAAAAAACGTGCTAATCATCACTGATTCCCCGTCATCTTTATACCGTCAAGCTATGTCAGTGTTGGTTTTTTTTCATTGCTTTATTCCCATTTAGTTTGTTCAAACTAATTGTTGCACGAAGAACTAAAACTACAGAAAAACCCAAAGAGGGCAAAAGAAAATGTAATTTATCGGATCTCAGTTTGAAACCCCAAATGTTCAGACTGCAAATACTCTCAGACAGAAACACATGAAGCTCATCAGCCCGTCAATATTCAATATGATTCAAGTTTTCATGTCGGGAAAACGTGGCCCATTCTTTGATGTCGAGCATCACCTGAAGATCATAAACAGTTGGTGTGAATCGAGTCACCTGACAGTGGTTTACTTGAGTACAATTTTAAAGTACTTGGCTTGACCAGAGTATTTCTGTTTTATGCTACTTCATACTTCTACTCTGCTACATGTTGGAGGAAAATATTGTACTTTATAAAATTGTGCTGTATTTACTGACTATACTTTGACTTATTCGAGAGCTACAGTTACTATTTATTTTGTAAATTAAGATTTTTACACACAAAACATATGATGAGCTAATAAAATATGACACATTGTTTTAGATTAAACTACCCAAGAGTTTACACGGTAGTTAAAGCAGCAGCCGATTGGTTAGGGCTCAAAATGACCTGAGCAGCAAATGGTCGGGCCGGAACCATTTGTCGCTTTCCCCACATTTCCTGTCTCTCTCTCTCTCTCTCTCTCTCTCTCTCAATATCAAATAAAAGCATGAAATGCCCACAAAAAATCTTTCAAAAATGTTAATTAAATTTGCTCCACCTTGACCAACCAGAACGTGGTTTATTTATTTAATAGGGACAATGATTTATTGCACCCGATATAGCTGAAGCTCATTTTTTTTCATTAACGGCTCTTTAAAGCTCTTGATTTTTATTTTAGTAAATGAGTAAACGGTGAGAATAAAAAGGTGGAGTCTATTGACCTTACTTTGTCCGTACTGGCCGTACTGGTAGGACGCCACGTGGTCGACGGTGTAGCCCGGTGAGCTGTAGGAGGCGGGGCAGTAGGACTGGGAGCTGGGCAGGGAGGGCAGGGCCGACATGGAGGGAACGCTGGTGAGGCCCTCCAGGCCCTTGATGTGGTCCATGCGCTGGCTGCAGCTGGTGGCCATGCCGGCGGGGGGCTCCAGGCCGCCCGTCAGCGGGGAGATGGCGTAGTCGCTTTGGGGCTGGTGCGGCACGCCGCCCGGGTTCAGAAGACCCATCACCTGACGGGAGGGAGAGAAAGAAGGAATGAAGGAGAGAGTTCAGTTTACTGTCAGAGCGGCTCTAATGTCAGTCAGACGAATACGGTTCACTTGAGTTGAAAATGAGCAGAACACACTGGATTTCTCCCCTTCTATATGTTTGCTCATGTAGACTTCATCAATGGAATTATGTGGATTTTTTTTTTTTTTTTTAATCAGTGATCGGCCCCCGACCCCAAACCCTAGCCTGCAAAGAAAAGGGGGATGTTCTCTGTTGTGTTTTTAGTTTCGGACAAGGCCTTACAATATATTAAATATCTCTCATTTTTCGTCTACAAGCACCGGGAGGGGGCAATATGTATCAACACAGACGTCGAGACAAGCACACAAAGGAAATCCCCCCGTCGCGGACATCAAACGAGCCCGTTTCCAGACAGAGATAGCACCAGAGAGGAAGAATTAAGCAATTTGTCTCAGATCCGCGGTTCCACTTACTCTAAAATTCCCTTTTGACACCGCTCCAAAAAGAACCCGTGGCACAAGATAACGACTTATCTCGGGGGGGAGATATGCCGGCAAAGATAACACAAAAGGAAAGAGGCCTGTGTGAGCTCGGGCTCCGTTCAACCTCCCGAGTAGATTTTAGCAGTTCTGGAAATCCGTTAGCTCTTGACCTGGTCTTTATTAGCGACCAGATAATCAAATTTGGGGGAATATTCGTTGGCCAGCAAAGGACGGAAAAGAGCCCGCGGGGAAAAGTGTTTCAACTGGTTTTCAAAAACAGACTTACCACCGACCCCCCCACACACACACCCCCCCCCCCCCCCCCCCCCCTCTTCAACGCTCTCTGACTTTACCTGTCCACATTCAAAGTCCTCAGCAGACCGTTAGTAAGGAATCAAGACTGGCTTTATTACTTATGAAAGTAACTCTTAACTGAATCTGCTACCTCTAAATGCATCGCGTCCCGCCTCCTTTCTCAACAGAGCGAAGGCCTCAAGGCTCCTCCAGTTGTCCTAATAAGAAGCAGGTACGCTGCTCTTTGGGTCCTCTAAGTGACATATTATTCCACATCCACACATACACATGGTCCTGCTTAAATCATTTCCCAAGTAGGGGAGGTGAATGGAGGAGTCCATGTTGATTTGGAGAGGGGAGTTTGTGTTTCCTCTCGTGCCGGGTAACGTTTTCCTAAAGGAATTAACCTGCGTTTGGAGGGTTTGGTTCAAACGGAGAGAGAGTGAGGACACGCTTTGGCTGAAATAAGCCACATGCAGACGGGAGGCATGCTCTTTAAAAGTGACGGATTCTAGTTTGGTGACTTTTGTCTGTTTGCCTCTCTTTAGCCGATACCCATCGTCCCTCTCTCTCCCTGCCTCATGACATGCCTGCTGGCCCGGCCCATCCAGAGTCTTTCATATTGGACCTCTTGCCCGTCGCCAGCGGCCCCGAATCAGTGCGTCCACGACTTAGCATGGGAAGAATGTCGGGACGGTTGGGGCGAAACATCTTGAGACAAGACATTCCTTCCCCCGCTGTATGAAATATATACAGATAAATTAGAACTTTAGAGCTTTCTGGTGGAGGAATGTCGAGGCAAACATTTTGAGAATGCAATCACGGGACGCTTCCCTCGGGGCTGCGCGGTACAGCGTGGAGCCGCGTTTGTGCACGTATACGAGACGGCGAGGAGGCCGCGTCTAGCCGCCTACGTACACACAACGTGGTTGGATCCGGTTATGTGCATGCAGCAGAGTAGCTCTGCATGTTTTTAAGGCTTGTTCAGTGTGTTAACATAAAAACATGAGGACCAACTCTGCAAAAAGTATTTTTTAAGAGGAAGGAGTTCCTGTCACGACACACACTTATTGTCCCAAACACATACAAGAAAATGGCCAAAAAATCTAAAAATAGTGTGAACTTATTTGTAAATAAAAAGTGCTTGTTGCTTCTGTATTTTTATATATTGTGAAAAACATACAGTTATCAATCTTCCAATCTAAAGAGAAGGTTGAGGAGCGGACTTAGCCATGCTGCTCAACCATGTCGTGTACTATTTGAGTAAAAGATGTAGCAAAATCCTTAACTGATCCTCCAAACGTCACGGAGTTGATCAATTATCTACAGTGCGTACGTGTGTGTGTGTCCCTGTAATTATGAGGACCCGCGAGCGTGAGGGTGTTCGTGCGAGCTCGTCTCCGTCCTCACACGGCGGCGGCGACGGCGGCGGCGGCGGCGGCGGCGGCGGCGGCCCGCTCTCCTGAGGAGTCGGACCGAGCCGGGGCTGGAATCTCATTTTCTGCCTGTTAGGGCCTCTGACTCCTCCGTCTCCTCTGCTGCACCCTCTGTCTAGGTGCGGAGACCTTGGGACTTCATGCCTGGGTAATTGGCTGTAATTGTCTTTTCACTTCTCATTTGTCACACACTCACTTGTCCTCTGTCCTTCTAGAGTCATCTTACTCCCCCCCCCCTTCAGACGGTGACCCTCCAGTACAGCCGGGGGGCGATTGTAGAGCGTATAGTTTATAAGACGAGTGGATGAATCGGGGAAGCGTCTTTGACACGTGGGCGAAATATTACTCGAGAAGTGTTTGACTGTTTTTGGAGCTCTTGATGTTTAGTGTGCGGCTGTGTGTCTGAGGGGAGATCGTGTGCTTTGAAATCTAATTTGAAGCCTGGGTGTGACATCCGTGCAAGTCAAACTATCTCAGTCTCTAGAGGCATGATGTACAGAATCAAACTCACACGTCTTACTCCTGTCAAACCAATACACTGCACGAAAACACACAAAGTTGTGTTTTATTTAAAACAACAACAATACTTGTGTTTAAGAATTAACAATTTCAACATTATTAGTATTTATATGGAATCAAATCAACTTGTCTCAACAGATTTCCTTTAAAAAGCTGAGTTGAATTATATGAATGTATTAAATAGACTGAATGAACTTTAAGCAGCTCAAACGCTGTGGTCTCACCTGTGGGGAGAGTCCGTTTCCTAGGGCGGGGTTCATGGGGTTGGCCGGTCCTCCGGCGCTCACAAAGCCGTCCGAGTAGCCTGAGAAGGAGTGGCGTCCGGAGGCGAGGCAGTAGGCGGAGCCTCCTTCCACCTGCCCTCCGCCACCACCGGCCTGGTGGCCCGAGGAGGGAGGGAGGGGCTGGGGCCGATGCAACGTGCTGGGGGGCTCCGACACTACGGGAGGCATCGCGGAGAAAAAGTTCAAACACTTGTGGGGACCGTCAGTTAAAAAGTTGCAAAACATAACTGCTAAGTTGTTGGAACCTGGATCAGGGAAAAGTGCAATTAAAACCAAAGCGAACTTGTTGTTCCTGTGTTTGATTTTACACTTAAGTAGAAGCAAAACTGCTGGATTCTATATAAACGTACAGTTAAAAACACGTCTGTTCAAAATGTATGAAGAGTAAATGTTTAAGTTTTTTAGATAAAAATGATTTCTCATGAAGGTGATTTAGATGAAACTATTCCAAAAGTAATTGTTTCAACAAATAAAGAATAGTTAAGCAGGAAATAGCAACACTTCTGTCAAAATATACTTATTTTAAATATAAAATTATGGATTTCAAAAAAGCGCCTCAAAATAAAAGCCATCAGAAAAAAAACAGATTTTTAAATCTTAAATAAACGATAACTTAGTTATTTCTAATAGATGTTGGCTCATTCCCCCTCCCCTCACATATAGTTTATTGTTTGAATGAATACTTTGAACCGCATTATTCCAGCAGCGAGTCCCGTCTCTGACCTTGTGCTATAGATGAGGGGGGGTAGGGGCTGTCAGAGAGCTGGTAGGGCCCGATGCTGGACATGGCTGAAGGTGGGAACCCTCCTGGGATCAGGTGATTAAACGCCATCAGCTGACTGGCTCCCGCCTGCTTCCTCCACCTCGCCCGCCTGTTGCTGAACCAAACCTAGAGGGACGACGGTGACGACGTTCGATCAGACAGTGTGTGTGTGTTACAAGCTACTGTGAGACATTACAAGTGTTCCAATGATCAATGTAAAAAAGAAAGGAGAGAAAAGAAGGTTGTGTGTTTGTTAAGATTGACATGCAGTGCCCATGTGGACGGGGCTCATGCTGGGCCTGCTTACACTTCCCACATGGGGCCTGTGGAGGAGAATTTACTGGACTCCAGATCAGAACTAGAAAAAAGGCCAGATTGGGCCCCTGGGAGTGAGGATGAGTAATCGCATGTGTGTGTGTTTTTATGCTGTTGTGTGGCGCAAACAGATCAGCAGGTTGCCTTCAAACGGTCGGAGTGTGTATAAAACCACGAGGTGTAAAAGTGTGTGTGTGTGTGTGTGTGTGTGTGTGTGTGAGGGATGTTCGTGATGGGTCATTAAGTGCACGCTGGTGTGTCGGGTCAGCCAGAAGTGAAAGTGTGAGCAGAGTGTTGCTGCCGTCTTGTAAACACGTTCATGTTTGAACTCCTGTTGAAGGATTTCATGGTTCCCCGTGAAGCTGAGGTCAAACTCACAACCCTCCAGCTTATAAAACCCTTTTTTTTCGCAAACCCATCATAGGAATTCCTGTGTTTCACGAGCTGGAATCTGCTTTTAACTCTCTGCAGTTCTTAAATGTAAGTGCGTGCGGTATTGACGTGTCGCCGGCGTACCTGGACCCTGGCCTCGGTGAGTTTGGCCCGCTGGGCGAGCTCCTCCCTGGTGTAGATGTCGGGGTAGTGGGTCCTCTCGAAGGCCCTCTCCAGCTCCTCCAGCTGCTCCGCCGTGAAGGTGGTGCGACTGCGCCGCTGCTTCCTCTTAAGCGGCAGATCGGGCTCTGACTCCACGTCCGAACCCTCGTCGGAGTGACTCGCTGCTCAAAACAAAAGGAGAAGGAAAAATAAGAAAACAGGATTTTTCTTTTCCCCCCCAAAAAAAGCAAAAGTTGATGTTTTTTCCTGATCCGCACATACACACTCGCAGATTTACAGCTTCACTCTATAAATCCTGAAGTGAACTTTTTAACGTTTGAAACTGTTGAAGAGCAAACATGCTGGTGTTGTGGAGGTGGATTATTGTGATAAGAAGGGCTGAAACATTCACTAAATGTCAACTAATTTGCTCTCTGCTTTGTTTACTTATAGTTTTCACTTGGTGGGTTATTTCCTTTCTTTACACACACACACACACACACACACACACACAAACATGCACCATAAGGCATATCGGTCCTCCTCGTGGTCTTGTGGCCAAACAGACCTCCATTCAGAAGGAATATTCTGAGCCTAAGGAATAATCCCAGTGGACGAGATTCCCAGGGCACCACAGGGGGACTAAAAGCCACACAAAAGGCTAATTTGGATCCAGGGGCCATTCTTTGAGCGTGTGTGTGTGTGTGTGTGTGTGTGTGTGTGTGTGTGTGTGTGTGGACAGTAGCAGCGGCTGCCTGGACGAAGGACAAACTGTTCAGTCAGGTGAATGCTGGTCTGCTTTTCTGAAAAACCGAGTAGATGGGAATCAGTTTTTCAAATCTCTCTTTCTTTTCCTCTCTCTGTCTCGTCACCAGTATTCAGTATTCAGTGCTTCTGCTACATTCTGGAAGTGATAATCAGATCTCATAGTGGGTCCGTCTCAAGTCTCAAGATGGAAGTCGTCGAGTCCAGAGTCTAAATGGGGCTTAAACAGTTTGGTGAGGAAAAAAAGAGAGTTCTTCACCAATTTACAGTGATAAAGAAATAGATCTTATAATTGAAGTCTTAACTAGAACACAACTAATTATTACTTATTATACAACTAGAGTCTAATGTCAAGCTAATCGTATGTTGACTCCCCTAATGTCTGATACAAAAACACAAAATAAACCCTCAGTGCAAAACTTTCATTACCTATTCCTTTTTGAAGAATTATTTTTGTCGTCTAAATGTCAGAAAAAAAATGGAAAATGGCCAGAAAAAAATCCTTCAAATGACTTGTTTCTTTCCGACTAACAGTCCAAACCCCAAAGTTATTAGATTTCTGATCATATGAAACTGAGAAAAACGTCCTCGCACCGAATATTTGGCTGTTTTGCTTGATATAAAAAAACACAAAGTATAACTACAAATGTTGTCTAACCATTTTACATCCGCCTACAAATATACATAAGAAATACATAAGTTGTGTTTGTGACTCGTGATCCTGGGCCCGGCTGAGCTGCAGTGATCTTATGTGACAGCTTTTGTGTTCCTGCTCTTTATCTCAGCCTCAGATCTGCATCAACACTGTAGCGAGCTGCGTTCTATCCGCTCGCTTCTCTGCTCACTACTTCAAACACTCCGTCTAAAGTTCACCGAGGCCAAAGCACCCACTTTTTGTGTTTTTTTTTGTGTTACACTTAATTAATTCCCCCTCAGCGTAGGGGAAGTTTTGTGCACCAACACTGTATTAGTTCCCCCTCAGATGCAACAATAAAATACAAGAGAATCCAAATATCTCAGGGCCCCTCATGTGAAACTGATCCTCTCTCCCCCTTCGGCGGTTTTCTCCTTGCAACACCAATAGCAGTGGGAGTCAACTTAACATGCATTAGGGGCAAATTGGTAAAGAAACATTCAAGCATGAGGGAGGCAATAAGTAAAATATTTTCAAAGGTGGGGGGGGGGGATGGAGACATTGCCTTAAGCCTCTGCTGAGTATCTCGCAGTTTTGCACTCGTCGATTTCTAGCCTCTTTATCAACCGGTGTGTGTGAGTTTAACACTTTAAGTCATTTCAAAATGGCCACCGTGGATTAAGACTCAGTTTCATCAGCTGTTTTGGAACTTCACAGCAGTGCGGGCGACAAAAAGCTTTCTAGTTTCGCAGGCCCCACGTCGCTCACACCCAAACTAAAAAAACAACCGCGACGATTAATGTGACTGGTGCCGGTACAGGACTCGTGTTTTTCGATGGCGGGGGAAGGAATTCAGCTAGCTTCGGATAGCTTTGGAGTTTTTTGGACGGCACGGCTGAAAAACAAGAGATGAGGCCTTTTTTTGTTTTTTTGCAGCCTCCCCCTCCAGTTCCTGCACGGAGGAGGGCGGCTAGGAATGCTTCCTCGCAACCCCTTCCCCTCCCCGCACTAGAGCAGCATGCAACGTTCCTCGGCATTTCACAGGGATTTGGGTTCCTGGGAAAGCCGAGGCGGCCGGGGGAAAATCCTTAATCACTTTGGAATTACCTATCGGTTATGACTGCTACCGGGGTTTCCAGAGCCCTTCAAAAGAAGCGACAGAGTGGCACCTCTGGAGCCTCGGGAGTCTCGTCGTGGTACGATCCTGAGTCATATCATTGGTTTACCCCGCATTGTCAGATCGCTACATCACTTGATGTTAAGATGCAGACGATGGGGCGAAATGATAAAGATGATTATGATACCACGAGGGTAGAACACTGGCTGATAAAAATGTCTACCAGCATGTATAAAAAAAATAAAGCCGCACTTCAAAACAACACCAAACTCCTAATTCGCCAACACAAACTTTTTTTTTTCCGCACACCACCCTCCGTAAACAAGCACCACCTTCTCCTCCCTCTCTCGTTCCTCCCTCCTTCTCACCCTCTCTCTCTCTCTCTCTCTCTCTCTCTCTTTGTCTCCCCATCTCTCTCTCTCTCTCCCCTTTTTTTCACCCATATTTCTCTCTGTGACTCTCGGGGGCTCTTTGTTGCTCCACAGAGCCGAGGTCTTTGCCCGCGATTTCCACGCTCCATCTGTGGAATCCGTCATGGCTCCCTTCGGCCCTTCACAGTGGAGGGCTGTCACCTGCCCCACGGGGGAGCTGAAGGGTGGGGGTGGGGGTGGGGGTGGGGGTGGGGGGGCGTAAAGAGGCTCGGCAAAGGGGATCGGGGGGGGGGGGGCTAGATGGGTGCACAGCCGGGGGCATTTATAACCCCCATTCCACCCCCAGAAAAAACACCCCCTTCCTCCAGAGGGAACCGTAGGAGCACCTGAGGGGTGAGAAGGGCAGCGGAGTGGGCCGACAGGGGCCGTTGTTGCCGATGTAAATGTCCCCGTGGGGATAGTCCGTCTGGGCATCTGTGTTGGTTTTTGTTGTTGTTGATGTTGTTGGCGGAAGCGCAGCACATCCACTTGTTTGTGGGCCTTTTCTCAATGCTGTGAACACCAGCTGAGCTAAAAGGAAGAACTCTAAGTGAATAAAATCAGCTGTTTGTGCCTTGTTCAGAAAAATACACGCGTTTATCGGTTTACTGTGAATGATTAAAAGGTGAAAATAAGATGCGAACAAATATGTACAATAGAAATTAAAATACCACTTGCATGGTACTGTTTATTCATGGTTAAACCATTTATTTTACACTTAAATTATAACGGGATATATCATGTTTTCTCACATTTCTTTAGGAAGATACCCGCGCTCATGACAGATAAGAGCAAACTGTCCTCATCACAAGAACACCGTCACCTGTTTCAATGGAAATAAACTTTTGGACGCAGGTGGACATAAACTCTGGGTGAGAATCAATAAGAAAGTAATTTGCTGCTTTTGAATGTCTGGTTACTGCAAGGCAGAAATCACAAAAACCTTAAAATCATGAGTCTATATAAAGATGGTATTTACATACAGACTCCCTACTAAACGTAACTTTTACTGTGGCTTTCAACTGAATGCAACTTATTCTGGCGATGGATGATAATCTTTCTGACATGCTCACATTTTTGAAGACACCAATTAGAGAATTATACAGTTTTAATTTAACCATATCTGGTAATTGCAATACAAACTGACAATAACTTCCTGGATTTGGTTAAACACTTAGCTAAGCTTAGATTGCAACAACAACAACAACCTAAAAGAAGTTAATTATCCCGCCGCACGAAGCACCCACATGCCTAATACTATATATACTATATATAATACTATATAATGTGATGCAAATTAAAAGAGGCAGGTGATGAAGGTCCACGGCGTGGACGCGTGGGGTGAAGAGGGTGTTTTGGTGGCAAACTTGTGCCAAGACGGAGGGGCAGCCACCCAGTCACCCCTGAAGCTCACAAACACACACAAAGACTCGCAGCACTTCGAGCACATGACCCTGTCGGGGCTTCCCCTCCCCGATTCCACGAGCACTTTTGAGGCTACGTTAATCGAGCTTGTCAACCCTGGAGGCGTCTCCAATTTAGCGTCCATTAACAGTGATCCCCTCTGCTCACAGGCCTTTCAGTGTGGTCAAGCAAACACACACACACACAATACTCCAAAAAAAAGGATCTTAGTATTGATGAAACATAATGCCAACTCAGCATCAGGTTGTGTGTTACCTCTCTGTTGCTTGAGACAAGGAGAGGGCCGAGTAGAGGAGGCTGAGACCTTTCCCCCCTCTCCCCTCCTCGCTCCACGGATCTTATCCAACCTTGTAAACCTGTGGTTTCAGAGTGCCCCGTTTGCCGTCATCGCCTCGCTATCCCCAAGATCTGATCACATCGATTTGGCACCGTCAAATAGCCTTAGCCAATCAAATTATCCACTCTAACCTTCGTATCGCCGCCTGGTACACATATGCTATATCTTAAAATACTGTATTTATGGCCCCTGTAAACACTCGACTTCTCTCTGTATACTTTTTCTCCACCTCAGCTTAAAGGAGCAGGGGGGGGGGGGGGGGGGGGGGGGGGGGGGGGGGTTGCAGACATGTTGCTGGCTCTTGTCAGTTCATCGAAATATGAGAAAATATGAGCCTTAAAAGGGTCAAATTATCTGAGAAGGGCCTGGAAAAGCGGGATCGCCCGGGAGCCGAGGAGCATTAAGCCGCAAAATAAGAGAGGAGCAGTTGGGAAAGAGGGGGGGGGGGGGGGGGGGGGTAGGTAGCTGGGGCTGGAGGAGAAAAGAAAACTGTTTAATTTAACCAAACTGAAGCCCTCAGAGGCACACAGGGCACGGGACTCCGAGCCAAAACAACCTCTCCGAGGGCCAAGAAAGCCCCAAAATGGATCCCACCGAGCAGCGCCATCCCAGGGAGGAGGGAAAACAAGGAAGGAGAGGGAGGAAGGAGGAGAATGGAGGGCTTAGCTGAAAACAGACTGTTGGAAAGACTTTCAGCTTTGCTGTTTTTGTTTTGAGACAGTACCGCGTTGAGCATTTTACACAAGACAGATAGAGAGGGAGTGAAAGTGGGACGTGGCTTTTGGGGGCTTTGGGGAATTGATAGGCCATATGGGAACAGTTTACACCCCTCTTCGGACATCCCAGTAACTCTTCTGGGGCTCTGGTTAATAGTGATTCCCCCCCCCCCCCCCCCAAAACAAAAGGCAGAGGAGACAAACGCAGCGTTTATTTTGGGCGGGCCGACCGTGCTGCTCCCATTCAGGAGCCGGGGGACTAAGTGACTGGCCGACTGCATTAAACAGTATATAGAAGTCAAGACAGGCAGATGCTGGGCCGGATAATGGCTTTACTGACAGCTTATGGACCCATCTGTGACTCTTTCTGGTGGGTTGAGGAAAAAAAGATGCTGTGTGTAGGAGGAGGAGGGGAGGAGGGGGGAGAAGGAGGGCGAACTCACTTGACTTGCTAAGGAGGAGTTTCAACCTTCACAGCTGCCCTGTAAGCGAGAGTGTGCCAGAGCTGTGTGTGTGTGTGTGTGTGTGTGTGTCTGTGTTTAAAGCATAGGGTTGTGATTACACACACACAAAAAGAATGATGTGAGCAAACCATCAATAAAAATGACACGACAAAGTGTGCGAGGCTGTCATCAACAGGACTTATGGGAGTTGTGGAGGACGGAGGGGTTATCAGGAAGTGGTTACCTGTCATTTGGAGCTAAATGTGTTGCTAACCCCGTTTCCTGTGCAGCGCTGGGGGAGAGTGACCCCCCGCGACCCCTGCGGTTCTTCTCCGTCTTTTTAACTCACAGCTCCAGTCGGCGGAGCGATCCAACAAGGTGAGCTGTCACTCTCACTTTTTCTTTCTGTTTTTTACACTAACAAGGAGGATGTTAGACAGATTCATCTCTCTGTCAGCCCCCCCCCCCCCCCCCCCCCACTGACTACAGCAGCTATTCATCCTTTCAAGAAAATGTAGGGTCGTCATCAACAACACAACTGTAGTAGTACGTCACGTATTTCCTCCTTAAAGGGACAGTTCATCCCAAAAATAAAAAAATACTTGTTTTTCCTTTTACCCTTTTTGTGCCGTTTTTTAATCTTGGTTGTTTTGGTGTTAGTTGCCTAGTTTTGGAGATACTGGCCGTAGAATTAAATAAATAAAAAAATGAAAAACTCAGCAGCAACTTCTCTTTCCAAAACAACAAGAGCAAAATCATGTAGGAACTATTTTCTTTCAACCACATTTCCAATATGAAACTGGTCACAACAAAGTCTGTGGACTATCTTGAGTAACCGGGTCATCGCTGTTGAGTTTTTCAAGTGTATTTTTACATCTATATATATATATATATATATATATATATATATAGATGTAATATAGTTCTATCGTATTGGTAAGAAGGCGAATAATTCCAAACGTGAACACTTAAAACAATCTAGATTGATAAATAGCACTGCAGGTAAGAGGAGAAATAGGTATTTTTGATTTTGGGGTAAACTGTCCCTTTAATATCGCGGTCATGCTTAAAAGAAATTATAGAAATTTGGAAAGAAAGGAATCTGATCCGGTTCAACTCCTTTCTTTTAAATTATAATGCAAAAACTCAAGTAAAAAAAAATCCAGTGAGGCATGTAGAATAGCGGTAATGTACTGTATAATGCTGCATTCATGGGACACGGGTGAGTGCAGATCTGAGTTTCTTTTCCTCAACTTTCAGATGGCAAATATTAAGGAACTCCTGGTTTTGGCAGAGAATCCCTATTTAAACAGGGAAATACCTGTAATCCGGTTCTACAGAGCCGTACATTCATTGGAAAAGCCCGAAACCAAATTGATTGGTTTCATCCCAGCGCTGCGCTGTCCAACACCATGTAACGACTAAGTGTGACACACAGATCTATCACAAAGTTTGAGAGGGATATTCCCCACATGGCACCGAACTACAGCGTCGAACACACATTTCCGAGCCTCTTCGTCGACGCGGCACAAAAGCTTCGGGGCTAATTAGTCAACAGAGCTCTGAATGGAAAGTCAGGCGTCATCGGCCGGGTGATTGACAGCTGCCTGTCCCCCCGTCAGCGGCATAGATGCTGCGTTTACTGGCCTACGGCTGGCCTCTGCAAACTTTGACACTCAACCCTAACCCGCCGATACACACTCTCACACACACACTCTCACACACACACACATACATACACATTATGCAAACACATTTTTAAAAAACGACAGTATACTCGCAAACCGACAGCAAGGCGACGCACTCACATTCTTCCTTATACTTTCTCAGAAACACACACAAACACACTCATTGCACATTAAAAAACAACCTCTCTCTCCCCCCTCCCTCTCTCTCTCTCTCTCTCTCCCCCCCCAGCTGTTGTGCCTATAGTGCATACTTGCAGCAGATAAAGAGGGGCCTTATTCTAAGGCGAGCCATTCTACTTGACCTTCGCTGGGCCCTTTTCACTCTTTCACTCCCTTCAAACCGTCTTTGGGGCTCAATGTGGCTAGTCCATCACGGGTGAAGGCTGGGGCGCTACAGCCAGCCTTGAAGGGGGGGAATACCCCAAATACCCCCTTCCCCCCACCTACACACACACACACACATACACACACACATGCACGCACAAGCCTCCCTCCCTCCCTCCCTCCCTCTCAGAAATCACCCTGACTTCAAAGTTGGTGTGCATTCATTAATTGCCCTTTGAATTGATATCAGAGGGTCACAATAAGAGTGTGAAAGGAAAAAGAGGCTTTAATGAAGCATAGAGCGGCCATTCATTTGCAGATAACTATGTTTTCACGCTTGAATAGTCATCGTGCATGGGCTTATTAGAAAAAGCTCACGAGAGAGGGAGGAGTGCGGGATGGGGAGAGAGACAGAGAGAGAGAGAGAGAGAGAGAGAGAGACGGAGAGAGAGACGGAGAGAGAGACGGAGAGAGCCCCCGGGGGGGAAGAGGAGAGTGATTTGGCCACTTGGCCCTCGTGCCCCTCTTGGCCCTCGTGCCCCTCTTTGCCCTCGTGCCCAGGGACTCGCTGAGTGACGCATTCATTCTTTCAACAGACAGACAGAGAGCCCTCTTCACCAGACACTTGGCTCCGGCCAGTAATAGCCAATAGCTATTCTAAGACCCAGTCCAGAGCTCATTGGTTCTGTCTTTGTCAGGTTTGACGGGACGGGAAGCAGCAACGGGCGATTTATTAGTCCTGCTGGGGGTTTTTGCAGATTATTCGATCAATCATCTGGTCTATGAAACGGTTAAAATTAAACTTAAAAGTCATAAAGTCCAAAGTGTTGTCATCCGTTTTGTTTGTCCAACAAATAGTCCAAAACATTACAGATAAAAGCACCAAATCCTCACATTGGAGAAGCTGAA
This sequence comes from Pholis gunnellus, assembly GCF_910591455.1. Lineage (NCBI taxonomy): Eukaryota > Metazoa > Chordata > Actinopteri > Perciformes > Pholidae > Pholis > Pholis gunnellus. Next base: position 24,422,495 of record NC_136535.1, read on the forward strand.
GCCACAGAATTTGGGACATTTTTGCAAAAACATTTTTAAAAAGAAAGAGCTCAACTATTAATCCTTAATCTAAATTGTTCGTATTCACTGACTCATCGCTTCAGCTTCATCACATACTCATCATTAAACTGAAATATCATGTATAATATGCGAGTTCATTCTGTGTGTTTGAAGCACGTCTTAACTTTGCTCCCTACAGTTTGTGAATATCAGAGCACAGGCTGCTTTTAAAAGACACAATTGAGCTCATTGATCAAAACAAAAACATGTGCAGCTGGAAAAACATGAAATCTTGTCATTGTGGAAAAGTTTTATCAGTGAACACTTGAGAGTCTGAGTACTTGACGTTCTTCAGATAACAACTGCAAACCGCTGATTCAACGGTTAACGTGAAAACTCTGCAAAACACCCTGGCCACTAAACACACTGCTCCGCCTGTGCTCTCCAACCCATTCTCTGCTCCCTGGCTCCTCTCCTTCATCACTCCTCTCCTTCCTCCCTGGGCCCTGGCGCTGATCCACTGTGTGCCCACATGTTACTTTTTGCAGCACGCCATCCTTCGCCACCCCCACCCCGAGTGGCGGAGAAGGAAAAAAAAAACCACGTTCTTCATTCACTGGCGTTATTTACACAAACAGAGTCCCAACTCCGTTTCTGTGACAAAGCCAGCTAAATCTTTACGGCTCTTTCATGTATTGTCTGCCCGCGGTTCCCTTTTGTCCCCCAGGCCATTGGCCCGGGCCCTGGATACAATGAGCCCGGGGGAATGGAGGCAGATTGAAGGAATGCGCCTCAATAAACCTAATTATGACATGATGACTGCGCTCACCATGGTAGGGGTTTTTCAAAGATCCTGGGCTTATTCAATTAGCCCTTTCCAGGATCCCCTTTCACCAAATAAAGTTATCCCTTTGACTGTTTGCATTGCAGAGTGGAATGTGCGCGTACGTGTGTGTGTGTGCGTGTGTGTGTTTGTGTGTATGTGTATGCATGCGGTTGTCTGTATGTGTGTGCACACACACATCTCGGGCCTAAATGGAAATGTATCGGCCCTCAACAAGGCTCCTCTGTATTATCTGGCTAATTTCACCTAAGTATGGACTCTAGAAGATACACTGTGAAAATGTGGAGCAGGAGGAGGGAGGAGGAGAGAGGAGGCGGGGTCACCGTGACTGTTTTAATCATTAACTTTGTCTCCGGGGTTAATTACTATGAAGCTGGGAGTTTGGTGTGAGCCCAGCCACAGGCCTGGAGGGCCAATGTTGCTGCCAGATACATAAATATTTGATGGAACGTGGAGGGGGCTGTTTTTTGAAACTCGACTTATCGTACAGGAATTTTGGAAGAAAATGTAGCTTCTTTATATTTATTATTTATTTATTTATATCAAAAGACAGTGATGGTAATAACTCTCAGCTTTGGCTATGTAACTGTGAATATTGATGCCGCCATTCAAGACACACAACAGTTTGTAAAACTGGGCTAAACGTTTCAATGTTTTGGTTTGTGTCATAATATTCATCTCAAAACGGTATAAAATGCACTGGTGTTATTTTAAAAGTTTGCAGTTATATTTTTTTGTTCATGAAATATACTAACTCAAGATATTTTGTATTGAAAAGTCACAACAAATATTTCTTGTTCCAAAGCAGACAGCTTCACACACATAAAGATAAAGGTGGTGGCCAAAATATAAAACTAAAACATATTTCATTTATAAATACTAATCAGATCTAGTTACTGCAGTCATTTTAAAGCATGTTTAATTGCAACTAAATATATTTAAAATCAAACTACAAAATGTTACAATAAAGAACTTATTGAGACACTTTATGGAGTGATTTGACTTGGTGCGCTCCGCAGGATGGAGCCCAGATACGAGACGAGCCGCAGGCTGAGAGAAACAGAGAGGGGGGAGAGAAAGGGAAGGAAACAAGAGGGAGAGGGGCGGTGTGGCTCTCCAGATGAAAGTGGGATGAAATAAAAGGGTCGATTTAATCTGCTTGAAGAGATTTGGTGAGCAAGTGGTGGAGGAGAAGGAGGAGGAGGAGGAGGAGCGGGAGGAGGGCGAGTTTTTTCGGGAGTTGCGCGCATCAGCGCAGGACGGGTGGCCGGAGGGGGGGGGGGGGGGCATTGTGAAGCTGCGCTCCGGGCCAGACCGGGGCTCTCCGGGGAGAACATTGGTCCCCATTCACCGAAACCACTCTTTAATACACTCCCTCCGTCATTTAATGTGACATAGCACAATATCGACATCATTTAGAGGACATTATTAATGTTCCGAGGGGGGGGGGGGGGGGGGGGGGGCAGCGAGGCCGGGATTCATCAAAGAATCAATAATAGATCATGAGCTGCAGGCCGGAGACGGCTCCGTGTTCTTGGCATCAAGGCGGAGAAGCTTCATCAAAAGCTGCTCGTCTTTTTCTGTTAAAGCTCTGACATAACAAATGCAAACCGGAAGTAAACAAAACAACATGTAGCCTATGTAACTTTTTTTTTTTTTTAGATGAATCTAAATTATAACTTGACCTAAAATATGTCTTACTGGCTTGCCAGCTTTGTTCCTCTTCCTGTCATATTATATATTTATTTGCATTTTTTCACTTTAAAAGTGGCACATCTTACATCTGCATTTGTGCGCGCGCACGAGTGCAACAGCCAGGTTTTTAGGGGGCGAGCACGCATCCTTGGGGCAATACGTGAGTGGGTTTCAGAGGCCTCAATTGTCCCTGTGAATGGCAGACGGACCCCCAAAAAGGGAAACATTTTGTAGGTGAAAACGGCCATTTTCCCTCGCTGAACGGGGCCCTCTAAACCGAGCCGGAGCTCCCTGAATAATTCATCCTTCATTGCGGCCTCAGTGTGTTTTGTCGGGCTTTTTTCTCTGTGGAGAAGCTTTTTTTCTCTCTCTCTGACTGAATTATAAACAGGTTGCCTTCTTCTTATAGCGCGGCGGCCAAAGCTGTTTCCAAGCTGGCCTTTTGTCCGCGCGCAGGCAGCCCAAGCGTGAGCCTCAAATGGACTCTCGCGCCTTTGTCTCCCAAGTTCATCCTTGAGCGTCCCGTTGTGCGCGCGAGGCGCGTCTTTGTGGGGAGTTGGAAACCGTTGAACAAATGTTTGATCAACTCATCTGGGGGACATTTTGTCTCCTCCGACTAGGGTCCCTTATCTGTCCTCCCCTGTTGTTGACATTTCGCTGCTTAAACTGTTTCCCAAAGTGAAAAGAGAAGAGATGGAAACGGTTTGAACGCCTCATGTTAGGGGCCGTAAGTCTCCGGTGATAGATTATGAACTGGCATGTTAAAATATGAAATATAATAAGATAGTTTTTCCCCCGGAATGAACCCGCCCCGTTCAATTTAGCTGTCACGCAGCGTGCCCACCTATAATCAACTTTCCCAAAGTAAAAAAAAAGAAAAATATTTGAATGGATTTCATCCTCACCGCGAGACGACTGCTACCCCTGAGAGGAGAAGATGGAGCCATTATGGAGGTCAGTGATAATTTGGAAAATACCAAATTAAAGTGTGACGAATTGACACACTAATGACGTAGGCAGATACTGACATTCAACATATTAAATGGGCTCCAAACCGCTCTCACGTCTACCGTCTAATGAGGCAAATGAAGAACATTTTATTCCTTGGCTTGCAACACATCCTATCCCACAATATAGTTTCCACTGAAACACCTGGGCTGAGGCCAACAACACTGGAAAATATTTAAACTATTTTAAAAACGTTTTTAGCAGGAGGGGGATTGTTTTTCTTTAAAAAATAATAAACTTTCTAATTAAACTTGTTTCGAAAAAAATCACTTTTAAAAACGTCAGTTAGATCAGTCTATTGCGCCTGCTCCAAATCTACTACACAGTCATTACATTACATTTGTTTTTGTTTAATAAATAAAAAAGTAATTATTTATTTGGTGGTGCACGTTTTACAGTGAACGATGTCGTTTCAAACATTAATTAAAAAATGTTTTTTTTTGTTGCATGAAACTATAAAACACAAAGCAAAGCAACGGGCCAAGACACATGTGATGTGTTTATAATTCATTAAAGTAGTTAAATATATTGATTCATAATGTCTCTCTTTGTAATCCTGCAGTCCACGAGAAATAAATAACAAAGAAATCTATCTTTAAATATGTGCGTCCATACAGGCTTACTGTGGCTGTTCATCCACACCAAACACTGCACGCTCTCCCTTCCGCACAGAGAACGTCACCTGCTGTTTGATTTACGCTGCACGGCCTCATGGGGGGGGGGGGGGGGGGGTGCATTAGACGGAGAGATATGGTCGATAAAGAATTCCTAACAAAGGACGAGACAACGCTCTCCACCCCCATCCAACAACTTTACAACATGCTAAAACTCCACAGAGAGGCTCGTTACGCGGCTAAATAAAAAGCATTCTCTCCTTTACGCTCTGCTCGTGAGCAATCAACAGGTTGGAGGTGCTGAACACGAGACGTTCACGTTTGTTGAGGAGGTTAAGCTGCGAAATGGGAATGTATCCCTCTATAATTCAATACTGGTGGATAAATAGCCTGTTAGCTTTCCACTTTCATCCTAATATTCCCCAAAGCACGGCCTAAATAGGCGATTTAGCGAATATATAAATAAAAAGCGTGATTAAATTCCTCCCACGTGGCCTCACTGTATCTGATCAAACTTTGCGCTCTAATGTGCGCGTGAGGTCACTGATGTGACCCCCAGCTACAGCGAACAGCCAACTATTGTCCTCCACATCACCGGCCAAAGAACTTGGAGAGGTTCACTCACATCTGTCTCCCAGGATGCCTTCAATGCTGTGTTTGGCCCTCCGGTCGTTCTCCTCCAACTCCTTCCTCTCGATCTCCTCTTCGTCCTCCTCTTCATCGCCTCTCCCCCCGAACTTACTCCGCATGGTGCGACTGATGGAGCTCACTGCGAACGGTCGTTCAAAAAGTGGAAATAATTACGAAAATAGAAATACAAAATAAATCATACATTAGAAAAAGTATTTAATATTAAATAATTAGCACTACACCAAAAGATGACAAAACATACATTTTAAATAATAATAACATAACATATATTATATATTATATATTAATACGGTTTATTTATTATATATATATAATTAATAATTAATTTATTATATATATACACATAATAAATAAGCGTTATAAAGTTGTCGAAAGTTTCTAAAAACTAAATTACTGAAAGAAACGGGGCTTTTTTAAACTTTACTTATAGTTTTTTTATTATTATTATTTTAAAAGTATCTGACAACCTGTTGTGGTGGCAGTTTAACTTGATACATAAAGAAATAAGAAAAGGTAAATAAATAATAATATTAATAATAATAATGTGTAAATTCATCCATGTCTGCCCTTTTTACCTGAAGGTACGTTGTTGCGGTCACATATCCCATCCTTCAGTAATTTATCCCGAATCTCCCAGCTAAACATACCCGGGTTTTCCCGCTTGTAATCTTCTATTCTCTTGTCTACGTCCGGCGTTGTTCCCTGCTTTGAAAAGGTCAGAAGAGTCGCAGTGTTGATTCACTTTGTTGTGGCCCTTGGGGCACAATGCATACATCGCCTTTATGGGCAATGAAATCAACAAGTTAATTAATGTCCACGTTAAGCATGCAATGTGAATGTGCATCAGTATTATTCATAAGGTTATATTCTGCATATCTGCAATACAACCTTATGATCTGAGGGTATACCTTGGGTTTGCTGCCACCGATGGCCCCGGGTCTGATGGAGCCCGTCTCCTGGTACCGGCACAGGATTTTGGACACGCAGCCGTGGGAGACCCGCAGCTGTCGGGAGATGACACACGGCCGGACGCCGTGGTGGGCCATTTCCACGATTTTATGTCGGATGTGGTTGGGCAGAGGTCTGCCATTTATGAAAACTCCCCCGAGCTGGTTCACACGGCCTTGACCCAACGGGGTAGACACTACATGTAATCCCAAAAAGAGAAACATATGAGAGGAAATTGTCACCAAAGTTGATCCAGTGCATGTTACAGAAAAGTTGCGTTTAACAGACCCAAAAAATGTACCTGAACACATCAATAACAAGATAACAAAGCAGCTGTTTTCTTTATATAACTGCTCCAAAAAAACAACTGACAATAAATATGTTTAGGCAATAATGTAAAGCACAAATATCCCCTTAAAACATCTACACTATTTATTAAAATATAGCATCAAGTTAATAGACTAGCCTGCAAAACAATTGTGCTAAAAGTTGCTTCAATTAAATTAAATGTGAGGAAAAAAAACAGAAAAGCTGTAAAAGTAGATGAAACTAATGATTTGTCAGCTCAGCTATAGTGAAGTAAGATGTAGTTCTACTGCTATAACACGTAGAACTGCACTACGTTTTGCTGGAGAAACGTCCAGAAAACAGACATATATCTTCCGTCAACATCCTTTTGGTGCAGTGTGATGCTTTCACGTTACCTTCCAGAGGGAAGCCACTGCGGGGATAGTTGTGAGCCAGCGTGGGTCGCATCATCCTGGTATCGACCCCGCCAACGCAGTGATACCACCAACACCCCGCGGTGACTCCGGATACCTCCTTTAACGGGGAGGTCGGCTGCTGCTCCAACACAGAGATTGTTCCGCAGTAAAAACAAAAGTCTCAAATCGCCTGAAGAAGCTTCCTGGAGGAAGAGGTTAGCCTCTGTTAGCCGCTGTCGGGCTACACAAGCCAGGCACCAGAGTCCCGGGACGGCCGCAACCCTCCGAGGAGTCAAACGGGACGATGAAGAAGAAGGAAATTGGATAATGTTTTTAAATGTTAAAAAGAGTTTCTCAGTCTCCTCGGTTGTTGTTTTCACTCTCCGGTGTTTGTGCTCTTGTTAATGCGGGTTGCCACGGCGGTGCAGCCGGGGACGAACATATATTGTTGTTGTTGTTTGTTTGACACCGGTTCAAAGTGAGAGGAGACCGTCACAAGTAGCGGAGCTCCTCTCTCTAAACCCGGGTCGGCGCTCCCCGGCTGTGATTGGTCGAGAGGGGGTACACCGCGAGTACGCAGCGCGGCGCCGATTGGCTGTGGGGCTGACAAACTTTCGTCCTATCAGGAGAGAGAGACGCTGTCACAGTTCCGCTCAGATGGAACAGGGGCGTCGATTCACACAAAAACAAACTCAAAGTGACTTTATGGAGGAAAGCAGAGCAACAAATAATGACTGAGGAGGTATAATTATGTAGTTAATGTGTTTATTATTATTAGCACTGGTGGAAGAAGTATTCAGATCATTTACTTCAATAAAAGTACTACCAAGCTCTGAAAATACTCCAAAAGTCCTGCATTCATAACTGTACTTAAGTAGAAGTATGTAAGTAGGCAGCAAAATGTACCTAAAGTATGAAGAGTAAAAGTACTCACTGTGCAGTAAAATGATCCGTCAGTGTTTTACTGTTATATATATATATATATATATATGATGTGTTTTGGATGCTGTAGTATTGCTGCATGTTTTAACTCCTTTATGCACTGTTGGCTGGTTTAATTATATTCTATAAGATCCTCGTATTTGTAGCATCGCTGTCCTGTGTAAATAGTTTATGTAGCTTTAGGAGAAGTTTCTCAAATCGTAAAGGAACATTTCATCCTTTATAGTTTACCACAAACATTTAAAAAACCAACACATCTGGAGATACGTTGCTTTCACTGGACAGGAAGGGGATGGAAAACTGTAATCTATAAAGTAATTAAAGATGTCAGACAAAAGTAGTGTAGAGTAAAAAGTACTATATTTACCTATGAGGTGTAGTGGAGAAGATGTATAAAGTAGCATAAAATGAAAATACTCAAGTAATGAACAAGTTTACTTATTAAGAGTATTTGAGTAATTAGTTACATTCCACCACTTATGAGGTCACAGACGCACACTGGTCCTGGTGTGAGCTTTTTCCAGTAAATTACTGTCAATGAAAAAAAAATGTATATATATATATATATATATATATATATATATATATATATATATATAAATAATAAAGGATGTAATTAATACATAGACTGTCCATTGGTATATGCACTGACTTACATTAAATGTTACGCAATACAACAGACAATAAATACATTTCAATAACTTTTGCTTGTGACGTATTGCTTCTTTCTATTCAATGAAGGGGGGGGGGGAATATTAAGAAACACTCTCAGTCTAAAACCAGCTCTGAGAAGAACAAAAACAACAACAAACACACCTAAATGTATTAACATTTAGAATGAAATAATTGTTTTGTTGCATTATATTGTATGTCATCACAGACTCTATCTATGAATCTAAAGATAATATGATTTGATACCAAACACTTGCAGCCACGTTTTAACCAGCAAAGTAAAGTCAATATTGAGTCACTTTATCTCACATATAGGCCATCAACATGCTCCTGAAATGTTCGGCTAGTCTCGGATTGGGTTTCAGCTCTATAAGTGTAGAAACCAAAACCGAACCATGGATTCTGTCCTTATTCAACAAACCAGTAGCTAATGAGCCACATGTGTGACTTTTGCTTGTGCAGATCTTTACGCATTGATAAAAAAAAAAACATTAAACAAAATCACTGAGACTCCTCATCTTGTCACCAATCTGTGCGTAAAATCATCCGAAAAAACACGTCCAATGCATGCCGTCGCACACGAGCCCTAATTTGTTTCCACCCCGTGGCCTCATATATGACACAAATGGTGCTAAAGTGTGTGCACCTCGAGGAATTTATTGTGGGGTTTTCAGACCGAGCTCCAGCCGGCCGAGGACAGTCTGAATGGGGGGACGTGCGCCACAGCAGGATACGACGCCAGGGCGGCCGTAAAGACAGTCTAGAGATCAGTGCCGCAATGGACAAGTGGGTTTATTTGTATCCCCAAATGTGTAATAATCAGTACTGTCACCGCCCCAAAAAAGAGAATGAAAGAGCGAGGAGTTGTTTCTGTTCAAGTCCACCCACGGGCCCTGTAGTATCGTGTGTGTTACTATATAATCAATCACTGAAGCAAAGCTCTGAAATCAGAACATAAGATGTTTGTACGTCACCCCTCACCATTTCACCTTTAAAGCGCAGTCTCTGCACCAACGAACGAACAGGTTTTTTCCCCGATCAATTCAAATCTAATCATTATTTCAATGTACGTCTTGACTGTGGACACATGGCAGAGCAGCAGCAGCACGGGCCGACCCTTCATTCAGTGGAACAGGTGGGTTTTACCTCTTTAGGCAATCAAGGCGCAGTAATGAAGACAATCTTCGGGAAAAAAAATGTTGTGGATGAGAGTGGGGTTAGAAATATGTTGTTCTGCCTCTCCACCTCTGTGTGACTCATGCGAAACTAAAGCTGAAAAGCCCCCCAGCACCTGATCAGCCCTTTCATGGGGGATTCCCTGTCATTCACCTCCATTTACGCAGAGGTATCCCACAGGTTAAGTAGGTTTCAATTAACATTCGCCTCTTTTTAGTCGCTTTGGAAGAAGAAAGAATTAAAAAAAAACGCACTTCAAATGTTGACTTTGCTGTCAAAAAGAAGGCGCGCGGACAATAGGTGGACGCTGGGTTTAAAATAAGCGGGGGGCCCACGGGGGGTCTTTCACCTGCTCAGGGGGGATATGTCATTATCTTTTCACGAGGAAGATAATTATCTGTATCACGCGTGGAAATGAATGACATCACTGCAGGTTGTGAAAACGGCTTGAAGGAAGGAGAGGGGGAAACGCCAGTTAGTTTCTGACAGATCTTTTTCTTAACATTCGTATTAAAGCAGATAAGATGATAATAATCATCAAATGAGCGCTGTTGTGGGCTTCGGGCAAACAAGTGAATCCGCAACTGTTAACACGTGCAGCTTCTGATGTTCTGCAAGTCGAGCATCAGCATAAAGGAAGAACTATTAGGCTGCAAGTGATGTAATAGTAATGTTTGTTTTGTCTTATACTGAGACCATCAGTCTGACGAACGTGACGATTTGGGAGTGTCAGTGATCTTATTTGAAATTGGATATTACAGCCCAAAAACAAAAAACCAGAGGGGCAAATGGAAAACAGAGGAGGGCATGATGCATACCTCGGCCCCTTTCTTTAAAGGCGACACTGAATCTGCGTGTCCAATCCATTACCGGAGGATGAAATCCAAAGTCAGAATCTCTGCTTGATGAGAAATAAACGAGTTGCGTCACGTGCTCGTGCGTCGAGGCCATTTCGCGAGCACACAATTGTCACATCGATCAGTTAACATCGCACCCTATTACGGTAATAATTCAAAGATAAAGCCGATAATACATGGTGATGTCATTGAAATAATTATTTATATGTTTGACTTACAGTGAGTGTGATCTAAACTTTATTCTTAACACTTTAATATTTACTAATAGAGCAGTGAGTATGCAGGTACAATCCTGCATTAATTATTATCTGACTTATAAGTATTGTTTGTATTCAGGCATGAAAGAAGTATTTTGATATTAAGTAACAGTAACAGTACATAAGAATCAGAAGAAGAATGTAGTACTACTCAACAGTAAAAGTACTCATTAGCTATTATTGGAATATTACTACAGATTCATTAACTTGTTACACTGTTGGGTAATTTAATACAAGTTTAAAAACTCATAGTGTTGCATATAAAAAATGTATGAGAAAAGTATAAATGACAGCATGCAGCCAAAACAATATAGTGAGGTAAAAAGTATATCTTTCCTCTTGAGTGGGAGTACAAGTACCTCAACACTGTCGGCCTACAGACTCAGTAATATTCCATACATGTTTATATTATAGGTTAATATTGCTTATACTTCTTATAAAAGGCTGATAAATGTATTTATCATAGTTAGAACTGATTCATTGTCTCCTGACGCATTTTAAATGCAGTTTTGTTGAGTGTTTCAGTAAAAGTTTGTGTTTTTACTCCAAACTGAATACATCACCTTTGTAGCTCCTGACATGGAATACAAAAAACAAGAAACAAGTTAGAAGCTATACACGTAAAGTATGTTTATGCTACTGTGGTGCTTCATGTCTAACGAGAGCCATTGACATACATTAGCCAGACTTCCTCACAAAGAAACTCGTCGTCTCATCTTGTTTGATGACGGTAAAAGCGAGCACTCGCCTTAATCAGTGTAACTGTAGCTCGGCTCTGATACAATAGTCTTTAGTGTTGTGATCTGATCAGTTAACAGACTTGTTTACATGCTGCTGAGAATATGAAAGAGGGGGGGGGGGGGGGACAGCTTTAATTTACGGCCCATGAAACTTCTGTCCTTCATAGTAAGCTGTAATCAGACGGTGCTTTTCTATCTATTCTGTTGCTTTATGAGGGCTGAATGACTTCATTTATACGAAGGGAAAAAGGGAGCCTCACAGTTTATTAACATATTGAAAAAAAGTATTTACTTTTAATCAAGTTTCAGCCACCAGAAGTTTACACAACTGGACCTGCATGAGAAGTGCAATCAAGTTGACACATTCTTTTGACATTATTAATAGCATGTAGCACTGTGTGTCTACCAGTAGGGGGCACATTTGATCTTTGAGCCTGCACTGACACACTGGTTTAATATTTAACATGTGATTCCTATTTAAAACACAATGTGTTTTACTTGTGTGGCCATGGGATCAACTTGTTCACACAGTTATTATGTAAGACTGAGCAATGATTAGCAACAAAAGAGGCTTTTCTGTCCTGAGACAAATGACGGACGCAACCAGATATTCCACGTATTCCTTTATTACTGAAATGTGTTTTTTTAATTTATTTTATGTATGTAAAACAGCACATAAGGAACATTTCTCTGTGCAAATACTTTTTGGTACTTCAACAACAACCACAGATTCTCATTAAAAACCAAACGGTCCTCTGAAATAAATACAATATACGCTTACATTTAACAAAAAAAGGTGTTTTACCTCGTTACTTGAGTCAAATACGAGGGTGAAAGTGCATCATCTAAAAGTTTTTTGGGAAGAAGGGGGGGTTGGGCAGGATGATTGACACGAGCGTGGGACTCAGATTGGAGTGGGAGTTAACAATCAAGTTGAATTATTGTTGTTTTATTCCCCATGCAGTGAGGAGGGATACCATGAGTGTGTGCGAGGGCAACACGTGCTCACATTAAAACCACTTCGGTGTCCGAATCCTACACCGAGTGTTGACAGGAAGGTCGGGGGGGGGCAGAAACACAACACAGGCGTGTAACTCACATTTCTCAAACAAATAAGGTAGCACTCTTCTCCCCATATTCAAGAATAATAAATAAATAGTTGTATAGATTAGCAACGATTACACACACAGAATTTACCAACGGGTTCACAGTAATGTTGAGAAGAAGTTTCACGTTTTAGCCTTTTTGATGCGTGTGTTAGTTAAGTGTTTCTGTTTTATTTGTATTTCTGAGGGCAAAAAAACGTATAATGTGAATTTTATTCTGTTTTAGTTTAGGCAAATGTAATATTTGTTACTGAAATAACACAAACACATGAATCTCTCATATATGCCTCTTTCTGATCACAGCCACAAAGCTCATGGGGCTCGTAACGTTTGCAGATGTAATTAGGACTCCTGACAATCTCAAGAGGAACCACAGCGACACCAAATCTGTCTTTTACAAGTTGTTCACCGTGTCTGGCCTGGAAAACAGATGCTTTACATTCTCACACTTGGAGAGGAAGAAGAGGAGTGAACGTGGCGCTGAAGGTGGCCTGGCTTATGTCATCTATTCTGACCTCTCTTCAAAGCCGGATGCAAAGAGACACATTTTTCATTTGATAGGCAGCTCCGTGGTTGGAAACCCTGTTTTTCAGCTTCCGTTTGGTAAACGATGTGACAGAAAGAGGAGATCTCTGCCTGTACTGAAACTCCAGCTGGACGCCGTCTGCGGTAGGAGGCCCCGTGCACCATCGTGATCATACAGTGAAGTTTTGTTTTCGTTACTTCGTTCAGCAACAAAGGTGAGGTACACGAGTCAGGAGACACGATGTCCCTCCTGTTGATAAAAACAAAAGAAGTAGAAACAAAAAGCTGTGACCTTTCAGGAGCCTAACATGCACACAAAGTAGCCAAACACTTTCAAAATCACAAGCGAATCCCTTCGAGAAAACAAAAACAAATAAAACCCGGAAGAGGTGCAGTGTTCACGGTGAGAGAACAGGAAACAGAGGCATCCTTTAGGAAAAAGTTCAAGCACAAAAAGGTCATCAAGAAAGATGGACGACACCTTATAGTCCTGCTTCTCTGTGAGCTATTTACACGACTTCCTCGTTAGGGAGCGATACTTTGGAGGCTTCTCCTCCGTGAAAACCTAAATCCATCAGCTGAATTGTTAAATATCTGTACAGTACATTAGTGCTCGGTTGAGATATAAGAGTGGATCCTCGTGGACAGTTATCATACAGTGAGTGGCATTGTGGGAGATGCATATCATTTATAGCAGGAAAGGGCGGGGAGAGGAGGAGGGGGGGGGGGGGGGGAGTCAAAACCCTGGAAATAAGCACTTCACTAACATTCAGTCATCAAACCAGCTGAGATCCAACACCAGGGGTCAATACTGGCAATTCAAGTGCACAATTTAAGAACAAGATTATCAAGGATGATGTCGGCCTATTGCTCCAAACAACACGAAGGCCTTTTGGGTGTTTGCTATATAAGAAAAGGCCATTTTTGGACGAGATTTTGTTCCCTAGAAAAGGTAAAGGGAGCGGGAGAATCAGTTGCCAGTATTATGTACACAATCACACACACACACACACACCAGCGCCTGCGTCCAGAGTCAGAACCGGCGGCCGCGTCAGGCGTTTCTCCGGGAGTTGCTGGTGGCGGACGAGCGGCCCGTCTCGTGATCCGGTCTGTACTTGAGCCAGCAGATGAGCCACGTGACCACCACCGAGAACATGGCCAGGATGCTGGCCACCGACAGGCAAATGGGTCCCGCCGGCGAGGGCGGGATGCTGTGGCTGTGCACGAAGATCAGGCCCATGAAGAGCAACACCAGCATGGAGAGGAAGGAGAAGATCACGCAGACGCAGCCGGTGGTCAGCGCCACCCGCTTGCAGCTCTGGCAGCTGTCGTAGCGCACCGAGTCCTGGGAGAGGGTGGTGGCGGTGGACACGGTGGTGGACGGGGTCGTCTGGCCGACGCTGGACGTCCCCGACGCCTCCTCCCGGCGCAGGGCGACGAGCGCAGGGTGCAACGGGGGAGGGTACGGCGGCAGCGCGTCCTGGGGCAAGGGGTCCGAGTCGATGTAGAGCGGGAAATCCTCCGTCACCTTGGTGTTGTTGGGCAGGTTTTGGATCCGGTAATCTGGCACCGGGGTCCGGTGGCGGCAGACGGGGCAGCTGATGCGCCACGGCCGCTCCTCGCGCAGATGGAGCGTGTTCAGGCACTCCTCGCAGAACGTGTGCAAGCACTCGAGGATCTTCGGCGCGCGGCGGTCGAGGTCGAAGTAGTTGTAGCAGATTTTGCACTCGTACTCCTCGTAGGGGAACACCGAGGAGGCCTCACCGGGGGGTTCCGCTCCGCTCGGTGCCAGATCTACCTCTGCCATGTCATCTCTCGCCATTCACGCTCTCCGGCGAACACAAAGGGGAGCTGGCGGACAGATGCTGATGACGGTGCACGTCTCTCCTCCTCTCCCCCTCCTCTCCTCCCCGCTCATTGAAGCGCCATCATCCCCGCAGACATTGTTGATGTGGGCTATTTTTCTATATTTATATATCCATTAGCCTTCCCCCACTGCCGCGTGATGTATTACAGGGCTGCTGCCGCTCCGTCCAAATGATCGGGATCCCGGTTGAATATGAAAAAGAAAAGAAAAAGCTCTCGATTCCTGCTCGGCTGTGTGGGAATAGATGATGTAATGGTGGTGACTCCGAGCATCCCACAAAGAGAGAGAGAGAGAGAGATGATGATGATGATGATGATGATGATGATGTGTGCATCCCGTTAAAGAGAGAGCGTTGTTGTTGTTGTTGTCTCGTTTCCAGTGCTCTCGGTGTGGATCCACGCACTACGTACAGAGCATGCCAGGATGCGCTAATTTGGTCAAATGGGGGCGTCGATTCGCCGTTTCCGGTAACAACGAGCGTCTAAGCTCAACGTGTTCCAATCAAATACCTATTTTTGATTTACAGTGAGTCCACAGAGAGGAAAGAGGGATATGTATACACTTTAATATTCATAAGAGACCAGTGAGTAGTAAAATCCAGCATTAAGTATTATCTGACTTAAATATTGTGTATTCAGGTATGAAATAACTATTTTTCATATCTGTACTTCAGTAAAAGGAACAGTACAACTCCATCACAGCCCTGCATTGACATTTTACTGAAGTAAAAGTGCTGTACATGTAGTACTAGTCTATACTTCAACAAATAAAAGTACTCATGTAAAATGGCCCCATTCAGAGTTATTTATTCTAATCATATTTAGCTATTATTGGAATGTTACTACAGATTCATTAACTTGATAAACTGTTGGGTAATTTAATACAACACGCTTAAAAACTCATTGTGTTGTGTATAAAATCTTGATAAGAAAAGTATAAAAAACAGCAGTCAAATAAATATAGTGAGGTAAAAAGTATATTTTTCCCCTGAGTGGGAGTATAAAGTCTCGTAAAAAGAAAATGGCCTCAAGTACAAGTAAGTACCTCAAAACTGTAGGCCCACCTACAGTAACCTTCCATAAATGTGTATTATAGGATAATATTGCTTAAACTGCACTGTCTTACATTACAAGGGGTTGAGTGGAACAATGTTGACTAAATTATTCAATTCATATAAAAAAAGGGAAGTCAAGTTTATGAAGAGACTAAAGTTTCACATTTGTTCAATAAATCACGTCAAGAATCATTTGGAGCGGCTTCAGGCTTCTCATTATGTTGGTCTATAGGCCTACATGTTGTATTTGAACACTAATAAACAAAGTTAGACTTAAAGAAATATGTTTTAAAAACATATAAGAAATACTGCTCTTATACTAAAAGCCTTTTAATCATGAAAGAATCACAAATGAAGCTGCAGTCAGCTGACAAGTAGGTCATTGAAGAGGCTCAAATGATGTGAAACCCAGCGGTCACATTCTTCAAACTGACTCACACTCACAAGATTTGGCTCTGAAGCTGACGGCTACAAATTGTCAGAAAAAGTTTTGTTCATTCTATTTACAACACTGAGACAAGTATGAGTACCAGGTCAGATGTGACTTTAAGACACGCTTGGTGCTACGTGTTATACGATAAACATCCTGCTGTTCATTCCCATGACGTGACAAATGAAAAATGATCTTTTCAGCCCTACAATTGGCAAAAGTGTTATAACGAGAGGGGAATACAGTTCTGAATTAAGGGGTCGCCCACATTGACACAGTCCTCTTTTAGACACAAGCCTCACTGACCCAAGGAAACTAGCTTGACCTCCAGCTGATATTCCATTCATCACATGGTCATTCTCATATCCAATATGCAGAGTTGTTGGTGAACATGTGACTAAATCCTCTTTTATTTCTGGCACATTGATGCTGAGTGTTCCCCGGACTCAACTTTACAGGAACTCGTCCTCTGAATGTTGCTGTTTTGTGATTTCTTTAGAAAATGACCAAACAAATTGCTGGATCTCTGTTGGCGGGCGACTGATAACAAACAGAAGCAGCGCAGTAGAGCCTGAAGCCTTCTACACACAATTCCACAGCCTCATTACCATGGTGATGGTTAGGAAGCTGATGATGATGGAGAATCATCTTTTAATAATGTAGTCTTATTTTACCACAATTCACTGCAGCAGTTGTACGCAGAATGACCTGTTGCACTCTAAATTCTATTATTTGGCTCAATATGGTCTGTTGTATTATAACTGACCATTATATACATACATTATATTATATTATAAGTGACCTTATACAATATTTAAATGTCATATCTCATGTTAATACAATTGAATCCCACATCAGCCTGGTTTAGCTCACTTACTTTACAGCCTTATATTTACACGTTACTTATTATGGGCAAGCTGTTACATTGCAATAAAACTGACTTCTGCATGCCTTAAATACTGTGTGATAACGGGTGAACCATCCCCGGATAAAGGTCGGATAAACTTGGAAGACTTACCTGTTCAGTCTCCCCACTAGCCCCGCCCCGCTGCGCACACCTGCGTCGCACAGCAGCCGCACCTGTACGCAGCTCTGCGCCCTGCCCGCGGTGCAAACATCGACCCTGTGTAGGTCAGAGTATCCACATCCACTCCTGCCTCTTTCCCCCACCCCTGACATGCTGCAGTCCTTGGCTTACCTTCACGACTCGGAGCTCGTGGCCCGGTTCCAGAGACGATGCGGACTCGTCCTCGTCGAAGCCGCGCGTCATGATCGCAGCCGAGGGAGGACGCGCGCTCCGACTGGAACCACGGTCCACAACGGCGAACCACGTGGTGGACAGCAGGAGGGAAGTCGGGACCACCAGGATCAGAATTCAAACTTTAAACACAAGGAGAACGGATGTGCTGTTAGTGTAAGTCTGACAAAAGTTGGTCCACTAAGTGCTTTTAACCTTTAAATGATTTTAATTCACAAAGAGAAACCACATTGTCCATTAGCTACTATTTGCATTGGATTCCTTCAACATGTGAGATTAATTTAAAAGGAATAAATGGACAAAGATGTTGGTTCTAGGAAGTAAGAGCTATACGTGCAACAGGTTTACTCGCCCAGTAACGGATTTAAATAGTATGCAAACCAAACAGTGACTGGCTTTTCTCGTTTGTCTGGGTGTCTGAGTCAGCCTCGAGATCCTCATCGGCACAATGCCAAGGCGCGTGGGATGTTTACATTCTTCTGTGTCTTCCCTTCTCTTATGCAAACTATTTATGTGGGCTACTGACGAGTTGAAGAGGAACACAGAGGAGTTACTCACAGGCTCAGATGTTGAGGATGGGATTGATGTTGTGCAGGAATTTGGAGCTCCTTCTGGGTGGTGTTCAGTTCGGACATTGTTGTACGTTTATGCATATACAATAGTCAAATTAATTTCTTTAAATTCAAATCAAAGTGGCGTAGGTTTATGCAAATATAACCGAAGAAACTGATGGATGAGTTTGTTTTATGGCATTGCAGTTTACTCGTTGAAACAGTTGTATAATGTCTTTGATGGTTAGACCCACATCATCAGGGTTATCTTGGGTTGGGCATGGAAACTACAGATGCATGACAGAAAGTCTGCGTTATGAATTGGAGGTGTGGAGTTTGAAAGAAGTGTGGAATTTATAGGAGGTAAGGGGGTTTAATGAAAGAAGCCAATGTGTTGCATTTTTTGGAACGTGATGCTTAGAGGCTAACGGTCTCGACCTCGCTGCATCGATGTCTGACCACTCTTTTTTGGTTTCTCCCTTGGAGGAGTACCCTAACCTTGTGCACATGCAATACAAATGTGTGCTTGGTATTTATTTGTGTGCTACTTTCATCATTTGAAGAGAGAAAAACAGCAGATTCTGAATTGCTGGCTGGTAAAAATAATGAAATGTGACGAAAAGAAGCTGCAAACAAACAAAAAAGGTGACGGGTGTGGAGCCAACGTAGGGTGTGGCTGCACTGTTGGCTATTAGATGTAATCTGATATCTTTCCAGGGGCCTCATTACAGAAAAATATCCAAACTGCTTGTCTTATCTTCACTAAAAAATCCTATCTTCCTATTACAGAAATAATTCCTGAACTCGTGGCTGTGTCCTTAACTGAAGAAACCCTGACTCTAAGTAGAAATGTAATTGTCCAATCAGCACTCGTCCTGTCATGCCTGTGTTTTTGATTAGAATGCACCGGTTGGCTACTCAAGATGGACCAGCCGTCATATCATTGGCTCTTACTTGTCTTTGGCTCGCTAGCTTTAATGCTATCATGCACAAAAAATAAATAAAAGGTGGTTAACTACGAGGAGTCCGAGGCACTAATGGTCTCGAGTGATGAGGGGAAATCCCAACTTTTACTGGACGTTTCTCTTCCCAACTATCTCAATTAACCCTCATCAGAGCCGGACATCAAATGTAATGGTCTTGGCAGTCGGTCCGGGAGATTTTAAGCGTTCTCCCGTCTTCATTGTCATCACCATGAAGGCCTAACAACCGTGCTGCTTCCATTTTTAATAGCTATTTTGAATTCAGGACATCCTGATTTAGGAATCATAATTTGGGAAATCACAAAGTTAGGATGGTTCTGTAATGGCTGAATTACTATCCTAAGATCAGTTAGTTGTTTTTTTAAACTTAGGAAACATGTTTCTATAATACCAAAAAATGTCATCCTAAAGATGAGATATGATTTAAAATTTCTGAATTTTCCGGTGCATCACCTTTAGTGTTAATCTGTGTTTATTCTCTGCAGGCCTGCAGCAGACCTCAGTACGAGGTGAGGAACTGGCCTTTGCACTTCCTCTTCCTGTTGTCGGCGGGCCTGGGGCACGAAATCTTCTACATCACCTGTCTGCCTTGCATTCACTGGAGCCTGGACCCGTTCCTGTGCCGACGCCTCGTGAACATGTGGACCGTAAGTCACAGCTGGAGGGGGACATGTGCGCATCGGTCCGATGTCCGTTGGTTCCACAATGCCACCTCTCTTCTCTCTGCTCTTCATCTCCCTCACTTCACCTTTCAACCTCCTTTCATCCCCCCCCCCCCCCCCCTTCCAGTGACCTGTCTCTGACACCATCATGTTCATATATCCCCCAGGCCTGAGGGGCCAGCCTGGCCGAGGGCCCTTGACACGGCGAGAGGCCACACACGGGGACTCATTACCGAATATAAGAGTCTCCCCTTTTTTTAAAGATATTTACTCTGACAGAATCCAGCACATAACGACAAGACGGCCTGAAAACCCGTCAGACGTGAACCCGGAGGGAGCGTATTTGACACTTCATAGAGACACACAGTCGGCCATACACCCTCTCTCCTGCACTGTGCGTGATGGGCAGTGTGTTTTTGTGCCCTTTGTGTCCCCGCCTCGAGCGCTGGGTGGCTGCCCTGTGTCTGAACCCCTTGTTTGGACCCCCCCCCCACCCCCCCCACCCCCAGGGGGAAGAGACACCATTCTTCTGGCATCCTGGCTTCACCAGGCCGCTGTTTGAACTCCTTTTTAAACTGCACATAAACAGCAACACACACATACACAGACGCGCATGCTCGCACTCCCCGCCTTAGCCTCCTAAACACACTCATCGCCGTCCCTCTAGTTAGACATTACCAGCTCCACTCTTGTGTTCTCCTCCCTCCCTCCCCCCCCCATAATCTACCAGCAGAGTGTTTTATCGGCCTCATCAGCGCTCTGAGCTTTCTCTCTCTCTGTGGAACGAACATTTGGTCTGTCAGCCCTCGGGGCGCATCACCCTGCACTCCCAACTTCTAACAGCACCCTGCCATTGTGCTGGTGGAGTTATCTGAGGGTTCACGGAGGGATTGAGCGCTTTCTTTCTTTCCCCTCCGTCTCCGTCTCGCACGCAAAAACTGGCAACTCACGCCAACATCTGAAGTGCACCCATGCACATTTAGACTGGTATGCATGAGCACACACATCGCAGGTCCATTACTGAAAAACACACTCATTATACCCCCCTCCCCCCATCCTCTCCCTCCACCTTGTGTCCTTCACTACTCTGTTACCTTTACTTGCAGCGTGACTTTGGTTGACTTAGAAAACAGTAGCTGTCATTAAACATATGGTCATGAATTACATTGCCGTGTCGTACGGCATTACAGTAGCACAGTGTTATGCAAATCATGCACCTACTGTGCTGTTTGGAATATCAAAACCCATCTAGTTGCACACACAGGGCATGAACTATGACGCGGACAGCAGGAGAATGTTTAGAGAAGGAACTGCACTCACTTTATTCCCAGAAGACGAAACTTGACCAGCCATCAGTGACGAAGACCAGAGGTCAGAATCTGTCCGTCTATGAATAAAACGGCAGTGTGACTCTGCCCTGTCGTAACTACAAGGAAGGTCACTGCTGTACTGGCAGTAATACCTACAATCGTCGGCCACAAAGTGCTTGAAAATGACCAGGACGAAAAATGCATATCATGACTGTTCCAGTCCGGATCAGTTGGTGTTGACAGCTGGCAGATAAAATGATAGAGTGTGACATGTAAAGATTGTAAGACTTCAGATACAGTCATTAACTTCTCAGTCTGCAGGTATGATGGAAGATGGCCCATTGTTCCGACGGCCCAATAGTCCGAAAAATGACGCATTCTACCAAAACCCAACTCGTTTTCCCGAAAACAAACAATTGCTCCGAAAATACACACTCTCCTTGCCACAGACGCACATGGCTAATTATTCTGCGTCATCAGACATAAACCAAACCAACTCAACCAATGAAGGCTAATGAGTACTAGCCAATCAGAAGCAGAGTAGGGCGGATCATGCCTTTGCTATAGTAAAAAAAGAAAATAGTACCTGGGAAGGTCTGATGATGTCATTCTGCATAATAATTAGCCATGTGCTTCTGTTTGGTTGTATTTTCTGAGCAATGGGCGTTTTTTTTGTTTGTTTGTTTTTCAGGATAACAAGCTGGTTGACAAATGGGCTTTCGGTCCAATTTGTGGACTAATGGGATTTTTTTTTTTGGACTATTGCCGTTTTGGGATAATGTGCTGTCTGAACAATGGCATAATGTTCTCTACCTTTGTTTAGCATGACGGCAAGCTAACATTTGCTAATTTAAACTACTGTATAAACTACAGAAGAGGCTGATGAAAATGTAGTTAGTTTTGCAGGTATAAGTATTGAGCAAATACAATTTTTGACCTGATATTTGTTATTGTTAGCATGCTGACATTAGCATCAGCCCTCTGTGAAGAGTTCTAGGAACAACATGGTGCCAAACCCCCAGGTCTGTTCGATGGCCACATCTGACCATCGAAATACAAGAAAATCTAAAAACTAGAGATTGAGATCATAAACTCATGTTTACAATGTTTACTGAGGTAATAAATCAAGAGAGAAGTAGAGTCATTTTCTCACAGACTTCTATACAACCAGAGGAGTCGCCCCCTGGTGGACATTAGAGAGAATGCAGCTTTAAGGCATTTTAAGGCGCTATTCACTTGTCATACCCGTAGGTTGCCGTCCCACGTTCTGCTTCACATCTTCCCTCGCTCACGTGCTCCCCACTTTTGAGAACTACTATTGAGAGTGCGTGAAAACCATTTGCTGCAGTTATTTATTTATTTTTGCATTAATGGAGAAGTGAAGGCCGAGTCAGCCGAAAACAGTACAAAAGCAATATAAGAAAACAGGCGGATTGGAAGTCCATAAGCAGGATAGTAAAGGCTGAGTGCAACTTTAAAACTGGACCCAGGAGAAATTCTCCCGCCTCTTTAGGGCTCTCTCAGTAACAAACCATGCTGTGAGGATATTATAGAGAAACTCTTGCATATCTGCAGAAAATACTTCTTGGTTCATGAGAGCAGGCTGCTGCATGAGTCCCAAAATACCCGTTGATCTAATGGGCCTCGATGTGCTATTGATGACTTCTACAGTCAGTAAAGTTAAACTTCTACATGGTTTTACATGAAAAACTAAGATCTTTATGAAGCAGAAATGTCACAGATATGATACTGCTTTGTGCGCACAGATCGATCATCAGATGTCATTTTATCCACACAACTTTAAGTTACCAGTGCCTTGGTGGTCAAAAGTATGAACCAGGAACCAAATCAGCCATCAATCATGTTGCTGTGACACAAAATAAACATCTTGTGTTTTTTCTCCATACAAACCTGTGACCTGTAGCGCCTCTACCCTACACACACACACACACACACACACACACACACACACACTCTCTGATCCACATGTTGACAGATCAAAGTCCAAAGCTGCACTGGCGGCCTCGATCAATACACTTATTCACGAGGAAACACACACTCAAGCACAACTCTCTCTCTCTATGCGTGTGCGTGTGTGTGTGTGTGTGTGTGTGTGTGTGTGTGTGTGTGTGTGTGTGTGTGTGTGTGTGTGTGTGTGTGTGTGTGTGTGTGTGTGTGTGTGTGTGTGTCTTGAACTGTCTTTAACTCTTCCCTTTATGTGACCAGACTTAGCCTGGGTCAGTCCTTTTGATGTGAATTGTACAAAGACACCAATGAGACGCTGGCTCATGAGCCAGTTGAATATAATGTTTGTGTTGATGGTGTGTGTGTGTGTGTGTGTGTGTGTGTGTGTGTGTGTGTGTGTGTGTGTGTGTGGGGGGGGGGGGGGGGGGGGGGGGGTGAGGGTGAGGGTGAGGGTATCATATCATGCGAGCACTTGAACTGGGAGGCAGATTAATTGTGTGAAGGCAGGGAGGGGGCGGGGCACAGTGCATGATGTGCACACAGTATGGCTTGTTGTGTGAATACGTGGTGAATGCATGAGGTCAGACGTGCTAAATGGGTTCACCGTTGTCTGTCCTCTGTTTATTGTCCACCTCATGGAGCCAATTATTCTGTCTGGGTGCACGCGTGTAGATACAGTGTATGTAGATGCCAATATGTGTAATAATAAACTTTATATTAATGCATTTGTAGAGGACAAGGAGATGTAAAATAAGGATTGAGCTTTTTGGTCAGAACAAAACATCATTGTTGGAAGGTTTAATCTCATTCGCTCTTATTCATGTTTATTTAGCTCTCTTGTTTCTCAACCATCAAAAAAAATAAATGATATGTACACTCTTTACTGTATACTTTTGTGGACGCTTGGTCAAAGACGCTAAACTCCAAGTATGGAGCTAGAGACTGGAATGGAGGATGTCGCATGCTGTACAGATTGTAAAGCCCTCTATTGCAAATTTTTGATTTGTGATATTCAGCGACACAAATACATAGAGTTGAATATTGAATTTGAGCAGGCTTTGGTTGCATGCAGGTAAACTGTCCCTCTGGAGAGCTAAATAGGTGGAACGTATTGACCGAAATGCAATCTGAGACGATGGTTTAGCTTTCATTGGTTGACAATGAGCTCGTAAACTAGCTAACTGTGAAACAACCCAGTCGTACCGGTCGTCTCCCAACTCCAACTACAGTCTCGCGTCTCCCCTCCAGCCCCTCGCTCCCAAAAACGTATCTGTCGTCAGACCGATGGGTTCTGAGATTGAACGGTCTGGCTCCAACTCTGTGCTTAATGCACAGATATGGGATCAATCTTCTTATTGAACTGAGGGCCTTTCCCAAACTATTCCCTGAAGGGAAATCTTAATGCCACAGCCCACAACGATATCTCAGAGAGTGTGCTTCCAACTGTGTCAACAGTTTGGGGAAGACATGACAATGTGCACAAAGCAAAGCAAAGCCCATAAAGAAATGTTTTCTCCCAGTTTGGTGTGAAAGAACCAGACAGTAACCATAAATAAGTCAGATTGTATAGAAGTCTATGAGAAAATGACTCTACTTCTCTCTTGATTTATTACCTCAGTAAACATTGTAAACATGAGTTTATGGTCTCAATTTCTAGTTTCAAGTCTTCTTCAATACAGCATGATGTTCATTTAGTAAATGATGGTCCATTTAGAGTCAAACAGACCATAAAGCAGGGGATGCTTTAGGGGCGGGGCTACACGGTGATTGACAGGTCTCTACCAGAGCCGTATACGGCGTCTCTACGTCACTCCTCCGCAGTCCAAATATGGTTACTTCCGTTCAACGGTTGCAAAGAGCCAAGATGGCTACGGCCCTAATCCAAGATGGTGACGGTCAAAACGCCGAACTTGATGCTTCAAAACGGCAGTTCACAAACCAATGAGTGACGTCACAACGAATCCATCCACTTCTTATATACAGACGTATTAATGAGTTAACGCGATAATAACGCGTTAACTTGCCCAGCACTAGTATATATACAGTGTGTGTATGTATATATATATATATATAACTCCCAGACTGGACAACACCGTGGTATAGCGACCAGTCAATCCCAAAGGTAGCCCCGCCCTAAAGCATACCCTGATTAATCGTCTGTTTTACTAGTTTGAAGAAGAAGACTTGAAACTAGAGATTGAGACCATAAACTCATGTTTACAATGTTTACTGAGGTAATAAATCAAGAGAGAAGTAGAGTCATTTTCTCATAGACTTCTATACAACCAGAGGAGTCGCCCCCTGGTGGTCATTAGAGAGAATGCAGGTTTAACGTATTGGGAAGAACTGGCCTGCACTGAGCCCTAAACTCAACCCCATCCATCACCTTGTGGGATGCACTGAAACACTGACT
Source organism: Pholis gunnellus (assembly GCF_910591455.1). Taxonomy (NCBI): domain Eukaryota; kingdom Metazoa; phylum Chordata; class Actinopteri; order Perciformes; family Pholidae; genus Pholis; species Pholis gunnellus. Next base: position 24,447,727 of record NC_136535.1, read on the forward strand.
TCGAGGCCGGCTTTACCGCCCAATATTTGGACCTCACTCTTGTGCCTGAATGGGAGCACATCCCTGCAGCGATATGTTCCAAAACCTCTGCCTCCACTCTCAGTGCAGCCTATTAATACCCACAGTTTGGGGAAAAGAGTGTGTGTAATGTTCTGGTGTTCACAGATTTCTTCCCCATTCTGTGTGCTCCATCGTCTCCATCTCTATCTGTGGGCCTTTTATACGTCCACAAGCGGGTCAGCCGACCTTTTTATTTTTTATCCATCATTTGCCATGGGAACAAGCATTTCCTGATTACAGTGTCAGTAGAGATGGTAATGACAACCTGTCCATTCTCTCCCTTAAACACACACATTAGTGTCCTGAGCCTCGCTCTGCGCTCGCTGCCTCCCTGCTCCTCGCTAAGACAGCCATTCATTAAATATACAAGGCAGAGCTTTAAATAAACCTGGAGCCGGAGCAGGCCGCCCCTCCGAGGGCCGCTGGGGATCTCATGAAAGAGAATAGGCAGCACATTTGGCAGGGCACACACACACACACACACACACACACACACACCGACACCTATACAGCATCACACACACACACACACCTTGCACTGAGTGTGTCATTCTGTCAAGAGCCCTCTGTCTGACCCGCGCCAGCTGAAGACGCTGTGTCAGCAGATCCGGCCTTCTTCAATTCTCAGGTTCTTACAATAGATTTAGTTTCTGTGTGACTGCAGCATCTGCACTTTATACCAGAGGTGGGTCTCCACTCTTGCACAGTCTTTTTTTTTTTTTTGGAGTGGGAACAGTGATTACTTATTTATAAGACTGTGTGGTAAGTTTTAGAGCAAAGCCTTATCTTTGCTTCCTCTACTCATTATTTTATCATCTTCCTCCTCTGATTTCAGCGCTCTGCAGTTCTCTCTGTCCTTTCTGCTGTTTAATATCACGTCAGGTATAAAAGATAAATATATATTGTATCAAGCCAACAGTACTATCTAAATGATAAAAAAAAAAAATGTTTTATTTAAAAATAGTATAAAAACATGTTTAACGAATTTGACGTAAAGCAATAATTAAACACCAAAGTACGTTTACATTTTGTCGTGACTTATCGTTTGGAAGGGCCTTCATCTTTACAAGAGGTAATAGTAAAAATATAATATATCATTTTGTATCAATTCAGAGTGTTTTCCCTAAAAATGACACATTGAGGGAATAATCTTAAAAATAAAAACGCCACCTGGACACAATAAGATATTTGGTCGTCTCTCCTCTCACAGTTGGTGATGTACGTCGGCCAGGTGATGAAGGACACGCTGAAGCTGCCTCGCCCTCTCTCGCCCCCCGTGGTGAAGCTGGAGCCGCGCGTCGACGCCGAATACGGGCTGCCCTCCACCCACGCCATGGCCGCCACCGCCATCTCCTTCACGGTGTTACTGAGCGCTCCGTCCAGGATACAGGTGAGCATTCGCCGACTAAATGCAGTAAGACGGCATTAAAAGACTTACTAAAAATACAGCACTTAAAACGCAAATATATTGCTCCGTAGCCGAACGTGCAACAAATCTATGATGCGGTTTAAAGCGAGTGAGTCAAAGTCATCAAGCAGAGTGAGGGGATGGTGAAGAATGACCGAAGAGATCATTGACATCCAGTCTTGAACCAAGACGAGGGTTAGAACCACCTCGTGTGAGTGAAGTTCTACACATAGACAACCCCGTCTGGTGTGGAACAGTCAGTTTAAGTAGACGAGGAGAAGGTAAGACACAGACACGGTTTAAAAGCTCAGCAAAGCTACTAAGTGGGGATTTACAACGAGGATTCGGAGTGTACGTTTAACCGTAATTGTGACATATATGTCATTAACGGTGCTGTTAAATTGCCGATTTAAATTGCCGATCCGAATGAGCCGCTTCTCGCTCAAATGAAATAGTTGTGAGTTTGAGGCACTGGGAAGTCTGTGGACGACGGGAGCAGAGTGGGATGGAAGGGAGTGGCCCCCGCTGTCCATCACAGGGTCCCGACTGAGCCTGTTGGACAATGGGCAGGGAGGGGCGGGGCCAGCAGTCACCATCAGTCACACCCGGCCGCTGTTTGGTCTTCTGATGGACTCGACCGAGTCAATGACTGTCAGTCCGCGTCTCCTCCTCCTCCCGACTCTTCCCCCTCTTTATGTCTCCCACTCTACTGCAAAGTCAATAAAACACTCAGTGGCTCAATCATAGGCTGTCTTAATCCCCACACTGTGTTTTTAATGAAGGATCGAGTGAATGCCCAACCCTGGTTTTACAGCCTCAACAGCTGTCTGCTTGATTTGTGGTCAAATCACAGCAACTATTCGCCTATGATTTTCCTCGCACTGCCGTTCTCTCAAGGTCAGACGAAATCATCCCGGCAACCCCCCGAGACAACCCCCGCGTACAGTAGAGCACTTAACTGTGGCCTGGAATTCCTCCAGGATTCCCCCCTGAAAAGAAAAAGAGCCGTAGATGAGTAGCGAGCTGCTGCAGCAGAGAGGCTCCTGAATAGCCACAAGGCCTCGGGGCAGCTCGCCCCGGTTCCCCCGGAGCAGGTCGGAGGTCACGACAGTCAATCACAGAGTGCCCCCCCCCCCCCCCACTCCTGTCCCCGGCATCCTTTGTGGCCATTCAAAAAAAAATCTCTTCATGAACTACCAGTGAATAGGCTTCCAGCTGCAAAAGACAGGAAAAGACACAGGAAGAAAAAAAAAGGCAGAGAGGAGGGAGGGGAGGTGAATGAATACACAAGGCCTCTCTTCTCACTGTTATTGAAATGGTGGTGGTGGTGGTGGTGGGGGGGGGGGGGGGGGGACAAAAACCTGCCGCTTTAGGTAAAAGGAGGGAGGGCAGAGAGGATGGAGAGACAGTAGAGGAATAAAGGAGCAGCGGCTTGATGACGGGCACTACGTCAACCCGACAGAGGAGCTACACGTCGCCATTAAGAGGATTGACGAACGGATGATTTGATCACAAGCTAAGGGGGGGGGGGGGGGGGGGGGGGATAGGGGGAATAGGGTTTAAAAAAAAGAAAATAAACACTAAATGAGAAATGTGTTTTTTACTGAGGAATGTTTTCACGTGACGCACAACGTCTCTACTGTCACAGATTTCAGCGTTTGGTTAGTGATCCAAGTTGTGTTTGTGTCCCAGTTCCAGTTCGAGGTGGGTCTGCTGATCGCTCTGACGCTGTCGTCTCTGGTGTGTCTGAGCCGCCTCTACACCGGCATGCACTCAGTGTTGGTGAGCTAGTCCCTCCACACACACACACACACAAGCACACACACATATATATACTGCAGCGTAAAACATTCAAGCTCAACGCAGGATTCATAATTCATCAGTGGCTGGTTAAGCTGTCTGGCTGAGGCTTTGATCCAAAACACCTTCCATTTGAAACATCTCACTGTAAGGTGAAGTTATATAAGTTTCTTTAGATGAGTGATGTCTAAGTGCATATTTATCACATTTATCAGGGCGGAAAATACAGATTTGACGATAATTGTTTCCCCTAAATGTAGAAAATGATTTACCGTTTTGGGACATTACGCTTTTTGCATTCTTGCCGAGAGTTAGAAGAGAAGTTTGATACTCGAATATCTGTCGGCTAAAAATACTAAAACCAGTAGCCAGTTAGCCTAGCTTAGCACAAAAACCAAAAAGTCTAAAATGAACGAAATCTACCTCTAAAGCTCACTAATTAACACATACGAGAGTGGTATTGATCATTGCAATTAAAACTTTGGCTTTAAGCATTTTTATTAACTGTTGTCTCATTATTGTGCCTTCAGGATGTGATCTGCGGCGCTCTGCTCTCCGCCATCATCCTGTTCCTCACCTACCCGTACTGGGAGGCCTTCGACCGGTTCCAGCTCACCAGCTCCGTCTCCCCCATCGCGGCGCTGATGCTGCCTCTCCTCCTCAGCTACACGTACCCGGAGCTGGACCGCTACACCACCACGCGGGGGGACACCACCACCATCCTGGGAGCCGGGGCCGGCTGCTCCGTGGGCTACTGGGTGAACCAGCAGCTGGGTCAGACCTTTGAGCCCCAGGGGGCGCTGCCCGTACCCTTGCCCGCGCTCACCGCCGACGCGTTGGCGCTAGGTGGCGCCCGCTTCCTCGTGGGGGTGGCGGCGTTGCTGGGAACTCGGCTGGTGGTGAAAACGGTGACCCTGCAGGCGCTGTATTCGTGGTACGGAGTGCCGAGGAACGACGGCGGTGCCAGGAGGAGGAGGGAGATCGAGGTGCCGTACAAGTTTGTCACGTACACGGCTGTTGGACTTGTCAATTCTATATTAGTCAATAGAGTGTTTATTCTACTGGGGCTGCTATGACCTTTCCATAACAAATGTACCTTATATTTATTTCAATGTTTTTACACGTTAACCCAGCTGTGACTGACTCACACAAACGTAACTGAACTGAAAGCAAATAAAATGTTTTGTGATGACATTTTTTTTGACTTGATCATTATTTGACTAACGTAGTCGAGGCTGGAACACGGTGTGCAATGAAGCAACACATTTACAATGTTTTCCCCAAGCTAGTTACTGCTTCAACTGGGAGAACCCCACCTTGAGCCAGACGTGCTCAAACCAGCCGATCGAAAACCAGTTTGACCGAAACTTTTGATTTGGCAACTTTCCTTTCAAATGGCACCAGTCTTTGTCATCTGCTCCATCAGTTTGAGCCGCTTTGTGTATGTTCAGGAGCAGCGCGGTACCGAAGGAGTTAACCTTCGTTTTTTTTTGCTACAGCAGAGTTTGAGGGAATGCCGGAGCAACCTGTCAGAATACATTTACAAGACGGCTCGTTATCCGGTTTTCACATGGGAGGCTACTGGCTGCAAGAATTCCTCTTTGAAAACAGACAGTGAAGCATCAAAATACACAGAGAGGACGTCCGTGTCGGATATGAACTAGAAATAAATTAAGATTGAAAGCTGGAAGTCACAACTTAGAACGGCTTTATTTGATGTTTCGAGGGCTGTATTTTGTATGGAAGCATAAACAGATGAGGGACCTGAGCTTCCTTGACTGAACACAGCGTTTCATATTAAAATCACTCATCTTTAGCCAGAAAACCAGCTGCTACCATTCAGTGACGCTATTGTGGGAAAAGATTCTAGATCTTATTGAAGGCGGCCACGTCCACGGACTGGACGTGTTCCTCGAAGGCGGTGATGGCTTCCTCCAGCAGGTCCGTGCCCACTTTGTCATCCTCCACCACGCATCCGATCTGGAGCTTCCTGATGCCGTAGCCCACCGGGACCAGCTTGGACTGCCCCCACAGCAGCCCGTCCATGGCGACGCCGCGGACGCGCGCCTCCATCTCGGCCATGTCCGTCTCGTCGTCCCAGGGCTTGACATCCAGCAGGATGGAGGACTTGGCGACGAGCGCCGGCTTCTTGGACTTCTTGGCGGCGTACTCGGCGAGGCGCTGCTCCTTGATTCGGTCCGCCTCGGCGCTCTCGGCCTCGTCGTCCGAGCCAAACAGGTCCAAGTCGTCGTCGTCGCCGCCGACGTTCGCCGAAGCCGGGAGGACGAACTGAGTCTTAGCCGACGGGAGGCCGTCTCTCTCCCTCTGGAAGGACTTGATGTGGTTATACCAGCGCGCGAGGTGGCGGAAGGTGGAGGCGGGAGCGGAGGGGATGGCGTCGAACATCGCCGCGTCAGCCTGGGACGCCGCGAAGCCCTCCATGTAGCTTTTGTCAGCCAGAAAGTCATCGAGCGCTTTAAGGCCGGCGGCCGCGCTCACGTCACCGAACACGGTTTGTGTGGAAGTCGGGCGGGAGGAGGAAGGCGGCGGCGGCGCCCGCGACGGTTCGGGGAACTTGTGCTTGAGGACTTCCTGCGTGGGGACGTCGTGTGTGAGGAGGGTTTCGGCAGTGTGGCCACTGGAAGAACCAAGGCAACAGGTGATGAGTCACTGAGCTTAATCAGCATGCACTTAAACCACCACGGCACAAGAGACCTAAATTAAGACCAGGCATGCACGTACAAGCCCACACAGGAGATGCAAACCATTCACTTCACAAACACAACGGTCTTGTTCATTTTTAATTTGAGTAATAACAGCCTTGTTACTGATGTATAAAACACAATGACTCCACACAATGACACTGCAAAGATTGGTCTTTTAGTTTCCCTCATGCACGTCATGCACACTTCAACACCAAACGTATCAAGCCTCATGTATGTTTTCTGTCTTTACAGTGGTGTAAACAGCTGTGCATGTTTTTAATGTTTAGGGTTTAGGAAGGGGAAATCACAGGAAGGGCTCGATGTCTATCTCCAGGGCCGAGCAGGGCATGGTCAGCTCGAAGCGGTCGATGACGTCGGGGTGCAGGACCCCGAGGCGCCCGACGCTCTTCCCACGGACAAAGATCTCCGCGCAGCGACCGGGGAAGAAGGTAGAATCTAAGAGAAAGAACAATAACTTAAAATTAATCATTATCCTAAAGTCCTGGACGAAAATGTCATTAGCTTCTGCACTGCGAGTATTTCCTGTGTAACAGAATATTTCAGCTGTGTACAGGCACAAGAGGGATTAAAATCAAACCCTTCACATTTGATTGCAATCCGTTTGTGTCCTTTGTTACTATCTAACATGCCATGTGTCTGACCTGGGTGCTTCTTGGGTCACGTTTCTGTGGCTGCACAGCTACAACACGCGCACACTTCAGATGCTTTTTGCACTTGTAGAGGCATTAGCGTTTCTTTTAGAGGACGGATGACATCCACGGCGTTGAGCTCAGGTGGGTTTTTGCACATCGTATCACAGAGATGAGTCGATCGTACAGTGTGGGCGGCGCTGTGCCGCCTCTCTTGCTCCTTTTGATGAACGGTTTCATCTTCCAATTTAAAATCTGATGGTCTGGTATGTGTGAATGAAGGTCACTACAGTCCAGATGGGATTAAAAAAAAAAGCCTCCATCGACAGCGAGACGAAGCAGCGAGAGGATCCACGAGAGGATCACTCTGTGTGAAAACAAACAAAAAAAAACACTGACAGACAAAGACGGACTTGTCAAGAGATTTCACAAGATGGGGGGGTTGCGATGACAACAGCCCCCCCCCCCCCCCCACACACACACACACATAGAGACATGGCATTCTCCCATGGTGCACTGCTCCTTCCCACGCTGCCTTGCTAATGGGTTCCACAGCCCACTGCTTAGATGCTCACTCATCACTATGGATGAAGGCTCACAATTCACATGGATTGTACTCCATGTGTGTCTGTGTGTGTGTCTGTGTGTGTGTGTGTCTGTGTGTGTGTGTTAGGTGTGTTAATATCTGCCTGCGTCGGTTCTCACATCACCTCTTCGCACCATGAGTGGGATGCCATGGTAACTATATAAATAGCTCCGGTACATCTTAAATAACCGATCAGTCAATGAAAAGCCTTCACTTGAGCCGGGCCTCTCTCTCTCACTCTCTCTCTCTCTCTCTGGTAAAGGAGAGTCAGGCGGTTGGATCAGATAACTAATACAACCGGCTGATGTCGCCAAACGGATTTAATGCTATTTTAGGCGATTGGACAGAAAACCCCACACAGGTTCTCACTGGATCAACAGTAGAAACTGTAGTTTAACGTCACGCCTCCTCCTGCAAATCAGTGACTTTCATGGATGATTAGTACAAGCTTCAACATTCAGTTTTAGGACCTTGTTCTCAAGGTGTTCCACGATGAAAAGAACATATTTCTGGGCTAAAACGATGAAATGTGTTGAAAATCATCTCAGTAAAAAGGGTGATTCCAGGTCTTGTTTTCATAGTTTGCCATCTTTTCTGTTGGTTATAAGAACATTGTGGCCATCAAAGTAATTGCCCCAGATAGACGTTTAAAAAACACAACCAGTGGGCAATGTAGTTCTTTAACAAACGTTACTCAAACAAGAGGATATTGTGCATTTGTTGGGGACTATTTTCAGCTGCGGATTAATACACGTGTTGCTCTATTTACAGCAGCAGTACGTAATATGTGGCACTGAGTCATGATGTGTTCAGAGCGTGATGATGTGTTTTTAGTCAGTGGGTTCAATTCATTTCAGTTCTGGTCTTTTCATGGATTCATTGACAATAAGAAAAGTTTATCAGCAATTACTGTGCGAGTGCATCGTCATTGTTTTGGTTCACTCTCGTAGCTTCATTTTTGGCTGCACCCGGGAGTGGTTATCAGTACCAAACAGCAGACAGACACAGTTAGTGACTAGCTGGTGAACATACGGAGCATTTAGCAGCTAAAAGAGACAGATATCTCCCTCAGGGATCAAATCAGAGCGAAAACAGAGTGAATATTGGACAGAAATATGAATAACAATGGTTCGCTCTCCAACTACAGCGTAAATAAATAAGCAAGTTTTGCCAGTAGTATCAGTACTAACCTTCAAAAACACATACAGGACGAACACTTACGGTCAATTACTGATTAAAAAAAGTGACCGTGACGGTCTCTTTCCTGACAAAGGGAGTATGGGCCAAGACTCTGCATTGGACACAGTTGTTAAGTGAAACGAGGGCGTCTGTCTCTTAAGTGGTTTCTTCCTCCACTTCTGATCCCCTGACTCCTTGTTCCATCCCTCCTCCCTCCCCCCTCCTCCCCCCCTGCTGAGTGGAGGTAACTCCGCTGACATGTATTCCCTCAGCAGGGAGTGATGGGGAGTTGCAGGCTGATCCTCACATCCTGAGGGTGAACGTATCTGCGTCAGGTGAGCTCTTAGACCGGGGTCACAACCTCGTAATGGGGTTAAGGACACGCTGACATATGTGGTGGGGGTGGGGGGGGGGGGGGGGGGGGGGGGGGGGGGGGGGGGGCAGCTAATGGTGCATAAAGCGTGGAAAGAGTGGAGTGGTAGAAAGTGTGTTGCTGCACTGCATTAGTGCGCACTGTGAGAGCACGCTCCGCTTCTAAGTGTGTGCCTGTCAGATGGACGGTCCGAGCGCCCGTGGGTGGGTGGGTGCTGTGTGTGCCCGTCTCAGTCTCGCTGCTCGGCACTGCAGTGGGTGACGTGACTCCCGGGCTCTCTCCCACTCTGCAGTCTGTAGACGCTCTCTTACCCTCTCTTACTTACACCCCCCCCTCTCTCTCTGGTCATCTCATTCCTTCTTCCGCCCCCCCTCCTCCTCCTCCTCCTCCTCCTCCGTCAGCCTCCCCTTCTCCTCTCTGATACACTGATACTTGAGCCCATTGATTTGCAGTCTAAATGAGACACAGAAGATATCCTGCAGAGTGACCTTGGGAGCATGCATGGCAGGAGAGATAAATAGGAAAAAGAGAGAGAGAGAGCGAGCGGATGGAGAGAGAGAGAGGATGGAGAGAGAGAGAGCGAGCGTGAGGATGGAGAGAGAGGATGGAGAGAGAGAGAGAGAGAGGATGTAGCGAGAGAGAGAGAGAGCGAGGATGGAGAGAGAGAGAGCGAGGATGGAGAAAGAGAGCGGGGATGTAGCGAGAGAGAGAGAGAGAGCGAGGATGGAGAGAGAGAGAGAGAGGATAGAGAGAAAGAGAGAGAGAGTGAGCGTGAGGATGGAGAAAGAGTGCAAGGATGGAGAGAGAGAGAGAGAGAGAGGATGTAGAGAGAGAGAGCGAGGATGGAGAGAGAGAGCGAGGATGGAGAGCGAGCGTGAGGATGGAGAAAGAGAGCGGGGATGTAGCGAGAGAGAGAGAGAGAGAGAGAGAGCGAGGATGGAGAGAGAGAGAGAGAGCGAGGATGGAGAGAGAGAGGATGGAGAGAGAGAGAGAGCGAGAGAGCGAGGATGGAGAGAGAGAGGATGGAGAGAGAGAGAGAGAGAGAGAGAGAGAGAGAGAGAGAGAGAGAGAGAGAGAGAGAGAGAGAGAGGATGGAGAGCGAGAGAGAGAAAGAGAGAGAGAGAGAGAAAGAGAGAGAGAGAGAGAAAGGAAGAACAAGAACTGAGCGAGGAATACAAAACTCAAATGATGTGTGAGAGTCTCTCTGGGACATCAGGAGCCAGAAATGCAGATTTATTGAGACCCTCAAATCAAACTTTTCTGATTTCTAATCTTCGCATCAGAAACATGAAACCCAACGGAGTCGCATTTCTCTGCCGGTTAGTTACGACTCCACCTCCACGTATTACTGAGCCAGTCGCACGTCACCGTGTCACCACGACAGATACAGTTAACCTCCACAGCTTACGGTGTTCTCGTCCTCCTTCCAGAGCAAAGCTCGTCTGAAGTCTCGTGTCATCGTGTTTTCCTGATATATTAAAGTACGGTCGACGCAGTTGGTGATTTTGGAGGACGAAGAGGAGACACATGAAATGGAATAGAGTGAACTGTGATCGATGGAGAGCAGGTTTCCCTCACAGTGGGCCGGAGAGCTTTTTAAAGTCGGACCCTGTGACCTAAAGTCCACTTCTCTGATTTTCCCTGAAGTGATGTTCCACGACTGTCAGTTGGAAACCTTGAAATCCGCAGCGATGGCATTTATTTTAATGGGTACAAAACTAGATCTGGTATCTTCTGAGCGTTCCATTTTATCATTTAGTACTTTTTATGTTGTGACGGTTCCTTCCAGAAGCAGGAGAACGTGGAGGCTTCATGAGCCGACAGCTTTCCACAGTGTGAAGTATCGTTTTTATAGATTATTTATAATCTACAATCACACTCATGATTTTAAGTGGCCAAATAGTGAAATTATTATAGCATATTTTATTTCCTAATCGTTTGAAAAGTGTGGCGTTTTTATGCAAATAACTACTATAGATGACTTTAACAAAGTAAAAGGAAATAGTTATTAGCTATATCACAAATATTCTGATTAAAAATAAAAACCTTCCGATAATAATCGTGATGTTAAAATTGTATATCATCACATCTGTAGCTGCATGTCACTGCCATAGAAACTGCTGTCCTTCAATAAAACATGTCGCTGCTCGTCATGCATAGAAGCCTTCTAACCTCACGTGACCCAGATTCATTTCTTCACCAGCACGGCGAGTAAACAACTGTTCTAAATGATGGGGGTTGAAATGACGGGGATTTTCTCCTCCCTGTGTATAATCCAGGCTCAAGATATTTACAGCCAACGCTACAGCTCTGTATTATGTTCCTGTAGTTCTGATTGGCGGGTCCCTCTCCGGGCTTCTTACCATCCGCAGCCTGGATGTGGTACCCGTCCCCGCGGGCCGACTTCACCTGCAGCAGCTGCATGGTCCGGTCCAGCAGGCCGTGGATCACCTCGAAGCCCGGGCTCTTGTTGTAGTAAACGGCACAGAACCGCCGGCTGTTCCTCGCCCCGACATCTGGAGGGACGAGGAGAAGGGAGCGTTAGGGACATAAAGAACAGAGCGATACCAGTAACGTCAGTGTTGGGTTTGTGCCAGTGAGTGTCAATCCCTATCTGATATATGGAAAAGATGCTTTTTGTGTTTATTTTCTTATATTTATCAAGAAGATTGGGTGTCTATGATGAGCTCTTAAAACTAAAATGTATTATAATTAGACATCTCACAAGTGTAACATGTGTGCGTGCATTCGGTACGGCGGTGTGTGTGTTCGGTACAGCGCGTGTTCGGTATGGTGTGTGTTCGGTACAGTGTGAGACGATTTCCGCCTCCGTCGCTTCACAAAATGCAGACGCCCACCTTTGGTGTCGTCCTTCAGCACCACGTCGGATATCTCGAACAGTTTGAGGGGAAGAGGCATCTTCCTGTTGGCAGCGATGGTCTTCAGCAGGCCTGGCAGCAAGGTGGTGCGCGCCACCTGGTGGTGAAGAACAAGTGGTGACACCGAATACAGTACCGTCAATATTTCAGAGAGGACAAGAGCGCCCTCTTCTGGAGAAATAACAAGAGTGAGGGAACGCCTGACACCAACCATTCCTGCATGATCGTCTCTTTAAATGAGTGCTTTTTTAAAGCATCCTCCAGTGTTTTAATTACATTTTTACACATTTATCAGATGGCACATAACTTAAGAGTGTTCATCAAGCACACAAAATACAACACCACTTGTGAATATGAACATTAAAGAAACAAAGTCTTCTGCACTACCACATTTTTAGAGCCAAAGGCGACAGCACAGGACTTTAGATTATCATCTTTTCTCAAGACAAACTCAGATGCATTTATTTTTTTTAACCAAATTGTGGATGAAGTAGAAAATAAGTTTCCTTTTTAGGCTTAAAGATGACTCTCAAATCTGTGAATGTATCCATTTCCCTCCCGGTTCAAACAATGCTGCTGCGGTAACAGCGCTGCTCTACATCTAACACATCAAAGCGTTGCAGAGTTTTATTCGTATTCATCTCTACCTGGAACTCGGCTGTCTTGGGGTTGGCGATATGAATCGCTCCGGTCTCTGAAATCTTCTTTCCCAGCTTGTCTGCTATATCTTCTTTAGAACACTGCAGGATGAGAGGAGACATGTTCACTGACTGATTATGGGGTGTTAAATGCTAATGTTTAGCATTTAACTTACAGCACTGTGACATGTAGTAATGCCTCTTATGCAGCAGTAGTTTGCTAACATTAGCCACCACAAGCTACTGCTCATACCAGACAAAACATGGCTGTAGCAGCAAAACCCCAGAGGGGGAGTTTTTCTGCTTATGAATTCATTTTTTTCCCTTCTTCCCCTCAAAAACATGTGTCCGTGTGTCTTCTTCTTACTAGGGCAAAGGTGAGGGCCTCCGTGAATCCAGCAGCTGCCAGGTCTTGTCTCAGCAGCTCTGTCAGTTTATTCACTGGGAACTGTGAACATGCAGAGCAAACATATGAGAACACATTTTGTTCCACACACACATTAAAAACGTGCAGGTTAGAACAGCCGGGTACCTGGGTGGCGATGGTGTAGGTGCGCGGCGTGGTGTACGGGATGTTGTTGAACCCGAAGGCCATGGCGGCGTCCTCCATGATGTCACAGGCGTGGATGACGTCAGAGCGCGTGGGCGGGATCTCCACTTCGATCTCGTCGCCGACGCCCGTGACCTCGGAGCGCAGGCACATCTTGGTCAGCAGCTGGGCGATTTTCTCAGTTGACTCACTGTCGGGAGGAAAAAACCCCAAAAACAAACATACGTTACCGAGGATACACTGACACCAAGCAGCAGTGTGTGTGTGTGTGTGTGTGTGTGTGTGTGTGTGTGTGTGTGTGTGTAGATGAAAATCAGACAGAATGGCAGTACAGCAAAACGAAACGCGCATGATGAAATGTTGCCATGATGACGTCGTGTTTTGTTGTATTTTTAAAAGAATGTAATTAAATATAAATGATTTCTTGACTATTATTTAATGGAATTATTCTAATAATGGATGTTATAAAACGCAGCTTCCTCTTAATATTCGAATGCAAACTAAAACAACTTCCTCCGGTGGTAAATAGTTTATTTTGCTTTTGTTGTCCCTTCCATTAAAATAATATCTGGTTTGCAGTCAACCGTCTGCCTGACTCCATGTGAATGTAGGTTTAATAATAATAATAATAATAACAATAATAATAATAATAATAACAATAATAATACATTTACTTTGCATAGTGCTTTAAAAAGTACTTAACAGTACTTTACATGGTAAAACCTGAAACAGTAAAAGCATCAACAATAAAAACAAAGCGTATAAAAGACATTCTAACAGTAAAAGATCACATCACAGGTTAAAAGCAGCTTTAAATCTGAACGATAGGCCTCATGATAGAACCACAGACCACAGATCTGTTCTTAAGGGACACATCCTGCACAACACTGTGAAGCTCTCTCACTCTAAACAGTTGTATGTATTTGTCGTTAAAACTTTTCACATTTTAACTGTATCATCATGAAGTGCCCGTTTACAGAGAGGTTCAACAAATTCTCTTTTTCATTATTTTATTGGCATATGTTGGAAACATAAAAGCTAAAGTTGAGTAGTTCTCTCTCTGTGTCTGTATTCAGGTCTCTGTCACATCCTGACTGAACCTGGAACATAACGTGACCTGTCGGCTCACACCGTCTCGTCTCGTCTCTCTCTGACTGTCACGTCTCCTCGACCACATCCCATCGAGGTCGTGAACCGCGTTGCTGTAGCAGAACGTTTATAGCTCAAATTTTCCCTCCTCGTTTCCATCACATAGTTCAGCGCTGCTCTGATGATTTCCGTATTATTCAGTGTAACAACACTACTTAAATCTGCTTCACCTGTTGTGTTTTTGTCTGATTTCCAACATCAGCACTTGAAGCTCCACAGAGTGAAATCCCTCCTTTTTGACTTTTGGGCATCATTTTTGTGAATAAAAGTCTCCCTCAAAAAGAACAGAACAGGGAGCCTCGGATAGCTATAAATTAAGCAAATTCTCACATCTCACAAAACACTTGTTTCTGCATCTGACTTAAAAATACTTGTATGAGAAAATCTACAAGAAACAAAGAAGTTTAAGACAACGACACGAAAATGTTCTTCATGATGTAATAATGCAATCTAAGGCAAATACTATCATCTGTGAAGCTATCTTTAGTGACTCAGAGAGGTGCAGTTAGTATTGATGTAATGTATTAGACTGGTGTTTCTTATATTCTGTCCTCATATATAACATTACAAGCTTTGCAAAGGAAACATTTGTTGCAGGACGGATGGTGTAAGATAGTGCAGGTGTATCCATGTCTGTTTTAACATTTACCTGCAGGCTCTTTCTATAATCTTTACTTATATAATATACAGAGTAGTAGATCCAAATGACTCACTTGATGCCGACTTTTCTGTTGACGAACTCGCTGGACAACTTCTCCTTCCTGTAAGCGAGCTCCTAAAGGACAAACCAGGAAACACCAGCAGAGAATCAGGAGACAGTAGAAGGAACTCACGTGACATTAGCATTTCTAAGAAGTGTTGTTGGCCAAAAGACAACATGATCACCTTCCATTTACTTCAGAGTTTAGTGACTTATTCAAATCATAAACACATTTAGTGTCATTATTCTACAGCCTAACATTGTGTAATACATACATTTACTTCATTATGATGAGTTAAAGCAACAAAACATGTCTATTGCCACTTAAAGAAAGGACACAAGATGATGGTAGTGAATACATTACTGGATATTTGCAGGTCTTGCCGTCTGGGTAGACCACCTCAGCCTCCTCGACCCTGAAAGAGCACGAGACAGAAGAACACATCAGTTATGATGGATTTGGGTATATTTCCATCACTTAATATGAAGAGAATAAACCAGTATCTTGGACATAGGACACAAAACCTGTAGACGAGAAGCTGGTATTTGAGCCCGATAGTGACTTACGTGAAAGGCTGTGAGCAATACTCGCTGAACATGGTCACCATCATGTCCAACACGATCTTTGCCTGGAACAACAGAAGAAGAAGAGAACAAGTTGAAGACTGAACGACACATTGATGGGATTCCTCTGTTCTCTCCTCTCAGTCATACCTTCGTCAGGTCTGTGGCCGTGCACTCAATGAAGACGTTCGTCGTCTTGAGGGAGATTTTTGAATGGTCACCTGGGAAAACAAAAAAAAGATATTTAATATCATAAGAATAGGTTGAATCAGAAGTAAAGCCAGACACGTGGAGACAAGAGCTCACCATTGATGATGGGAGGCATGGACAGGACGATACCATTGCTGTCGTAGATGACGGGGTACACGGGCTTGTCCTCGATAATGTGAAGGAAGTGCTTCAGGTGGGTGTCCGTCTGCATGAGTCACAGGAACAAGAGCAGGTTAGCGCCGCTCAAAAACACACAAACTGCTCTTCTCACCGGCGTCCTTCACCTTGTAGAGGCTCATGAGCTGGGTGGCGGTGTACTCTTTGGTCTGGTTCAGGGGTTTGAAGCTGATGTCTCCCGGAGGTTTGGCTGTGTACGTGAAAGGACCGGAGATGGTGTCCAGGTCATGAGTCCCGATGGCCACCAGGCTCCTCTTCCTGCATGAGCACGGTTAAAACAACGACTATAAAACATGTCCTTGTGTAACAGAAGCGCCAGATGCAGCGGCTGCAACATCCCACAAATCGCCACCGTGCTGGGTTTTTAACCAAATTACCTCGTCAGTAAAAATTTCAGTTAAAACAACGAAACATTCAGGTTGTTGCAAAGAATATACACAGGTTGTACAAGTGGTAGTAACCACCTTTCCTGCAGGTTCATTTGAGTACCTGCGTAATAACTAAAGGGACTCTGTTGTACTCGGTAGCGGCAGCTGATCTGACCTGCAGACGTTTTGGTGGAGTTTGTCCTGCAGCTCGATGAAGCTGTCGTAGCGCTCCTGTGTGAAGGTGATGTTCCTCAACACCGCTGCCACGGCATGCGGTCGCACTGCCGCCGTCTGCATGCATCAAATCAGAATTAACAATACTCACATTTATAGGATCCATAAAGCAAACTAATGAACGCCTCAGGCCACAAACTGCTTGTTTGCCGTTAATAATTATGAACGCCAGCACCCACCTCCTTCGTAATGATCAGCTTCTGAGGCTCCCCGCTGACTGGGCTAACACGTCTGTAGCGAGGTGCCTCCAACCTGCAACACAAACACAATCTCTGTAGCAACAGTGAAGCAAGTGTGCATAAACTTCACCCATAATGGAGTTAAGAGTTACTGCAAGAAACTTTCATTTTGTGTTGGTTTTGGCGGTCCCTGTGGACGAAGGTGTCCCTTTAGAAAACCTCTCAGTTTACTGCAGCAGGGTCTGACAGTCTGCCCCTCTCAGTCCTGGTTCTGGTTCTTTGGTGCTTCCCCTCTCTCCAGCGGGTCCAGCAATACGTCCTGGGTCTCCAGCAGCGTGGTGTCGGGGACCAGCGGGGAGCCGAAGCTCTCGGAGGAGGAGACGCTTCTATCAGGTGCCAAGCTCTCCTCCTCCCACCCATACATCCGACTGCAGGTCTAAGGCTGCAGTAAAGCCGGCTCTAGGTCTGTCTACGGTGGACCGGTCTCTCCTGGAGGATCTGGGTCTGTCCCCGGTGGACCGGTCTCTGCTGGGGTTTCTGGTGAACCTGCATGATGTCATCTGGTTTCACCAGAATCCGACCCGGTGGCTCCGATGACGAGCATTAAGAATAACTCTATAGAAACAGACCATCTTCTCTCTGATGGTCTTGTTTACTGATGGAGGTCATAAAGACGAATCAGTATTACATTGAGACTGTTTCACAACCAGTTAAAAGTTCCTCACAGTAACTTTAACAATTCATTCACAAGAATGTTTTAAAACCATCATACATGAACATATCCGTCCTTCTAACTATGGAAAAGGTTGCTGAAATACTCTGTTGTGTCACCACCGAATGAAACTGGTCAACCATTGCATGCATTTAGCAATAGCATCCTTCACTTTAGATTGCCGCAGCCACAGCGGTGTGTGCACCACTCACTTGTTCTTGAAGACCTGCAGTCCACGGACCAGCCCCTCCAGACACAGCAGGTCATAGCGGTTCGCCGGTACGTCGATCTTGTACAGGACGACGTCAGACGCCCCCGATGCCTTGGAGTCGCCCTGCTCTCGGCTGATTATCTCCTTCTCTGAGGTCTGGAATCAGAACAGAGATCACAGCTCACTGGATGTTTTTAAACACAAATGCACAAGCAGACCTTTCTCATATTGGGCAATGTGACTTGTCACACACAGGTGTGTGTGTGGGTAGTGTGCAGATGGATTCACTTTCAATTATGCATTTATGCTCATATGACATAGTCAAACATAGTTTACTCACTATTTCATCCAGCTCCAGTCCAAATTCAAAGCACAGCTCGTCAAACTCCTCATCGGCTAAAAGAAGAAACAAACGATTTATTGCAAGCAAACAAAAAACAGCTTTATATACATCGCTAAGTGCTCACCTTCCTCAGATTTAAATGACAGGAGAAATAATGACGCAATAACGTTGACGTCCAACGCAAGACACGTCAGAGCCCTAACGAAGACTACCTTCTCATTGACACAGTTACCGGCAGCAATATGTTAATATTAAAACTCATATTTGGTAAATAAATGTCTTATAAAAACAATATATGTCTCATTCAAGACTGTTTTAGTAAAGCCAGATGCCATAACTGCGTGCGCAGCTGCTGCTGTGCTAACCATCAAGCTAATGTTTTCAGGCAGTATTCTGACTTCTTCGGTCTTTTAGGGACAAACTGACATTTATTAACGAGGCGGACATGTTGTTCACTACTTTAATATCTCGTAAACATGACTCACTGTATGTTCTGCCCAAAGCTTTGAAGAGAAGATCCCTTTTTACTCCGACAGTCGGCATGTTTGCTGCTAATCCTCCTCAGCGCAGCGGAAAAAGGACCCCAACGAGCCGGCTGTAGCTGCCTGAGGCGGTGCCTGAGTGAAATGCAGTTAAATGACAAACAAATCATTTGTGGATATTCAATGTTTACATTTGTGACAGTTGTAATTAATTCTCTACAAAATGAGGTCTCTTGTCCTCGCCACAGATAAGGGATTATAACCATGACATATTTCCTATGGTTTATTAAGAGAAGTAGGCTACAGAGCTGTATAATATTAAGGAGTTCCGAAGGGAGAAATTTAATTTAATTGAACTAATGTAACCTTTATTTATTTATTTATTGTTGCATTTTTTTATCTAATATAGCTCTATACATATATATTTTTCCATAATTAATATTGATTATTTTAATGAGATAAAATAGGGTAAATACTATATTTTTATTTACAAATAAATGCAAACTGCTCTTCAGTTATACAAAACAATTGAGCAACGTTTAAAACATAAATACGGGTGTCTAGTAAACCAAATTGTTAATTTCCATTTATTGTAATGATTGCCATATACTGTTGAGTATACTGTAAAAATGTTTAACTTGTGAATAATTGTTAGTCCAGAGGAACATCAGGAAAAGTATCAGTGATATATAGGTAGTAGTGGAATGTAACTAAGTACATTTACTTAAGTACTACAAGTACAAATTCAAGGTACTTGCTCTTTACTTGAGTATTTACCTTTTATGCAACTTTATACTTCCACTTCACTACATCTCAGAGGGAAATAATGTGCTTTTTACTTAGTGTGACCGCTTTAGTTATACGTATCTCCAGATGTGTACGTTTTTAATGTTTACGATAAACTGAAGGATGAAGTGTTCTTAGTGGGTTAGAAAATCCTCATTCTTCTTAAGTTAAATAATAATTTAAAAGCCTCTTGGATCAGCAGAAAACTGCATAGAAACACATCATGATCTTATAGAATATGATGCATTGCTGTAGGCCAACAGTTTATAAAGGAGTTTTAAAAAACATCTACAGCAGTAAAATGCAACATATACATTAAAGCAGGACCAATCCAGAAACATCATATAACACACTGACAGAGTACATTTTACTGCACAATGAAAATGTTTACTGATAATACTTCTACTTTTACTGAGGTAAGGTTTTGAATGCAGGACTTTTACTTGTAAAGTATTTTCAGAGTGTGGTATTAGTAAAGGATCTGAATACTTGTTCCACCACTGCATGCAGGACTAATACTGAATAACAGTGGAGTACATTGTGTTCTCTCATCAGAATCAAGATGCATTCAAATAGTATATGTGAGCCTGAGGAGAGCCGTCTCAGCGGAGTGTTTCTGCTGAAGGCCAGAATGGAAATCAAAAATACATCGCTATCATCCAGCACGTCTTAAAGTAGCCTAGAGAACACGATTTCAAGGATTTTGGACAAGAAAGCCAGCAAAGAGTCAGCAGGGAACATAGGCTGAATGCACTTTAAATAATGATGCAGACACAATAGAAACTATGAGGACAAATTGTTCCACAGCATGTAATAGATAGAACCTTCATATGAGAAATGGCAGATGGCAGGATTATCAGGATTTTGCATCAAATATTTGTATTGTAAATATGTTGCGTCATGTTTAGAGGAGGTGAGAAAAGAAGCCTGTACGAGAACAGGTGGTGTGAAAGAATCTGCTTGAGTTTTCTGATTTGGTGGTTCAAACTGATGACTTTCTCATCATGAAATGATGAATTAACTCTCTTCTCTGATTAGTAATTAGATGACGGAGTGGTGGGAATGCTGACGGCAAAGTGGAGACAGAGGGCACAAAGCCTTGTTTCACCGTTTCATTTTTTCCAGCAACAAGTCTGTCGGTCAATCTGCCATCTGCTCGTCTTTCTGTCTTCATAACATGTCACTCTGCAGAGTGAGTCACATAGCGCCATATATTCTTAGGTATATAACAAAACAGCAGTCAACATAGAAAGAGTACCACAAACAATGCATAATCATAATGCATAAAAACAAGATATTTTACATCAGATAAACTGTCTTCCCTCTGCTTTAGATCAACATTATCATCAGCAGTGTATGCTGAGGGCTACACTCACAGCCCTAAATAAACATTAACATACATATGAGGAGGCCCCCCTGGTAACTTTGCATGTGTACTGTACATGTGTGTGTTTTGGGCTCGTTGGGGGCTTTTTTGCTGAATTACACCATCTGGGTCAAAGGGGACCATTCTCAGTAGGACATTGAGCCAGGATGTTACAAACTGAGTTTTTTGTTCTAGTTCTGCATGATCGGTGTAGTTGTGGTGGGGTAAGTTTGATAGTGTCATGATGATGAACCCCAGCGCCAACCTCCTGTCAGGGTTTAAATTAAGACCATAATCACACTGCGGTGCTGCAACCATGACTCTACAAACAAATGAAATACCTCAGTTAATATGGGTCCAGTCCAATGGAAGAAAAAAAAAATTATAATAATATAATTATAATATTATTATTAATAATAATAATAATATCAATAATAATGTTTGTATTGACTTTCATATGAGCTGTAATGGCTCAAGAGATGCATCACACACGACAGCTTTAACATCAACGTTTCCTGAGTCTGTGTGCGCGTGGGACTGTATGTGTGAGCGCACGTGCGCGTGGCCTCTACCTCCTTCTGAACCCCATGCAGTCACCCCGAGCCCTCCTTTTCCAATCTAGGCCCGGCCTCTAGCACGCGCCACCTCATCTAGTCCAATCACAACGCAGGGAATTCCCTCACCCCCCTCTCACCCCCTCCCCTCCCTCCCCTACCCAACAGCCAGCATCACGACGCGCGTGTCACTTCCGGACTCGTTTGGATGAGAGCCGGTGGATGTTGGGAGTCGTCTCTCGCCGCTGCTGCAGCCCGGATGAACTGACAGCCGTGGTGAGTTCTCTTTTTGTCGTTCAGGTGCCCGATTTGTGATGCGCGTTTTTATATCCAGATGTGCGGGATGCTGCTGCGGTGCCCCCCTTCCCGAAAAATAACAGAGACAACTGTAATTCAAAACCTTTATTCTAAAAATAAATATATAACATTAAACTTCCTATGTGCTATTAATTTGTCATTTAAAATGACATGTCTTGCTGTTATACTACATTAAATTGCCTTCTTTAGACATGATATTCAGCTTATGCCCATCATGCGTTAATCACCTCGTATGGCCAGCGCCTAACAAATCATTTTGCCAAACAAATGAAGATGAAATGAATCATTAACAGCAACAGCTGTTTGAAATCTTTTGTTTTGAAATGCTAAACAGGAAGTTGACTCGCCACCGTGGCGTGGGTGACCCTCGGTGCGTCTGGATGTTGCAGCCTGAACATCTGTTGACACAACCATTATAATTGCATCTAAATCCATCATATGTTGTGTTTCCTTTGTTCTCATCTTAATCTTTTAGTATTTCACTATAGCTCATATACTCATATACTGAAATACAGCATATTTTAACCCTTTTAAAAAATATATTTCTTTTGTTAGACATAATTATACATTTATGAAATGCACACAAATACGACACACTTTTACAACACGTGTTGTAATAAAAAAACAGAACTTAGAATCTGTGTCACCTCACCACAGTCGTCACTGGACGTTTAAAACCTCCATCTGCTGCTGGTCCTCTTCTAAAAGACCCTTTTTTTTTTAAACACAGCTGACGTGAACTGGCCTGTGGCAGCGGTCACCAAATGATGCGAGCTCCCGTAAACTCCGGACAGAGACGCTATTGTCTTGCGAGGAATGGTCCGACATGATTAGAAAAACACGCAGACGCGCACTCGTCCTCCTTGGAAAGCATGTCTTCTCACAAGTGCGAGAGAGGAGAACGCGAGTCAGAGTGACAACTGCAATAAGTACAAGTTTTCTTGGTTTTTATGTACTTTACTTATTTTATCTCCTAGAGAAACTTGCATAAAACAGATGCAGATACTTTTTTAAAACATTTTTTTATAATTAGCTGAAAGTAAATAGGCCGTCACGTCTGCTTATGTTTGCACACAAGAGCAGAGAAAAGCTGCCGTCTGATCCACATAATCCAGCTGGCTGTGTTTTCACTCTCAGTGAAACCACCTCGGTTGATTTTTTGCAATCGCTTAAATATGTCCCTATTTCAAACAGCCTACATTCAATGTGTGCAAATCTGTTCTGCACCTCCACACACCCACGCACGCACACACACACCACAGACATCTCTTTCTCACACATACACAGTCTGACCCTGGAGACTGAGTCGTGTGTCGCTGCAGTCGTTTTCACCACAATGGCCATGTTGAACTTTCTTGCGAGGCTGCAAAGGCCGGCCTGCTTAGCTGAGTGGGCCGAAAGCTACGATGACGTCGGTGCACAAAAGAGCCCATTCACACAATCTCTCCGAGGAAGCAAATACACAAACACACACACACGCCAGCCAGCTCACCCCACCACTACACAGACCGTGTCACAATATTACCCAATTAATCCTGCTTGTTGCATAAAGCCACCTACCCGTTTCTTGTCATTAAAAGGTAAGAGATTAGAGTCGAGCTGTGGTGCAAAGTTTTTAATCAGCTGGTAAATCCGGGCTTAGTCGAGTCTTCCATATGAATTAAGAGGTGATCGTTCTGCTCACACAGATGCGTGTTAAACGGCAACGCGGTGCGACTACAAGGTGGATGTCTTATCTTCATTCATGCGTTGAGTCTTCACTATTCCTACAGGTTGCAGCCTCCTCCCCTCTGTGACCTTATCTGTCTGTGTAATCTGACTCGTGGTACCCGGTACCCACACAACAACAGCACCCGTCGCTGTTATGTCACGCAGGGCTGAAACGATTAGTCGATTGTTTACCAGAGGATTAATCAACGTTTACTGGTCCCAGCAGTGTTCTCGGTGTTAAAATCATTGCAACTTTAATATCTTCCGGTTTATGGATAATTGTCAGCCCCGAGCGAACGCTTTGAAGACACCACCTTGTGTCAATGCTTTGATTTTGACCGGTCTTTAACATCACAAAGCCTTCAGATTCACTCCATACTAACCAATACAATGAGAAACCAAACAATTGAGCTGCTAGTTTGCAAAAAAGAATGGAATTTAAAATGCTGGCTGCATTTAAAGGAGCGGTATTTAACATTCAGAACATTAATTTAGCAGCAAACAACTACCATCTATGTAAAGATACAGTGGAGTAATGTTTACCTGAGCAGAGAATGAAGTCTCTCTGTGTGTGTGTGTGTGTGTGTGTGTGTGTGTGTGTGTGTGTGTGTGTGTGTGTGTGTGTGTGTGTGTGTGTGTGTGTGTGTGTGTGTCTGTGTGTGTCTGTGTGTCTGTGTTGTTATCAGAGCTTCTCTGTTCTTTGTTGACATAGCCGAGTCGGCCGAGCATGCTTTTTGTGCAATGTCTGTTTGTATAGAAGTCTATGAGAAAATGACTCTACTTCTCTCTTGATTTATTACCTCAGTAAACATTGTAAACATTAGTTTATGGTCTCAATCTCTAGTTTCAAGTCTTCTTCAATACAGCATGATGTTCATTTAGTAAATGATGGTCCATTTAGAGTCAAACAGACCATAAAGCAGGGGATGCTTTAGGGCGGGGCTTACTGTGATTGACAGGTCTCTACCAGAGACATAAACAACGTCTCTACGTCGCTCCTCCGCATTCCAAATACGGTAACTTACGTTCATTGGTTGCAAAAAAAACAACATGGCGACGGCGAAATTGCCGAATTCAAGGCTTTACAAAAGACCTTCAGCTCATTGTCAAAACAGCAGAAGAAGAAGTCTTGCAGCACCGTGCACCTGTTGATGCTCTGCTCTTTTCTTCTATCGTCTGATTGTTTGTTTACCCCAGTTGTTGCTCAGACTACCTCTCTACGGCCTCTATTTCATCAACATTGACTTTCTGCAAAAAGTTAATCTGATTTGAAAGAGACAGTGAAACCGACTATCAAACAGTTGGATGATAGCGGCCGATGCATCTCGTAGTGAAGCCTGCTTCCAGGCCGGGAAACAAGACACCGAGCACAACAACAGCGCCGCAGAGTCCACATCCCACAGGGAACAGATGGTCGTCTGGGAGAGCCCCGCTGATTTATTTATGAGTCTCAAAGGGACACTTGAGAGACGAGTGTTTTTGGGAGACGAGTCGTGCAAGTCAGAGGACAGTTTAGTGAGGGGATGGATGTGCTGCTTCAGGGGAGCAAGATGAGCCTCTCCCTCCAATAAATAATGTATTATTACTGCTGCTAGACTGCCTTCAGAGTGTGTGTGTGTGTGTGTGTGTGTGTGTGTGTGTATTCTCACACCATTTTGACAGGGGGCCTTGCTTATTTTAGCTGCACGACTGACAGTTGATGGACTGAGTAGAAGTGTCAATAAGCATGAAGGTTATTTCTCACACTGGTGGCCTCAAATGGCAGTTTTAAACCATTTAGACTGTATTAGACCCTGTTCGATAATAAGACACCATATATTTACAGAACAATGTAAAAAGACTTGAGTTAGTATATGTTACAAAAACTGCCTTTTTTTCATCTTAAAATCATCGCCCATCGGCGCCCCGTCCACCAAAATCCTCAACAGAATACATCCAAACCTCAGCCGTCCGTCTGCTTCCTTCAGAACCTCCACTGGGTCCCACGTCGATGCCAACGATTATAACAATAATAATAATAATAATTATCATAATAATAATAATAATTAAGGTAGCAGTAGTAGTAGTATCATTATTATTAATAATAAGTATACATATAGAGAACTAGTGCTAACAGGAAACCTTTCATCTCATGGTGATGAGATAACCTTAATGCTGATCTCAGTTCAGAACTCTGGACAGCTCCCAAAAAACTCCATCACCTCCCTCGTCGTTCATGATGAGTGTCCAAAGATACAGTGTTGTTCCAGAAGACACACTCCTACAGTAAAGCTGAGGAGATTTGAGGCAGTTTATGTCTACGTCACGGAGTTTAATGGGTTCAGAGTGAACGGTGGATCGGCTAATGGGCAGTTCAGACACTTAACAGTTTGTTCTTTCTGTGTTCTGTCACTCACATTTGCTCATTCAGAAACCTCTCATGCACCTCCTCACACTCACTGTCGTCGGCGTCTGTTAGAGACGTTTTCCAGTCTCCATTTTTCCACTTTAACTCCTCTGTTGTTTCTCGTAGCTTTTCCTGCTGCTTTCTTTCTTTTTCTTTCTCTTTGATATTAACACTGTTAGCGACACCGACAGTTGCTCGCGCTGCGTTCACGCTGTGTTCTCGGTGAGCGAGTGCGTTGGATCAATATGTGCGGGAGGAAGGAGAAGGAACATTTGAAGCACAGAGCCGGTCTGTTTTTGTCGCGTCGTGGGTTTGCCAGTGACACAAATCTCCCTTCTGCTTTTTGCGAGTGCTCGAGTGCATGTGACTCAGCGTTTTGTTTCGCTTTCTGAATGAGTCGAGATTACCGTACTTTCAGGGATCGCTATGAGCGCAGGCACACTCTTGTTTTAAACCCAGTTTCATAATTACATGTTAATGCTCTAATGTCGGGTTAATGTTGTTTATTTTCCAGCAGTGTGGACCTGTGGGCCTTTCATTAAGTCAAGTTCTCTGAAAGAAAGCAAGAAGAAGGATAAGAGGACAGAAGCACAGAGGGACTGACTGCAATAGTTGGAGCTTTTTCTTCTTACCTTCCTCGCTGCTCTCCGACGTCTTCACAGCTCCACCGAGATGAAGCAGAAGGAGGACCTGAACCCCGTGCTGCTGCTCCTCTTCCACCTCATGACGTGGATCTACGCCTCCATCACCTTCCTGCCCTCCTACGTCCTCAGCCGAGTCCCCGGACCCGACGGGGTCCGCTACGGACCCGACGGGGTCCGCTACGGCTCCGAGGAAGAGCGGGCCAAGAGGGCGAAGGCCCGCTCGACGTCGGGACGTCCCGAGGGCCCCTACCGAGCGGTGAGCGCCGCCAAGAGGCTGGCGACGTCGCTGCACCCGGGAGTGGACACCCTGGATAAGGTGTTCGAGTACGCGGCCATGAGGTTCCCTCACAGAGACTGTCTGGGGACGAGGGAGGTGATCAGTGAGGACGACGAGCGCCAGGGCAACGGGAAGGTGTTCAAGAAGGTAAAGAGGGATGCAGAAAGGGTGTGTGTGTGGGGGGGGGGGGGTAGCAGTATAGTGACAGAGTATATGAAACACAACACTAAAGGAATAGTTCCACATTAAACTTATTAGCTTTCTTAGACTTAAATGAAAAGACTTTTCCACCTTTCATAACTGCCCATTGAATTTCAAAGCCACAGCCAGTTAGCCTAGCTTAGCATAAGTACTGGAAACAGGTAACATCATATTTAACATACAGTCACGAGAGTGTTATGAAAGTCTTCATGTAATTCTGTAAGAAATTAAATAAGCGACAAGTGTGTCAAGACATTTGCTTCACAAAGGACGGAAAAAAGAAGAATGAGTCGAAAGAATTGATTTGAAAATAAGTGAGAGGAAACTAAAAATAGAAGGATAAAGGATGTCAGCAGCATTTTAACTGTGGAGTCAAGCTGTAAGATAAATCTTCTTAGAATTGCAATATTTCAGCATTCAAATGTTTTTCTTCAATAGAAAAACTCTCATTTTCAAAGTTGACATTAAGTCTTGATGGCTTAAATTCCATCGATTTTACTGAATGTGGGATAAAAAAAGGAAACAGGATAGAGAGATTGGTATTTCTACAAGGATATAACCCAGAATGTGTTCAAAAAGAAGTGGGAGAATGAAAAAGAAGTTTAATTTGAACGAACATCTATACAACAAAAAGTGTAAACTCTGCCCGACGCAACACTTTGTGTGATCGGTGTGTTTTTGGAGTTTGCACAGCGACTGCACGGCCAACTTTGACCGTACGTCTGAATTACACCGCTAATCCCAACAGCCTGATCCCTCTAATCCAGTTAACCCCGACTGTTGAAACACTTAATGCTGCAAGAACACGTCTTAGCTGATCAGCTCCTGGCTATTGTTCCTCATGACAAGTGGAAAACAGGACTGTACAGTCATCATTACAGCGTGTGTTTGTGTGCACTACTGTTTATTAACCCCTAGGAGCCAGTATAACCTCACTGGTGTGACGCTGTCATCACTGTGTTTGAGTGTTTTATCTTCTTCTCATGCAGAGACTGAGAGTAGAAGAGGAAGCAGTTCTGTTTGGTAATAGTGGAGTGAAACAGGACAAACATGTGACTGTGGGATGTAACTCCTGTGGGTGTTAAAAAGAGATCACAGGATACTGGGCTTTAAATTGTTAAGATTGTGTATCCTCCCTTCCTTTTATCTGCTGTACCTTTGTTGGGAACTAAATGTGACCGTATACCTCTCCGTCCCCTCCCCCCTGCAGGTGGTTCTGGGCGAGTACTGCTGGCTCTCCTATGAGGAAATCCTCACGGCGGCGTCCCAACTGGGCAGCGGTTTGGCATCACTGGGTCAGCGGCCAAAAAACAACGTGGCCATCTTCTGCGAGACGCGGGCCGAGTGGATCGTCACCGCACAGGCGTGCTTCATGTACAACTTCCCGTGTAAGTCCAGTCCGTGAGCGTGGACAACACAGTCAACAAAAGACAAAGAAATACACGAAAAACTATTCAGAATAATCTGTCCAGCTCTAGTTTATGCTTAAAAGACTCTCATGCTCTATATTTGGTTTCAGATATTTGCCACTTTGGTTTTAAAAAGTCTTAAAAACACTGAGATCCACGGAGACGCTCGCGTCCATTGACTGCACCTTGTTAGCACAGCGGCTTTGTTTAACACAGAAACACTTTCCTTTGTACACGACTACCCTTAATACTTAAAATTATATTATCATTATATTTTACTTTTTTACCTAATTAATTAGGAATGAATGCTTGCAAATTCTAATAGTTGAAAAGAGTATTTTTGACTGACTTTTGTACTTTCAGTTTTGGTTGAACTGGACTGAAACTTTAAAGGCGACTCTGTTCTCTTCAGTTTGTTCTTTCCCGCTGAGAATACTTCAAATGTGTCTAAATAGTCTGATCTATAGCCTTTTTTGTTTGGCTGTGTGTGAACACACTTGCAACCTAGAACGACCCAGCTGAGACAGAAGAAGGTCAATTTGTTGCTTTGCTGTTACGTAAGTGTCCCACTTCCTTCCCTCCCTTTTTGTTTTTTCTCCATCTGTTTCATTTTCTTGTGATAGAAACACCCTCAAATGCTGGAAATGGTGCATTTATATTTTATACTTGCACGTCGCACCACTTACAGTTCTCTAAACAAAAAGAAAGCGGTTCTGTCAGCTTGTCGTCATTTAACAAATAATCAGAAGTGTAAAGTTGTCAGCCCCAAATAGTTTTTGTCTTCCAGATGAATCCTTTAACTTTAGCACAAGGCTGATTGTTACAGACATTCTAAAAACCTCTGACGTAAAAAAACAACAACCAATAAATTACTTTAAATAAATAGATTTTTGAAAATTTGAAGAAAAATGAAGAGGTGTTTCTTGTTGCACGTTTAGCCTTCAGAGAGCAGTACAGCAGCAGCTTTCTGCCTAAAGGAATGCCGCACTGATTCACTCCTTAATTTGTTCTGTGCCAGAGCGCACTTCCTTCACTATGAGCATCCACAGCAGCACTTTGAGCTCATTAAACCGGTTCGATTGTCCTTGAAGGACCCTTCATGTCCTCATGCGTGCTTTACTTCATGCTCCATTAAACTGACTCTTAAAAATACGCTGCATGCAAACAGTGGAAGGCCCGGCGCAGTGCGTGACACACACAGCGCGGGGGAGGCAGAAGGGAGTTAAGGGTTGGAGAGACCGATGGAGGGGGAGAGAAGTGAGGGGTGATGGCGTCGGAAGAGGGGTGAGAGAGTCTACGTGAGCATCTGATGTTGACAGAGGCATCAAGGAGTCAGCCAAAGGCCCCCAGTGAACTTAAACACTTGCTGTGTGTATGTGTGTGTGTTTGTGTGTGTGCACATTGTATATTTGCTGTTTATTGGCTCTTTGTCAGAAGGCAAACATGCTCATCATTTAGTTAGTTCTATGCACTTGTCATATATGCCAGTTAAATAAACGAGACACGCAGGCTGTTCTCACACAGACTTCCGATAATCAATGCTCTGTAGTTCGTAGATATCCAGCAAAAATCATAATCGTGAACCAGGACGTTTTAAGACCGCAAAAACCCACACAGTCAAAGAAAGTCTTTCACCCAGGAGACCTTTGTTCGTGTCGCGTGTGGAACGAGAAGTCAACTTTGATCTGTTTGTAACATAACTTCTGTACTTCAGAAAGGCTACTTCTGTAGTTATTTTAACCCAAACAACAATCTTTTTCTAAACCTAGTTCTGTTGCCTAAACCTAACTAAGTAGTTTTGTTGCCAAAAACGAACTAAGTAGTTTTGTTGCCTAAACCTAACTACGTAGTTTTGTTGCCTAAACCTAACTACGTAGTTTTGTTGCCTAAACCTAACAAAGTTGTTCCCTGTAAAGATGGAAGTTTATTTTGAAAAGACTGTATGCGTGTAATGAGCAGAAATTGATACGTGTTGCTTGACTTTTGTAGGAAAACGCATGAAAAATGAGCAGTAACTTGTGTTGAGTCTACAAGATATAACACACGGAAATGACACAGCATACATTCTCCTTATAAAACTGTCGTACAACAACACCACAACTCTTTATAAACCCCAACGACAAGGCTGAAAACCTCTTAAGATTCTCCGTCCGGTGCTACTGAGTGGAGCCTGGACATTCATCAAGTCTTCTGAATTAAAATGACCTGTGTGTGTGTGTGTGTGTGTGTGTGTGTGTGTGTGTGTGTGTGTGTGTGTGTGTGTGTGTGTGTCAAGCTGGAGCCCGACCTAGTGTTTAGATCTCACGGCTGGAGGTGTCATGGCCCTCATCCACACACACACACACACACACACACACACACAGCAGCAGCAGAGCAGGAAGTGTTGGAGCTCCATGACGCAGGAATGTGATGTCACTGAAGCCCCGGTCCCATAAGCCCATGTGTCTGTGTCAGTGTAGGGAGGAGGGGTTACAGACCTCACTACTCTGTTTGTCTGCCTCTCTCTCTACATCTGTCAATCCTCCCGTCACCTTCTTGGTGCAAAAGTTAAGCTGGAGACAGTTTTCTTCCGGAGCTCTGATCTTCCAATAACCACACACACACACACACACACACACGCACAAAACTAGCACACACTTATTCTCTTATATCTGATTTTAAGTAAAGGCAACAAACTCTCCTTAACCCTTAATAGCTCCAACTACTGATGCTCGAATGTGGACGCATGTATGCAAGCAAGCACACAAAGCAGCGCTGCACTTTGTCATAACACACACACACACACACACACACACACACACACACACATACCAATACTGTTTGTATCCCCAAAAAGATGGATTGTCAGGAACCGAGAGCTTGTGACCCATTGGCTCAGAGGCTGTGCTGAGGCCAGATGACGTCATCGATGTGGGAGGAGCTAAATCAGTAGCGGTGTACAGACAGAGTGCACATACATGATGAGTCCTCACACATGCTTCACGGGCTGTAGGATAACTCCGCACACACAGACGTGTCCCTATCAGCTGGTTTAAAGACATTTAAATGATTTAATATATTCACAAATGTAGATATTTAGTCCTCTTTTTCTGTATTTATCTGTGTATCATCTACTACACCTGTTTGAGTAAAACAAATAAAGCAACCCGAGTACATTATAGTGCAGTCCTATACAATAGATCTCCAATAGAGTGAATACACAAACACCTACAGCAGTAGTCTCAGATATATATATATATATATATATATATATACAGATATATATAAAAAGGGACCAAATTGAATTTGGTCCCTTTTTATATATATCTGTATATATATATATATATATATATATATATATATATATATATATACAGATATATATAAAAAGGGACCAAATTCAATTTGGTCAGTCTTTATCTAGGTTATCTTATAGATATGTACTTTCAGTCAGTTACATTATAGAGTTGATTAACTGTCTCACATAACTGATGTGTAAATATACTGAGGAAACAAGGCCAGAAGACTACTTATGATTCAGTAAGTTGTGATAATGGTTTGGTTTTATGTGTGTGTGTGTGTGTGTGTGTGTGTTGCAGTGGTCACCCTTTACTCCACACTGGGAGGTCCAGCCATCGCTCACGGGCTGAATGAGACTCAGGTCACCCACATCATCACCAGCAGAGAGCTCCTGGAGACCAGACTCAAGGTTGGAAGACACACCAACACATAAAACACAGAATCACTCCACATGAGTGTTTAGCCTTGATGAGGGAGCAGCCTACGCTCAGTCATCTGGTTGTAATATTTATGCATCGCCCAATCCTCCCACAGACTCGCAAATAAGACATATAAGCAGTGATGAATAGTGATTATCTTGTTTTTGTAGCCCAATATCACATATCTCAGTGGGCTGCACAGGCAAACACCAGAAAGAACACGTTCTGCTCCAAAATAGTCTTGTGCCAAGAAGATTAATAAGGACATCGTGAAAAAGTAGACTACCTTTGGTAAGACAAATGTAAGAGATCCCATCTTTATGGGCCCTTAGATGTGAAGTCGCAAAAAATATTTAAAGGTTTTTAACAATAGAATGAAAAAAAAGTCCAAAACAACAATACGACATGTTGAGATACATTTCACTTCCTCAGACTCTACAAGTTAAGGTGTGTTTACATCACTGGGTCCTTAGTCTGTCAGTGGTTCCTGGCATGTCATTGTCTCTGGTTTGTGTTAACTACAACAACAATATAAAGGCAGCTGTCTGGAGACGTGCACGTGCTGGATGTTAAGGACCCTTTTGGACAAGTTCAATCCCCAAAGACAAACGGTGCTCCGGCAATTCATCTCCCCTTTTATCGAGGAGGCATAAACACAGATCCTCTGCTCCTTTCACACATCCCCTCTGAGCCCAAATGTTGATAAAGACGATGTGCATGGCTTTTTTTTACTTGTCCAAACCTGGTTTTCATGGCATGTGGATGATTGTCATATTTGTGCTCATGCTTACGTGTGTGTGTTTGTGTGTGTGTGTGTGTGTGTGTGTGTGTGTGTGTGTGTGTGTGTGTGTGTGTGTGTGTGTGTGTGTGTGTGTGTGTGTGTGTGTGTGTGTGTGTGTGTGTGTGTGTGTGTGTGTGTGTGTGTGTGTGTGTTTGTCAGGCTATCCTAATTGAAGTCCCGAGGCTGCAGCACATCATCGTGGTGGACAGCACACCGACCTCGTGGCCCGGCTATCCACGTGGCATCAGCGTCCACAACATGGCTGCTGTTCAGAAGCTGGGAGCCAGGCCCGAGAATGGTAAGCCGCAAAACGGAGAAATATTTAAGCAAGAGGGTCCTGGGCCAAGATGGCAGCGCAAAGGTTTCATACAAGCACAACATAAAGAAGAAGAACAAAACGGCAAAGAGCTAAACTAACATAAAAAAATAAATTCACATGAAAGAGATAACAAACCTAAAACAAACCAGCAAACTGCATCAACGAAAGAATTGTCATTCAGTAACAGGACAAGTATCCTTAATCCTGTTTAGGTGTTCACCAAAAACAATGCAGGTTCTAGGAACTCATTTGAATTCATTTGAAAGCATGATCGGGAGGCTGCAAGTACTGTTTTTGCCGCCAGTAGAGAGCGTAGATACGAAGGCAGTTCTTGTAATATAGCCGTGTAAAGAAAAACAACATTTTCATACAAACTGCAATCACGTGTGCGTAAAACCGAATCAGAGACAAATCGATGAACTTGCATGCATAAATAAAATATGATTATAATCAATTGCTGATAGAAGCGTCATTTTAATTCACTTTTTCCTTGCAGCAAAAGAAAAAACAGCCTTTGTTTCTGTAGTAGAAACATCATTTCACTCTTAGTTTGTTTGTAACACTCCATCCACATGAAAATTGAATTTACATTAAGAACATTGCAACACAGATTATGAATATCAATCGTGAATGGAATAGGACCCAATATGGACCCCTGTGGGACACCATTTTGTATATTTAAAAAGCTTGAAAATAAACCATCAAATTGGACACTTTATGTTCTAGTTTTCAAACAGTGTTTGAAGACAGGCCTTAACAAGCCACGACATTTAGTAGCTCAGAGGTTAGTAACAGATAGTGCCTCTCTTAATGGGATGGTCGCGGTGGGTTTTTCCTTGGTATCGGTCCCATTAGGTCATGTGAATGAGGAAGTGTTCACATCTGTATCAGATTAAGGGGCGATACGATGCTTATTCGGCGAGTTGATTGGACGGATGACGAGAGGTCATCGCCCACTCTTCGCCTTTCATTGTGGCCGCTTGAACTGAGTGACCTAAAACAAGAGAAGCTGGTAGTGTCATGTGCAGATAAAGAGGGAAGGAAGTAGGTTTGGGAAGGGGAGGATGGCGCTCTGGGATATAGGGGAGGGTCATGTTTATACACAGCACTGTTAACTTCACATGACATCAACTCTCAGAGCACACACTCCTACGTACCTCGTATCTGAGTAAGAGGAAAGAGGAAGAAGAGAGGCCCTCCCCTCGTGACTGCTGTGTGATTTATCTTCATCCTCTGTTTGGGTTTTGTTTCCGGGGCGCTCAGACGTCTTAGTTCTGTTTTTTTTGTTCCACACCATGCTGAACACGGAGGAATGAAGTGAACGCTGCTGCTAGCAGAGCAAACCACCACCTGGTTTTGTTCCCCCCTTCAACTGTCATTCCTTGATTTCAAGAAACATTTGCGCAAAATACGCATCCCTCTCATTAATTTCAACGCCTTCTGGCTAGACGCTGTATTGGCATATCACGTACATGCATTCACACATTCCTTTGTGACGAGGACAATGTATTTATACTGTCCATCCAGGGATCGTCACCACAGAAGA
Source organism: Pholis gunnellus (assembly GCF_910591455.1). NCBI lineage: Eukaryota > Metazoa > Chordata > Actinopteri > Perciformes > Pholidae > Pholis > Pholis gunnellus. The sequence continues at coordinate 24,481,879 of NC_136535.1, forward strand.
TAGAATATTTGCTGTTGTGGTAACTTTTCCAGAGTAGTAAAATCCTGTTTCACAGTGTTATAAACCGCCGTGCAGTATTTAGGTGTCTGATATGCTTTCAAATTCACAGATCTGCGACTTAAGAGTAAAATATTTTTTGCTTGGATGCCATATCAAAGATTGCATCCATGCAAAAACTTGATTTACGGCCTACAAGACGAGAGGAAGTCCAACGTAAACAAACACTAAACTGACAGCCAGAGCTGGATTCAACTGAAGATAAAATAGTGCCAACAAATGTGCACAGTCTAAGTCCTGATGTGATGAAAGAGCAGAGACGGAGAAAAAAAGAAGAAAGTGCAAGAGAGTCAGAGGAAGATGAGAGAAAGAGGAGAGATGGTGTGTTTTTCTGGTCAGCACAGTCAGACACAAACTCTCCAGTGTGCCAAGAGTTGTTTAATATCACAGCTGACTATTTTCCATCCATGCGTTTGAACACGGCCTCAATTGAATTACAGGAACTAAACATTTCCTCGGCCTTTGACACTCAGTGCGTCTTCTTTTATTAATGGAACACACGGAGGCTTTCATTCCAAGAATGTGTCTGCGTGGACAAAAGCATGGCTGTTACTCTGTGCTCTTGTGTGTGTGTGTGTGGTCAGTTGATATATAAATGCAATATATACACAAATCACAGCGTGATGTCACGAGCCATTACTGCGATGCGGTTTTGTCACATTGCAGCAGCACGTGAGCGTAAGCAGCCGCTGCCGTCGGACATTGCGGTCATCATGTACACCAGCGGATCCACGGGCATACCGAAGGGCGTCATGATCTCTCATAGCAACATCATCGCTGGCATCACGGGCATGGCCGAGCGGATACCCAACCTGAGGTAGGTGACGCAAACCCGTGAATAAAAATCCATGTGATGTATGTATGAGAGTAAAGTATGGACTTTATACTTGAACATCGTTTGGTCAGATTTTGTCGTCGAGTTTAATTTTTCTTTAATCAGATAATAATTGTAACTAATTGTAGCCAAAATTCCTGTATGGCTCCTTGTGTTCAACCATTAACATTTGAATATTCTGACTTATTTTGTTACATTTTTAAAAAAATGGTTTTGTACAAAAACATGCTGCCCGTGCCAAGAAATAGTCCAAGAAGTAAACCCCTCTCAAATCGCAAGTTAATCGTTTTTTTATGAGCAAGTTTTTAGACAGATTGTTACCTTTGGGCAGAGTCGGTCTAGCTGTTTTTCCCTGTTTCCAATCTTAATGCTAAGCTAAGCTAAGTGGCTGTAGCTTCATATTCAGCATACAAACATGAGAGTGGTATCAATCTTCTCATCTAACTCGCATAAGCATGTTCCCCAAAATGTTGGATCTATTTCTTTAAACTAAACCAATTCAAGCTATTCGACTGGTGGACCTTTTGATGGAGGAAGTGATATTTCCGGGACCGGTACACCTAAATCCAAACAAGCTGTTTAAATGTCATTCTATCAGCACAGTGAGGACAGTAACTTCCTCTTCTCTGCTGCTTCAAAAACTCTGCTCTTTGATTAATCTCTGCTGTCTCTGGCTCTTTGCTGTCGGCTATGAGGTCAGACCAGACAGCGGTGGGAGGAAATGCAGACGGAAGGGAGTGCGTTCAGTATGAGCGGAGGAAGAAACTGGGAGGATGGGAGTTAGGGGGAGAAAGATGGAGGTTAGAGAGGTTACAGATATCACAATCTCAATCAGACTTCTAATGAAAGGGATGGCTTTCCTGTGTGTGTTAAGTAATATGACTGTGTGTGCTCGGAATTGATCCTTCGCTAAGCCCCCCCGCCCCCCGTTGCTACTCCATCGAGCCATCAGAGCTACGATGGAGCCCACACTGTCACTAACTGCACTTCCTGAGCAAAGATTATCCATTAGAAGCAGACAGAAGGGTCTACAATATGTGTTTGAAGGATATATTCAGGATGACAAACTGATTAAAACGATGAAGATAGAAGCTAAAGCTACAGATCACAGTGTAAGAGTGAACCACCGCATCAGCTGGAGATTGAGACAGAAAACAATGAAATTAAGGAACAACACTGTTCCTGTAAAGTCGGGTTTTTCACTGTTTCAGTCATTAAAAAGCTAATTGTGTAGACATTCAGTATATCTCAGTAGCGTAGCATAAAAGTGCTGCCGCTAGTTAGCTAGTTCCAAATCCACTAAACCAGCTTGAAAAATACTAAAATATGACACGACTGCATAAGAGTCCACGGAGGTTGCTACGCTAACCAATGCTACGCTATAATTGGCCAGTCTGCATTCGAGGGGCAGGACTTAGCGAACGGTCAACTGCAGACACGTCCAATTGTGATTCCTGAGAATCCAGAAATACTTGAGATAAAGAGAAGGCCAGCAGATCATTTTTAAGTCCAAGCAAAGGAAAAATATGGCCCCTATTTTGTGCAGACAGTCTTTCTGATGCACTGCATTCATCTTCTAAAGATTGTAACTACATGATTTATGACTCCAGAGATCATGAAGGTTTTGTATTAAAACAGATATTTCATGTGTGGAGGACATTTATTCAGCTTGGTGAACTTCACCAGGCTTGAGTGAGATGTCACTGACTACTTTCGGGTCTCAAACAGTGCATTGAAACAGTGTGTTCCATGTGTGTTCACAGCGAGGAGGACACCTACATCGGCTACCTGCCTCTCGCCCACGTGCTGGAGCTCAGTGCGGAGCTCGTGTGCGTTTCTCACGGCTGTAGGATCGGCTACTCGTCACCTCAGACTCTAGCTGACCAGGTAACTGTGTGACTGAATCTGGAACGCTTTTTTTTTTGCATTTCATGCAAAAATCCCTCTGGGAACCAATTATTGTGCTTCTTTTTCCCCACCCAAAGTCAACCAAGATCAAGAAAGGAAGCAAGGGGGACACCAGCGTCCTGCGGCCCACTCTGATGGCAGCCGTCCCGGTACAGTTCACTCAACACTTTGCATCGTACAGTGTAACGTTTGAGAAGCCTCAAACCTTTACGGTGTCTCTCATTGAGTCTCTGCAAGTGGTTCAAACGCTGCTTTTTTTTAATTTGGCAGCAGGTCAGATTCCACTCTCTTTGTTCGTAGTCCAGCTGTGGAGAAGCAGTGACAGATCTAACAGGTCCAGGCCTGCTGGACTCTGTCTCTGGACGGACTGTGACGTACATACTGTCCTACTGCTGGACAATCTCTGCTCTTCATCACTAAACAATGTTAAGACGCCCAGGGGCGTAGAAATGGCGTATTAATCCGTTTTCAGCAGCGAGGACGCCAGGATGAGCTTTACTCAAAACCCTGCAAGGCTGTATTTATTTAGTCACTCAGGAGGTGAAGGGAGTTCCACTCTTCTTGAAAGGAGTAATGACAAAAGTTGAGCTGGGGTCTACTTTTTGTGTGTGGCTAATTTCCAGTGGTTGATGAGATTGTGTAAGGGAAGCATTACGTCATGATGGGCTTTCTGAATTAAGTTTAGAGAGCTACGAACTTTGCTGCTGTCGTCTTGTTTGCCAATATTATTATTTTTTTATCTAATAACTCAAAGTCAAAGGTCATGTTAAGTGTTGAGTTAACGTTGAATGACGCAACATTTTTATATTCGAAGATATGACGGAACTTTAACTGCCGTGAAGATATTTTAAAAACGACTGAACCCGCCGACGATAGCTTATAATTCCATTTCTCTCGTTGGTTGAACTGTAAGCCGGCTAGTTCTCTCCCTCTCTCTCTCGCTCACATCATGCGCTCCACCTCCTCCCCCGTCTCCCAGTGGTCGTAGTGTAAAGGGCAGAGGGCCCCAGTGTCTGGAACCATTCACAGCTGTAAACAGAACGTGAGAAAGCCCCATGTGGTTATCCCCACGACGCACACACACGTACAAATTGTTTGCTGTGATATGACAACGGGCTGCTGCGTGAATCCTGTGTCGACTTCCTCTCTCACTGCTTTACCCACAAACACACACACACACACACACACACACACACACACACACACACACACACACACACACACACACACACACACACACACACACACACACACACACACACACACACACAGGCCAGCTGTTTGTTTTGTTTTTATTGTTTTTGGTTTGTGCTCTTTTCCCCATTTAACTGAATCCTGCTTTTGAAGACGCTCTGCTGATTTGGATGATGATGTGTTCTTGATCTGTGGGCTTCAGTCCTCTCCGCTGGAGGCACTTTGTCAGCAGGAAACTCAAAAACCAAGTCAAGTCAGGAATGAAACTGAGTCCTGGCCAAGAAACGAAATTATACCAATTCCTTTGATATTATGGTTCTCAGCACAGTTTTGTTGCTTTGTATTCCCATGAAACAAAAACTGCATTGCCAATTACATTTTTAATGTATTTTCTCCCGGATGACGTTTTTTTTTCTATCACGAATAAGTTTGTGATCATGGCGTAGAGAGGATTTTTTGGGGTGGATAGATGTCTCAAACAAACAGGACTTTCACCCAGGAGACCGCTGTTCATGTTCCGTGTTAAACAGAAAGTAAAGTTAATTTACATCCGTAACTTAAATAACCTAACAAACTTATTTTAAATACACAAATCACTTAATTCACTCTCATGAACTCACTTTAATCTACATGCTTTGCACCAACCAGGCGAAGTAAATTACTGAGAGGCTGGTGACGTTTTAGCCATAAACTGGTGATATGTGGTGACTCAGTCGTTCAGCTTTTTTCTGCCCCCTAGTGGTCAAACATTAAGTAGTGCAGCTTTAAAAGCCTCAGTTATACTTTCCGCATGGACGTTAGCTGACGTGGAATCATGACGAGGAAATGTCGGAGACAAATCTTTTACACTCTGGTTTCTCCTGATGACAGTATGAGAAAAGTTATGTTTTTTAACGAAGCATGTAAACATCTTCTAGTAGAAACCCAAAATACGCGTATGAACCTGAAAATGAACAAAAGGCAAATAATGCAAATTCAACCTTTTGCTATTTCACAAAATTTTGATTTGTTTGTATTTTTTTTGCTAATTGTTGTACTTTTCCCCAAACAATAGTCAAATATATTATACCATTCACACATCTTATCTACCTTGGCCTTAACCAAACAATGACGGTGGGAGAAGTTAACTGCAGAGCTCTTCTGCTACACAGATCGGCTCTCGTGGATTCCCTGTTCCCCTCTGGTTTAGTGGGTCACTTGTGAGTAATCCGTAGGGGAGACTTGCTGTTATGCAACTAAATTAAAGAGCATGCGTGTCCCACATTCATGTGTTCCTCTGGACTTATATTAGGAGAAAGTTGTTCCGTTCTTTAAGAGTTCTGTTTTTTTTACGAGCTCTGGCATTCTTGAATTTAACATTTGGGGATTTTGATCAAAGGAACATTTGGCATTGAGAGGTTGACTACAGACTTCAGCTTCCTTACGCTTTTTTTTGTTCTTAACCCTCGAAGAAATATACTAAAAGAAAACAAGCCATGCACTTGAAAGATATTCCAAATGTCTTCCACAAGAATAGATGATCTGTGCTTCAGATCCCATACTTAGATTCTCCATTTAAAAAGGTGCTGGCGCTCTGGCTGGGCCCCATATTAGGAGCTGCAATGCACCTCATATCTCTCAAACTCGTATCTTTTTACCAGGCAGATAAGTGCAGAAACAAGATTTACTGGCCAACATTTATCTTATCCTCCCATAGCCGCGTGCTTCTCTATCTTATCTGCTCCTCTCAGTCGTACATATTGCCTCTGCTTTTTCTTCTTATTGTGCATTTAGTCCCACCCGATATCTCATCACCTCTCTTTCCTTCTCCACCGTCCTGGTTCCAGGAGATAATGGATCGCATCTATAAGAACGTGATGACCAAGGTGGAGGAGATGAGCTGTGTGCAGCGAACGCTCTTCACTCTGGCGTACAACTACAAACTGGAGCAGCTCGCCAAAGGAAACAGCACACCTCTATGTGACAGGTGTGTTTGTTTTTCACTTTGACGAGAGTTTATAAAGAGCTTCTTCACGGTATTCGTCAGGTTATTCTCGCCAATCATTTCTGTTCGTTCCATCCAGGCTGGTGTTCGGGAAAGTGCGCGCTCTGCTGGGAGGTCGGACGCGAGTGTTGCTGTCAGGCGGCGCGCCGCTCTCCGCCGCCACGCAACGCTTCATGAATGTGTGCTTCTGCTGCCCGGTGGGTCAGGGGTACGGCCTGACGGAGACCTGCGGAGCTGGGACCATCAGCGAACGTAAGCAGTAAAGTCAAAGTGGTTTATCGTTAGAGAAGAAGAAATAGGAATAATAAGAAATAAGATATCCCGGCACAAATCGGAGAAACAAATGACATTCCCATCAGCCTCAGCTCGATGCTAACAACTACTTATTAACTACCAATTTAAAGTAGTCATTTGTTCCAAATGAAGATTCATTAACTGGAAAAAGTTGCGCATTATTGTGCAACTGTGGGAAGTTGCTTGGAAAACGCTGGAGTTTCCACAGCCTGGGGGGCAGAGATAAAAGCAGGCGGAGGGACATGAATACAAGGATAAGAAATAGGAAAATACTGATTAGATGAACCGTATTGTGCGTGGGTTGTAGTTAATGTTAACTGTTTTGAAAAAGAAGACAGTGGTGTAGAAAAAAACAACAACATGAGCAACAAATCTGCGCTGAGAGCCGAGTTAGCATCACGATTTTAGCCTGTTGGGAAATTAAGGGATGTGAGCTCATGTTTTGTAAAATAAATAAAAAATGATTGTCCCTCCACAAACATGCAGACATTCCTCACTAAAGAGGGAAATAATGTTCTTTTCTCTCAATAATGTGCGTTAAAGAATGGCGCTCATGTCTGTGGTGGAGACGGTTGTCCCAATAATCGTTTTTTTTAACTTTGCAGCTAATCTATTAGCTTTCATTGACGACACATTTGTCCCCAAAAAAATAAACAAAGACCAAATGGAAACGCTTCCGGCGTTTCCCAGGCAGACCAGCTGCCCGTCGCTCTCCGCTGCGGTCTGGACAACACTGTTTTGTGGACATTCCTTTGGGAACAAGTGAGGTTGCGTCGCTATGGCGCTAAATGTCGTGCCAAGCGATGCTAGTGTGTTTCCTGATCACGTGTGTTTCGTCTGTTTCTAGTGTGGGATTACAGCACCGGGAGAGTGGGCGGGCCACTGGTTTGCTGTGAGATGAAGCTCCAAGACTGGGTGGAGGGTGAGCCACACACACACACACACACATCATATCCATAACATCCATGGAATGACACAGCGTTGAATGGATTCTCAAGGACATGCATCAGCCCTTGTTTGCTTTTCTTTCTTTGCATGTAATCTCATGCACACTCTCTTCTGAGTTTACCAATCCATCCACCGTTAATCATTCCCCAGACCAGTGAGACCTAACCTTGTAAGGAGAAACATTCTTCTCGTCTTTCCACTCCCGCACAACTTCAGTCTTTTTGTACGTCAAGGGATCATAACTCATTTTGAATACCCTCAGTTAAATCTTGATACTTATCAAGTTGAGTTTATTGCCTGCTTGGCTCGCAGAGCAGAAATAGAATTCAGAATAAACAATAAGCATGTCAGAGTGTAGCAGAATCTGCATTTTTTTGTTTTGTTTTATTGCATTTTCATTCTCAATCCGCTGAATTTTACTTCCTGCTTTCAGGTGGTTACCGTAGATCCGACAAGCCGCATCCGAGAGGAGAGATTCTGGTTGGCGGACCCAACGTCACCATGGGATACTACAAGAACGAGGCGAAGAACCAAGACGACTTCTTTACGGACGAGAACGGCCAGAGGTGGTTCTGCACAGGAGACATCGGGGAGTTTCACGACGACGGGTGCCTCAAGATAATTGGTGAGGAGAGGCAGAGGATATACAGCTAGTCGCATAGATGCAGATCAACACGTGGGGTCATCTGGCTTTGTTCGGTTGCTTCTACATAAACATTATTACTCAAGACTCCTGGATTGACACCGGTCAGATACACACAGATCAGTGTCCTCTTCCCTTCTTTTTCAAGAAATAGAAACATATCCACACTTGAACTACAGATCGTGACAGAGCAGCCGTCTCTGCTGTGTTTTCCAGATCGTAAGAAAGACTTAGTGAAGCTGCAGGCGGGCGAGTACGTCTCTCTGGGGAAGGTGGAGGCCATGTTGAAGAGCTGCTCTCTGGTCGACAACATCTGTGCCTACGCCAACAGGTGTGTGTGTGTGTGTCTGTTAGCGCATCCATTATAAAGTGAGTTTAATGTTTCAAACGTGTATATCAACACACAAATTATGAATTACAGCTGGAATAGGCTGTTAAAACATGGTTGTGTGGCTCAGACTTGCTAGGATTCATGAAGTTGCTTCTTCTCCATCACTTACTAAATGTTAAAACTTCACAAAGTGGCTAAACCCGTTTTTTAAAGATATTTGGAGAATGTGATCTGTTCGCGCTCTGCTCAGCCGTGTTTCCATTCCCTTTTACGGGAAAAAAACGTCACTTGGTGAAGAATTGATGTTTGGGCTCCATCACCTTATTTGGCTGAACCTTCGCTCGCTGGAATAACACACAAAACGCCAGCGTCGCTTCATAACCGCACTCTGTTCTTCCTTTCACTTTAACGGCCCTCTTTGTCATCCCCTCTCTCCTACCCGCTCTGCAGTGATGAGACGTACGTGATTGGCTTCGTGGTGCCCAATCAGAAGCACCTGCTGGCTCTGGCCGACCAGTACGGCATCCGAGGCTCGTACGAGGAGCTGTGCGGCAGCAAAGCCGTGGAGGAGCTGGTCCTCAAGGTCATCACCGAGGCCGCTCTAGCAGGTGAGAGGAGGGTCAAAAGGTGAGGTTTTTGTGAGCGCCAAGGGGTTGAGTTAACGCTTCGTCCTCTTCTGTCACAGCCCAGCTGGAGCGCTTCGAGATCCCCCGAAAGATCTGCCTGAGCCCGGACCCGTGGACCCCCGAGATGGGTTTAGTGACTGACGCGTTCAAGCTCAAGCGCAAGGAGCTGAAGACGCGATACCAGGACGACATCGAGAGAATGTACGGCGGGAAGTGACGCGTCGGTTATCCTCAAAAGCACAGACCAGCACTCTGACCTCTCTCAGTGCCCTCTCACTGCCCCCTCTCAGCCTTCCCCATGAACACAAGAGACCTGAATCTGTGAAGAAGCTTAAAGTGTAGGCAGTCACCGCTTCCATCATGGAGGCAACTTTTGTTGTAGAATTTGTAACTAAAGAAAGGCTGAAAAAGAAAAACACAAACACTGCTGCCTTCCCCCCCCTGCTTTTTCCCCTCCTCGCCCAGGTGTATGACCTCTTTGTGGGGGATCTTTATTGTTCCAGATGTGAGTTATGAAACAGCTGATGTTGTCTGTTGAACTCTCTCTGAGTGCCAAGCAGCAGAAGCTCAAGAAGGTTGTGCGGACATGTGTGTCGTCTCGTTGTCTTTGTGCTCGACGAGACGTTAGATCGGTTAAATCTTTTCCTTTAGTTCGTTTCTTTCTTTTAAACGTAGAGGTATGAACATCCTTCCTCCTGCAGGTCAGGAGACGGTTAAGTCTTTTGTTTCTTTTTTTTGGTCCACATGTTTTGAGTTCTGTGGTTTATTTTGTCTCCCACCCACAGTCGGGACTTTGACTCTCACGGTCGTGGGACGTCCCGCCCGTCAGCACATCTTGATACCAAAAGCACAAAGTCATTTGAGGGCAAGCGAGAGCAGGTTGGTAAAAAAAACAAAAAGATGCCGAGGTCATATCTGGTCTAACAATTTGTATCTTTATATCATCAACATTATGGAATCTGACAGATGGCGCCTAATATTCTTATTTAAAAAGAAGAGAAACAAAGATGCACTGTTGTTTAGTCTATTGTACTTTCCTACAGGGATAGTATATACTTTTTTATGTGCAAAAACTGCACATGTACTTGCTTGTTTTACAGATGAAATGACTGTGTAAAACATTGTCACATTTGATAAGTCACCGTGCAACGTGAAAATGGATCATTTTAATGTCCAAATAAGGCCGTTGATTCCAGACGGCACACAAATGAAGCGTTCTCGGTGTGCGCGAGCAGGATTTAAGTAAAAGACAAGTGTGGCTAACGTTTGCTCTGCAGGACTGTCACCGCCAGCTTGAAGTCGCATAGTTTTTTGGTAACGTGCACGAGTGTGACTCATCAAGTTTGTACGCGGCACGAACGTGACGCCATCATCCCTCACAACGTGACACCTGTTGCCTTCTCTTGTGATTCTGAGTCACGCGTCTTTAAATTCTGTTGACCAGCAGAGGAATCACATGTACAGCCTCTACTGTAACTCGAGCTTTATTATCAAGCGACCTGTTTGTGGAGCTCCACTCCCTCTCTGTGCAGCGAGCTCGCCTTGTAACATAAGCGCTTCCAACTATTTATTTGTAAATTGCCATTTGGAAAAAAAATGACCCAAAATGAAGTAAATAAAGAATTGTGTTTGGTCTACATGCAATGAGTGTTTTATTGTTTTTGGAGCAATACATTTAATATCACTAAGTCTACTTAATTGAATTGACAGTAAAAAAGCGCTGTAATTCTTTTGTAGTCAGTGTTTCGGCCTCTTGGGGTGTGAAATTGATGCTGAAGTGACTAAAGACAGACATCTGATGATATTTATTAATGTCTGCACCGTTGAAACAAAGGAACTGAGTGAAATCAGCCGTCACTGATTCAATAATAGTCACAAATTCAAGCATTAATGCATTAATGCTCACCATTAATGCATTAATGCTCACTATTTATGCCGGTGTGGAGACGTACATCAGTGTTGTCGGACTGATTCGTGCAGTGAAGATCTCCAAATGACTGATTTCATTTGGAGATCACGTTTCTAAAAGGAAAGGAGCCATCCTTAGAATGAAATACAAGTTATGTTCATGTTACCAAACCTGCGCTGTTTTCCAAAATCTCAGTTACAACATAGAATTCTGCACTTCCTCGTAGTCGCTTTAAGTACATTCTACTGATAGTACCTGGGTATGTTTACCAAAGTGGGATTTTGAATGCAGGACTTTCGCTTGTAACAGTATTTTTGTATTGTTGTATACTTTAATTTAAGTAAAGGATGTGAGTACGTCTTCCACCACTGATCATAAACGTCCCTTCAGACTTATAGTAGACGATGTCATGGAATGATGCTCCATCTCTGCATCGCTCATACGCTGCTGGTATTGTGCAGTTTCCTGAAAGAAATACTTTCTACTTTTTGATCTTCGTTTCCACCATGCTGCTCTTGAACGTGCTACATGATTTTATTCTTAAGCTGTAGGTTCGGGAAAGGAAACTGAAAAGTTCTGTGTGAGGAGAGGAGGATGGGAGAGTACAGAAGCTTGAGACATGCGTCCTGATACACAGACGGAGAGATTTTGATCACCAGTTTCTAAACAGTTCTCCTTCAAAGTATTTTTCCATCACATCACCTCTGGTCTCTCTCTACGCTCAGTGAGTCTGATATACTCGTGGGCATTTCATGATTTCATTAGAACCCTCTGGAGGCTTATTTCTTCTTCTTCTTTAACATACTGTTCCTTCAGGGCTTCCATAGATTCGGGACTCATCTTACAAATCAGTCTCCGTCATGTGACTCGTGACACTCCGGGGTCTCTGTATAAATAACCTCACGCCTCATGTAGTAGTGCTGCCAAACTCCAGAAGAGCTGCAGGAAGATCTGAACGCTGAAGGTTCACATGAGACGTAGCTCCTCAGTTTGGTGAGTAGACAGTTTATGGATTTGGTTATTGTTATATATATATATTTGTTTGTTTTTATATAAACTCAATCATTGTGTGTTGCCTTTAGGTAACTTTTTCTAAATGACTGGACATTTCAATGTAAAATGTATGAATCAAAACTTTTTTTTTAAATTCAGAATTTTCTTATTTTGAAGTATCCTGATGGAAGCATAATAATATACTTTAAAGTTGCATTTAAACAAATGTAATAAATAGTAAGCTGTATGCACTGAATTGAATTTGCAACAAGTCAAAGTGAAGCATTGATTTCTATATATGTTCATGCTTTAAGTAGCTACTTAACTTTTCATTTCAGAAAGAAAATTCATCATCATTTTCCAAGTAAAGATAACTTTACTGATGTTTTTCATCACTTTGCAAACCCTTGCATAGCAAAACTGGGAACCTATCCTCGTGCGTAAAGCGTGCGTAAAAGGTAAAATAAATCCACATATTTATGGATGTATTTCTGTATCTTTTCCAGCGCACTTTATAGGTCCTCCACGTGAGCTGCACTGAAAAACAAATGGGGCACCTGGAAAACTCCACAGCGTTATCCAAACGGGTCCACACACAGAGCACCGCGCGCTCGCCGGCGGACAAGAGCGACGGGAACGCGTACCCGTACATACTGATAGTCATGTCTTTCTACGGAATCTTCCTCTGTGGTATAATGCTGGGCTACATGCGCTCCAAAAGGCGAGAGAAGAGGAGGACCAACGTCTTCACGCGCCTCCTGCACGAGGAGGAGCAGCGCGAGTGGGGCGCGCTGCCCAAGAAGCACAGCCTCACCTTTCCCGCCGCCGTCACGGAGCTGCGCGCGGTGCAGCTGTCCCTGCCCTTCTGCGGTAACCACGGCAACCACTTCGGGCACCTCCACTGCGGGGGCGCGCTGCCGTCTCCGCTGGCGTGCGCGCTGTGCGCGGAGCAGAGCAGCGTCAGCTCGCTGTGCTCGTCCGCGGACACGCGCTTCGCCATAGAGGAGGAGGAGTCGGGCAGCGGCGCGGCGGAGGAGGGATCGGAGGAGACCGTGAAGGGAAGGTCCGGGAACAGCGCGGATGATTCCGGCTGAATGTGTTACCCTCCCCGGCCCAAGAGAGGAGACACATCACCTGCAGAGGAAGCCAGGTGGCGCAAAAAGAGCCGCAAACAGTCCAAACACCAGCAACGCGTAAATCATAAGCCCCAAATCCTCCATGATATGAGATCCATAAAGGGCTGGGACAAGTCAAACAAGACTATGAGGCCTCTGTGAGAGGTATTAGACCGTAGAGAGCACATGCTGACAGTTTAGAGTGTGTGTGTGTGTGTGTGTGTGTGTGTGTGTGTGTGTGTGTGTGTGTGTGTGTGTGTGTGTGTGTGTGTGTGTGTGTGTGTGTGTGTGTCTTTAAGCATCATTTTAAATGACAAGATGTGGTGAGAGTGAAACATGACCTATAGATGGTCACTATTCAATTCAATACAACTTTATTCATCCCTGCAAGGACCATGTCGTGCAGCAGCTCACACCACCCAGGTCAACACACACACACACACACACACACACACACACACACGTCCTAACATAATACTAAAGTGATGCTCTCTACAAAATAATACACAATAATATTTAAAGCAGCACTGTTTACTATATTCTATATTGTGTCATTGGTTACCTACGGCTTGGTGGTGACCCCTCCCTGCTGGAGAACCAACGCTTTGCTTTCTGCTGATGACTCACCCTGCAGGGGGCTGACGGAGAGACTGGCTTTTTGTTTTTTTCATTTCATTTTTGGGGCTTTTTGGACTGAACTTGACTTGCTCTTGCCAACACGGTCTTGAGTATTGAAACGTACCTGGAACCCACTTGAAAGACTGTCTAGAGACGATAGAAATGTGTTTGTAGCTCCGTGATCGACACACAGTCAGTGATGTACATTTACTCGACTAAATGCACTGTGCGTATTGTTTGTACGTGTTTCGCTTCATGAGTCTTGATTTAAGTCTGTGCAGTGTTTCAAAATAAAAAAAAATGCTTGTGAATTGATATGAGCCTTATTTATTTGATTCTTTTACTGCGACGGTTCACCAGTGGAGGGCACTCCTGCAGTGCTTTGTTTTAATTGTGAGTACACTTTTAAAAGAAGCAAAAGAAAAGGGTGTCTCTATTATTATCATGTTATTTTTAGAGATAGCCTACATTAGATCATTATAGTAATGCATGGGGGGGGGTTATGGTCATGCAAGAGACCCCCTAAGGGGATCGTGGACTCCACTTAAAGACCCATCAGACTGTATTAGCTCATGTTGATTTGACAGAAGAGCCACTGAGGCTTTTCTCTCAAATAAAACGGGGAAAAATTCTATGATTCAGCTTCAGGTTTTCTGTTAGACCAACGCTCTTTTGTGTGTTTTCTCTGCTGTGTCACTGAGCCCTGCACACACACACACACACTCACTATCAGCGGCGCTGCAGGCTCCCAGTCACACAACTCACTGTAATGTCAGCTCTCCACACTGATACGATAATGGCCAGAGGGAATACACACATAGATTCTGTGACGTACATGTATTGACAGTGTAATGGCCTTTATAGGCCCAAAGGCGTCAGCAATGGCCCGGGGTTGGTTGTGTGTTGTGTGTGTGTGTTTGAATGGATTTTCGATCCGTCTCCTCTTTCATGAAGGCATTTTTAATTTAGCACCGTTGCAGATACATCTTTGTCACCTGAAAGGACTCTGAGCATCATTAGGCAACAGCAGCTGGCAGGAAATCAGCTACATTGTCTCAAAGTATTTCAGGTTTTTACTTCGAAAGTCATCCTGATTTATCCCGAGTACCTTCTGTATTTTTCAACCTGGACTCTATTTTCCCATGTTTTTTTGTGTCTAAGTGATTAAGGGGGACATTCGGTATTGCGTGAGAATGATGCAGGCGGCATCCGCTGAAACGGCTGCAGTGTAGTCGCTCGGGGCAACTCTACCGTCAACGTACGTCAACTAAAAATAGCTTGTTTTCCTTCCACTGACATGCTCAGATTGTTATTGTATATAAGTGTCTGACAACATTATGGAAAGAACCCCTCCAGAGAAAAAAAACATTTGTCTTGACCTTTCGTTTCTATCCGGTCTGTTAGTTATTGTGTCACGTGACTTTGTTGCTGGACGACAACGGTGGAATGAGTGAGAGTTGCAGAGAGGCGTGATCGCGTTGTCACAGTTTGTTGTGTTAAAGTTAGACGGCAACCTCCGGTTCAGAAAGGTGAAGTCAAAGCTTCGTGTGTTAAAGCTGCATTCTCTCTAATGACCACCAGGGGGCGACTCCTCTGGTTGTATAGAAGTCTATGAGAAAATGACTCTACTTCTCTCTTGATTTATTACCTCAGTAAACATTGTAAACATGAGTTTATGGTCTCAATCTCTAGTTTCAGGTCTTCTTCAATACAGCATGATGTTCATTTAGTAAATGATGGTCCATTTAGAGTCAAACAGACCATAAAGCAGGGGATGCTTTAGGGCGGGGCTACACAGTGATTGACAGGTTGCTACCACAGCGTTGTCCGGTCTGGGAGTCGTCCGTGCAACTTCAACCCTTTCACAGTTTGTTTTCATTTCAGAAAAGATAATTGTGCATTTTGGTCATCGTTCAGTTGTACTTAGCTCCACCCTCTCCTGTGACGTCCGGTTGTGAAAAAGCCAAGATGGCATCGACCAAAACACAAGATGCCGACGGCCAAAATGTCAAACTCAAGGCTTCAAAACTGCAGCCTACAAACCAATGGGTGGCGTCACAGTGACTATAATCCACTTATATAGTCTGTGGTACTGACTCACTCAGATCTTCCAGATACTGGTGTATTTATACTATAATCAACTGAAAGTTCATCTCCACTCAACTAATCATGTGACTTCTAAACCAACTGGCTGAGCCTGTAATGTCGTTGTGTCCTATTAAAAAGGAGGTGAAATATGTATATTTTTAATTCATTTAGAGATTTGTTTGCAATTCAACATTTTCTGTCGAACAGGGTAAAAAAAAAAAAAGGCACATTTCTATGAAGCAACATAAAAAAACGTGTGAATTGCTGTGAAAAGAAGAGCTGGAGAGGTAATTGGAAGCATTTGCTGTACCTCTCTCTCTCTCTCTGTGTCTTCTTATCCTCCGGACAGCTTGACACAGATAACAGACTTGTTGAAGCACTTGAAATCGTATTTCTCACAAAACATAAAACACCCCGACTGTATTTATACACAACGAACACACGGGGAACCATTCATTCATTATCAACAAGGAAGTTGAGGGAGGATGGGGGATGCACTGCTGTGTCTCTAGCAAGGAGCCGGAGAACAAAGTGCAAGCTGCTTTGCCCTCTTTGACGGTGCAACAACAGCTGTGTGCGTGAGAGAGAGATGGTGTGATCAGAAAGCAAGGGAGTTGTTTCTTTCTCAGGAGAAAGAACAAGTATGAGAGTAAGCAGGGTGAGAATAAACAAGCAGATGCGATGCACGGAGTTGTCTCCTGCACCGTGAAGCAGGATGTTTGTCATTAGTGTCCCCCCCTGTGGGAGTCGGTGGTGGGGACCGCGTCCTGCCTCAGGCCTCACGCCATTAATGAGTCACTTCGAACCCACCATCCCTCTCCCTGTTTCCAGTCTTACCCTCCTCTTTCCTCCCATCCCTCCTCCTTCCTCCCTCCTGTCTCCTGATAAACCTCTTTTCATCAAAGCGAGGAACCTTTAGTTGTGTGTTGATGTTGGCGGACCCTGTGGACGGAAGCGGTAATGTTTCAGAGCACCAGAGTCCTTTTAGAAAAAAGGATCTAATTTTACAGCAGCAGGGTTTGACAGTCTGACCCCCGAGACAGAGCTCCTCCTCTTCCTGCCGGAGCTCTGAGAAGACAGAACTAAAAGCCCATCATTTATGTGTTGGCACATCTGGCATGCAAATATGTATACTGTGCTTCACTCTTACCGCTCTCATTAGCATTTTTACAGCAGTTGGAGAAAACATGTTTGAAAGCTTTGATGAATCAGCTTCACACCATCTGTCCAGCATCAAACGACAGACGTGATGATTAGCAACTTGCTGGTGAGGAAAGTGAAGAAACAACTACCAAACTAAAGACTTGGTGGACGATGGAGACCAAAACAGAGCGAACAAGAATCATCAAGTCACAAGAAATACGACCAAAACTATCTGCTAATGCTTTATATCAACTTTATAAATGTGTGTGTGATTTTCAGATTATTGTAGATTTCTGCTCCCCAAGTGACCAAATAAAATATAATTCACCTTTTAAAGCTGCATCAATATTTGTTTACTAGCAACAGATCAAACAGTGATGTAATGCAGTGACCACACGTGAAAGGTGGGTTCGTCATTTTGCTTTTTGGCATCTTTCAGCTCACTGCAGACAGACAGAGTTAGCAGTAACTAGTTGGTGACTATATTAGCAACGGGACATTTGTCAGATCAACACAAATACAACTTCAAATTAATGCTAGTAGGACCATAGTAGGTCTAATGTGTTAAATATTTAGCTTTTATGGAGTCCTGGGCCAAAATAAATGTATTAATGCAACTTCAACACCGTATACTTGTCAATATTAGCAATTTATTATTTATATTTATTTATATTAACAATGGGCCAAATTATATTTTGCATCCTGACAAACCCACAAAGAATCTTTGCAGCCAGACAAAGTAAAGCAACGTGTAGATAAAGGAATGGAACTTTTGGAAGCAAAGGAGCAATTTATCCCTCAGAGGAGGGTGGAGACCAGAACAGAGCTAAACTCACAAACATCAGCCGGTTCACAGGAAACACGTCTCCGAATGCTGACGTTGCTCAGTGTCTGCTAGAAGTGTACACATTCACCAGAACAACTTTGATAAAGGTTATAATAAGTCGACGTCTTTACAGGTTCTCTCGCTGCCCTCTAGTGGCGAACAACCAATGAACCAAAGGTTCAAAGACAGCGTCGGGTTTCTTTTCTACTAAAAATTAAACGGTGAGGAATCTTCGTTGTAATTAATGTCCTTTCAGCAAAATGTTTGTTTCAGAATTATTTTCTGCAATGTTGTAATATCGCTTTTAAAACATCATCATAAAGCCGGTTGTTTGAATGAGTCCACCTGATAAAAGCCGATCTGTTTTCAGCTGATAAGTCACCGCCGGACCTTTATTTGGGGGTCGAGCTAAATTATAATATGACATCAAAGCAATCATAGCGATGCAGGAGAGTCTGCTCAGACTCAAGATTACCAACATCTTAGTGATGCTTTTATTATGTGTGAGTAATGAGAATAAAATGCCTTCAATTCATATTTAAATCATTTTCTCTGTGGCTGCACTCTTTTCACATTCAAAAGTGATTCTTTTTACTCTCCTTCCTTTCTCACCCGACTTGAGAAGATGCGCTCCGTTAGTTTCCGGCAGTTGGAGCTCATGTCCTCCTCATCCTGTTTTCTGTAGCCTACTCTCCTGTAGCTCACGGCCTCATCGCAGAGTAACAACGCAGTCTTTAGAAGCAGCGCTGCTGATGGAGCTTATTATAAGAACCACGACTTTCTCCGGAGTTCTCGTTTCCACTCTGACCTTTTGATTTTATCCCGGAGACTATTAGAGTCTGGCCTTAGAAAGCGTCTCATTATATTTGCTTAACGCACCATTCTCCTGAGCAGATCATTACGACTATTCCACACAACCCGCAGGCGCCCGCAGTCTGTTGAGACAATTAAACCTTGAAGGAATTAATGAGATTTTGGCTAAAAAACAGGTGGTGTCAACAGTCAACGGTCCCTTATCCAAAAACACACCCGCACACACCTGTCAGCAGAAACAAAAGAAAGCAAATGGGCTGAAATGTTCGTTTGTCTGCAAATTAAAAACGTGTCTCTGTCAGTGTGTGGAACTACAAACAGCAGTCGACCTAACGAGTGTTACTATGGAAACAAAAGCCAAAGGCTAATTTGCATATGCGTTGCTGGTTCCAGGGATCATCGCTACAAGTCACGAAGGGGGAAACGGCTCCGAACCGCTCAATAAGTGAGAAAAGACAAATAACAGAGAGAGACGTGGCACATTGCATTCTTCTGTTGGTGCTTGTTTGAGCTGCAGGTGGTTCCTAAAGCTGCTTTAATCTATTTGAGTGCATGTTTGATATCACAACAGATCAACTCTTTCAGCTGATTGTTCATTTCTAAGTTTTCTTCACCACCATTATGTAAATCTATTGAGTTCAAAATGTACCTTCATGAAGCATCCAACATAATAATGTTATAACGATATAACTATAACACCTTTCAGAGGCATTTATTGTTGGATAGGAAGGTCCATACTACTTTAGATCTCTCTACATATACAGTACAGGACTGTCTCAGAAAATTAGAATATTGTGATAAAGTTCTTTATTTTGTGTAATGCAATTAAAAAAACAAAAATGTCATGCATTCTGGATTCATTACAAATCAACTGAAATATTGCAAGCCTTTTATTCTTTTAATATTGCTGATTATGGCTTACAGCTTAAGAAAACTCAAATATCCTATCTCTAAATATTAGAATATCATGAAAAAGTATACTAGTAGGGTATTCAACTAATCACTTGAATCGTCTAATTAACTCGAAACACCTGCAAGGGTTTCCTGAGCCTTGAAAAACACTCAGCTTGGTTCAGTAAACTAAATCACACGTATGGGGATTATCACAATATTCTAATTTTCTGAGACAGTCCTGTATATCACTACAGCCACAAGACACTTAGCTTAGCTTAGCATAGAGACTGAAAACAGAGGGGAAAAGCTAGCTTGGCTCTGTCCAAAGGTAACAGAGTCTGCCCACCTGCTCATGTTAAGTTCACTAACACTTTATATCTTTGTTCAGTCAATCTTAAAGGACCAAAGCGTTAAAACAAACGCCTTGTGATTTTACGTGGGGTTGAAATTAAAGACTATTTCTTGGCCGGGTACAGTAACGGAGTCTCTCTTGGACAGAGTCAGGTAGACTTGGACGATATGACAACAGAAACGTTCAACACGGTGTCCGTTGGCCCCGATAATGTTCCTCGGGTATCCGTGACAAAAGAGCATTGTTCAATTACACAATGAATCATGAGTTTTGCCCGATATTCAGTCTCTTTCTCTTGCAGTATTTTCCATCAAGCTTCCACGTTTTGTCATTTGTTCCAATACCAACACACACTTCTTAAAAAAGTACCAGAGATATGTGATGTCTCGTTTGAAATATCATGTCACCCACTGCATGAGCTGTCCATAAGAGTCTGACTAATGTGAAAACACTGGGGGTGTGTGGACACGGCCATATACGTGTGACACCAAGCCAGGCGAAGCACGTCTTACCCAGGTCTGAAAATACTTGGTCATGGCTTTGTTAGTGCAGTGTGTGTGTGTGTGTGTGTGAGGCTTCGTTAAGTCAGTGGGAGGTGTTGCTCCTTCCTGCCAGTTTTTGTTTTTCCTGGATCACTACAAACGAGCACAGTTCACTGTCAAAGTGAAGAAAAGCTGAGAACCTTACATTTATCCCTCAGTGGAACCTCGCCGGACCAAAGCCATGCAGCGCCCACGCGATCCTTCCCTTTAATGGGCGAACAAAGGCGAGCGGCAGAAGGCGTGGCTTTAAGCCGGCTGATCACACCTGTGTAATGAATGAATTGTGCCCTCAAAGACCTGGCCCCCTGTGGGCTTGTTATCATGACAACCATACGCCGATGCAGGAGCCTCCATACATTACTCTGCATGAAGGCTGCTCTCCGTTACTGTCACTGATAAACACAAGTAAGAACAATCGGCTTTCTCCTGGTCGACATTTAGTGTGACTGAACTGCATCCCGTGTGTCTATTTAAGTCTGAGTCACACTAACGGGTAATTAACCGTGCACACTGGCACATAATGTGCAGATAGCAGACACAAATGTTTCCCCAACACCTCTGCAATGTTGCACACCTCATTCATATTTAAGTCTGCAATACAAGGATTCTAAATGTGTAGAAATGGAATATAATGTTCATAACTATGTTTTAATTAGTGTGTAATCGCCGGAAACTTTGTTAGCTTACAATGAGTCCTTCTTAACATATCAGGTTGCACCGCCTTGTTTCTACAGTAGCCCAGAACAGACAAAACCAAACACTCGCTCTAGAGATGTCGGCTGACTTCCGTTGCTCCTAAGAAGAGTCTTAAAGCTGCATTCTCTCTAATGACCACCAGGGGGCGACTCCTCTGGTTGTATAGAAGTCTATGAGAAAATGACTCTACTTCTCTCTTGATTTATTACCTCAGTAAACATTGTAAACATGAGTTTATGGTCTCAATCTCTAGTTTCAAGTCTTCTTCAATACAGCGTGATGTTCATTTAGTAAATGATGGTCCATTTAGAGTCACACAGACCATAAAGCAGGGGATGCTTTAGGGGCGGGGCTACACAGTGATTGACAGGTCTCTACCAGAGACGTATACGGCGTCTCTATGTCATGTTAAATATGGTAACTTCAGATTCACTGGTTGCAAAAAGCCAAGATGGCGACGGCCAAATTGCCTGAACTCCAGGCTGTAAAACATCAGTACACAAAGGGTGATGTTACGACGACTACGTCCACTTCTTACATACAGTCTCTGTGCTCAACACAAATGCTTTTGGCTTGAACTGAAGAAGTTGCTTCTGTATTCCCATCTTAACTAAACATGCCTGTGCTCATAAAACGTATATGATATATATTCAAGTCGTTGTTGTATAAGCAGAATTGAAGCAAGTAACATCTAATCATATTCATGCAGGTGTACAGCAGGGACATTATAAGCCGACACTGTTACTCTGATGGTCACATTAGGTTAATGTTTATATGTTTATTAAGGGGGATTCTGTGTCTCAGCAGAATTCTCATCACACTCAGATACTTTAAGAGCTCCCTTAAACAGAGGAGCCTCCCAAATCCAGGAATACAACTATCTGCTTTAAATGGACAATTTCTAAAGTGCTAAAAGTGTCATTATGTATCTAAAAGACAAACAGAGCTCCACAAGTGCAAAAGTTTTACACTGACTGCCTTAACTTCTTTTTCAAGGCTTTCAACTGTACGACAGGTTCTTTATCGATTTGCTCTGTTGTCAAGGAGATGGCTCTCTCATCCATTGCTCCACTACTTCCTGAAGCCGTGCATCTTTGCTGAAACCCTATATTTAAAACAATGCTCGCACGAAGGAGGCTGCATTGTCTTAAATAGTAAAGTACAAATTGCAGCTGCTGCTTTCTTACAAGCTGTAGTCTTGAAACACACTTTTGAGGAGAAGTTCCACCAACTCTACGTTTTCTTTTTGTTTTTAATTTTATTATCAAGGGAAATATTGGAAAGCTCCTCCAGAACCACAGAAGACTTTATAGATTGTTTTCACAGGCTGAATGATATTGTTTCAATTAACTTAAAGGTCACATATGGTGTGATTTACATGGAGGTCTTTTTTCTAATCATAAAGTATAAAGTCTCTGTGCTTTATCAATAATGTTTCAGACAGCAGGGGAATACGGTTATAATAAGGCCGACAGAATGAGAAAAATTAAGTGTTTTCATTTAAAACATGTAGACATGTCCAAGTAGAAACAACAAAAAAGAATTAGCATTATACATCTCCTATAACAAAATGATATAGGCTTTTGTAAAATCACTGACATTTATAACGATCCTGGTATTTGGTTCCTTCTCGGAGCACATATGTGATTAATCATGAGCTGTTCTTAAAGGTTACTCTCACATCTCTCTCTAATAAACGTGTCATTCTTCAATCTTAGTCGAAACATTTTGAAAGTAGCTCTTTGGAACACACTTTAATATTTTAATATAGACAGTAAAGCTCACACTGTGTTTATAAGAACGAAGGAGCATGAAAACGATAAGAAACTCAAAGTGATGTCAGGCAGAGCTTTATCTTAAGTAAAAAACACACAACCACCGGCCGGCTGAACAGTTTACATTATGCAACCGTTTCCCATTAACACCAAGATTGTGTAACATTTTCATCTTCCTAATTAGCAGCAGGCAGGTAGCAGCCTTCCACACACACAGAGCTGCTGGGTGCAGCAACAGGCTGCTCGGGGACTAACTGCATAACAACAGTGTGTACAGTGGCTGAGCAGAGGCAGACTGTTTATGTGCACGGGTGGGTCTGCAGAGCAGTAATTTATACTAATGAACAAGGTCTGTGCAGAGGTGTGTGTGTGTGTGTGTGTGTGTGTGTGTGTGTGTGTGTGTGTGTGTGTGTGTGTGTGTGTGTGTGTGTGTGTGTGTGTGTGTGTGTGTGTGTGTGTGTGTGTGCGGAACAAAGTAGAGAAAGATGGAAAGAAAGTCTTTAAGAAGAAAGACTACTAGCCAGGCATTTTATTGAACTGCTGCCACACACACACACACACACACACACACACACACACACACACACACACACACACACACACACACACACATGAATGCAGCTGAACTGTGTGCTAAGATTAAAAAAGAACCAGAAATACATCAACCTGCTCCTCCCTCTGTGAAGAACACGAGACAACAAAGGAGCAGAGCAGAGCCGAGTTGTCCACCAATCATACATCATTATGACTTCTTCTTCTTCTTCTTCTGTTAATTTCAGAGGCGTTTTCACCCTAAAACGATAAGAATTCTGCAGATAAGCTTTATTCTTGAATGTTTGCATATTGACTGACATATTTACATTTAAAGCTGCACTTCTATGTTTATTACATCTATAATGCACCAGATGATGTGTAAAAGGAAAGATGTCCCTCGCAGAATTCTCACCCATCTGTCAGATAACCGATCAGCTGTTATTCTGAAGGCAAACGCATCTGAATGAGTGACTAGTTATTAAATCTTTATTATATTTCTGTTGCATTTGTTTGATTAAAGTTTTGTTTCGCTCACAGCCTCACTTTGACCTGTTGAGTGTGCGTCTATGTTACAATACAGCAACAATAAAAAAGAAGTGACTTCTGACTCATCCACTCGGGGTATTTATAGACAAAAGGGACAAAACAGAGCAATAATCATTAGCGGCGGATGCCACGAATTGATAACTTTGCATGGAAACACGGTTCTATTGGTTTATCTTCCTGCCTCCAGAGCGCTTGTGAACTCAGGAGACGAAAAAAGGACCCGAATTAAGAGCTGTGCTTTGTAGCTCACTTCTTTCTTCACAGCAGTAACTCCCACATTTCTCTAACCAGCACCGCAAGTTTGCAATTTGCTCACTTTTTTCGTCAGGATAACGTAATTTGTCTGTTGTTTCCAAAACAAAAAGACAAAGACGGGTAAGTTAAGGGAAGGGGAGCATTGTCATCAAGGTTACAATAATAACCACGTGGTTATGGTTCGGGAACAATGGTTGTCATTGTTGTAATAAAGAGTGTTAATTTAATTACTGTAGGTTGGATACATGAAAACAAACCTCCCGTGTTTAAGTTGGTTTTCTGCAGGTTTTTTCACAGTCTGAGGTTTGACTGGCGCTTAATGACGTCATCAAGTAACGCCTTTTCTTCTGCAAAGGTTTA
The DNA here is from genome assembly GCF_910591455.1 of Pholis gunnellus. Lineage (NCBI taxonomy): Eukaryota > Metazoa > Chordata > Actinopteri > Perciformes > Pholidae > Pholis > Pholis gunnellus. The sequence goes on from NC_136535.1 coordinate 24,506,158, forward strand.
ATGGCAGCAACTGGAGAATTACCTCGGCGCCATCAACTCCTAATATTTGCATAACAGTCAATTAATTCATTCACGTTGTCCTTTGCAGATTTTCAGGAAATGATCGCCAACTGTGTGAAAATAGGTAGGAGATTATGTATTCAACCGTGTGAGTGTGTGAGTGCATCTCTGTGTCCGTTTGTGCGTCTGTCCACAGCTAAACTCGTATAATACTGGACCCCAATAGAATATTTGATGTGCTCATTTTTGACTGTTTTATCACTGACTGCCGACTCCTCGCTACTCTTATCCAGCCAGCAGGGACTGCAAGTGTTCAACAATTGTTTTATTTTGGATTCTGCTGCGGATCACGCATTATTCCTCGTCTCGATTTGCACACCGAGGTAACACAACTGCAGGTATGTGCAACGGTCTCACCTTGAGCTCTGACTACAACTAAACGAAAACGTGTCTTTCCATGTCCGTAGCAGAGGAGAGCTAGTTAGCTGTTAGCAGACAGTGTGCAGCAGAGTCCCGCGGTGCGTTTGGCTAACAGAGCTAACAGAGCTAACAGCGCTAACAGCTAATCACACAGCGGGACTGAAACAGTCAACATAAAGCGTTGCACAGTGAGCTGCAGTTCAGCGACACGGTGCAGACAGCTGCACAGTTTAAAATAAGAGCGGATCTGTTGAGACGTGCACGTAAAAAAACACATCTGATACACTTTGTTGTCGAGATGAACAGGTGTGGTTTGCATTCACTCGATCAAACATAACAGCAGTGGTTTGTTGCAGACCGGGCTGAGATCTGCACTCTGTGTTACTTTTATTGCGTGCCGTATGTTCAACTTCGTACAAACACTCCAAACTAATTTCCCTCAGGGAGAATAAAGGGTAACTAATGAACCAATCGAGCCGTCGACTACTACAGCAGTGATGGACACTTAAATGTTCTCCTTAGATTTTAAACTGCGAGCAGACACATGCAGCTTGAAGTGAAAATCCTTCTTTATTGCACGGCTGCGCTTGTGTATTTGTTTGATAAATGGAACTACTTTTTACACAGAGGAAATCGTACCATAGAACATTTTTTAAATCCCACAGAGGTCTATGGATTATCCAGAATAAATGGAGCTTTGTTTCTTTTAAAGAAATGTTGCTTTTGAGTTCTTTAAATGTCATTTTCTATGCCGAGCACCATAACTCCAACTACAGCCACCTCCATTGAATTGGGATGGTGGAGGAAGCGCTATCAGTGTGGTTAGATATCCACCAGGGGTATGAAGGGGGAAGAAGCATCTTCTATGGGTGAACTGATCCTTTCAAGTCACCTTTGAAGTGCGCTGTGAATAAATGTTTGGTGCTCAAGGAAAAGACTTTGGATGGGAAAGTGCTCGGTTAATGAATGGATTGCAGCGACTGTTTCACCTTCCAGGTATACGGACGGAAACAAACTTATACGCCTTTCCACGACACAAAGGAAACCCTGAAATCCTGCGCCACTGATCCCCAAATCCACACAGCACCAAACGGACGTGTTGACCGCGGTAGCCTGACAATTTTCAGTATTTGAGGACCAATCTAATCCTCCTCCTCCTCCTCCAGCGTGTCCCTGATGGGTTTACTGACTACACTGACCTCTGCTGACGAGATGGGCTCCTCCAGATCTACCGACGTCATTCCCTGAAGGGTTTAAGTTGTAACTAAAAGTTCTCCTTCAACCATCCAACAGTATCCCCAGCTGGATTCAGCATTTCTCCACCTTTAATGAGAACAGTCTTTCACCTCCTTGATCACGGAACAGTTTAACTCAAAAAGGCAAAGTTTTAAGAGTGTGATACGCTTTGACACACACAATGAATCTCCACATCAGTAGCAACCTTTCAAGACACGTCTGTCATCACAAGACAGACCTGTACATTTCTCCGTTTGGACAGCACCATCACCTCCGTGACATTTACAGAGAGAAGCTTTTGATGAAGCCACTGGGTGAAGTCTGCTGCTTGACACCAACTATTACTTCAAGTGAAGCGAGCTACAACATTTGACAGGAATCTAATGATGTCACGTGGTGTCGGTGTACAATAACTAGCTACCAGCTACCAGCTAACGTTAACGGAGGCCACATCGATTTGCTTTATGATAGATTCAAGCTCTACTCAGTGAAAATGAGTATCGGGCTTAATTAAATTTAAATGAGAACGCTCTCATGATGTGTTCAAATGTGATGTTGTAAAATTTTGTTTTTGCCGAGTCACTTGAACAAATGTTGAAAGAGATGTTTTCGCCGATATTAAAGATGGAACCTGTTTTCCTAACATTAGATTTTTTTTTATCAAAGCAATGTTCCAATTAAAATACAATCATTTATTTGTTTTAATGCAAATAACCACTTCAGATGACAATAAAGTAAAGAGATAACATTTACAATTGTTGACGGTTTAAGCTGACTCTGGGACGGTGGGAACACATTTTCGGGACGCTTGCAGGACGGTGGTTAATCTCGCTGTCAGTTATAGTTCTTAGATAGAAAATCTTGATCGTCAAATATCCGAATCTGCCAAATCACGACTCCATAAACTCATGTTTACATGTTATAAATCAAGAGAGAAGTAGGGTCATGTTCTCATAGACTTCTATACAATCAGAGGAGTCGCCCCCTGCTGGTCAGTAGAGAGAATGCAAGTTCAAAGCACTTCAGCTTTGGCTCCACTTTTCAGAACTGGAGGTGATATAAACATGTTGTTGAGCTGAAAAAACAACACATTTGCTTCTTTCCCCTTATGAAACACTTCACTTTTAGGAGTGTGAAGTTTGTGTGTGTGTGTGTCTCGTGGCTCCCACGAGTATCACAGCCGATCACAGTGACACGTTTAGCCGCTCCTCAGGAGGGCATCCATCCAAAGAAACACCATATTTCTGGTGTCCATGGATACCAGCTGTGCACCTGAGCAAAGTGGAGGAGAAAAGAGAGCCTGGAGATGATGCACGAGATCAGCAGGTGTGCGAGTGTGTGTTCTGGTAGCGTTTTAACATCACTGTGTAACAGTTAAAGGGAGAGCGTTCAATAGAACATGCACACACACTCCTCGTGCACTTTCCCCCCTCTCTCTCACTCTCTCCAGTGACTCAGTATAATTGCAGTCATTTTTCTCCCCCTGTAATCAAACTCTTCGTGGGCATCAACATGACACAAAGAAGTACGGGGTCTCAGTTCTCCGGTGCCAAAAGGAGCTAATTGTATTTCACAGTGAACCTCTGTCGACACACCTCAGATAATCCAGTTGTTTTGACACCTTCCACGATGAATTCCTCCCACCCACAATGTATTGTGTGTGTGTGTGTGCTGTTCTGTTTCACGGTAAGTGAGACATAAAATGAAAAGGATGAAGCTGCTAATGAAGAGAGATATCAACTGAGTGGCTTCGACGGTTTTCGGGGGCCCCGCCAGCTCGTCTGGCGTGTGACGAGGGAGAGGAAACGGATGTGCGCACCGATTCTGACGGCCAAGAAAGAACCAATTTGTCGGTCTGCCCGGGGTGTTTAGTTAGCTAAATGATTTCCTGACTGGTCCAAACATCCTGCGGAGGAAGATTAGAGAAACGGAAAGGGAGGAAGACTTGTTTAATAATCCCTGGCGAGGCTAAAAAGAGCACGCAGTACAAAGTCAAAGTCAGTTTTTACATTTTCAATCATTTGTTTAGTGTGATTAACTTTTATTTTGGGTTTCATTGATTTACATATCGATGAGCCAGTCTGAAGTGGCTCAGCCCTGGCTGCTGTCTGAGAGCAGCAGCCAGTTACAGAGGATGAGTGTGTGTGTGTGTGTGTGTGTGTGTGTGTGTGTGTAAATCCTGTCAGCTCTGTCAAGCTGCAACCCCCCCCCCCCCCCTCCCGCTCACTGACGAGGCAGTCGACCTGTCATGACGCACGTCGGTGCTCAGACTTCCCGTGTGTTTGTCCCATAGCTCGGAGTTCATGTCATTTTTTCAAGTGACTCATTCAATATTAATAAACTGAATAAATTAGCGATGAGCGCTTTGTGTAGCAGCGGAGACTGAGCTGCTGGGCTCTGCAAGAATTGAGCATGTCGTTATGCACCGGGGCTTTACAGGCTGTGCTCATTGACAGCGTTACAGCCAAACACTGCACTAGTGTTATATATTTAAGTTGATATGGAGAACTTGAACACAGTTGCCAAAATGCAGGGAGAAACGGAGGGTTGAATACTAGTGGATTTAATGATAAAGAAAATGTTCAACACAAAACGTGCGAAGCAGAGGAGTCAAAAAATGAGCAATAAAATGTCCAAGAAAACAAAACTTCAAAACAGGGAACACGGCAGAGGAGCGCAGAGATGAAACGGGGAACGTACCAGAGAATATCAGCAGAGCAGGTGACACGACGGACCAGGAGGATGCACGACAGACGAACCGACAATGAGACACACGGGGCTTAAACACACTGGGAAGGTGCAGGTGATGACACACAGCAGGGTTCAATCAAGGGCGGGGCAGACAATCACAGAGGTGGGAAACAGACATGGGCAGGAAGTGAAGTGAACACAGGACACAAGAGGCAGGGAAAGTCAAAATAATACGGACGAAACAATTAAACACAAAACCGTGACGATCGTTCGTTTCGAGTGATGTCCTCGGTGGCCTGAATAGGTCCAATATTCACTCTCCTTTTAGCTCCATGTTTGGTCTCCACCAAGAAATATCTGTCTATTAACCTGCTGAATGTTCACCGGCAAGGTTCCTAACTCGGACTGTCGGTAGGTTCTGAACTTTTTCACTGGAAGCAGCGGCCTGCTGTGTCTGAAAACAATGCTGAGATCAGCCGTAGAAAACAATGAGCTGAAAGGTGGTGAAGCTGACTGGAACTGTAGAGTCAGGTCACAGTTTTCTTTGGGTATACGCCCAGGCGGCAACCTCCAGTTCAGCGGGTTGAAGACGATACAGAAGTGTCTTAAAACTTGCATTCTCTCTAATGTCCACCAGGGGGCGACTCCTCTGGTTGTATAGAAGTCTATGAGAAAATGACTCTTCTTCTACTACTCTATTATACTCTATTACTCTACTTCTCTCTTGATTTATTACCTCAGTAAACATTGTAAACATGAGTTTATGGTCTCAATCTCTAGTTTCAAGTCTTCTTCAATACAGCATGATGTTCATTTAGTAAATGATGGTCCATTTAGAGTCACACAGACCATAAAGCAGGGGATGCTTTAGGGGCGGGGCTTACTGTGATTGACAGGTCTCTGCCGCTACCAGAGACGTACACGGCGTCTCTACGTCACTCCTCAGCATTCCAAATATGGTCACTCCCGTTCATTGGTTGCGAAAAAAAACAACATGGAGACGGCCATAATCCAAGATGGCGACAGTGAAATCGCCAAACTCGATGCTTCATAACGTCAGTCCACAAACCAATGAGTGACGTCACGATAACTACGTCCACTTCTTATGCACAGTGATTACAGCTGCTTCAAGAGAACAAAACGGGAATATTGGGAACACGAGTCCATCGTGGCTTGAAGAAGTGAATCCGGTCCCTGCTACGTTATGCTCCCTGTAGCACATGCAGCACCAGATCTATTTACTTTGCATCTATCCTAACCTTTGCTATCAGAATAACATACAGAATGCTGGCAGTAATTCAGGGTAATCAGGACGGTTAGTAATAGCAGAGGCTGTTTCATGAGGTCTCCTGTTGAAACATCCCCGAGCATTACAGCGTCAAGAGTGTGAACGAAGCGAATGGAGACGGACTCGCGCCCGAAAGTGCACGTGTGGAGTGAAAATGTAAATGTTCCATCAGAGAGGTGATTTCATTCACGCGGATGCATTTTCATAATCAGCTGTTTGTAAAACCCAGTCAGTGAATGATTCACAGAGTGGAGGGGCGGGGGGGGGGGGGGGGGGGGGGGCTGGACCAGTGTTCTGCTCTCCTCCAGAAACAAATTCATGCAGAGGCACAACTTTGCATAATGTACAAATGCGGGTACACACACACACACACACACACACTTTCCTCAATTCAGTCTCGCAAAAATCTGACCTATGAGTCATCCCGGCCGTGCTTCCAGACGGCCCTCTCTCCCTCCCTCTCCAACCCGCTGGATGTCACAGATGGATGCTGCAGACAGCCGCAGTCTTAATGCTGCTTCCTCCCTCTCTCTCTCTCTCTCTCTCTCTCTCTCTCTCTACCTCTCTCTCTCTCTCTGGGCACTCAGTAACCACCGGGCTCAGGCCCATGCAGTTTAACCGGCAATTAAAGGAGCAATTCGTCATCGCTCACCGTCACGGAGAAGGTGCGGGGCCGGATAAAACAAAAACAGAAAGCTCTGAGAAATTACTGCCACAGACACTGAATGTGAGAGTGGATTCCAATCACAATACATCTCCAGCCTGAGAGGAGGGACTAATGTGGGGAATCAGGTGGGAAAGTGTTTGGTTTGAATCAAAACACGGCAGACTCTCTGCTCGGAGTGACTCACGGCTTTATGGGAATTTTAAATTGCTCGATCTGTTTCCTGAATTGATCCCCTGCGGTCGGGGTTATTGCTCACCGCGGGCTCGACAAGAAAGAGGCACCTTACTGCCTCTGGGACGATCACTTGTAAATATATATATCAGGGCGGTGGGAGCTCTGATGGTCCAATGTGGAAGATTTAGAATGCTTGAATAAAAACAAGTCAAACAAAGAAATAAAGTGAAATACAACACCTGTTGTATGTAAGCATTCACTGAGTCATAATTCAGTGTAATACATCTATTTAAAGGTGCACCGTTTGTGCACTGCAACATGTGTCAAACCTGTAGTTTCGCATTCATCACCCTTCAGGCAATTAGCGATCTGTCTTGCAGACATTTATTAGCATTAGCTTATCCTCTTCCAGTCATGTAAGCTAATGCTAGCTAACTAGCCGTCGGCTCTGCCAACAACATCCCTCAATGCCTGTACTAGTGTCCCTCCAGCCGGCTGCAGCCGACAGGAAACGGTATTTTTTTAAATGTAATTATAACAGCAATTGCATATATAAAAAGTAGGGCTGAACGATTTGGAAAAAATATATAATTGCGCTAATTTCGACACATTTTTGCAATTATTATCTGATTTGCCGTATTAGAGGGAATGGTCATTTTTACATCATTATTCTCATTTGCATTGAAAACCATAATAAAATGGTTATGATGGGATGGTGTGAGGGGAATCTGTACCAAACAAAGAAGTTTTCTTAAGTCTGTAGAACATAATGTGTAGGCCAAGACTTTTATTGCCTAGCCTTAATAAAAAGTGAATATATAACATTATTTCCTTGCTTGACTGGTTTTTATGTGGGAATGTTAAATCTTCCACAGTTCCGGAGCAAGTCAAGTTTATTCATGTGGTATTTTGGGGATTAATAACCAACATATGATAAAAGTTCCCGCCAGAATCAAACTGGGGACGCAACAACAAGGTCCCAGGTCACTGCTGCTGTGAGCACCTGTTGAATCTATAAAGTAAAATCCTCTAAATGCAGACAGAGGGCAGCGGAAGTCCTTCACGTCAGAGCAGTCATACTGTGTTCATCTTAGCAGCTTCTAATGAGTCTGAACATGTGTCCACTTAGAACGTGTTGGAGCTGTCAGGTCGATGTTAGTCCCGTATGACAGCAGTGTGGCGTTTCAGACACTACCTTCTAAACAGGAAGTGCCACCGCTGTGAATGTAACGTGTTATGGCAGCTTTTTTTGGTCCCGGCCGAGTCCAGAGGGAGGACTGGAGCACCGGCAGACCCGAGGGTGTGTTTTGAGAGACTGAAGCTGCTACAAACCCCGCAAACATTTGAGGCTTTTGTTTTGTTGCTTGCACTTTGTTGACAGTGGAGACAAAAGCTGGAATGAGTGCAACAATGCTCCCTAAATCAAAGTGGACATTGTGTGGCTCTCACCTCAGCTCACACAGCCCCCACAGTCATTTAGAGGTACATTCACGATGGCATTCAGTTTGTAGCTTGTCGTGCTGTTGAATTAGACGTTATATGGACAAGAGAGGTGGACAAAATATCTGGTACCTAAAAGAACAGTATTAAGTGAATTCAGCAAACGAAAGCCTTTGAGGGGCTATTTCTTCCAGGAGGGATATGTTGGCCCTGAACGCACCGCACTTAAATCACACAAGCCACGTACGTCATCACCAGAGGCCACGTTACAGGCATGAACAAGGAGGAACATTGACGGCATCGACGGTCATATATTCACACACACACACACACACACACACACGCACACACACACACACACACACACACAAATAGCAGACAGCGTTAATCAAGTGTGTGGACACCAGCGTCAACATGCCCGGTGACGTAAAACGTGACACTTTCTCATATAGCCACATAAACAACACACACAAAGATGGCAGTCGCAGCGACATCAGCATACAATCCAATTAAAAACTAAAACAATAACATTGAAATATGCAGCGGCAACAGCAACATAATTCATATGTTTCCAATACCCTTTTCACCCAGTGCATGCTGGGTGAGGCTCCAGCAGAGAAGATGGATGAAGGAGGAGATGTAAAGATGAATGCACAGCCACCTTTAGGGAGAGTGAAAGGCACAAACATATCAGATACCTGCAGACGGGCCGGGCTCCTAAGAGCATGTGGCACCTGAAGTAGTCCGTGTTGTCATTGTGCTTTGGGTAAACAGACACTGAAGTCAGTTATCATCCTATATGTCCAAAAATGTCCTATCACATGAGAACCTTGCAGCGTGATTCACTGGTGTCGGTGTGCAGCTGAACGGATAGAATTGATTAAAAGAAGAGCAGCACAGAAACCACACCACGTCAGACTGGTCTGAAAGAGCATAAAAAACAATGCAGTAATTAAGTAAATATGAATATCTATTGATATATCTACACGGTAACCTGCACCACAGGCGGTGTGAGAAAAAAGGAAATAGCTGATAATAAATGACTCGAGAGATCTGTGCACAGGCAGCTTTGGGATCGAGAGAGAGAGAGAGAGAGAGAGAGAGAGAGAGAGAGAGAGAGAGAGAGAGTCAATAACCTGAAGCAACTGATGCCTCAGCAACTTTATGAAATGGAATGAAAGAACGTTTAGCTCGTAGGAGCTGCAGGTCAAAGACAGCAACAAAACGGAGACGTAAAGGTTGAGCAGCAGGGTTTATGATTCAAGCTGATTCTTGTAGTGTGTGTATTCCCTGTAAGTAAACCATGAAGCCAGAGAGCTCAAACTGGGGCTTATTGGCTTCCTCCTCTGTGACACCAGTTCTCACCATCTCCTCCTCCTCCTCCTCCTCTTCCTCCTCCTCTGTAAGGCAATATGGTTTATTCCAAATTCCCGCCTCCCTGACAAGTATCCATCGCTGTTTTCTGATGCGTTTGCAGGAGAAAGAGGCTGTTTTTTTCACAGGAGAAGCCAGAGGGCAGCATGAGCGGGGGGGGGGGGGGGGGGCAGGTTTATTTGTGTCAGTCAGGAGGAGTTAAACAACAAATATATTCCCTTACGTGTCAACAGCACAACATCTGCTCTGTGACTTCAAGACGGAGGAATGAAGCACGAGTCTTATTCAAAAGCAGCAGCATCAAAGCTCGGCACCGCGAAGACGCAGCGTGAGGCTGGGTTTCAAAAGCAACCAAATGTTTTTTGATATATTCCTCAAACAAAATGCAGTGAACCTAACAGTGTAACTTGGCAGCAATAATATGAGAATTCATGTTGCGTTAAAGATGCAGAGGTCTATAAAACCAAGAGAGAAAGTAGACGTGCTCCCTTCTTTATAACCCCCGCAGACAGCTTCTCCATTTTTATTTTTAATCTTCCCTCTTTTTATGGGTCCCATCAGCTGCCCGAGGCAAAGAGAGACGGAGACAAAAGGAGAGGAGAAGATATCGTGCAGCATCACAGTGCAGCATCCCGGCGGTGAAGCCAAGTCGCCGTGTGATGTGTTGTGACAACACTGATGAAAAGTGGCCGAGAATAGATGACAATGAGGAGGAGGAGGACGAAAGAGAACATTGTCTTATAGAAACCACGAGACATCTTGTTCTATACAGGTGGAGAGAAGTTAACTTCACAGAAACCTCAGCTTGAGTAACATAGAACAACACGACTCACCACTGACCAGGAACAATAGACATCGTTGTCTCTTAAGGGGTCACAGTGTGGGTGCATTAAAAGGGGACATAACACGCTCATTTTCATGTTCGTACTTGTATTTTGGGTTTCAACGAGAACATGTTTACAGTCTTTTTCAACAGGAACTTCTGGCTTCACAGGAAACTACTTAGTTAGCTTTAGGAAAAGATCGTGTTTAAAGGGTTAAAATAACTACGTAAGTGGCGTTACTTAAGGACGGAAGTTACGTGACGAATAAATCGACGTTGACCTCGCCTTCCGCCAGCCCTGTGTGACATCTTATGGTCTTTGTACTTCCTGGTTAATGAACACATGGATTACAAACGATTGGCTTTTGTGGGATATCCACGAATTACAGAGCATTCACCCATTCTAGACACCCAAATGTATGTGTTTACTGTTCCTTTATTTGTTATTCTTGTTTAGTTGTTGTAATGTTACAAAATAAATCTCAGGCATGTACCATAGATGTAGTATGTGGAGCAGCTATTCTCAACCACCGGAGGAAATATGACCCTAAAGACATTAAATATGGATTCATGATGGGTGTGATGGGTGTGATGGTGTGATGGTGTGATGGGTGAGGGGAAGCAGACTCTGTATTTTGGTCATTACAGCTGACAGAGGCACGACATATATTTACAGCCCAGTTCATTTAGTCACGTTGTTATTCCCCTATTTTAAAAGGCTATTTACTGATGTGGTAGAACTTCACACATAGCTGTTAATGTGTGTGTGATGATGCAGATCCCATCACGTAGTCCCTGCTTTCATTTTCTCATACGTGGAAAATGTCGTCCCGAAATTCATTTTGATTTTCATAAACAGCCGAAGTGGCCTGATTATTTTCTGCTGTGTTCTCCTCACAAAGCGTCATCAGACCGAGTGACTCATGCTCATAAACCATGTTTAACCTGCGGCGGGCCTTTCCTGCTCATCGGGACGACACAATGGATTTGAGCACTGTTACATAAATGGTGTTTTTTTTTAGGATAAAGTACTTCAAGATCAGCACCCTGGAGTCGTTTGCTGGTGGCGACACAAAACAAACATTTATTAAATGTCAGGCTCTTTGTGTTCTCCGGGAGTCGAGCGTCACAGACAAACACATGTGGTGTTTGGGACGTTTCTTTGGGTTTTTTATCATCATTTCGGGGAAGGGTGACAAATCTGCCCCAGTGTGCTATAAATGCCTCGGGGGAGACGCATCTCACATTTCACAAAAGAGCAAAAAATTGATGCATCACACCTGTTTCCACACACACACACACACACACACACACACACACACACACACACACTCTCACACACACACACACACTCACGCACAATCGACCAGAGAAAAGAGGCTGACGTCAAACCCTGTAGAGTCGACCCATTCACAACCTCTCTCTCTCTCTCTCTCTCTCTCTCTCTCTCTCTCCGTCTGTCTGTCTCTCTCTCTCTCTCTCTCTCTCTATCTCTCTCTCTCTCTAGCTTGCCAGGCTTCTGACAACCCGAGTTAAGGAGCAGGTTTATTGGCTGTCAGGCCCGGTGGTAATGGATGGGGACCAACACACCGGAGGTCCAGAGGGGAGAGGAGATGACGCTCTTGACCAGGAGAGGTGAGTGTTTGTCAGTCAAGTGTCATCAAACCACATCTTAAATACTTAAGTGGCAGACAAATCTACTTTTTGTCCGACTTTTAAATCAAATGTTGATCAAGTTGCTTCAGTTAAAATAATAAAAGAACCATGATGGCATTATGTGCCAATGATGGTAATGGCTTCGGGCTATTACACCCTTTCAGCACAGACGATGTGCGCATGACCCCAGAGTTTTGTCCATCATTAGAAATTCTCTAAGATAATTGTGTCTCGTCTGGAAAGATAGGGAAACAAAACTCACACAGGAGGTGAAGCTGGTGAGTCTAATTCAATCAGAAGAACCACAAGTAAAACGATGAAGCAAAACTGACATAACAATCCCGACTCATGGCCCACTTACATGTGTTTTCCAGAGCTTTCAACTGTATCGAAAGGTATTCATCAGCAGATGGAGTTGCAATGGAGATGGGGCTTTTTAAAATGCAAGATTAGCAGCTGTCACGATTTCACCCATAGCCCTTTGAGAACTCAGCTTTAAAAGGTCCACTTACTGTGTTTTCTGGAGCTTTCAACCGTATTACAAGGTCTTCATCAGCGGATGGAGATTTAAAAAACCGACGAAGTATGTATTTTTTTATTTCATATATTTTTTCTGCTGCGTAATATGGTAGAACACTATGGAAAATAGTAAGTGGACCTTGAGTTTGAGAAATAAATCCCATCTTAATATGAGGTCTAATTTCTTGAGTTTCATTATTTTGCATTGGTGCCTCATAATAGTCTTTGTACAAAAAAATAAAAACTAGGACCCAATAAAGAGTCACAGCATCCAATCAACATTCTGCATGATGACATTATGAGCTGGGGTGACAGTAAACCACTTCCTGGGCTGGAAAAGTGACCCTAACCAGTAAAACCCCCGCTGCATGTGCGAAAAAGAAGAAACTACTAATTGCCTGCGAGAAACTTCCCATTTGACCCGAGTAAAACCTTAGGTTCTTTTATTTTTTTTCCAGTGGACAGGCCTGTGGAAGTGGGGGCGGAACTGAGCTGTAATTGGTTTCTGTTTACCAGTAATCCTGCCACAGAGGCACAACCACAAGCAATTAGCCAGACAGCTCAGGCTTTATCAGTACAAAACTGGCACTGTGTGTGTGTGTGTGTGTGTATGCATGCATGTGTGTGTGTGTTAGTCATGAGGGAAAATGTAATTAGGCCGAGATAGAAATCGGCTCTTTTGTCCTGGTTTCTTTTGGTCTCCTGGTCCTTAAATGTCCGGTATGAAAACATAAAACATGTCACAAGTCAGACTTTATTCTAATGAAGGTTACTCTCAATGCGGTCCTTCAGAATAAAAGAAGACAACAAAACGTTTGATGTGCCTCGATATGAATCCATGTTAAGCCGTGGATGTGACAAGACTGGGCCTTTAAACGTTCCTTAATACGTTTGGGAGGATGTTGGCGTGTGACTCATCACTCTTTGTCTCCACACAAAGTGTTTTTTTAAAGCACCAGAAAAAGAAAAAAAAGGATTTGATTGCTTTGTAATTTCTCAGAACTGTAAACCTTTTGGTTTCCAACAACAACATTTGATGAAAAGGTAAGAGATTGTTCTAAAAGCTCCAAACCCAGTAATATAGATATTTACCGATCACACCGATTCCTTCGTCGTTTACGTTTCGTGCTTCATTGCGAGTAAAATGTCAAACCTAAAATATGTCTAAAACCCTTTTCTTCTGTATACAGAGAAGTATTTATATACTGCAACTGTGACAAAGCTGAACACAAGATAGTTCCTCTGAATACCAGAGAAGCAGGTCAGTGGAGGATAGTCTGAGCTCTGAGCTCACATCAGACACGAAGACGACGAACGGGATTTATGAATGAAACTGCCCACACACACACACACTGATCCTAGCAGACAAGATTTGACAGGCAGCCAAAAATAGAGACCACAGTGCAGGCTTGCTGACGACACAAGTGCGCTCTCTTTCTTTCTCTCTCACACACACACACACACACACACACACACACACACACACACACACACACACACACACACACACACACACCCTCTGCAGTCCCTCTGTCACCCCGCCCGTCTCGGGCTTTGGCGGAGTCCGTATGTGAGTCATCGGTGGGCTTCAACCTGCCGCTGTCTCTCAGTGCTGCAGCAGAGACACAACAGCAGCCAGTGACAACAACGGCCATTCAACAGTCACTGAAGCAGAGGAGATATTACTATGAGCCTCAGACGCAGACAACAAACAAAAGAAATCAGAAAAGAAACATTTATTGAGCTTTTTATTGGAAAGTAAACACCATTTATTGAGCTTTAAATGGTGAATAAGTTAGCTTGAGCTGCTTTATTTCCACCCCTGGATAAGCACGCCACTTATGTATTTAATTAAAAATGTCTTCATAATAAAACAAGCTAATAAACCTCACGATGACCTCACATTACAGTCTTATCAGCCCTTCAGTCAGTCAATGGTCCTAAATATAGCCCCATTATGAATGTATTAATTTCATCACACGCTGCGACAGAAGCCATTATTATTATGCACTGGGTCAGAACTAGTTTCACAGCTTCAAAGAGAGAGAAGCAGTTTTCATTTGGCTGACTCAAATGAACGACTACGTATGTGTGTGTGCGTGTGTGCGCGGGCGCGCGCGCCTAACTACGTATCCTCCTCCATCACTCTCTGACGCACGAGTCAGGTGGTTCCTCTAATAGCATGAGGAGCTGTCCGCGGTGCTGAAACCAGACCCGCACCGCGAGACAGAGAGATGCTCAGCTCACTCACGAGCCTCGCCAGAGACTAAACTACCGAAAGGTAAGACTCGGATGTTGACTGCACGTTACACGACTCTGGGTTTAGTTTACTTCCACATACAAAACAGAGAGGGTTTTTTATTTTTTGAGTTACTTCTGTTTCTGTAGCTCTTTGCCAACCTGATGCACCGCCACAGCCGCCGAGGAGAAGAGGTCGCCCCGCAGTTTCTTTGTTCTCATGACGCTTCAGATTTGCGTGCACTCTCTTTTTTTTTGTAGCTCATAAATGCTACTTTTCTATCACGTGAAAACAAAAAAAATTATAAATAAGAAGTTTTTGCAATTTAAATTCAGGTTTTGGAAAAGCGAAAGGAAAAAAGTAAACAGATACAAAAAAAGGACAGAAATTGTTGATGCGTCGTCGCATCTGGTGAGTTCTGCATCGTTCTTACTCGCCTCGTGTTTTAAAAAGGGAACACAATTTAAATATATGCATTTGCATTAAAAAACGTGTCATAATGCATTTTGCACGCCTGTTATAAGCCCGTTTAAATCCGCGTGCAAACCAGTAATAACTGGGAGTTACGAGGTTTTCGTCGGTTGAAGGAAAAGGTTCCATGAGAACAACAGCCTAAACCGGGTTACCTTGACAACCGGGCCGTGACTCGCGGAGAGCAGCACATTTGACGACTAATGAGATTTACACGGAGCTGAACGACGCTGCTGCTGCTGGAGGACAGGCGGCAGGATTCAGTGTGGATCAACAACAGGCAGAGGGGTGGAGGAGATACAGAGACACGATGTTTAACACTGATCACCCGGGAAAATACCACTTTATTATTATTATCGTTATTAAATAGAAGGTTGGTCACTAGTTGCTTCTCAGCAATCTTGCTGCTGCATCTTTCATTTTTGCTTTGATGCAAACTGTAAGAGCTACAAAAAAAATCTCAAAAAAATTAAAAATATATATATATTGGAATTAAAGCAATAAGCATGATTCAAGTAAAACAAAAGTCTACCGAGTGAGCAAACTGGGTTTTTTTTTTATTTAGCTGGATTTTTTTCAGGCAGTTCAGACATTCAATAGAATTATAAATAAGATAAATATTATATTATATTATATTATATTTAAGCTGGTTTACAGCGGAGCAAAAAAGTCACCAATCAGATTTGAAACGTCCTGCCTTTGGATCGATTCAAATGTCTCCGTGGTCTGTGCTGTCATCAGACCGGACATTTAAAGTGATGATGAGAGCAGGAGAAACGCCAGAGCGGTAACCGGCGCGAACCTGTTGGCTTAACGTGTAAAGGTCAGCGCTGACATGAGTCTCTTTTGTCTTCCCTCTGCAGGCGTCACCATGCCGTCACTCCCCGAGACCTCCGCCAGCCCTCTCCTCCTCTGTTTTGCCAACTTCCTCTTGATCCTCCTCTTCCTCGGCTCCCCCACCGCTCACGGGGCTTCCCTCAGAGAGCACAGACTGAGAGGAAGTGAGTCAGACTCCCAGAGGGGCGACGTCCTCCAGACTTCCAACGTCGACATGCTCAAAGCGTTGGAGTACATCGAGGGTCTCCGTCAGAGGACCGGCACGGACTCCCAGCAGCGCGCCCCCCTCGCCGCGGGGTACGACGCCACCGGCCGCATGGATGACGCCGAGAGGCTGCGTGCCATGCTGAGGCTGGCTTCCAACCCTATGCAGAGCAAAGAGGAGGAGGAGGAAGAGGAGGAGGAGGAGGAGGGAAGGGAGGACAAGAGTGAGGAGCTGCTCCAGGCCGTGCTCTCCACCCTCCAGCAGATGGAGAAGGCCTCCAAGCCGGCCGTGGCGGACGGCGCGTATCCCAGGGTGCAGCAGAAGCAGCACAGCATTCTGCCTCACAAGAAGCTGCCGCTCATGTTCGAGGACGAGGAGGAGGGCGAGGGGGACGAGGACGAGGAGGAGGAGGGCGGCGAGAGGGGGCCGGACCTGGAGCGCGGGCGCCCCTTCAAGCGCACCAACGAGAACGTGGAGGAGAAGTACACGCCTCAGAACCTGGCAACTCTGCAGTCTGTGTTTGACGAACTGGACAAGCTGACGAGTGTGAAGAGCATGCACAGGCGCCAGGACGAGGAGGACGACATGGGGGAGGAGGAGGAGGAGGAGGATGACGATGCGGACGAAGGCGATATGTTCAATGTGAGGGATGCGGGATACGATGACGGGGATCTCGCAGATTGGGGTCCGCTACAAGACCAAGAAGAGGAGGAGGAGGAGGAGGAGAGGGACAACAAACACGAGGCAAACCGAGGGCTCGATTACGTCGACGATAATGACGAGGAAGCCGATGAGGACGACGAAGAGGACGGCGATGAAAGCTTCCCAGTCAAGAGATCAAACGACCCGGACAACCTGGCCAACCTGGTGGACTACTACCTCCTGAAGGTGCTGGAGAAAACAGAAGAGGAGGAGCACAAGCGAGAGATAGAGGAGGAGGAGGAGAAAAAGAGGGCAGAGAGGAGAGTGGCTCAGACGCAGTACAGAGACAGCATAGACCCGCGGGCCATCTACCAGCTCATTCAGATCTCCCAAAAATACCAGATCCCACCCGAGGACCTGGTGGACATGCTCAAAACCGGAGAGACGATGAATCAAGACATGTCACGAAAGAGCAGCGGATTATCCAGAGCGGAAAACAAGCTCTCTCAGATCTCCCCGAAGAAGACGACGCACAAGATTCCCGAAGCTAAATTCTACAGCAGACGCCTTCCTGACAGACAAAAGACCCCCGAGGAGCGGAGGACGGAAGAGATACTGAACATCCTGGGGTTGGGGGCCGCAGAGGACCGAGCTCCCGTCAGGAAGCAGAAGCAGTACAAAAGCTCGCCGTCACGACTTCACGCTCTGCCCGCGGGGCGTTCGGGGGCGTCCGCTCCCACGCAGCAGCGGCGCCCCCCTCCCAGCGCGTCGAACGACGACGACTACGACGACACCGTGGACGAGGACGAGCTGGCGGCGTATCTGGCGGCTCAGATGCTGACGCGGTACCCGAGGCCCACGTACCGGGGCAACAAGGCCGGCCAGAAGCGGGACGAGGTCGGGCAGGGCGCCACGGGCTCCTTTGAGCGGGCCATGCAGGCGTATTTCGATCAAACGGACTCAGATAAAAGCCTGAATGAAAAGAGACAGTCGGAGGGCGAGGAGAGGGGCGGCGAAACACAAATGCAAGGCTTTGATAACGAGGCGGTGATGAAGCTGCTGAGCTCCCTCAACCCAGAAACTGAAGAAAGTGACGCCGAAACGGCCCAGTGAATATAAAGAAGGCTAAAGATACACATATATATATATATAGTATACATAATGTTCTGGTGGCGGGTGGAAATAAAGTATTTTGAAGAATAAAACGTGAGTTATTCTGTAGGTTTACAAAAAAGTTCCTATTTATTAGCAGAAATATGAGTGGTTAGACATTCATTTGATGCTTTTTTTAATGAGTTTGTTGCTCAACAACCAGTACATGTAACTCACCAGCCTTTCAATGCACACACACACACACACACACACACACACACACACACACACACACACACACACACGCTCACAGACACACACGCACACAACCAATCAGTGTTGGATCCCATAGATTCACTTGTGGGTATTTTTTTTTATTCTTATTTGTTTTTTGTAAATGTGGTCATATGTGACATACCTGAGGTTAATAAAGCATTGACTTTATTTTTTCCTTACTGTGTCGTGTTTCTTCATTTACTCACAAACACACAATGCATTCGTTTGAATTACAAAGAAACAAAACACATGTCAATAAACTGGGGAGAAACAGACTCCTTTCAGTCATAAAACCCTGAGATTGATAAATATGAGGCTTAAAAGGCACTTAAAGATCCAAACAAGTATTAAAAACTACGTGTAAACATTGATGCTATTGCAGCATTGTTCCAAATGAGTCATCATAAGTCATGAGACAGAAATGATGCGGAGTAGTAAACCTTTTGAGACGTCCTCGTGCTCTCGTGGCTCAGTAGGCAGGTTTGCTCATGTATTCCTCCATCGTCTGTGATAAGAGCAGAGATACGTCTCGTGTGAGTCATAAGAATAAAGAACTACGCTCATTAAGCGTCCGTCAAGCCCTTAAAGTACCTCTTGGAGTGTGTCGGCCTCCTCCATAGACACACTCACGGCTACTTTGGAAGTTTCTAGAACTTCTCCTCCCATCAGGAACTCGTCCAGGATGAAGTAAGCCTTCTCAAAGTTGAAAATGATGTCCAACTCACACACCTGGAAACAGAATAACATGCCATGCATTACAGTAGAGATGAATTAAACTACCTTGAAAGGTCATTTTGGCCATTAGAGAAGAGGAGAAACAGCACTACTCTGGAGGACCAGGTTGCATATTATTAAGAATATAGGAAAGGCAAGTTGTTGAAAGAAATAAAAACCTGACAAACACTCTTTTTTTCATATCTCTCCCTGTTTCCCCATCTTCTCTTCCCACCATTTTCAGTTTCATTGTTTGAGTTTTTGTAAATAAGACGGGAGTGGCTGTCGTCTTGTTTGTGCAAATCAAAAACAAGCAGGGCGGACGTCCAGTGGTTCTGGAGCCGAGGCCCCTTGTGGACACCAGGGGGAGTCAGACGGGTGGAGAGCAGCGATATGACTGAACTCCTGCAGTGGAGAGCAACACAGGAGCGTCTGTGGTTCAGATCCTTGTACAACAGTGTACATATACAGCAATAAACCTCACAGTGTTACGTTCCTTCAGGTGTTTTATTTGTCACAACTGAGTTTTAATGAAGGGAGATCTTAATTCAGACGCTATATATATATTTATACACGCTTCCATCTTTGTGGCTCTTCCTGTTTCAACACGACAATGTCCACAAAGCCAGGACTATAAAGAAACGCTTTTCTGATTTAGATGTGGAAGAACTTGCAGAGATCCCCGACCTCGACCCCATCCAGCACCTTTGGGATGAACCGGAGCACATAGGAATGCTCATGCAGCCGGGTTCTAAACTGGTGGAGAGTCTTCTGTTGCTGCGGTATATTAATGCCGGTGTTTTAAACACTCACATACAAAACAGGTGCAATGTTAGCGTGTCACATAGCTACATCAGACGGATGAAGTGATGAAGCGTCGTGTATCAGTTGTGAATATCTATTAGATGACTAAACAACAGTTGACCCTTGACTTACTTCGAGCCATCAAAAGATGGTCCCATGACAGAAAATGGAACGATCGAGTCTCCTTTCTCTACTTTCTTTGTTAGCGTTGGTCTGAATATCTGTAGCAGCAGAGTGAATAACATCAGGCACATTTGAAATCTTCTACTCATTTTAATTGTGTTGAAATGATCCTCTGTGAAAAAGGCTCTCATTAAATACGTAACATTATGAGACACAAGAGTAGGTCATCTTTTATAAACTTAATTGGTTTAAAGCTTGCTCGATTAGACCTTTTTCTGACTGCTGTGTGAGCTCCACTTACGTTGCCAAAGTATTTATCCAACAACTCGACGTATCTGTGCAGCACTTCGAGGGTCAGCAGCTCATTATCCTGGTTCTCCAGACCGGTGCAGAAGTACAGGCTGGCATACCTGCATATGGAGAGGATAAAGGTCAGCTGTGACGGCGATCATGGTCCACACGATGTTGTGAAGAAACGAGGAAACGTTATAAGCACATTTTACAGCACTCTGAGGAGACCGTGTGTGTCAGAGTCATCTCACTCTGGCACTTTTTAATGTACCGATAGCAGAACCGTTAACTCCAGACCTTATCAATACTCTGGGTTTTACTCATTTAGAACCGGGTTTCAGGGGGGCATCCCTACAATGCACTAGAACATGTGATATTGTGAGGTGTTCCCGTTATTTTCCCACTAACTTTCCTATTATTGCAAGGTTGTTACTGTGACTGAAGGTAGTAAAAAAAAACATGACAGGATAAGCGCTGATCACGGTCCTGTCAGTAATCTAGGTCACCCTCTGCATGTTTAACCATTTACTCCATCCAGGTCTTGAGAATGGGTGTGTTTGTCTTCTGTTAATCATTAAGGATAAACGGAAGTCAAAGGTGGTTTCTGCTCAACACCCACGTCTCTACCTGCCAGAAAAGGACTGCAGATGACGAAACCCTGAGCGTTAGCTTGTAATCACATGAATGTGATTTGAAGTTAGCTCATGAATGAGATTTATGACTTTTTATCTCATAAATATGTAACACAAATGATAAAAAGCTGCGTCTCTTGTAGTTACCTCTTGTAAACAACCTTGAGGTCCCTCCAATGGAGGAAGTTGCAGGAGCGAGGTGGACGTGCCAACACCAGCATCATCATGTCCCGGATCACCTTCTTCTTCTCCCGGTCTGTCACTGGCGTGAACCATCTCTGCAGCCGAAGCTTCCCCTGACGGCTGAACAGCAACAGGAAGCGCATCTGAAGACGGCAGGAAGTGGGGACAAAAAAAAAAAAGAGCAGAAAACACAAACTTATGAAAGATTTCTGTCTCAGCTGTGTTAGCAGGCGGCAACCAAGGTTCTGAAGAGCGAAGCCTTCATTTGTTAAAGCTGCATTCTCTCTAATGTCCACCAGGGGGCGACTCCTCTGGTTGTATAGAAGTCAATGAGAAAATGACTCTACTTCTCTCTTGATTTATTACCTCAGTAAACATTGTAAACATGAGTTTATGGTCTCAATCTCTAGTTTCAAGTCTTCTTCAATACAGCATGATGTTCATTTAGTAAATTATTGTCCATTTAGAGTCAAACAGACCATAAAGCAGGGTGTGCTTTAGGGCGGGGCTATGCTGTGATTGACAGGTCGCTGCCGTTACCAGAGACGTTGCAAAAAACGGCTGTAATCCAAATAATCGACAAACTCAAGGCTTCAAAACTGCAGTCTACAAACCAATGAGTGACGTCCACTTCTTACAGTCTGTGTGTGTGTGTGTGTGTGTGTGTGTGTTACGGATAAAATGATCAAACAGGAGGAACATCTTGTGTCATGAGAGACAACTACAATGTGGTTAATGGTGTGTGTGCAGCTTCAACAGAGGAAACCAAACACAGCCATACAATGAAGCAAACACACACACACACACTCACTGAGACACAAGCATGTGCAAACACACGCACACACACACACACACAGTAATAAAACTCCCAACAACAGTTTAAGCTGCCCGCAGCTAAAGCAAAACGAGCAAGGGTTGCACTAAACAGCAATTAGATTGCACAACTAGGAATGTGAATGAAGACCAAACACATCTGCAGCGCCTTTGAGGTGCAATGACTGTAAATCCAAAGTGTGGTGTTGTGCAAGAGCAATTAATGGAAGCTCTTTGCACTGAGGTGCACTGATTCTGCCTGCAGCACCAAACACCAGAAGGAACGTGTAACTTTAACACAAGTACATGCCGGACAAGGATGAAGAATGACTTGGGTTCAATCATTTACAGGTTATACGATTAGTTCAAGTGGTATTCTAGAGTCGTCTTATTGTTTAAATCGTAAAAACAAGGAACAACTGAAACCAACGTTCTTGAGATTTGCATTCATTTGACACCACATGGTTGTCACACTGCAAAAAACTATCCAATCCAATTTTTGCAAGCTTTTCACTTTGTGACATGTGATAAATCTGACATAGGTATTTATTACAGTGTAATAACCTGCATGAACTCGCCAACAGGTAGATTATAGCAACAAGCTGTACTCACCATCTTGTGACAGCAGTAAACAGAAGTGACCCAAAACTCAACTCCTCCAGGCTTGTGATAAACCCCCCCCGGACTACTATCCTACTGTGTGTCTTGTGCGTTTTGGAGATGCAGCAACATGTTTTTGGTCTTCCCAGCAGGAAGTCAGCACGTTCTCTCTGTCTCACCTTCTCCAGCCAGAGCCACTCCCCACGCTGAGCTCCAGCGTCTGATTGGCTAACCGCAAACACAGACAGGTGAATCTCTGCAGTGCAGAGACAGAGAGAGAGGGGAGATGTTGATTTAAAGCACTATACAGTTGGTAGTATTGCACATTTGTAGTCAGTAAGAGTCTGTTTAGGAATATATAACACACATATACTTGCGAACATTCAAGTGTCACTGTGAATAAGTTAAGCACCCGAAAATAAACGACACAACAAAGACGTTGCAAAGACAGCACAGCGAATGGTTTCTTTTTCTAAATGACGGTGAGGAAAATGGCGGACATGCGCAATTTCAAAGTTCAAAGTTGAGGCGATTCAATTTTGAGTCTTTTTTTTAAATGTTTTTTTTTTCATCTTTAACATCTTACATTCTTTTTGAAGGTTTATATATCACCCATTGTCAGAAATGAGTTGTGTGATTATATGTTATTAGGTTTTGACAGCACCTTCAAGACTTGAACTTTTTTTAGACTTTTACTTTGAAAAATTACTTAATTGGTACAGTAAATGTCTGATTTTCAGTGTGGGTGGAGACGCATATACATCAGTCACTGTCTGGAATTATTGAGAAAATACTTTTTATAACACTTCAAATTATTATTAGATGATTTGAAGTTAGCTCATGAATGAGATTTTGAAGGGCTTTAATTTTGAAATGCTACAGCAGAATGTCCTGGTTCTGTCTGAGTGACACCTTGAGGTGGTCTGCTATTAACCTGTCGTGAAATGATTTAACTATGCACCATTTCCTCTAAAATATAATCTGAAATTAGACAGTGTCTCATGAATGTGATTTGAAGTGAGCTCATGAATGAGATGTATGACTTTCTATCTCATAAATAAGACTTTTTATCTCATAAATATGACTTTTATCTCATAATTATGACTTTTTTGTTGTAAAAAAAATACATTAAAAAAATTAAATTAAAATAAAAAAATAATATTTCATTTAGTGTATCGACACTTTTAACGGATATTTCAACGAACGAAACACTGCTAGCATAAATGTCCGCTAAACTAAGCTAACTTAGCTAGTTAGCGTTAGCCTGAACTAGCAGTGTTGCTCACACGGCGGTTCTGCTTCAAAGCCCGCCTCCTGTCATATAACTTACTTCATGTTTTGATTTTACTATAAGCCTATTTATGCTTTCATGTCGTATTTTACCACTAACTGTTCTTTGTACTGTTCAAATGTACTTACAGAAGAAGGAATAACGTTTTCAAACGGCAGGTATATAACAGTAGTTAGCTTAGCTAACCTGTTAGCCTGCTGTAACCGTTAATTTCAGTTAGAGTCAGTGTGGGTCAGATGACAGTCTACAGAACCTCCTGCCGCTGGGTGGCCGCGCCCACTGTTGTTAATTCAACGGAGCCACACGTGGTTTCGGGTCCAGCTGTGGGGGTAAAAAAGCGGAGGAGAGAGCTCCGCACAGCGAGAGGCTTCCAGAGCAAACACACCACCATGTCTCTGTACCGCAACTCCGCCTGGTTCCTGAAGGGAGTGACCGAGTTCACCAGGTAAGATGCTCTTCATCTGAACCCGTTCATACCGCTGAGATACGAGATATATTAGGAGCCTGTGACCCTGCTGCTCGTGCATGCTCATAGTGAATGTGTGTGTGTGCGCGTATGTGTGTGTGTGTGTGTGTGTGTGGAGGAACAATATGTTTATTATTTCAGATCACTTCACAGTTATAACTTTGCTCGAAGGGATTTTATTAATGCAGCTCATCATATTCATGTATATAATATGTAAAGATAAATTAAAGGGTGACAGCTAATAATAATACCGTAAATTCTTCTCTTTGCCTCGTGATTTTATTGTAATATTATTGTATTTCTGATTCTAATGAGGGTTAAAATCACAGGACTCTTAGAGTTCATATTTAACATTTACAGGCATCATTTTAGGCAAAAAACAAACAAATATACCAGTATGACTGTCTGTGTGGATAGATCCTAAGAGGTGAGTTTGGGCCACTCATTGTCTTAAATATAATATAATCAGGGAACACTGCCTTAAACGGCCTCTGTGTCTTAAATATTAGGCTGATACAAATCTCTCTGATAAAAGTTAACATCAGGATTTGTAGACCTGAAACAATTAGTCCGTTAGTTAATCAACAACAACAACAGTGCCCCATCATTTAAGTCATTTATCAAGCAGAGCATCTCATCTTCTTAAATGTGAGGATTTGCTGCTTCTCTCTCTGCAAGCGAAACATCTTTTGGTTTTTGGACTGTTTGGACAACTTACTGACATTTAATAGACCAAATGATTAATCCAGTAATTGAGAATGCAATCATCAGATTAGTCAACTACAACAAGAAGCATTAGTCGCAGCCTTGGTACTGATATCAAGCTGATGTGTTTAGGTTACATGAGGTCAGCTCATTGTTTCTACTGGTTGTTGAACAGTTCGCAGACATTTTGACAGAATGGAGCTGCAGCGCATCTTTGAATCACTGATTTATGAACTTTGCAAAGTTTACGGTGACTCAGCGTGGAGCCACGTACGTCGGTTGTTCGTTCCGAACACTTTATCAGTCCTATATATGTGATCTGTTGCAGCCCCTAAGGCGCCTTTCCTCACCCCGACGCAGCGAGCCAAGTCGCCTGAAGAGGTGCTTTTGTGATTGTTTCCCTTCTCCACCCTTTGTTCTGTGTTATCTTTTCTCCCAAAGAGATGCCCGGCAACCCGCTCTGACCCGACACTAATAGCTCTCGGCATGACACCATCGAACAGAGCGGGCATTTAGGCTCAGCGTCCCCCCCCCCCCCCCCCCCCCCCCTCCTCCTCCTCCTTCAACAATGGCATCCAGGACAATGGGGGCAATTGAAGTCCACACACACACACCGATCCCGTTGTCACCGTCGGTCGTCTCACCCCAAACCCCCTTCTTCATCAGAGACGATGCCAGGCACACTCTCGTCTTCATTGTATCCGTACAGTAGAGACGTATACAGTAAACAGGCTGACCTCAAAACACACTGACCCTCCGTGAACTCAAACCCTCTCAGACCTGCCTTTACTTCACAGAGATCTGTGCGTGGGTGCATTCAAGGTGAAACCACTTGCTCCTGTCGTTCCTGCAGGAGTGCCTTCCTGGCCGCCTCCAAGAGGTTTGTGGAGAAGGACCTGGAGGTGTCCTTGGCCGGACGCGCCTTCATGATAACGGGAGCCAACAGCGGCATCGGGAGAGCAACCGCCATGGCCATCGCCAAGAAAGGTGCTAAAGGACACTGATGCATTGTAAAAGTTATTTTTCTTTAATACTACTATTATCAGGGGGAGTAACTGCAGCGATGATGGTCGTGACACATTCCAATTTTGGATCATAAAAACCATCGACAGGTCAGGTAACCGTACAGTGAGCGATGCTTACAGCCCCCCCCCCCCCCCCCCAGACCCGGGTAGCACCATGTTTAACAGCACCAGATAATAATAATATAATAATAATAATAATGATAAATAATTTGCGCTTTCCAAAGTTAAAACCACTTGGTGCAGGCAGGTAAAAAAGAAACGTTAGCCCTCACACATCTTACCCTTACAAAGTAATAAATGTGTTCAGATGCTGTTTTCCTCAGCCGGAAAAAAAGAACAACGTTTGTTCCGTCTCGATGTCGCAGGTGGAACGATCCACATGGTGTGCAGGAACAAGGACAAGGCCGAGGAGGCGAGGGCCGATATCGTCAAAGAGACCGGAAATAAAGTACAGTATCACTCACTTCTTAAACAGGCGTTTAAAAGATAAGTATATGCGGGACAGACACACTTTAAATTGTCATCACAGGAGGTGTATGTCCACATCCTGGACCTGTCTGAGACCAGGAAGGTCGGGGAGTTTGCTGAGGGCTTCAAGAGGAAGTACAAGGCCCTCAATGTACTGGTGAGTGACTATTATTATTATTATTATTATTTTACTGATTTTCACTCTGTCAGTGTTGACTTTAGGTTTTGTTTTAGCACCTACTTCACCGCTCCTCTCTTTGTCTTTGTGTCGTGATCTACGCAGATCAATAACGCCGGCGCCATCATGAGTCAAAGGGACGTGAACGCTGAGGGGCTCGAGAAGAGCTTCGCCTCCAACGTCCTCGGTGAGTCAACGGTCAGGGGGGGGGGAGGTGCGAAGGAAGCGTCGATGAGAGGGAAAGATTGGGATAGTTGTGATTTAATTTTTTTTTGGATTGTTGTCCACTAGGGGTTTACATTCTCACCAAGAGTCTCATTCCCTTGCTGGAGAAGAGCGCAGATCCCAGAGTGGTGAGTCAGAGAGAGACACAAACTGTCGAGAGTCAGAACTGTGTGTTTTATATCACGCCACACATCAACCCCAGCTCCCTCTCCTCCCGCCCCTCACCCGTGTTTCCCTTCGTCCCGGTTCAGATCACAGTGTCTTCAGGAGGAATGTTGGTGCAGAAGCTCAGGACGGGGAACCTGCAGTCTGAGAGGGGCCGCTTTGATGTCACCATGGTCTACGCCCAGCACAAAGTAAGAGGGCTTCAACGCCTTCAAGTGTTAGGAAGCAGACATAGACATAGACTAGCGTGATAAGTCCTTTGCTACGTGTCTGCTACATCAACAAGATACAGGGTAGATATTTGCAGCAGCTTTGAGCCTTTTTTTTATTCATTTATATAATTAATTCATGAGATACTAAAATATGTTTGTTTGTTTAGATTTGTTTTAAATATTTTATTTGTATAATGATTGCAGAGTTCATTATTATTAATGTGAACTCGACCATTGAGTCTGATTAAATCTTATTTACATTTTTATTAGTTTTACGGTTTAATTACTTATTTATTATACTTGTCTCTTGTTGTTGATGTCCCCTTTCCTTCTGTACTACTGCAAATGTCCCGCTTATCTTGGATCCATCTTCACGGATGGAATTGGCCACATTTAAAGATGCTGCATATGAACGAGGTTTCCGTCCAAAACATCTCAAAGAGCATCAGCCTTCACAAGACCTCGACAGATAAATCCTCTTTGGATGATGATTCATCGACATGAAACCAGAGCCTGGATCTGAGTCTGCGTCACTTCTTTGTTTTTTTGTTTTTCATTGTGAAAAGAGACGTGTGAGCCTCACCTGCTCGGAGTCCAACCCTTCAGACGTCCTCACCGAACAGAATCTACCTGAAGACACGTTTATTCATGTGTGTGTGTGTGTGTGTGTGTGTTCCAGAGGCAGCAGGTGGTGATGACAGAGCAGCTGGCAAAGACTCACACTAACATCCACTTCTCCGTCATGCATCCCGGCTGGGTCGACACTCCAGGTACCGCCCCCCCTCACACACACACACACAAGAACCACCGTAACAATTAACAGCAAGCAACCACCTTGTGGAGAAATTCAACTAAATATATATATATATATATATATATTTAAAAATGTTTACCTACAGCGTGGTTTATATTCGTTGTAATGAAGCCGGTGCACACGCCAGAAAATGACGTAATCACGGCCTGTAAGTTGTGTGCGAATACCCAACTGTCACAAAGAGTTCACTGATAAAAGTTTGTGAGTCAGTTTGTTTTTTAGATGCTTTAGAAACAGGAGGACTTATATATATTATATATAATATTTTGCAGCCAAATCAAATGGTTTGACTTCTTTCTTTGCAGGGCTTGTATGAGGGAAATAAAGTAGTCCATGAATATGAGATATGAGTTTACAGTTATTGCTTCCTCTGCATTGTGGAGATTGGTTTGTGGCGTCTTGCCGGTTACACTCGCTTCCTGACAGTTCATTATGTTTGCACGCCCTCTGGTGTTTCGGTGGAAAATGCAACAAACGCCTTCTGTGCGTGATGGAGTTTGTTTTCTCTCCATCTCTGTCCCAGCGGTGGCCAATGCCATGCCAGACTTCCATCGCTCCATGAAGGACAGCCTGCGGGCCCCGGAGCAGGGGGCCGACACCGTGGTGTGGCTGTCCGTCTCCGAGGCTGCAACCGCCAACCGCAGCGGCCTGTTCTACCAAGGTATGTGGCGAAACCACAAGCAATCCTTCTTTTACCCGCTTATCTATTATATATCACGTGTATATACAGTAGATTTAAATAAGACTGAAATACAATTTTAGTACCCCAAGATTGCAAAATACAGGGAGAAGAGAAGCAAACACTATTGGCTGAATCACACGTTTGTCAGTCGTGGGTCGCCATAGTGTGTGTGTGTGTGTGTGTGTGTGTGTGTGTGTGTGTGTGTGTGTGTGTGTGTGTGTGTGTGTGTGAGGGCTTGGCCTGCGTCCATTGCAGCTGGACTGGGCTGCTTTTGGTGCCAGATACTGCCAGAGAGTACAGTGCCTCTATGAGCACACACACAATGATCCCAGCGGCCTTGTAGAGTAAGGCAGTAACTTAATATAAAAATCTCACTTCAGCAGAGACACAAACATACTTTATTCATCTTTTAATGTGATGTATTATGACTGGCGTCTTCATTTCTTTTTAATATTCTAGTTCGGTTGGTCCATCTTGCTGCTCTGTATTTATGTAACACCATTAGTGACATTATCACATCTGTTAGGCTCTCCTTCATATCCGAGGCGTCTGCTTAAACACCAGTCAGGCTCTTTATCTCACATCAACACTCGCTGAGCTCAAACTGCTGCAGGAGACAAAGTGGTGACGGCTGCAATATTTTACTGCCGTCCTGGAAAACACTGACCAAAATTGAAAACGTGGGATCCAATCTTGCACATACGCAGGTTTTTTTCTTCTGGTTTTCCATCCTACTTTATTAATTATAGTATTTAAAGGTCTTAAAATGAACTATGGACCTTTGCGTTTGTTAGATTAGTTGCCGTAAGGGACGAGGGTTTAAAACTAATCCACCGTTTCCTTCAGCCAACCTGAGAAGACGTGTTTGTACAAGTGCTTGGCCTTTTATTGCCTTTTACGACAGCCAGTCTCTCTTTGGTAGAAATCAATATTACTTCAACCTCGAACTGGGAATTAGGGAATATATATATACACACACACACACACCAGAGTCAACATGTTGACATCCATCTTGTTTGTGCGCAGACCGAAAGACGGTGTCCACCCACCTGCCGCTGGCCTGGACCCACAGCTCCCCGCTGGAGGAGCAGAAGTTAATGTCTCTGCTGGAGGACTTGGCCAAGACGTTTCAGCCCCACTGAGCCGGCAGGAAGTGGTCGACACTAACACCTTCTGTTCACACCGATCATCCCTCTGATGATTTAATACACTGCAGCGAGCGAGACCTGTTCTGTACGAGGGCGTTGACTCTACTTGTGGTCGCCGGAATAAAAGAAACGGGACGAAATGTGAAGTTATGCTGTGAAACCCAGATCAAACTCACCTATAACGGAGGGATGAGCGACGTTTGTAACGCTTCAGAACTATTTATATGATAACACATTTTCTTATTTAACTTCATGAGGATTTAAGAAAAATAACTGTACGAGTGTTCGATAGTGATGCTGCCTTTTTAAATGATGGAGAGAGCACCTTCACAAAACAAACCAGTCTGCTACTGTGACTTTAAGAAAGTTGTCAATCAGATGGGAATCTGATGAGACCAAAGTCACTCACACGGGCTGCATCATAATTATTATTAATTCAGCTATGGGTTCAATCTGTCGTGCAAAGTGATTTCTATTTAACATCTATAAGTAACGTGTGCTCCTGATGTGCAGGTTGAGCTCAGGCTGAAGTGCTCTCTCTATTAGCTGTGTGCCTTTTTTAAAAACACACCACGGCTTTGTCTCTTGACATGTGCAATAAAACTAAACTGTATTTACGACTCTGTAATAACTGCCGAGCACCTTTTAAAAACAGAAAAGCCTTTTACTGACTGAGTTCATCTTGTAAATGCTCGCTTGAATAAAGAAAATGACTGACTGTCTTGTTGCATTTTGATTCAAAAATAAAAAACAAAGCTATTCAAATAACAGTCGAATAAACATATCGGATATCTTTATTAAGCATCAATTATTTTCTCTCTGCATCCTGTGAGGGCTCAGAGAGACTTAAGTCAGTATTGTCAACAAAAGTATTTAAAAAATACAGTAATTTCTTTTTTGAGAGATACATTAAACAAACCGCGAGTGTGTTTTACAAGCATCGGGAGTCAAACAAAAAGGAAAATCAATTTACAGAGTTTGAGATTACAGGAGCGAGGTCTCGTGAAAAAAAAAAAAAAAAAAGTCGACAGCAACATGAGGAAAAAAAGGAAATAAACCATTTACAACATTAGAAACTCTCTCCCTCCCTCCCTTCAGCTCTGGAGCTCTTTCATAATCCTGCCGTCCATCACACCTTTAACGTCGCGTTCATCTGGAGCCAGAGAGCCGATATCATGAGCAGCGATCCGTTACAAGCACACGATGAGCTTTAGATCCTGATTGTTCGGTAGCATTGGTCAATAACCCTGTAGACCCCGATAACGCGACGCGATACGATACTTAGGGTTGGACTGAGATCAGCTCGCCAATATTCATGTTTGACTAAAAGAAAATGTGTGTTTTTAATATCAAAGAGTTTCAGCCAAATTAAGAGCCTTGAAGATTTTGAAAAGCTGCACCAATCAATATTTGTATATGAACCACGGATCAAATTTATTGATTTTGTTTCAAACTTTCATCGAGCAGCAAAAAGCGTTTTTTTTTTACAACTTCATGGCAGACAGACACTTAGTGGCTCTCTGGTTAACATGTAAAAAATAAAAAGTCAGCTCGTGATCTCAGAAGGTGTCGTTTGCGAGCACATTCGCTACAACAATATGTTGCGTTGACAATATGTTTCTTTACGCGTTGCTCTGCTGCCACCAAGTGGCCAAAAAAAGAAGTATGCAGCTCTACAAAGTTTTCTTCGCTTCTTTCAGCTCATCGTTTTGTTTTTCCAACTTCCAGACTCTACCGTCATTAACCTCGTTTCATGCAGCCAGCGTGTTTCAGCAGTGAGTGCTGTGATAAACCTGCTGTACGCGGCCTAAAGCGGAGTGTTTAGCAGCTAAAGAGTTTTAAAACAGAATTTACAGGAACAACCTCCAAAAAAATACATCCGTTGTTAAGAGCTTCAACATTTTGCACATTTTATTTACTCTTTTAAAGTACTTAAAATTAAACAAATCAATATTTTTGTAGTAGAATTGGATGAAATAACTAAAACGTAATAACATGAAATGTGTTTTAGTGACGTAGCTCTACGGAGCCTTTAAGCTTTTTTGTTTTATTAAATATAATATATTAAATTACCAGTCAAAGAATGGAGCTTTAGTAATATATCTTGTAATAAGTAATACGGTTTTTTTTGATAATTTTGAAGAACAATTCAAGAAATGTTTTACCCCAAAGCTTCCAGAATACAGACGCGTTCCTTCACCAACATTAGTTTTTAGAGAGAAACAACAAAAAAGGACAGAAATTTAAAAAATATTAAATTTAAATAATAAACATTCATGCAAAAATATTGGCTGACAGATTGAATAATCATCAGCCCTTCAGTCTAACCCCAAGTGTTACTGTGTGACATGTAAACATTGTGGAGTAAGAAAAGTAAACCACTTACAATGATAATAGATAAATACTTTACTACAAATATAAATACACACTACATGATCAAACACCTGGAATGTGACTACATTTTGAAATCAGGAATCCCAACATTATGATGCTAATTTAGTTTCTTTCTCCCCCACTTACAATAAGGCGAGCGTTGAGTCTAAACATCGGGAGACGCCAGCTGTTATTTACAAAAGGACGCTACATCCACTCCAGCTATTAATCAACCCTTACAAAATATGCTTTTGTTTAATTCAAAGAGACCACGAGTTGTGCAAGTCAGTGCAGTGGTGAGAGCGTTGCGTCGGGAAGAGCGGGAGTTAGAAATTTGCAATAATGAAAAACAGAAACAGGCTGGAAGGAAACATCTAGAGCTTTAGAACGAGGCGCGTGAACAGTCGTGAGCACTGATAACAAGGCTTCGTGAGTGTGTCCTTCTCTCTCCGTAAGGCAGCCCCCGAATAGATACCGCCGCGATTCAACATGCCGGAACTTAGTGCTACTTGCAGTGTTTGGAGTACCTTTCTCCAATTTTACGCCATTTAAAAAAAAAAAAAAAAATGGCGATATTTATATTCTTATATGAGATGAAAAGTATTTGTTATGATGCATCAGAATCTTGGGTTCTAAGTGGGGGCGGTGATGCCGTGCTGTCGTTATCTCCACCAAGAGAATCGCGTGCATGTGTGTCAGTGAGTGAGTGTGCACCTCCGTGTCCGTCCACAGCTAATATGAAATATGTTTGGGTGGCCAGTTACGGCTGCATGTTCAAGGACCTCTCGCTTCTTTTTGCTGTGACTGTTATTACACCTTTTATTACCCGTGTTATTCTGCCACCGACTAACAGCCGCCACTACTGTGCCCACAGTCAGGGAAGCAGTTCGCTCACTTTTAGTGTTTTGGACGGAACTACAGGTAGCACCCTGCTGAGTACATCACCACCACAGGTTTCATTTTGTTTAAGCCAGATTTGTATGAAGTAACTTACATGATGACTTCGAGGCCGTTCACCTGCATGCATAGCTGCTCGTTTTAGCCAATCGGGTGGTCGTTGCAGACGCACCTGGCGGAGATGTGCACTATACTGAGTGCACCTTTGAAGTTGGAGACTCAAACCTGTAAAGCTGTGAATGACCGCACTAATGAAATACACCTCAGGATTCATATATATATATATATATATATATATATATATATATATATATATATATGTTCCATTGTTTGTTTTTGTGATTCCACGTTATTAATAATGACAGAAACCCCGTCCAGTGACAACCTACCGATGTAAAACCTCCTGAGAGTGATTTAAGGCCAACTAGTGAAAGAAAAACAAAAACGGAAAGAGACAGAAAAAAACAAAGCTGATCGCTTGGATCAGTGAGAGTCACTTCAAGCAGCTACCGACTGTACCAGTGATGCGGGGCTATGTACACGTGATGGAGGATTGTTACAGTGAGTAATGTGCAGTTAGTGGGCCACGGTAATAAAGCAAGCTAGTGTATGTTTGTACAGGACTGCCAGGTCGGCGGTTTAGTGAACTTTACAGCGCAACGGTAATAAAAAAAAAGAAAAAGACCTTTTGTCCAAAGAAGCATCGGAAATATTAATATAAACACTAATATCAATACCATTCCTCTCATAGGAGAAATCATTACGATGCATGCACACACACGCACTCGCACACACACACACACACACACGCACACTTGTGCTTAGGGTTCAGAGCGAAAAGTCAAAACATTACACACACACACACACACACACACACACACACACACAATCCCAGGAGTGATGAGGGAGGCGGGGGGGGGGGGGGGGGGGGGGGGGGAGAGATACTGTACAAAGAGGTTTCCATGACATTGGAAGAGTGGGCGGAGCCCCGGGGGGGGTGGAGTTGGGACCGGGCCAATCAGCGCGAAGAGAAGCCTGTTGCTAAGCTACAGCCAACCACCTGCGTCACATCCCAGATCTGTGGAGACAAACAGACGACAACAAATGAAGAAGAGGGCCGTCTGCAAAGACCTGCATTAATACAGAGGACTGTAGACTAGAGACCACATCCACATCATGAGCAACACAACTTATTTTTGCCAATATTACTTTTTTATAATACGTATGTTTATGTTTTATATTTTTTCTTCAGACTTTTTACTGATAATTTAAACCAAACTGCACGATGGAAACAAATAGAAAGTTGAAATAAAGTAAACCAACGATCACATGATGCAAAACGCACTTCAAGGTACAGAAGAGCTCTACAGAGGAGGAGATGTTTGAACTCATTAATAACATTTAGAACAGACCATCATGAGAAAGAATAACGAATGTTTTTGCAGTTCATTCATGTGCAAAGGCTTCGAAGCAGCGCGGCCACGTTGTGCAGATGGACAGAGGAGATAATGTTGCAACAGTAAAAAGTTCCTTCAACGTTTCACTTCTTTGTTTCCTCTGTGACAACGTGTCACGACTTCAGCACATTATCTACAAACATGAATTCAAGTTTACCGCAGCGACTGCAACGTTCTAAGAACCCCTGTTTACGGCCGTTTGTTCATTTCTAACAGAGGAGACGAAGCCGCTGTGTCGTTCAGAACGACTTCTTACGACGTTACTTTAAAAACTAATGTTAGCTTTTGGCAACAAAACCACTAAGTTAGGTTTTTGGAAACCTGTTCAGGCTTTAAATACCTTCGGATAGTTTAGGCAACAAAACCATGAAACCACAAAGCGGTATCGAACTCCCGTCTCATGGTTGAAAGTCCTGTTTGTCGCACAAATCCACCAACAGTCGTCTTTTATTGGAGACTGAACACTACGTCACTTGCTCTGACTGCGGATGCGTGTAATTCGTGTGTCCGCCACGAATGAGGCTCCTAAATTGACTTCACATCGGCGTTATGTCCGTCCTGAGCGACGCAAAAACAACAAACAGACGAAACCAATAGATTGCATTTCGTGGTGCATTTCACCAGCTGCCGTGACACACAAACTGTTGTTCACCTTGACAATGCGGTCGCTTCCACAGGTGACCATCAGGCCTCTGGCTGGGTCCATGTCCATGTGAGCGATGTTGTGTTTCCCCTCGTGAAACGTGGCCAACGGTGTCCGACTGCACACAACACACACACACACACACACACTTAAATCAGAACTGCCTCTGAAAATAAGAATATAATGCGAGTGATTACTACAACACTAAGGAGTCCGTTACTCACTCTTCGTCTTTGACGGTATCGAAGCAGGCGTCACACACCCGCACCGGGAACTCGAAGCCCATGATTGGGAACGTGGTGCTTTTAGAACTACATTTCCCACACACGGCCTTGCCGCACTTCCTGCAGTGGTGCTGCACAAAAAGGAAACACACCCATAGATAGATACACTCTCTCTCTATATCTATCTATCTATCTATCTATCTATCTATCTATATATATATATAGAGCATTAGTATGACTGATGGGTTTTAAGAGAATTCTGGTCCGTCTCCCCTACCTGTCTGAGCCCCAGGGTCTTAGTGTCCCACATCTGCTTGATGTTCCAGAAGAACGGCTGCTCGCACTTCTGACACGAGTCGCTGTCTAACCACTGAGGCGCCTGCAGACACACACACACACACACACACACACACACACACACACACACACACACACACACACACACACACACACACACACACACACACACACACACACACACACACACACACACACACACACACACACACACACACTCGAAGGCTGTTGTTAAACACGACTAAATTCAACTCTAAACTATAAAGTAGTAACATTTGAAAATTAAAAGATATAAAAGATATCTACCTAATTCAATCAGTAAACCTCTAAATCTTGTATTCACCAACGTCTGATCTGACTGTATCATCACACGCTTACGGAAGAGGAAAAGTGAGAAGAAATATATCTGGTGATCTAATTTCTAAGTCTGATCTGAATTGTTTTCTCTCCTGTGTTATATATATATATATATATATATATATATATATATATATATATATATATATATATATATATATATATTTATTTATTTCATAATTTGTCCTTTCTCTCTAAACATGAGGTAGATAAACTGTGTGTTACAAAGATATGCAAATTAAAACTTACAAATGCTTTTTAGTCCTATTTAGAACATGAGGTAGTGGTGCACGTCTGCCTCTTGTGGCCGAAATGAGTATTACAACAACAAACGGAACATCGAAAGATGAACTTTGGCAAAACCTTTTTCTAGAAGTCACAAACAGGAGAGAAAACTAGTTAGATCAGAGACTAAAACATGTTTTTCCCTCTTGCCTCTCAGGGCTTCCGTACTTCCTCTACAGGTCCCTCTACTGGTCCCTCTACTGGTCCCTCTACTGGTCCCTCTACAGGTTCCTCTACTGGTCCCTCTACTGGTCCCTCTACAGGTTCCTCTACAGGTCCCTCTACTGGTCCCTCTACTGGTCCCTCTACTGGTCCCTCTACAGGTTCCTCTACTGGTCCCTCTACTGGTCCCTCTACTGGTCCCTCTACTGGTCCCTCTACAGGTCCCTCTACTGGTCCCTCTACTGGTCCCTCTACTGGTCCCTCTACTGGTCCCTCTACAGGTTCCTCTACTGGTCCCTCTACTGGTCCCTCTACTGGTCCCTCTACAGGTTCCTCTACAGGTTCCTCTACTGGTCCCTCTACAGGTTCCTCTACTGGTCCCTCTACTGGTCCCTCTACTGGTCCCTCTACTGGTCCCTCTACAGGTTCCTCTACTGGTCCCTCTACTGGTCCCTCTACTGGTCCCTCTACTGGTCCCTCTACTGGTCCCTCTACAGGTTCCTCTACTGGTCCCTCTACTGGTCCCTCTACTGGTCCCTCTACAGGTTCCTCTACAGGTTCCTCTACTGGTCCCTCTACAGGTTCCTCTACTGGTCCCTCTACTGGTCCCTCTACTGGTCCCTCTACTGGTCCCTCTACAGATCTAACAGTGATGCAGACCTCTTCTCTCTGTGTGTCCATGTTCCAGACCGCCATGCCTCCGTCGGCCGAGCACGACACCAACTGCCTCGTCAACTGCAGGAAACGAACGGCCTGAACACGCTCGCTGAGGGAGACGTTGGAAAAGGGAGAAAAGTAATAATAATTATAGTTTATTAATAATTTAAACCTGCATTGAGCAATGTTTTCACAGAGAAAACAACAGGGAATCAACACCTAACTGCAGCTCTACAGGGCGTTTTTCATTTGTTGACTGTGTAATTCAGTCCGAGCAGCTCTTATTAAACTATAAAGGCGAAGCATTTAAAGCAAAAGCAAGCTTTAATAAACCCACGAAAAATGACCTGCCAGCTCCAAACAGCTGACGAAGCAGGAATTAGAGAAACAGAGTTAGAGTTCTTAAAGATATTTGAGCATTCAGCAGCTTAGAAACAGATATTTAGCTCCGGAGTGGCTAAAAAAAAAGAATACAAATTGGAGCTAAATTTATCTCAAATTAAAATAATTTCTAATTTTTACATTCATGCGTTGACAACGAGTTAGCCATACATGTGATAGCTGTGGATTTGTCAGCTTGTTCTGATCTTTTGGGGCCAACATTACAACTAAAAAGAGATGCAAAAGATGCAAAACAACTAAAAAGAGACGCAAAAGTGACCGTTCGGACCCCACAGAGGAGGTGAAGCTACAGGTCACAGGTAACAGCGATGGACTTACTGGTGTCCCTGCAGCAGTAGCGTCCGTCCTTTGCGGCCCCCGATGTCCCACATGATGACGCTGTGGTCGGCGGCCCCCGAGAACAGCAGCCTCTGGACGGGGTCCCACCACAGGGTCGCTATGCTACCTGCAGAGGAAGAAGCACACCTGTTACATGTGCTGCATGGAGCCTGTTTAGGGACAGCGTTGCAGTCCGGCCCCCCCGTCGGCTCCACCTGGTGGTGGCTGGAAGAACTACAGGACGCTCAGACCTGAAACCTGGAGGATCATTTTCCATCAGCTGTCATAAATAAATAATACCTCAACATGAAACAAACTAACTTATTGGTGTTGGCAAAGCCGTTAATATTGATTTTTATGATTTAAGATGAAAACCAAGATGTGAATTTGGTAATAATTTACTGCAAGAACCAAAAGCTTCACCTACAACCACAACAAACACCTTTAACTACAGGGGGAGGAGATTTCTCAGACGTTTCTAACAGAAGCGAGTTAAAAACAGAACAAAGTGAGATTTAAAGGTGCGGTCCGACCTTTCTGTTCTGGTTATTATTTATTTGATCATAACTTCTGTTAAATATTGGAGGTGGAACTCCTGCAGTGCACAGCTTGAGGCCGGCACCACACTCATTAATATGCATTCATTATCAGTCCGATTGATATGCATCATCATGACGGCACATCTGCAGATCAGAGAGAGAGAGGACATTCAAAATGTTATGGTTAATATTTCTATACGAGCAATATGTCTGAGGTAAAACAATATGTTTTTTTGGAGTAGTGGAGACGATGAGTCATCCCTCTGCTCTCAACGAGCTCATGTGTGATAAATGCCTGAAGAGGAAACACAGGGAGGTGTTTGTCTCACACAGTGCGGCGTCCTGGCCGCTCATGTTTGTCGCGGGATCCATTTCTCTTGGCTACGAATACACTGAACCCTTAAAATGCAAATCTCATCCGAGTCACGCATCCACCCGGTTCCCAGAATGACCAGACTTCCATCTAAACGGCTCGATGAGCATTAAAAACAACCAGGCTGCCAGAACTCAAACTAGCAGATGTGGGATTCAGCTGTATGAGAAATGATATTTTCCATCATCGTCATCATCATCTAAAACCAAATGATGGGATATCTGGTGGAGAAGCGGTCTACCATCCTGCCAACAGAGCTCTACTCATTTGGAAAGTAAACGTCAGAGCCTATAAAGCTCCTTTTTTGTGTCGTGCAAAAGGTTTTTTTTGGCCGTTTAAAAGCAGTTTTCTTTGTCTCGTCAGACTGAACGTCTTCCTCTGGCATGATGAAGTCATGCGCAGGAATCTGGGTCATGTATTATTTTACTGCGGCCACATCTGCATGTCTGGCTTTCGGCATCAGAAGCCCGCTGGTGTGTGGAAGTACTACGAGACAAACTTGTGCGTGTGATTCATAGTTCTGTGCTTCTTTACCTTCGTGACCCTTCAGCGTGGTGATGGTGGAGTACGTCTGCTTCTCCAGCTTCAGCAGCGTGATCTGACCCGAGTAATCGCCGACGAAGGCGTGCTGCGTCTCGTGGTCGTATCTGAGCCGGGAGTCATGGAGGAAACAAGACATACTGCTACACACTCCCTTCATACACTCATGGACGGGTTTACCAGACAGGCGCACTGGGCACAGGGCCAAGGGGCCCCCAACAGGTTATGGGGCCCCTGGGATAGAGACATTGTTTGAAGTTACTGCTGATATTTATTGTTGGGAAGAATCAAAGAGGCACAAAACTACTAAAAAGAGACACAAACACAGAGACACGAAATGACCAAAACCAGATGTTAAACAACTACAAAGAGACGCAAAACAACTACAAAAGGATAAAAAAACGACTAAAAAGAGACACGAAAGGACTACAAAGACATTATAAATATCCAGAATGTGAAACAAAACTGCTACAAAGACATGCAAAACAACCAAAAAAAGATGCAAAACAACCACAATCAGAAGCAAAACTACTAAAATGATGTGTCTTTGAATCTGTGGCTCTTGTTCATTTGTAGGACGGGTGGGGGCCCTCAGCATGTCTGTGCCCAGGGGCCCATTGTCTCATGTACACACACACACACAGTGAGTGACTGAAGGATACTGTAGGCAGGAGGCCCAGGCCGTGAAGTAGTGCCTCCCCAGCATGCTGCCGCTCTGGGTGCACATCCAGCTCACACTCTTGTCGTGGCCGGTGCTCACCACCCACTCACTCTCCAGAGAGAACACCATGTCTGACACGCGGTTCTGGTGGGCTGCAACACACACACACACACACACACACACACACACACACACACACACACACACACACACACACACACACACACACACACACACACACACACACACACACACACACACACACACACACACACACACACACAACGTGTTAGAAACAGGCACACACGTCCTTTGAACTGGGCTTTAGATCGGAGCCGTCATGGATGAGCTCCACCGTAAACACCGCTTTGCTCTTTGTGAGTGCTGATCCAGCAGAGGCTCCTCTTAGTGTCGCTGGAATCCAGACTAAGATGGTTCATCTGTGGATCACCTCTAAAAGGTGAACAGTGTAGTGTTTAAACCTCTGCCTACAGATTCATTGATAATAATAGTAAACAGCAAAACCCTGATAATCCATGCACATAATGTGCTGATATGCTACTTACAGTGGAAACCTCTGATGTCAAATTAATCACTATAAACAGATCGTTAAAACCATCTTTTTCTTTAATTATTATTCAGATTATCATCTAATGGACATTTGTCTATTTATAACATGAACATAAAGTAAGGAAACAGACAAAGTGCATTATTCAAAATACAATACAGACGTTTCAAACG
Organism: Pholis gunnellus; assembly: GCF_910591455.1. Lineage (NCBI taxonomy): Eukaryota > Metazoa > Chordata > Actinopteri > Perciformes > Pholidae > Pholis > Pholis gunnellus. Next base: position 24,546,673 of record NC_136535.1, read on the forward strand.
CGTCTTCAACCACAGCTGCATTTGTTTCCCGCCTCCATCACTAGCCTCCATCACTAGCCTCCATCACTAGCCTCCATCACTAGCCTGCCTCCATCACAAGCCTCCATCACTAGCCTCCATCACTAGCCTCCATCACTAGCCTGCCTCCATCACTAGCCTCCATCACTAGCCTCCATCACTAGCCTCCATCACTAGCCTGCCTCCATCACTAGCCTCCATCACTAGCCCCCATCACTAGCCTCCATCACTAGCCTCCATCACTAGCCTCCATCACTAGCCTCCATCACTAGCCCACCATCACTAGCCCACCATCACTAGCCTCCATCACTAGCCTCCATCACTAGCCTGCCTCCATCACTAGCCTCCATCACTAGCCCACCATCACTAGCCTCCATCACTAGCCTCCATCACTAGCCTGCCTCCATCACTAGCCCACCATCACTAGCCTCCATCACTAGCCTCCATCACTAGCCTGCCTCCATCATTAGCCTCCATCACTAGCCTCCATCACTAGCCTCCATCACTAGCCTCCATCACTAGCCTGCCTCCATCACTAGCCTCCATCACTAGCCTCCATCACTAGCCCCCATCACTAGCCTCCATCACAAGCCTGCCTCCATCACTAGCCTGCCCCCATCACTAGCCTCCATCACTAGCCTGCCTCCATCACTAGCCTGCCTCCAGTGTGTGTGTGTGTGTGTGTGTGTGTGTGTGTGTGTGTGTGTGTGTGTGTGTGTGTAGCACCAATTTGCACAGACACCTCGTGTATTTCTCATTCCTTGTTGTTGTTATTTACTTGTATTCTTTGCATATATTGTGTTATATATTGTCGCATTATGTAAATAACTTACATTTTACGTGGTCATTTATTTCTATTTTTCCTTATATTTATTTATTCCTATATTACAGCAACTGTAACGTATGTATTACCAACTGGGGATCAATAAAGTTTTTCTGATTCTGACAACAATATATAAGCAGACTGAACATACGGAAGCTGTTTAATCGTCAGCCAAAGTGGCTGCTAAACACTAAACACAACAAAGTCAATATTGGTTCGTGTGCAGCGCTGAGAGCAACACTGACGGCCAAAAGGCTAATGGCGATGCTAAGCCCCGCCCTGTGTCTGAAGTGCAAACACACGTCCTGTTTGATCTGGTGCTGAGTCATGTTCCTTCTGCGAGCGGTAAAAACCAGATGGAGAATTCTAATGTGGTGTTTTGTCCTCTGAAGCAACTACTGATCCTCCACCGGGGCGGATAGAAGGGCTGCTGATACGGTCACATGTTCATGTTAATAAGACGACACGAGAGGAAACGAGTGGGGCTGCAACTCGTAATTGTTTCCTTTATCAAATCGATCTGCAGATTATGTTCTTGATTAATTGTTGAGTTCATGAAATATGTATTTTTTTAAATGCCCGTCACGACTTCCCAGAGCCTGAAGTGACTTCTTCAGATGTTTTGTTCCATCAACAGTCAAAAAGCCAAAGAGTTTCACTTTAAAATGATGAAAGAGACGCAACAAACCCTCTCATTACAGAAGACAGAACAGCTTGTTATTTTTTATTTAAAAAATTAAACAATTAATTGATAATCGCTTTTTAGTTTATCATCATTCTTCCAGTCGTGAGCAATAGTTAAAATACCTCGTCAGTGCACAAACACATATAATGAATCTCTCTGATGCACCTGCCCAATCTCAACGTGTGTGTGTGTGTGTGCGTGCGTGCGTGCGTGCGTGCGTTCACCTGGATAAGTCTTGACGTGGCTCATCTTGTTGAAATCTTCAGAGATGAGGAACTCCTAGAGCGCAAACACACAGAAACATACAAAAAGTTTCAAATCAAACAACTATCCTTACCCCCCCCCAACGGGTCCAAATATTGAAATTGCAGCTTACTTAAACCAGACATGCAGGTTTAAGATTTAAAAAAGTATATTTAGAGACTGTTTGAACAACAGAAAGAGTGAGTCCTGGAGTGAGAACGCAGCTTCACTCACCACAACGGCTCCGTTGTCCTGGCCGATGAAGATGCGTCTGCTGTCATGGTGGTACGACATGCAGGAGCACGGAGCTGAAAGGAGAGAAGACATTCACCATGAGCAGGAGGAGTCAACACACGCCATGTCGTAGGGAGGAGTGCTTTGTGTGAAGGCCTACTTACAGGACACTGTGTGGTAGATGCTGGGCCAGTACTGGCCGCTGTCTCTTTTCAGCCAGACCCGGATGGTTCTGAGGGGGAAAAAGCAAAAACGTCACATTCAAAAGTTGTCTTTCTGTAGTTTATTTCATGTTAGGGAGTTCATTTGTCATTAGAGACAGAAATAAAGAAGGGTCTTAGTCTTGGACTGGGTTTAATCCTCGTCTGGGAGACCAGCCCTCCTAATGCTCTTTGCACACAATGCTCAGTTCTGTTCACATTACAGCACATGGAGGGGCAGAATGATTGTTAATTCATTCATGATATAAACAGTGCGTTTGCATTCTTTTGCTAGTAGTTCCTGGTCGGTCACTTTTGCAGCATTATGCAGATGCCCTTCCAGCCATGAGCACGAGCGTTATTAACGTCACCGTTGATGGTTCAATATTGAACCGTTTCTGAAGCTGTACTTTTGTCCAGTACCAACTTCTAGTACTTTGTCGTATATGCAGTTGTGTTGCTTATGATGCATTTCAGCATCCTCTGAATGCTGTGTTTTTGAACCGCATTACATTTGCAGTTAAAATAAGCTTCCGTCAACCTTTTTTTAAAGGTTTTACATCTATTCCAGTAAAATGTCTGCAAAGACACGCAAAAAGTTAACATAACGAAAGCCGCATCTGAACGTTAGACTTCTGCACAATCGCCACACAACTTCCCTTTTTCATTAAAAAGTGGGTTTTAGATGTGTGATGGCAACGGCATCACATTTCTTCATGAGTTCCTTTATCATTAAATGAGGATGTTGTTTCTTTCACACACTTGTAATCAAACATGTCAGACCTGGTATCACTTCCAGTGACTGTGGTGGACTGATGTGAACCCTGTCACACCTTGACACAGAGCAAAGGGAAGAGCTCTGTCAGATTATGCAAAAAGAAAAATGGTATTGTACCCAGTTGACAAAATGTGACGTTCAAGGGCATATTAAATTATGCACATCTTAGATGTCAATCATTACAAAGCAACTTATAAATACAATAAATAAACAACTTCCCCTTTGTTGTTCTTGTTTTCATCTAACCAAACACCGGTCAGTAATTTAAGACTCTTTTAAACAAGGTCCAGCTACAAGCGTTTCATTATTAGCCCTTGCGACGAATTAAATATTTATAGATTACGAGTGGCACTTGAAGGCAGCAGATAAAGTAATGTTTACTATACTAGCTAGCTAGCTAGCTTGTTAGCGCTAAGTCAAAAACAACATTATAATACCACTATGTACAAGAATATTGAGTCGTAAAGCTCATTATTATAGAATAAAAAACAAATATATTCCCGTTTACTATTGCGGTTGCACCAAGAATTAAGAGTGTCATGACCAGCAAATAGACGGAGCCCGCTAGCTACTCCCCTTAGTTATGAGTGTCATGACCAGCAAATAGACGGAGCCCGATAGCTACTCCCCTTAGTTATGGGTGCCATGACCAGCAAATAGACGGAGCCCAAAGCTACTCCCGTTAGCCAGCTCGGCCAAAGAAAACAACAACAACTCACCTGTCCTCGCTGACCGTGATAACTCCATCTTCTTTTGGTATCAGAACGGCCGCGTTGACAGCGTCCGAGTGTCCCTCGATCTTGTTCAAGAGAATCGGTCTGGCGGACTGGGGCCTCGAATGGATCTCCGCCGCCATGGTTTATATTGTAAGTATCCAGCAGTGGGTTTTTCCTCCTCACTCGGCAGTAAAAAAGGAGGAGGATGATCAGCTGATCAGGATTACCGTAATGACTGTAGGAAATGGGGGGCGTGAGCGAAGAATTCACGGTGCGTTTCAATAACCGTAAGAGACAAAATCATTCTTTATTAGACCCGCAGCGGGGACATTTACAGGATTACAGCAGCAATATATAATAATGTAATGTAATATAATATAATATAATATAATATAATATAATATAATATAATATAATATAACATAATGTAATATAATATAATATAATATAATATAATAATGTAATGTAAAGTAATGTAATGTAATGCAATGTAATACAGTAATATAATATAATATAATATAATATAATATAATATAATATAATATAATTTAATATAATATAATATAATATAATAATTTAATTTAATTTAATTTAATTTAAACAAGAGACATAGTAAATAACAAGATCAAAACAAGTATTATAAATAAGTAATAAAACAGTAAAGAATATTAACTAAGTAAAAATGTAAAAAAAATCCACAATAACAAATATAACAAAAAATATATAGAGAGACAGACTTTTGTGTATGCCAGAAAAAAATATCTAGTATGTCCCCAAATACAAAGTGTGTCAAAGTACCAAAAAATACCAGGATGCATTTTGCAGAATGCAAGCCAGCATGCTTTACTGGCTATTGTCACCCACAATCCTTTGAGCGGAAGACCAGGACCCGATCCCAATGTCCCCCCCTAAAGCCTTAAAGCCTGAACCCTCAGGGACTTAGCTGACGCCACCTGTTCAATGGTTGAGTGCGACAGGCTGCAAAGGCTTTGAAATAGTGTAAATACGAATGGGGCAACTCTGTGCTGCAAAAATAAAATGTACTATTGTGTGTATTTACTTTATACGTTTGTCTAAAATAAATATCCTCTGCTTTCATGCGTTATATTGAATGCAAACTGACAGAAAATGTTGATAAAGGGCTCAAAATGTCTGCGTGAGAGCGATTTAAAGATTCTTCAGTGGGACAGTCCTAAACCCTCATGGATTTAGTGAGAGCACCCCTCAAAGTCTGTGAGTGTGGAGGTTGGGTTTGGGCCCATATGAGCAAGAAGGTCCAGGAGGAAGTAGTATGTGAATGTATACTACATGCAACTGTACTTACTTTGTAAGGGACTGAAAAACAGTCCCGGTGGAGGAAAAGCCTCACATGTACTTATACAAGAGATCAGCTCTCAAATGTATCAAAGAGTGATTTTGTAGAGACTCCGTGCTCAGATGTGACCATTTCTACTGTCTGCTCTGAAGGACGCAGAGTCGTTTAGTGCTTCTACTCTTACAGCCCCACTTGTCACACTAGTCATCTAATCCTTACCGCTCCGGATCACAAATACATTTGGAAATTTCAGGACCAGAATTTTTAAGATTGAGCTCTAGAATTGGAGTTAACGGTTCAAAATATCCCACCACTAGAATCTAAAAACTGAATGATTTGAATTTAAATTGTGGATTTTGAACTTGCAATTGTTGATTTGTACTTTTGAATTCTATGACTGTTCCAGTGGTGTAACTTCAGGAGGAAATCATGAAGAGGTCAGTCCTGGTTGATGAAGAATTTGAGTGAAAACAAAGGAACCACGCTTTGAGTTCAGCAGTCTGGAATCTCGGGCTGAGAGTAAAACTTTCATCAGTCGGCCGCAGACTCAAACAACTTCATGTTATTTCATCCGGCGGTACAGAGAATTAAGAGACTTCTTTAAATGAAAGTCTTCAAGATTTAACATACCAGAACTACATCTTCACAATTCCATGTGGCTTTATTGGGATCAAAGTTTCAGAAAAAAAAAAAGTTTCAAGAATCAAAATAACTTTACACTCAGTGTTTGAATTGGAAATTCCAACTTTTGAGCTGCGATTTAACGTTCTAGAAGTAAAACCTAACATTCTGGAGCTGTATTTTAATGAGCATTACATTTACAACTGTGCCGTCTATACTGTGACATTCTCTAACTGGTGAATCACATTCCTTAGAAACCTCCTCATGTTAAACAGGGGGAGCGCTTTGGGAAACACATGCATGTGTTATTGAATAGCTGCTTGATAAAGTTGGAATTAATTGTTCTGAGGCACCATCAGTAATCGCTTAACATGCAAACACAACAGAATAATTGCTATTACCCAAAATAAGGCACAACCATTGGGGTTATAAATATGTGTATTTATTTGATCAAATATGAAGCAAGTATGAAAACAGAAGACGTCCTCGGTGAGGGAAACAATCATTGCAGAGCAGCTGAATGCGAGACGTTCATGATGGGATGTACAGAACAGACTGCAAACAGGGGCACGATAAATAAACTGATCATACGAATCCACAGTGTTTAGAAAAATACACAATTGACATTCAAAGTCTTTTTAAAAAAAAAACGTAATAAATTCAAAAAAGTATAAAAAAAAAAAATTAAAAACAGCTGGAAAAATGTAGTCAGCAAAAACATTTTATAAAGCATGTTATGAGTTACAGAACACGTGTAACATAAAAAGCAATATTTAAAACAAATAACATCATATGTCCACACTGTACATAAGTCTAGAGCAGTGTGTGTGTGTGTGTGTGTGTGTGTGTGTTCATGCGTGGCAGTGTAGAAGCATTTCCCATGCTGGTGTACGTCGCTACCAGCAGATAAACCAGTGACGGTCGGGCTCAAGGCTGGTTGATCTGCCCCATGAAGAGGACGGTACCTGGGACAGAAACGGGGAGAACTCATCAGTGTCTGTTAGAGCCACACACACACGAACCCAGATGAGGAAAGACATGATTAGACTGTACCTGTTGGCTTGTGTCTGATGAGGAAGAGGAACGGTCGGTCCACAGTAACCCAGGGTGGAGAGGACCGAGCCAGCAAAATGGCAGCTAAACAGAAAACCACGTCAGAGACAACAACAACACAAGTGTTGGGCTCAAAATGTTTGACCAAAAACTACAAGTCCCAGAAAAAAATACTCACTAGTGGCAGCTGCTGCTTTTGTTCCATCTTCATTCACCACGATTTTGGCTTTCTGCAGAGCCTTGGAGACATGAACGGGCTCAGCACCTGAGAAAACAACAAGTGGCACAAATAGAGGAAAGTAGAGATTGTTATTCGATAAATGATTTCCTTGGAATTAAATGACTTAATACAAACAATGCGTAAACAGGAAGTTATGCGGAGCGTTTTGGGTAAAAGTATTTAACAGACAATCCACATCAGTCAGAAACAACCCTTTTTTCCTGGATTAATCCAATAACCTCCTTTACAGATTAGACCACATGGTGGCACTAGACCCCAACATTTAGAGCGTCTTTCACTCCATCACTCAAAGAACAGGAGGGACTTTGTTCTTCACACCGGGCAGCTACACACAACTCACACTCCTTACTGGCTCTGAGCAGTAAACAGACAACAATGCCTTGTCTCCAAATAAACCTGCTGTGAACAGTCAAGAGGCAGCGCGTCACGTTCACTCACTGAGGTGTCTGAAGTCGGCTTTGTCCTCGCTGAATATGTTCGTTATTCCCAGCGCTGAGAGGGGGGCTTCCAAATCCACCTCTGCATCAGCAGTAAACCTACAGACGTAAACACACACACACAGTGTTACTGTCACATTCAGCCAAAGAAGAGCTACTGTGGTGTGTGTGTGCGTGTCTCACTCACTTGGGGATGAGCAGGCGGACTTTCCTCATGCTCATCAGTTCGGACCAGCCCTGCACCGCGGCCGTGCTGATGTGCGGGATGACGCGGGAGAGGGGCGTGTCCTCCTCGGAGGGCAGAACTATCAACATGGTGATGGTGTTTCCGTGATACGGCAGCTCAATCACCTTGTACTTCAGTCCCTGGGGGGTGGAGGCGATACCTGGCGGAGGAAGAGGAGGAGTTAATCGTTTTCAAAAAAGGTCAGGTGATGGCGAGGAGGAAACTTGAGCCAACCCGTGTACAGTGCAAGAAAGTAGTGTTTATTTATGCTATAAATCCTTTTTCTGTTGAAGACCTTGCGTTTCTGTGAGCGACACGGTTCTTTATTTAGTATAAACAAAACGCAGCATTTCCTGACGACTTACCAGAAAGCAGATGTTTATCAGCACAAAAGGATCCCATGAACAGGTTGTTAGTGTCAGCAAAGGGGGCGGATAGCAGAACAGTGATATTAAAAGAACACTTTATTTACACAGGGACAGATTACAGAGCTCTGCTCAGCCCTCCAACATGCAGGCTTCTACTCTATTACAATACATTGTAGCTTGAAGCATGACATGTCTCCTTCGACTTTTTAAACACCACATTTCCACCTAAAAACGCACTTCACTGCTAAATAACAACGACAAATGACCGGTTTATCGGAGTTTCTCTCGGCAGAAGAAAGCACACAGTCACAGCAGCACCGGTCTCCCATCAAACGTCCATTAAACTGTGCTCACACTGGTTCTCTTCCTTTATGCGGCCATTAAACTAAATCACGTCACATCAGGCTCTGAAGTAATGAAGCCAAGTACGCGTGAGTCCCATTATATTCATAAAACATAACTGCATCAAGCCATAACCAAGTGATTTAGGGCCGTTACGGACTCTTTATGGCGTGGGTGCAGCACTGCAGTCTACACACAGTGCCACAGGAGAAAGACACCAACGTGTGTGTGTGTGTGTGTGTGTGTGTGTGTGTGTGTGTGTGTCACAGCTCAACGTGGCCTCGGTCTGACTCCAGCGCTGTATGAGAATCTATCCGCAGCACTCCGACGTCTCGGCTAAATATAGACGAGTGACTAGTGCGTCGTTTCACTGAATAATATCCGACCAATGTGGCAAGTCTAAACTCACGTTCCCTTACGACTCAACACGAGCCGACGAATGAGTCACAAACGGCTGGGATTAAGTCATAAAAACAAACTAAATTAAGAACTACGTAATCTTTAAATTTGCAGTATAGCAAGTTTAACAGCAGCTTCTGATTGGCCCGTTCGTTGCCAATTTATCCGACCATGTGGAGACGGTTCAGACATGCAGTGTTTATATAAAGACATGAACACCAGCTTCATGTTGAGTTAAGGACACTCTGACGCCTTCTTGACCAACTGTAAGCTAGCAAACATGGAGGTTTAAATAATTGACTTTGCAAATGTTTTACAAGGAAGGAAACGTAAACAATGTTTATTAGTTTCCAAGAAAACTCTTTAACTCTAAGTTATTGCCGGGCACTCAGTCTATAAATTCAAACTAGTCTGAATCAAAACTGCAACTATCTACAGCAGACCCGTACCTTCTAATTATGCCACTAAATAACTCATAAATTGTCTCCATGTACGCAGGTAGATGATATAAAACTACAGGAAGACGCGTCGCCACTCACCGATGCTGAAGACTGACAGCTGGGACATCATGGGGACTTTGTAAACGTCTCCGTTGCCCCCGGTGAAGGGCCTCATCTTGGTGTTCTCGGGCTGGAAGCGAGACCTCCACAGGCCTTTGAAGTAGATCGCGTTGACAGCGACCAGACGGGTCAGAGCCGAGTCCAGCATGTCTGCTTTGATCAGGCTGGGGATGTGACCTGGATTAAAAAAAAAATATATATATATATATTTCATATTCACTTCAGCACAGATGAGAAAGTAATAACGCAGCATCAGATCAGAACCGACCACGTTACAAAGTCAAGGCTTTCTAGTGTGGTCTGTGAGGAGTTCAACAGGTTGAATATGTGTTTGATGTATGAACGCAACTCTTATCAACCAGTCTCAACACATTGAGACAGAAATTCACGAGGGATGAAGTGTCTTAGTTTCAGTTCTGTTCCCTCGAAAACTTCTGAAATGTACTTTAATACACAACTGTCAAGCAACACAAATACATGCTCACATCTGCATCAACAAGGGGCTCTTTGAGGATCTTAATACCGCGTGTACAGCTGCTACGTTCACCCACGACTCCTACCTTTGGTCTTATTGCTGACCCATTCGTTGATCTCCTCCGCGGCCCCTTGGGGGTCGCTGAAGTCCAGGGCCCTGCTCTCGCACTGGAAGTTGGCTTTGTTGGCGGACACGAAGGCCTGCTCCATGGGGAAGCCGTCCTGGTTGAACATGGCGTTGGCGATCAGCACGACGTCCTGGTTGGACTTGGCCGTCAAGGTCTTGTGCAGCTTCTTCAACATCCTGTACGGGCCTATTATTGCACAAGGTTTAAAATGTTAAACTAAATATTTAAAGGGCTCATCTGAGATCTGCAGGGACTTCAGTTCACCAAACTCTAGTCGGTCGGTGACTCAACTTCCAAACCCTCAGAAGGAGCTCTTACCGTTCTTCTTGTACCGCAGAGCGTTGAGGACTTGCTTGCGAGTCTCTCCGTGGGCTCCCGGCAGCAGCATCCCGAGGATGGAAGCCACGCCGTGGGGCGACAGCACCACGTTCTCCAGAGGCTTGGAGCGGACCACTTGCTGGAACACCTGTATACCGAGATCAGAGCCCCGCTCGCCGTAGGAGGAGGGCGCCTGGGACAGCGCGCCATTGTGGCCGTATAAGGCCACCAGCGCACACAGGCACAGCAACGAGAGGCGCTTCATCTTCAAACTCCACAGCAGCTGAAGAACACAGAAGATTAGATACGTTTTGTTGATTTCTCCTCTAGTAGATTACTGATGGCATGCGTTGTTAAACCTCGGAGCTTCATCAACAGTTCTTCTTCATGAGCATTTGAACTGCAGATTTAAGAACACATCATTCCACAATAGGCATCCCTTTCATATGACTCTTCAGTCATCACATGACTCTCTGCTTGTTTTTAAAGGAACACATGTTTACAGAGTGCTGCAGGATCTGACGAACACTTCCTCACACTGCCCAAATATTAGCGCCAACCATGGCCGCCTGGGCTCTTCGTTATTTTAATTTTGGGCTAAATTAAATCTTTCCAAAAACAACCATTTTAGTAAAATGAGTCAGCCTGCACCCCCACTCACTGAGGCAGAATGAACGCTGCCACAGGAGACATGCCTGCAGGCTTGCTTGCTTATAAAAAGGACAAATTGCATCCATGGGATTTCTTTGTACATGTTCTTACTGGTAATCACGCTTTATTTATTTTTTTCTCCACAGTGTGAACTGTGCAAATGTTGGGGTTGGTTTATTCGCTGTTAAGTCTCTTGAGATTGTTCCTCACAACCTTTGGGAAAAGGCTTCACACGCACTTTAGTTTGAGGGCGAACAGACACTTCACTTTCTGACTTAGTGACTAGAGATTCCTGTACGAATAATGGTAGCGTTTGGCTTTAAAATGACCATGCAAACAGCAGTTGTTGTAGATAAAACTGCCATGTTAATCCGTACAAATACAATTGGCATTGTGTTAAAACGAGAGACACCTACAATTTTTAAAAAAGGACTGCTGGATAGGTTTGCAACAAAAAAGCTGCAAACATTTGTTTTTTTCCAGAGACTGTCGTGTGTCCGTCAAAACAGCCAGGAATGCATTCACACACATTCATTTTTAAAAAGCCATCTTAGCCCACCACCATGCTTATTAATCATGCACCTGGCAGAGAGCCCAACGGAAGCAGCTGGATGTGAAGCGCACTATTGCGCTGCAAGTCACACAAATAACAGGTTTTCTGCAGTATTTTTTACGCACATTATTTAACTAAATAGCTAGTTTAAAGACCTTTTCGGTTGTTGTAGAATAGCTACACATTTCTTGAGTCTACCGTTAACGTATAATGTAAAAAAAAAACGAAAGTCCTTAACTTACCTATCTGGAGACGTTACTTTGAATGCCGCAGGTGAAACGTTAACCGTTTCAGTCCGCTTTCCAAACGAGATAAAAACGAACGGTTCGTCTGCGGTGTTAACGTTAAATGACAAAAACACTTTAATCCGGTGAACGTGAGAACTACGACTGACTCCACCGTTGATTCAGAGACGACTTTATTGGCCCCGAACTCCGCCTTCAAACAAAACAAGCGAGCGTGATGCGGGTGTCTCCGTTTTAGTGTCAAGCGCAACGAAATAACCAATTAACAGCTTCCGGTTAGGTTTCAAAAATAAAAGCCAAAAATAATGACCTTTGATACACAAATACAGTTTCACGTCCTTTTGTAATACAACACATAATATTTCACATTCTGATATATTTTGATGCTGTACTCTACCAAGTTGTTTCTCCTATTTTCTTAAAAATAAAAAAAATAAAAGGTTTCATTTTTACGTCCATGCGTGTACGTCCGGTACATTTTGCCCAGCTTGACCCAGCTGACAATTTGTGCGTTGTTTACAACAGGAAGTGACAATGATGGGAAATGTTTAGAAACTACATGTGAGCAGGCGTCTCCGTTATGTTTAGTCACATTCAATGGAAAATCACTGAGGCCTACGACTTCACCGCGAGCCATTCACGTGCCAACACAAAATAAAGAAGCATCCAAACAAGTACTGTTTTTGTTTTTAATGTTACATCTTTCCAGAACAGAGTCAGTTTGCTAAATTAACACGTCTCATAGGAGAGTTTGGGCTTATTCAATTTGTATGTGATTTTATATTTACATAACCAAGTAACTGACCATTCACAAAAGACCACCTGACGCTTTCCTGTCTGGTGAGGTGACACAGTTGGGTGGCGACACACACACACACACACACACACACACACACACACACACACACACACACACACACACACACACACACACACACACACACACACTTGCAAAGAGGCTGAAGCTCAATTACACCCCTGCTGCAGCCAAAGAGGCTGAAGAGGAGGTGCATGGGGATTTGAATTACAGGGGGATTAAATGAGAGTGTATGGGCAATTATGAGTAAATCCATCGTAAACGTTTGCCTTCACAAAGACTGGACTTCTTCATAATTATATATATTTCACATGTATACTTGGTGGACTGAATGCCCAGGTGGAGGCTTTGAGAATCCACTGCCCCAGCATGAGACACCCATGGCTGAATTCAGAGCAGGGTTTTGGTCCACAGAGTTTGGGGGGGGGGGGGGGGGGGGGGTGGTATGTGTGTTGGAGTGGGGGTCTTGCAGCTGAGATACAGAGACGGGACTGACTGTGAAAACAAACAGCAGTAACAAAGTGGGGTCACTGTCTGTGTGTTTGGAGGTGCTTAATGAACACACAGCTGTCTAATACAACCGTGTCATGCGAGGCCACTTCTGTTCTTCTGATGCAGACTCTGCTTTTAAACCGAATCCAAGACAAAAGACGAAAAACATTGCAATATGTCGTCCCGATTACACAGTTTCCCAAACGCCATCTCTGGGTCCTGCTGGAGATCTCATCATGCTCCTGTTGAGCAGCCAAGACAGCATTGTAGCTGCGCTCTCATCATCCAACAAGACTAAAGTTGTTTGACGAACGTGACCAGATGTGTGCGTGTTTGTGCGACACGTATCCGTGCAAACACATGAACTCCATAGAAAATTCTGGGAGAATTCTCTGCAGAAAAGTGTTTTCTTTTTGTGTCATTGCTGCCTGTTCAAACACGATGTGTCGGCGTGTTGTGGAGCCTTCAAATGCTACAGTGAGAGGGAAATGATGTTGATGAACTTTCGTTTGCTGTGAGAGTTTCTCAATATGAAATGTATTTGTCAAGAGCTGGCCACACAAAGTGTCCTGTATGTGCAGATAGGATCGGTCAATAGCATGCAACTAGAGGCAGTGACATCGCATATTATATCAAAAAGCAAATGCTATGCTGGGAAACATTTTAATTTCACATACTTACACAAGTTTCCTTTTTTTCCCAGTACTTATGAAATTGTTCTTGCGAAATGAGAAATGATTGAGTGTGATGAAGTATTTCTGGATGGTGCAACTCGTTGTTCTTCAGTTAAATAGTTCAAATATAGTCAGTTAATGTGCAGTTAAACCTGCCTCCTGAAACAATTAATTCAACTGAGCCATGGCCAGAAATACACTATATTAACCTTTGTAATGTTGACTCAAAATGAAACTGAAAACGCAGAGAGAAAAAAGCAGTCATTAAAAAAAAGTAGGATTTATTCATCTCTCTCATTCGTTTAAAACAGCATTCGTAAAACAGCTGAACTTTGTACCATCTAACGCTTGTGTAAAGTGCCTTTTCATGCAGATTCATAAACGTGGCAGTAAAAGAAGCAGAAGTTAAAATGTGTGTTGTCTTGGTGAGCCGTTCCATTGGCCTGTTCGGCTGTCAGTCGTTTCACTTCAGCCACCTCTGGAGAAGTAAGAAGACGTGATCCCGGGCCAGAGCCAGCTGGGGGAGATCCTGGCTCCTGGCAGGGTACATGTTGGCACAATGAGCTGTTCCTGGATCAGAGAGAACAACATATATATATAAATATATAAGAAAAGCAGTCAAACTGAGATTTTCTGAGAGCAATTATCCACCTAATAAAGTTAGAATTGAACAAGTGAGCCATTGTTCGACGCTGAAGCCGTTGCTTGGCTTCTGTAACGTGAAGCGGTCACAAATGAAATCCAGTCTTCAGTTAACTCGGGTGACTCAACACATTTTAGACCAAAAAAAACTAATTTAAAAAGTTCCTCAAATGCTTATTAATGACAAACTGTAGTCAAAGGACCGTCTACCTACACGACACCTGCTGTGACGACTACACATGAAGAAGAACGGAGACAACTGGACTGCAATCAGATATCTTCTATGCGTGATCTTGGCTTATTGGGAATTGCAAAACATTAAGTCCGACTCTGTTTCAACAAGTAGTTAAAGGGACAAAAGTCGCCCCCCCCCCTTTGATGTGGATGTCCAGTCAGGCCCGCAATGCATCCTGGTACATGTAGGCACTGAGAGCACAATAACTAAATCTAGCACGATTACATTCACCATCAACGCTGAGTGGACATCCACATAAAAAAGGTGGTGAAATGTACCTTCAACACAAAGACGTTTTGACTCATAATATCTATTTTAAAGTCTTATTCCTAGAAGGCGGTATAACGTCACCCTGCTATCTCACCTTTGATGAAAACAGCCGGGAGGTCGGGTGTGATGTCCTGAGTGACTCCCAACGCGTGCCACGGGTCGATGGAGCCGTTGGGCAGAACGATCCTGGTGGAGCGGATGTCGTAGCCGCCGTAATACTCGTTGGTCTGCGCCACGGCCTCCGCCAGCTGCTCGGCGCTGACGTTGTAGAAGTCTGCGCACTGTTTCACATGATACCTATAGACGAGAATAGTGAGAGCAGAGGTGGAAACATGTACGTTTATTAGGCAGAGAGAGGCGATGTTTTGGCGTACTCACGCTAGAGGGAAGCCCGTGAACGGTTGGTTGGGCGAGTCGGTGCTCTGGTAGAATCCAAACTCAGTGCAGGTCTGGTAGAACCACTGTCTCCCTGAATACACACAAACAAAAATGACCCGTTAGCCAGCAGAATCAGTTGGTTTGTATAAACCAATGCACTCACTAACAGAGCAGGTGAAGATGACTGTTTGTTTGCACCCAAAAAGTATTCTCTGTTATGCCGACACATCCCAGTGACCATTGAAGAGACGAGTACCTGCAGCCCTCCCACTCATGAGACTGAAGCTGGGAACTGGAAACACGGCCCAACGCAGGGCCACAACATGGAATACACGAGACGACATAATTCACATTAAAAATAGCATTTCATGCTTAGAGTCGTCTACTCAAGGCAAAATAAACCGTGGTTGTTTTAAAGCCTGAAAAAAAACAGAGTTTAACGTTCTTACTTTAAGAAGAAAACATTATTTTGGGATTTCCACATCGTTCCAGGACTTTTTTTTAGGAGTTACGTGATGTAATTACATTGTTTGTTGGATCTACTTAGCCAGAAATTGCCTAGTTTATTATTTCATATCCTAAAAAAAGCCTTCCGACAACACCCAGAGATGGGTTTTGCTTCGTCATGACTGTGACCGCATCCCAAATTCCACACGTAACCGGTTTTATTCTGGTCCACTGAGGCTACTGGTGTGTTTTCTACCTTCTACTGCAGCCGATTGCTCCTGTGTTATGTGTTACTGTTGGACGACAGTGGAAAAATGTCAATGTGACGTC
Organism: Pholis gunnellus; assembly: GCF_910591455.1. Taxonomy (NCBI): domain Eukaryota; kingdom Metazoa; phylum Chordata; class Actinopteri; order Perciformes; family Pholidae; genus Pholis; species Pholis gunnellus. Next base: position 24,562,586 of record NC_136535.1, read on the forward strand.
ACACTGTCTCTGTTATTTAACAAAAAAACACACCAACCTGCCAACAAACTGGCACCGAGTACGTAAAAAAATAGCTGGTGACATTTTAAAATAACCATGTCTGCACACACACACAGACAGTCCTTCCCAGTAAATACCCACCTCCCCCTGCGGCCGGCCCTTTCCAAGATGTGTCCGTCATGTCTCCGAGGTAGCTTTTGTAGCTGACGTTCATGCATTTGATAGAGAAGGTGTCCATCATGAGGCGGGCCACGGCAGCGTAGCGGGCGTAAGGCTCCCCGAGTGAGGTGTCAGCCATCACGCCGCACAGCACCTTGATGGTGATGTTGGTGCCCGTCACACCCTAAAGGAGGAGGAGGAGGAGAAGGAGGAGGAGGAGGAGAAGGAGAAGAAGAAGAAGTTAAGATGAAGTCTCATCATCTCATGATGAATGGTCCGTTTCTGCCGGTGAAGGTATTCCATGGGCTTTTATTGTGAAAGGAGACGTGAACTTGTGACATATACTTGCAAGAGTGAAAGAGTGCAACCACAAGACAAAGGGTGTTATGGGTTCATGTCGAGGGAGTTTTTAATGTGGACACATCCAAGTGGCTTTTAAAGAGACCACTTCATCGTCATCCTCAAAGGTCCAGCGTGAGGGCCAATGTAGAAATGGGGGAGAGGGAGAGAGAGAGAGAGAGAGAGAGAGAGAGAGAGAGAGAGAGAGAGAGAGAGAGAGAGAGAGAGAGAGAGAGAGAGAGAGAGAGAGAGAGAGAGAGAGAGAGAGAGAGAGAGAGAAGGGGGGGGGAGTGAGAGGGGTGTGACGTGCAACAAAAGGTCTCACGGTTGAATCTCGGCCACCAAGATGCCGACACAATTAAAGTTAATATCTGAACTTTGCAGACTTTATTATTTACTCTGATTGTCAACCTGTATTTATTTAATTTACTTATTTATGTAAAAAAGTATTGGTGTGCCCCGTCCAATCAATTGTGCATAAAAACAATAAGTGAACTGGTGACATATTGCACAAAATGCATGAGATAAAAATCAAAAGGCCCAACAACTGTTGCAGACAGCTCTTGGACTTTTTGAATAATTGAATGATCCCTCGCCTGTACCCACAATGCAATTCCAGGTTTAACTTTGCCTCAAACAGAAAGCAGAGCTGGACTGAGGGGTTGGAGGAGTGAAACAGTTGGCAGCGGTTAGTTGTTCCCACGTGCAGAAGCAGAGCCTCGTTAACTATAAATGCGTCGCTGCATCTCTCCGCACCTCCTGTGTGTAAAAAGAGGAACTTGTTCCACGACGTTACATAACGTCCTTTCCGTATTCTATAAAAGCCCCCCATTGATAACCCCTCAACTGTGAAGCCACCGCTCGGCCTCTTCTGATTGAGTTACACCCTCGGTTCCTCAGTCCTTTACCCAAATTCCTCAGTGGTACCTAAAACCTGCCGGTTTGCTTCATACGCGGCCCTTTGTGCCGGAGAGGCAGAGCCGTTTGGCTGCGTCGGGTCCGGGCTACGGCGCCGTGGACTCCTCTCAGTTCTTTTATAAGTGTCTCTTTAGCTCGGGGGGGCGACAGGAAACCAGAGAGACCACAGAGGCTTTTGTTCCTTCTTCAGCTTATTGGTAACCGGACTCACGTCTCCTCGAGGCACCAGGAGGGACAGAGAGGGGACGGGATGAGAGAGAGAAAAAAAGAGGAGGGGAGCTGCTAAAAACAGAAAGAAAAGAGCACCTCGGGAGGAAAAAGAAATGGGAATAGATGCACACTAAGAGATAATAACAATAAACATGTTGATGAGATGTTGCACCACAACGGAGACCTCTTCTGGAACAGGGCTGGGCAATATCATTTAATGTAATTGTAGTACGGAAATTATCTTTACAACGTGAATTATGAGTCACAGTTTGGAATCTGCAGGATTACTTTTATCGGGAAGTTTAATTCCACTCCAGAGGACAGAATCGGTTTGTTGCGTGAGAATGATATCTCTAGATCTGTATATTTTCTCCTGAAAGAAATAAAATGTCCTGACACTTAACCAACCGTCCATCAGTTATATGACTGGCTCCCAACTCACTAAAACCAGACTATTTAAAACACGTCTGCACACGTTTGTACATGAACATGCACGTGATTTGGGTCGTGGGACTGAATGTGCTCCTCCGTGTCCGTCCACGGCTAATCTCGCATTGTGCTTCAGCAAACTGCTAAATATTTTTGGGTGGCCAGTTACGGCTGCACGCTCAAGGACCTTTTGTGGTTGTGTTGACTCACACTTTCTCAAAAACACCTTTCATGGTCTGTTTTAACACTGCCGTTGACTCGCCATCCGGGGATCTGAGTGCACCCTTCTGGTTTGATAAAGTATTGTTGTGTAGACATTCAAGGTAACACAGGGTGTGTAACCGACATAGAAACGGTCATTTCAGGGGTGAAGTATGAGGTTTTACCCTCCATTGTCGTGGCCTTAATATAATGGAACTCAACCAGACATCTTGCCATGTGTGGATTCTTCTGGTTATGAGTTGTTTCGTCTTATTCAGGCCTTCTTCTGAGTAAAAAAGTAGTAGAAATCTGATATCAGCCGGTTGCTTCAGTGTCCACACTCGATACTGAATGATGTCATGCAGGTTTATCAGTGCTTTTGTCATGGCCCTTGGCTTCATTGGAGATTTTCTACCAACATCAAATATCAGCACATAGCGCCGGCGGCACTAAACAAACTAGACACTGGTGTCATTCTTCACCTATATGTTTGCAGGTACACAAGGAATACAGAGATACAGACAAGTAAGCAACAAGCGGCCCAGGAGCAGCCCTGGAGGCCTGGCATCATCTCAGGGCCCCCCCGGCTGCTAAACAATGCAGCGTTTCTTATGTTTCAGCATACTGCTCGGGCTGTCTGTAGCCCTCCTACACCTCATAGCTGCCTTCCACTCAACCACGACTGGATAAAAGGTCAACCCCTGACCTAAATGCCTCTGCACAAAGTCTACGCTCTCTGTTCGACGCGCATAAATCATGTCAGTCTGATATGTTGTTCTTAAATTGTGGAGATGTGCTTTAAAGGGATTGTAGAGATATATTTCTCACACATTACAATGCAATTGATGACATTTTGGCTAGAATTAATCAGCATGATTAGGGAGAAAGGGGCTTTATTGGAAATGACCCTTTAAAAGAAGAGCCTGAAAGACTGGAAGCAGGTAGAAACAGCTCGCTGGTCTTTGGACTCTTTAGAGGTGCTGGTGGGCGGATTTTGTTACATTTGGGCAGCTATTTCCATCTGCTTCCAGTCGTTATGCTAAGCTAAGCTAACCTCTAACCGGCTCTAGCGTCATATTCAATTCATGCAGCTAATTTAAATGTAAAGAATTTCAATTAGTTTCATTGGAAATAAAGATGCAATAAAGGAGTTCAATGTCTGAAGTTGTTGTGAGCAATGAGCACTTATTTTGGCATGAAAACAACCACATTTAAAGACAGCATCTGCCTCCAAAATCCATGTTATTGTGTGTACTCTCACCTCAAACCCCCTGTTGTCTTCATTGTACTGGACCACATCCATGAAGTTGCCAGCCAGCGTTTCCAGGAAGTAGGCAGAGTCCATCTCTGTCTGGATCTGCAGTTTGGAACACAAGCTGGAGGAGGGGGGGGGGGGGGGAGGAAGACGGAGGAGGGGAGATGCAAAGGGAGTAAGGAGGGAGATGAAGAAGAGGTGAAGGAGGAGGTGGGGAGGTCGGGGGGGGACAGAGAGGGAAATGGGGAGGGAAGTTAGACCAAAGCATTGGCAGTTGTACAGTGCATCGAGTTATTGTTTCTCTTTTCCTGTGTTCTCAGGAAATAAAACCTCAGGCTGTTTCAATAAACCAGCCAGTGTTTGGAGCTTCTTATGTACTAAAAAACCAGCTCCATGAAGCAGACCCACTTCTTTAGAGGATGAGTTGAACCACGGATGTGGGTGGATTGTGTCAACCTCTCCAAATACAGAAAACGTTGTTAGCTCGTGGCTCTGGGGAGAGCAGTGTTCGTCGGTCAGTCCACCACTTTGGTCCAAACTGAAACATCTCAGCAAATATTGGATGGAATGCCAAAACATTTTGTACAGACAATCATTGTCTCCAGAGGATGAACCCCACTGACTTTAGTGATCCCCTGACCTTTCCTGTAGCGTCACCATGAGGTTGAAATGAGGGCTTTTGTGTGAAAGACTGAAGCGGTAAAAAGACAGTCTTTGACCGTCTGTCTGACCTTGTTTGGGTAACATGTCGAGTCATGCTAATTTTAGAAACCATTCATGTGCGCGTGATTCTTCCATCACGATGAAATCGTGACGCAAATGGTGTATCCTCTGAGGCATTGTGGTTTGGAAGCTGGACAAGCCTCTGTGTCTGCACCAGGACACGTCTGCATGACCTGCAAGAAGCTCACATTTAAAAAAAGATGTCCCATGTGGTCAGACACAAAGTCGAGGCTTTGGTGCGTCTCCGAGACATTAACTAGCACTGTGAGAATAACTGCACCAGTATAACAGACCATGTTGACCTACAGTCACTATGTCGACCTTAAATATGCAGAACAACACCAGAGAAAGACGTAATGACTGTAGACGGAGCACAGTAGAATCAATAACATCCACCATGCCTGCCTTCCACTTTATATTTCCCAGAGCCTGATGACGTGCATGCCGGCTCACTGCTGGGGCTCGCTTAGACACTTCAAATGAAACAGACACAGGTTTATTAGAGACAGATATTACAAACAAAAGCAATCTGCTGAGGAAACGATCCATCGCCACTTTGCATGCTCACTTATTCTGACTGATTAGATCTCTGCTCGGGTTGAAGATAAGTAGAGGTGGAGATATATATATACATATATATATATATGTATATATATATATATATATATATATATATATATACACATAGACCTTCATAAACTAATAGGACTAAGCTGCATCCAAATATATATTATATTAAAACATATTATAGAAACATATGTTATTGGGGAATTCCCATCCTCACCCTTTACCAGATAAAAAGATAAATGATCTTAAATTTATGGAGATCATGATTTATTATTCGTCTCACAGATCTTTTAAGATGACGTACTTCATAACTCTGCTCTTCTTTATCGGCTACAAAGAGTTTAGACAGCGTACTTGAAGTCTTTGGTGATGTTGTCGTAGGTCTTGGGGTCCTTCAGGCGCTCCACGAGGGCACTCGAAGCCTTTTTCACCATGACGGGGCACTCCGCGTTCTCCGAGGCCAGCGAGCGCCACACAACCTCCAAGTACTCTGGCATACAGAACATAAAGACAGAGGGGAGGGCGGACACTTAAAGACAATCACACACGGGAACGCTGGTTAAACACACACAGGGCTATTTTAGAGGCGCTGCAAAAAGCACCACTTCATCTTCAGAGGGAACCACGTTCTAGTCCAGTGCTTGTGAAAGCATTTATTTTAAAGAGGTCTCTGTGAGGTCGAAAAGTGGATTTCACAGTTTATTTAACAAGAGGAGAAGCTCCACATTACTAAACCTTAGAATGTTTCCACCTGGAGTGAAAACACAGCCTCTTGCTGGTAATAATGCTGACTCAGCGCAGTGTTGCTTCTGGGAAATAATAAACAGACACCTGACGTCAGAGCAAACCCACATGTTTTGCGTCTCGGATGTTTTATAGAAGTCTGAGCGAATGTGTGCAATGGTGTCTTCAAGATAGCGCCGTGTGTGTGTGTGTGTGTGTGTGTGTGTGTGTGTGTGTGTGTGTGTGTGTGTGTGTGTGTGTGTGTGTGTGTGACGGTGCAGGTCCACATTCAAAGCCACTCTGACCTCCATTCCCGCCCCGCAGCCTTTCCTGCAGGAAAACAACGAGCTCGGGCCAAACACAACACAGACAGAGAGCGAAACCTTTCCTCGTCTCTTTCATCCGTCGGGGACTCGAAGCTCCCCGAGACACGGAGCTACTATTGCATACTATTGCACTGTGTTCATTGTCATGCACCAAGCACTATGTGCAAACATCGTTTCTGATTCAGACGTGTGTGTCACGGTTGGGCTTTGCTCTGTGTCTCTCTCTCTCTGACAGCAAACTTAAATTCACTGTTTTTTTTAAATAGAGTTTGGTGTACTATCCTAAAAATGAGTGGCACATGTGTCTTTACAAGATGAGAATGCAAACCACTTGTGTGTGTGTGTGTGTGTGTGTGTCTTAATACCTGGGAAGTTGACCGTGGCGTGAACAGGTGCACTGGTGGCCACGGAGGCGTGGACCAGGTGAGGGTACTTGAGCCTGAACCAGGCGGCGAGAGAACCCGGGTACGACCCGCCGAACGCCACCCACTTCCTGCCGGCCAGCCCCCGGGTCTCCGCCGTCACGGCGCGGAAGTGAGCCAGGTCGGCCAGCGCCTGCCGACTGCTCAGGAAACGCAGGCTGTCCGTGCTGAGGTCACTGAGGCAGAGAGATGAGAGGGAGGCGTGAGTGAAATATGGTAGTTTTTGAGTGAGCGTCCCAACATTCAGCCTGTACAGATACTGAATAATAACTTTATTTATAAAGCTGCTTTAAACAGAGTTTACAAAGTGTATTGACAGACAAAGCAGCAAAAACAACAAACAGTGAGGCCCAACAAAGCAACTAAGGAAAGAGTTTAAACCGGATAAAACAGGACAATAGATGAAAAGAAGAATAAATGAAATAAATAAAATTTAATTAATAAAATTAATAATTTAGTAAAATCAACAAATAAAAATAAAGCAGTAAAGTAACGACTTCACATGAAAACCAGTCTGTAAAAATGTTTGTGCTCGTTCCAAAGACGAGGGGTCCTGATGGAAAAAGCTCGATCACCTTTTAGTTTACAGCCAGAAGGCCCCACCTGAGGACCTGAGGCTGCCAGCTGGGTCACAAGGGGGTCAACATGTCCCCTATGTGTGTTGGGGCCAGACCCAGCCGTGCTTTAAAGTGATCAATAAAATCTATTTTAAAAGGAGCAGTGAGCCACGGAGACTCTCTTTAGAGTGCAGGGCTGCCATCTGGTGGTACAGCAGCTACACCGGCATCAACAACACTCATGAAGCTGGTTTCACAATGGATTATTGTCCTGTTTTTGACCCCGCAGTATTGTGGAACCAGAGTTGCTGAAAGCTCAAAGAAACTGCTGCGAACACACGTTGAGTGATGATAACAGCCTTTGGAACGAGTTTAACTGTAAAGATAATATCTTAAACTGTGATAATTAAAAACTATTGTCCTCTAGAATCAAAGGTTTTGTGTTTATTGGACAATATGTTGGCGTGCTACCAACCTGACAGGTCAAAGAGGAGTCAAACTGATTTTAATCATGTCTCTAAAGCTAAAAACTATTAATTTGGTTGTACTGCCAAAACTGACCGTCGGTGATGTAGAATACATAAAGAGAGGTTTTGTGGCACCTTGTTGCTGTTATTTAATAGCCTGTCTGTCACCACAAAGAGACCAACAAAGCTAGAGGGTTTAAATAAACAGATCTAAAACTAGACTTCGGAGTGAACACACACTCATACAAGGTGGAGAATTTAAAATCAGCAAAGGTTGAAACGCACGGGGTCGGGTGACTCTCTCCGTAGAAGCGATGCTCCAGCATCAAGCAGAGCGCTCCGAGTTTCTGGGCGTAAGTGAGCCAGGACCCGTTCTGCATCCAGGCCGGATTGGCCGGACCCTCCCCCCCGATCATCAGGAACACCGGACCCCCCGGTTTGTAGAAGGCTTCATTCACAAAGTACCTCTGAGAAGAGGAGAGAGAGAGAGAGAGAGAGAGAGAGAGAGAGAGAGAGAGAGAGAGAGAGAGAGAGAGAGAGAGAGAGAGAGAGAGAGAGAGAGAGAGAGAGAGAGACATCAGGGGTCATGTTTGCATCTTTATTATTTTATTTCTTTATTATGTTGGTGTCATCCACATAATGTGCCCAACCCTCATGTGTTTATAAGACACCAGAGATACAACTGCAGTGGTCAAACAATTAATTAAATTAGAAACAACTCTCCTGAAGCACAACTCGAGTGTTTCATAGTCATCCAGACAAAATAAATCAACATGAATTGAGGTCATTTTGCTGTAAAAAAAGTACACCTTGTTGCACTGTAGTTATTCTTTATGAGACAATAAGTTCGTGACTTGTGTTAGCACCATATATACACAGACCAGTTTTCTCTATGCATGAGAAACAGACCAGACTAACCTGCTTCCACACTCTGCTGTCTGCACCATTGAAGTGATCCAGTCTCTGAGTGAACCACTGCTCCTCTAACACAGTCCTCTGGCTGGAGTAATGATGAAACCTCCTGAGGCCCCTGAACTGTCCATTCCCGTTAACAAACACAGACAACAACACAAGGACAGTTACGTTACGGAGAAGCGACCCTAACCCATGAAAAGCCATGTCGTTTGGAAACGAGGAAGCAGTCAGGGGGGCATGTGATTCAGTCCCGTGTGATCATGTGATCAGATATTTTGCTACTTTAAATGACTCGCAAAAACGTGGGAGAAATGCATGACAGCTCATTTCCACGTACCACAGGAGATACTTACAGGATATTTTCTCCATTTATGTTTTTCTAAAGTTAAAAACTAAATATGCTTTAAGTATGTATTTAATTATTTAGAACTAATCGATCGACACTATATTTGTTGCATGTTTTTATGTGAAATTACCATATGGCCTAAAATATATCACCCAAAAACGTGTATGCGTAATCAGCAAGTACAAAAGCCGAGTTTTCCTGGGGGCTTTTAACTATTTTTAACGTTAAAGGAAACAATTTAAAAGTATATATTTAACCGCGAAGGTATCTTTCAAGGTTCCCGTATTTTGCGCAGGTCTTGAACTACCCATGTACACACAGCTCCACACCACCACCGGCAGGGGGCGGTAAAGTGAAAAAGACAACAACGTTTTCCATCCTGAAGAAGAAGAAGGAGAACAGCAGTCATCCTCAGTTCCGTTTGCTAGCCGATAGTTCATAGAGCCGCAACTATGGAGGGGGCAAAAAACAAAGAGAATAAGCAGCCCGAGAAGACCGATGAGAAGGAGAAGGAAAAGGAGAAAGGAAAGTCCTCAGGGAAGGAGAAGAAAGAGGAGCAAGAATTGGTAATTTCGGGGGTATTTTGGGGGCTAACTAGCTAGCGTTACCGGAGCCAGAGGTGTTATTTTTTTGCCTTAGTCACTGCCGCTTTGACAACATGGTTGGAGAAGGCCGAAGTCATTGTCACTTCAGAATACATCACTGACAAACTGTTAGTAATTTAAAACAATAATGTCTGATATAAACCAATCTCTCTTTCATTTGTTAAAATTCCCGTGGTCCTTAAACAAAGTCGTACGGATCAAACTCGCGTAAGTTAGCTAACGTTAGCCTAGCCTATAAGCTAACGTTAGCTTGCTGGTTGTCATCGCTGTTAGCTTGGCTCCCTAACTTGCTATAGTCATGATAAACATTGGGCATCGTGCTGTGTGACACAGCAGCTAAGCTACGCTCTCACACACACTAATATACATTATAATAACACTTATTCTAACTGTTACAACGGTCTGAAATGTCAGATTAGCTTGTACGGTTTGTTATCTTATCAATTAGCAAGTGTCAGGTTATTTTGTTCCGGTTACTAGATGGTACATGTGGAATTTAGTGCAAACACATGTAACATTTAAACATGTGGAATTGGTTAGCATGTCGCCATCATGATGCATAAAACACATTAGTGGGTTTAAAGGTAGCAGAGTAAACTGGTATCTAGTGTTATAAGGGAATAAGATTTAATTTATAAACTATAAGCTATTTACAGTAGTTCTAAATGCACCAGCTGGACATTCACACTTAAATACTTAAGTGGTTAAACTTAACTTGTCGTCCTACCTGTGGATGCCAAATGGAAAACAATGCTATTAAGTCACCAAGTTAAGTTTCCATTATTTGTCCCTTTGGGTACTTTGTCTTACAGTAATCTGAACATTACAGCGTGCTTGACAGCATCAGCAGTAGTCGGGTAGATGGCAATGTTGATGCATATTTTACCATCAACGTTATCAACCAAAACTATGGTCACCTCTCTCCATTTTCAAGACCAAAGGCAGCCTAAACAAATACATTCTTCTTTATTTTCCATTTTTAAAGTTTCATCAATAACAGCTGATGTTGTTTTCTTCACTACCTCTCAGTCAGAAGAAGACAAGCAGTTACAAGAGGACCTGGAGATGATGGTGGAGAGACTGGGTGTAAGTATTACGTTATTATTATACAACGTCTCTTGTGTGTCGTGGTTTAAAGGCCCTTACAAAGCAGAAAATAAGCCCCTCACGATTCTACACATTTGCAGGAGAAGAACACAGAGCTGCACCGCCCGGCGTTGGAAGAGCTGCGCCGACTAATCCGCTCCTCGACCACCTCCATGACCTCGGTGCCCAAGCCCCTCAAATTCCTGCGCCCACACTATGGCAAGCTGAAAGAGATCTACGAGGGCATGGCTGCCGGAGAGAACAAGGTGAGGCTCCACTGTGCTGACGCCGGGAAAGTATGAAATCTGTGCGTGGCCTCTCTTTTTGTTTTTGCCATTTCCGTTCTAATGTTGTTTGCGTTTTGGCAGCGTTTCTGTGGGGACGTGGTGTCGGTGCTGGCCATGACCATGAGCGGAGAGAGGGAGTGTCTGAAGTACCGTCTGCTCGGCTCCCAGGAAGAGCTCGCCTCCTGGGGACATGAATACGTCCGGTAAGAAGACACGACGACGAGCAACAACACACGTGTACCGCTCTCGTGTTTATTGGAGGAGCTGCATTGTAAACAGAGGAAACGCAGAGATCCCTTGATGTGTGTTGATGTTTGTGTGATTCACTGTTCCAATTTTACCACAAAGATAGTTGATGCCCTTTCAGTTTGGAATATAAAAAGACAGAACGATTAAAAACAGAACATTTGAACACCTCTCTCTCGCTCTGTGTGTGTTGTGTTCCAGGCACTTGTCCGGCGAGGTGGCCAAGGAGTGGCAGGAGGTGGAGGAGAGCGACAAGACGCAGCAGGAGACGCTGCTGAAGCTGGTGAAGGAGATCGTGCCCTACAACATGGCCCACAATGCCGAGCACGAGGCGTGCGACCTGCTGATGGAGATCGAGAGGCTGGAGATGCTGGAGGACTACATCGACGAAAACGCCTACAGCAAAGTCTGCCTCTACCTCACTAGGTATGTTCAGGTGTTTGTTTTAGCCTGTTGTATACATTTCAAAGAATAGGACTTTTGAAATATGCCTAACTTCCTGCATCGCTCCTCCAGCTGTGTGAGTTACGTCCCCGAGCCCGAAAACTCGGCGCTGCTGAGAAGTTCCCTGAACATCTTCAGGAAGTTCAACCGTTACCCAGAAGCCCTGCGCCTGGCCCTGATGCTCAATGACGTGGAGCTGGTGGAGAACATCTTCACATCCTGCAAAGACATGTAAGGAGGATAAAAAAAACGATTTTTTCATGCATGCTCTGGCCTCTCCTTGCTGTGTCATTGTGAGCGCTGAATGAGAAACATTCTCCCCTCTTCGCCTCTCAGAGTTATCCAGAAGCAGATGGCCTACATGCTGGGCCGCCATGGCATGTTCCTGGAGCTCAACGAGGACGTAGAGGACTACGAGGACCTGACGGAGATCATGTCCAACGTGCAGCTCAACAGCAACTTCTTGGCCCTGGCCAGAGAGGTGAGAGAGGAGGAGGAGAGCGAGATAATAGAGTACATGTCCAGGTTTTCAAAATGCCATGGATGTTTATTCAGACACATTTAATAAGCAGGATACATTTTTGGTTTTCTTGGCTGCTAAGTCTTTTTTAAGGCTACGGAAGACAAAGGTCTGAGATATTAGCCTGTTAAAAGGAAGATGTGAGAATAATAACCTAAAGTTATTTAGGTAACTTAACATGTACGCGTGAGCCAACGAGATGCTGCTGGAGGACTTGTTCTGTGAAGCAGCTGCAGGCGTGTGATAAACAGTTGATTCATGCCGTAGAATGCTCACTTATGTTAGATCAGCTATTTATGGTCAATAGTTAGTGTTTTAGATGGAAAATAAGCTGGACATTTCTATTAATGTTCATTTTAAGGATCTTTCCTTTTACAGCATCCTAACTAGGGCATCATGATTTGGGTTATTTCATATCTATCACTATATTTATCACAGTATCTTATGTTTTCTGGTCATTCAATAGATAAATATTCTATATATGAAATAACCACAGGGTTTTGTAAACTTCTTGTGTGAATCAAATACTTGACACGGTAAGTTTATTTGTACAGCACATTTCAACAACAAGGTAATTCAAAGTGCTTCACTTAAAACCATTAAAAGCATCAAAAGCATTGATTGTGTTTAGAGAGATCAGATGACTGAACAATAGTTCGTAGAAGGAGATGACTCGGCACATTTCACTGTTATTAACAACACACTCGTCTCTCCCTCCCCAGTTGGACATCATGGAACCAAAAGTCCCAGATGACATCTACAAAACACACCTGGAGAACAACAGTGAGTCTCATGTCTGCAGGTTGTGTGTGTGTTCAGTTAGAGACATTTAAATGCGTCTAGATCCAGTCTACCTATCTAATGTTCACTGACGGTAGCTCTAGTGTGTACTGATTGGTTGTTTTTTGCGTGACCAGGGTTCGGAGGCAGCGGCTCCCAGGTGGACTCGGCTCGCATGAACTTGGCGTCTTCCTTTGTGAACGGCTTCGTCAACGCGGCCTTCGGACAGGACAAGCTGCTCACAGACGACGGCAACAAGTGGCTGTACAAGAACAAGGACCACGGTAAGAGAAGACACAGACGCAGTCGTCCAAAGGGCTTTGATTTGATCTGAACGTTCGGTGACTAAAGGCGATTTAATCGTCCTCAGGTATGTTGAGCGCCGCGGCCTCGCTGGGTATGATCCTGCTGTGGGACGTGGACGGTGGTCTGACCCAGATCGACAAATATCTGTACTCCTCTGAGGACTACATCAAGGTAAACATAAACGTCTCTGTCATAGAGTTCACCTTACTCTCAGACAGTGATGTCAGACTCAGAACTGTTTACTGCCAAGTACGTTACACAAACAAGGATTCTGGACAAGGACGAGGCTATGAAAAGACTTCATGACCACAGAGGTCAGGGCGACGGGCCTGCAGTCGTTGAGTCCTGTGATGATGGTGGAGGCCTTGAAGCAGGCTGGTACCTGACCTGTCTCCAGGGAGGTGTTGAAGATGGTCTGTGAACACCAGAGACAGCTGATCAGCACAGTGCCTCAGGGTGGAGGGGGAGACAGAGTCCGGACCGGCTGCTTTGCGGGGGTTCTGACTTGTTGACGTCTCCCTCCAGAATAGAGAGTCTTCATTGTGGGGCCCCTGTTGGGCTGGGGGAGGGGGGACCTGGTGGTCTGAAGCTGGTTGATGGGGCCATGGGGGGATGGGGATCAGGGCTGTCTCATTGTCCATCAAAGCGACAGAAGCAGAGCCACTAGCTGAGAGCTGGTGTTGAAGTTTCTCAGAGTTCTGTTGTTTAGCGTCTCTCACCGCCTTACTGACTCTTCAAACACGTCCTTGTCCTCACTCCTGAATGAATGTTCCTTCTGCAGCCGTAGCTGTCTGAGTTCAGCTGTGAACCGGGGTTTGTTGTGGTTGTTTGTGCCGTTAAAGATGTATTTTTCCATTTCCTTCGGTCCTTTTAAGGTTATTACTCGGTAAGAAAAACAAAAGTGCAAGGTGTCTCTAAATGTTTTTTACACCTGCGTTGTCTCTCCCTCTCCCTCTCCCTCTCCCTCTCCCTCTCTCCCTCCAGTCTGGAGCCCTCCTGGCCTGTGGCATCGTGAACTCCGGTGTGAGGAACGAGTGTGACCCGGCCCTCGCTCTGCTCTCTGACTACGTCCTCCACAACAGCAACACCATGAGGATAGGAGCCATCTTTGGGTGAGGACAATACGCACGAGTAGAAAGTTAAGAGTCCAGGATAAAGTAAAGTAAAGTAAAGTAATGGTAAACTGGCTTGTTAAAGGGACATACGTTGCTTATTGTGCTGCTGTTAACACTTGAATCTCTCTGGGTATCATTTTAAGTGAGATCTTAAACATGTCTGCATGTCCTGATCCTGGTCCTCTCTGGTTTCAGACTGGGCCTGGCCTACGCTGGCTCCAACCGAGAAGACGTCCTGTCTCTGCTGCTCCCCGTCATGGGAGACTCCAAATCCAGCATGGAGGTATGGATGAGTGTTTGTTTTTTTAATGTTAAAGGCTCCCCCCCCCCCCCCCCCCCCAAACACACACACACATTCTGAGCAGTTTAGTTTGTGTTGAATCCCTCAGGTGGTGGGAGTGACGGCGCTGGCGTGCGGCATGATCGCGGTCGGCTCGTGTAACGGCGACGTGACCTCCACCATCGTCCAGACCATCATGGAGAAGAGCGAGGTGGAGCTGAAGGACACGTACGCCCGCTGGCTGCCTTTAGGCCTGGGACTCAACCACCTGGGTACGCAAAGCACTAACTATATAGGGAGACACACACACACATGACATATGACGCATAAAGACGAAGAGACAACCAGTTAAAATGTAGCAAAGTTCACGGGAGCTAGCTTGCTGTGATCGCTGTATCTTTTCTTCCCTTCCCTTGTATTATAGCTGCTGTAACTCTTCTGTTCTCTTTTCACAGGTAAAGGAGAGGCCATTGAGACGACCTTAGCAGCTCTGCAGGTTGTGCCCGAGCCGTTCCGCAGCTTTGCCAACACACTAGTGGACATCTGTGCATACGCAGGTCAGTCTCATCCTGCTGTTGTTTGTACACGTGCACGATATCCATCACTCAAATCTCTGCAGTTCTTCACTTCTGTGTAATAACTTTCCCTCCATCTCAGGTTCTGGTAATGTGCTGAAGGTGCAGCAGCTTCTCCACATCTGCAGCGAACACTACGAAGCCAAGGAGAAGGAAAAAGAGGAGGACAAGGACAAGAAGGATAAGAAGGACAAGGATAAGAAGGAGACTGCTGCTGACATGGGCTCCCACCAGGTACCGTGATTACCCTCAGACATCAGTGTTTCTTCTCTATTTTGTCGTTCCTATTATCAGCTACCTGATGGATGCTTTCATGTTTTTCCCTCTCAGGGTGTTGCTGTTCTTGGTATTGCCCTGATTGCCATGGGGGAGGAGATCGGTTCAGAGATGGCACTGCGGACATTTGGACATCTGGTCAGTAGCACCGCTCGCTGTCGGCTTTCTATTCTGGTGTGTTCCTTAACCTTTACTGCAGGGCTGCAGGAAGAGGTCACAAAGATGTGAACGCCCGAGAGGGTTCAGGTGGCATGCCCCCCCTGGGAGTTTAAAAAATATCTGCTTTATGTGCATTTAAAGTCAACTTTAGCATGACGATAAAGTAAAAACCCGCACTGTTAAAAGACAGACAGACCTCTCTCTCACAAATCCCACAAAGGACCTATTTTGAATTCAAAATGCCAATTTTTGCCGAAAGGTGACAAGTTTGGACCCCTGTACTGAATGAGTTATTATTTCTCCATCTCCCCACCTTTCATTTCATATTCTTTTGATCTCTTTGTCCTCTGAGTCTGTTTAAAAAAGAGACCTTATTGTCTGGTTGTCTTGACTCAGCCGTGTCCCTTCTTCCTCTATTCTTTTCCTCCACATTACGTCATCCGTACTTTAGTGAGTGTGAAGAAGGCAATCCAAATAGCCCCCACGTGTTTTTGTTCCTCTCTTGGTCTTAAACTCTTCTTATTCCCCCTCTGTGTTCCCGTTGCTCAGCTGCGGTACGGTGAGCCCACCCTGAGGCGAGCGGTGCCCCTCGCCCTGGCCCTCATCTCCGTGTCCAACCCTCGTTTGAACATCCTGGACACGCTCAGCAAGTTCTCCCACGACGCCGACCCCGAGGTGTCCCACAACTCCATCTTTGCCATGGGCATGGTGGGCAGCGGTAAGTCGGCTTAACATTAACTGTGTTCACTGCTGCAACAATACTCAAAACCTGGAGGTGGAGTTTAAAAAACTTTATTCAAAAGAAAGAAGTTGACAAACGAGAGGTTAAGTATTTTGAGTACAAACAATAAGATTTAATTAAATCATCATGTTCGATGACGCACACCGCTCCCTCTCCTCAGTGCCTCTAGTGTTCACTCCCTCAACATATTCAACAGGCTCATCTTTTCCATTTCCTCAGGCACAAATAACGCCCGACTGGCCGCCATGCTGCGTCAGCTGGCCCAGTACCACGCCAAAGACCCCAACAATCTCTTCATGGTCCGACTGGCTCAGGTGGGTGGAGACACAAAGAGAGGACGCTCTGTGCCGGACACGAGTGCTCTTTTCAGAAATGTTTGTAGCGAGTGACTATTGACTCTTGTTGTTTGTGCCTTCCGCAGGGTCTGACTCACCTGGGCAAAGGCACACTGACACTCTGTCCCTACCACAGCGACAGGCAGCTCATGAGTCAGGTGGCCGTAGCCGGACTGCTCACCGTGCTCGTTTCCTTCCTCGACGTCAAGAACAGTCAGTTCACTCTCCTCCTGCTGCCTCCTCCACACACTTAACATTGTCCACTTTGTGTTTTTTGTAATTCAAAAGGTTGTGTTCCATCAGTGTTTGACATCCCTCCCCTTGTGTTCACTGTGTGCATTGCAGTCATCCTGGGGAAGTCTCACTACATTCTCTACGGGCTGGTAGCAGCCATGCAGCCTCGTATGCTGGTCACCTTCGACGAGGAGCTGCGACCGCTGCCGGTGTCGGTCAGAGTCGGACAGGTGAAGCCCCGGGAACATTAGCATAGATAGTCCCACTGGAATATTTGTAGAAATTCTGCTTTCCAAACTTCTTAGTTTGACACTTCTGGACATTTGCTTCCTTGCTGAGAATGAGACGAGAGGATCGATGCCGCTCTCGTGTCTGACCGTTAAATACGTAGCTGGAGCCAGTTGGAGAACATTCTCCTGCTTCATATTTAACAGACAAATACCAGAACGATATCCAGTCTTTTCATCATTCATCCAGAATAAATATGCAGGGATGACGGAGAAATCATGGAATTTCATGAGCAACATAAATTCAAGTGGAAATGTCTGTTTAACATGAGTGTGTGTGTGTGATTTGTCTACAGGCCGTGGATGTCGTCGGCCAGGCGGGCAAGCCAAAGGCCATCACAGGTTTCCAGACCCACACCACGCCGGTGTTGCTGGCCCACGGGGAGAGGGCAGAGCTGGCCACAGAGGAGTACCTCCCCGTCACCCCCATCCTGGAGGGCTTTGTTATCCTGCGCAAGAACCCCAACTATGAAACCTAGACTGAATCATTCTCACTGGCCTCGCTCTGTGTGTGTGTGTGTGTGTGTGTGTGTAAGGGTAGCCCTCCATGGCTCTTGGCAGTTATATTTAGTAGTGTACCGCATGGCTGAAAAGAGCGCGGCAGGCCTATCCTTCTTCCTCGCTGTGTCTTCTCTCTGCTGTCCGTGGCCCAGCTCCAGCAGTCATGTTTCGGGGGGGGTCTGGTTAATTGGACTGGGGGGGGACACAGGGAGGCTAAAACTGGGACCGTATCCACTCTACATAGATGGTTTCCTCATTGCTCTAATTTTGCTCCACCTCTCCCACATGCACTGAACCAGCTGTCTGACTGACCTGAGGCCAGTTCAGATGTGGGGAAAGTTCACCGGTTCAGTAACGGCTCAGTCCACGTCATCTTTTGTAATACGAGCATTCAAAAGTATGTTTTCATCATCATCACCTTTTTGCTTCTGTTTTTATTTGTATTTTTTTTTTCTTTCGTTTTTGTTACAGTACTGTTAAAGGTTGAATCAAAAATAAAAACTCAGACCCGCGTGGTGGAAATGTGATGTGTGTGTGTTGTGTTGATTATTATGATTTACTCAAACTCATGAGTGCTGTCACTCAGAATGTCCCCCTGGGGATGAATAAAGTGTGTGTTTGTGTATATATATATATATATATATGTGTGTATATATATATATATATATATATCTATCTAAATTCAGCAGGTGACACGTTCTCCACAAGGAGGAGCGGTTTAGTCATGAGGGAAATAAACGTCTTCTACACGTGTACATATTCTCTACATGCACATAAATAAACACAAGTACATATTTATAGAGAAAACCGACGTGTGTGACATTTGTTTACCTTTTCTTTGTTTCTGAGAAGTCTGCTGCATATCTATTAGCTGAAATAAGTTGTTAAAATGGTTATAAACATAAGTAATAAATAGTAACCACTAACTTCCAGTTGAAATACTCAAACAGAACTGCAATTATTCTTTATGCATTTTTTTAAATAAACATCTTTTCTAAACTTCTATGGAGCACTTTTGGCCTCTGCATGATACCTGCTTTCAGGTTGATTATATCAGTTACTCCGTGTATCCTTGGTCTATCATGTCACTGAGTTCAGTTTACCCTGAGAGACTTAATTTTTTTTAAATAAGATTTTAGTCTGAGGCCAGCTATATCTTCTGACAATTTAAAAAAATGTGTTTTCTTTATTATAATTATACATCAAATATATATATTTTATATATATATAATTTAAAAATGATTCTAATACAAGACGCATCAATGTATAGATGCGGGCTAATTTAAACTAAAGTACAATTAAACATTCCTTATTTTTATCTGTATGAAAAAATGCGAACTTGGCTTTCAAAAAAAAAAATGTTTAAATGTCTTTATAGTAACATTAAAATATGAAAAGCTCTTCGTTCACATGCAAACACAGATAACCCCTATGCTGAAATACGAAAAATGCATTAAATATAAATAAATAAATATTCAGTTTACCCTGAAAGACTTAATTCTTTTTTAATATTTTTTTAAATAAGGTTTTAGCCTGAGGCCAGATTTATCTTCTGACCATTTATTTTATGTACTTTCTTTATTGTATAAATTGTATAATTATATATATAATTTTAATTAATTTTAATACAAGGTGCATTAAGGTATAGATGCAGGCTAATTCAAACTAAAGTACAATTAAACATTCCCTATTTGTTTCTGTATGAAAAAATGCAAACTTGGCTTTAAAAAAAATACATTTTAAATGTATCTATGATAACATTCAAATATTAAAACACGATACAGATAAACCCCATTTTAAAATACAGTATTTACAGTCCGAATTTACACGGAAAGTTTCACGTGATGGGATTTTTCACCGGAAGTACCTAGCTACCGGCTTCCGGGAAGATTTTCCGTCCGTCCGGCTCTGCGGACTCAAGGAGAGAAAGGTAACGCCACGGTCCTGAGCCAAATTCTTTATTAAAATGCTCAAAAATATAACATATATGTCAAGTCGCTGTTTGAGAGAGACTCTGGAAGGACAGGCGTGTCTGTGTTTTGGCCTTTTAGTCAAGAGATACATCTAAGATATTTCTTCTTCACTGGTTTTCTGCTGTTCCTTGCTCTGTTTTCAGGGATTAGCTGGCTAGCATGGCTAGCTAGCATTCCATGCTAACGCGACGTGGGTGTTCTTTCTTCACTTTAGCTAGCTCCGGCTAGCAAGCTAACACGCTACGATAGACACCCAAGTTTAGAAATGTACTCACATTGTGTGTGATTTATTTTATTTTATTGTTGACACGTTGACTGTCGCGTCACAATGTTGTTGTTTTCGTCGGTTAACGTGATGTGTTTAATGCTAGCTGGCCAAACCAACCCAATAACCGCTTGCTAGCTAGCTAGCTCCCACGGTAGGCTATAGATAGCAGTAGGTTAAACCATGCTAGTTGTGTCGAAGCTGTGTTTGTGCACCTCCCAGCAGAAGGTGGTGGAGTTTGTGTATTTGCTCGTCTGGTTGCAAAATAGAAAACATGCATGGTGACAGTTGTTGATTGCAAATAGAAGGATTACTAATTTATTGATATATTCAAACATGCCATGGCGATTTGAAACCGTTTATATTAGGCGGTAAAGTGTTGACGGTGGTTAAAAGATCTGGTCGTGATCCAGTCTGCCGGTTCGTGCAGAAGCAAGGTTTCCCTCTGTTTAATGAGCCAGACAGTCAACACACGTTGATAGTATATAATAATATCAGATGAATCTAGCATGCATGAAGGAATTATGGTTTTAAAACCCTAATGAATGTGGGATTTTCCACATGTTGCTAGTGCATCGTTGAAAACGTAGAGCTGGCCAGGTGGGTGATGTTGCTGTTTAAACTGGGCGAGGTGTTGGGCTGCGAAAGTCTGACTCATTCTGGCTCGTTTACGGTAACGTTAGGTTACTCATTGTCACGACACCGTTGACAGCATTGCTGTGTGTGTGTGTATCACCTAGCTAGGTGAAGCTATGAAGCATAGGTACGTACTGTGCATGTGAGTAGCATGTTGAGCTATTGCACACGAATGCACGAGCTAATAACCGGTAAAGTTAGCTTAATGTATGTCATCATTCCCATTCATTGATTCACGATTCGACCTCTTGTCTTCACTGTCTTCACTCAACGTCGTTTGTGTAGTATGGTACATGCTGTATGGTGTATAATAAGCACAGTAGGGTGGTTGTCATTAGACGGTATCGGCTGAGGCGTGGCTGGCATGAAGCCGGGCAGTCATCGCGCCAATAGGAGGAGAAACCACGTGGTGGAATCCACATTGGGCCTATAGGAAAGTTAGCAACATGGCTAACTGCACAACACAGCAGCAGCACGTCTTCGCAAACCGTGTTGGTATGTGTTTGGTGTGACCGAGCGTTTGATATATGTGTATTTATTATAATCCAATGCTGATATATATCGTGTGTGTGTGTGTGTGTGTGTGGGTGGACACGGCAGACACGCCCCTGTGCCATTGCAAAAGTGTCCCACAGTTTGATCAGACACACCGATGTTTTATCAATGGGTATGAGCGTTGACACTATGTGATATATTGCTGGTTTGTTGATGTTTAAAGCTGGTTTTCTGCAGCAGGGTGATGTTAAAGGGTACAGACATGTGACCTTAGCTTGAGAGTATGGGTCCAAAATGGATGCAGTTTCCTATGCTAGTCTAGGCTGATGATGATGATGATGATGTTGTTGTCTTTGATTACCTACAAGCATTAATCTTCGAGGACCATTCATCAGCCCAGGAGAATATTATGCAGTGATCTCAGACATGCTTTAGTCAGAGTGGAATGAATAAAACGAATAGTAAGATGTG
Organism: Pholis gunnellus; assembly: GCF_910591455.1. Taxonomy (NCBI): domain Eukaryota; kingdom Metazoa; phylum Chordata; class Actinopteri; order Perciformes; family Pholidae; genus Pholis; species Pholis gunnellus. The sequence continues at coordinate 24,583,761 of NC_136535.1, forward strand.
CAATCGCAGGACTGCATGGTGCGTTTGCCTGACATAAGGACACTACCGAGCTTCCTGTTGTGGAACTTGAAAGCTCAGAGAGTCTGGGCTTGTGTGGGTTTAGGCAGAATGTTTATTCAGCCAGAAGAACACGGGGGGAGGACCGTCTGTGATGGTGTGATGGCGTGTGGAGCTAAACATCCACGTTTCCTGATGAGTGCTCGTCACCGACACTTAATGGTTGATAATGTGATCATGGAAAACCAATTGTTAGCCTGAGAGAACAGCGGTGCGATGACTCTGTAGTCTGAGAACAAAAGGACTGTGAGTATGTCGTCAGGACTATCTCAGATTGTGGTTGAGATTTAAAATTCAGAGCCTGCAGGCCAGTGAACTGCATATAACAGAGGAGTTACTGGAAGCACACGTCACATTGAGATTTTAGCAAAAGCTGAGGAATCGGTGTGTGAATGTGCTTTACAAGTAGTCCTTAAAAGTATCCATGTGCTATGTGTATTATGGCATTTGCGAAGTATCGGGACATCTGCAGCAGACCACGTAGATAAAGCCAGTGACTCATGTGTTTTTTTTTAACTGACTTCCCCAGACAGTAAAGGTTGCTTAGTTCTCAGCGTAGATGGTGTTGGGGGGGGGGGGGGAGGCCATTCTCAGTAAGCAGTTGAATTTTGTCTGGAACGTGAGCTAGATTGGGCTTTTGTTGGGGGGATAGTCGGGGATAGAGGAGGACCAGACTTGCCGTTAAGACTGAGGCTAGATGAAGGCTAGGTTTGGCCGAGAACTGGGGCCAAAGTAGTAGGAGGAGGAGGAAGTTCTGTCCAGAACTGTAACAGTTGAATAACAAGTACCGGATACGGCGCCACCGTTCAGCCTCTCTTCTGTTACCTGGTTGTCACTTGTGGTATTGCAGTGAAAAATCCCCCCCGCAAAAAGCATTTTCCCCAACATGGTAAAAGAGACGTCTGTAAAACTATTGACAGGACTCGAACTGCAATGAGGTCTGTTATGAATTTTGGCTCCATGGAGGTATTGTACTTCCCAGAACCAAGTAAAAGTATTTAAAAATCTTTGCCGTCATTAAAATGTCTCGTCTATGAGTCGATCAGGAACTCGTGGGCGGGGCCGGTGGGAGAAACCCTACTGCGCATATAAATTTCATCCACATACGTTTGAAGTAAACCCGGAAGCTTGAAACCTGTTTTTGCCGCATGCAACTAACTCTCATTGGACTGAATAGGCGCCATCTTGGGGGCATGCAGTTCTTAAAATACATCCATATGTTGCACCCTCTGTAGGTGACGTGACCACCAACTTCTTTTGCAAATGTTCTCCCCCTCTCCTCCTCCTCCTCCTCCTCCTCAGCGGGAGTGCATGCAGGGTTACGCAACAGTTGAAGCCACATGTTTCACTAGCAGTGGAGCTGGATCTCAGACCAGCTCAGATGACTAAACTGTGTGTAAATTGGGGGGGGGGGGGGGGGGGGGGGGGTACCTAGCTCACACAACTGTCCTAAAATAGTGGGCTCTCTGGCTTTTTACTAGTTGCGCTTTGCAGCGCTTCAAACTGTTCCCAGGGTTTGTACCGACGTCTAATTTTCATTAATTCTGCAGACTACAGTAATGAGTGCGGTGTTGACGCTGTGCGTCACTGGCCCAGTAGTTGTTTAAGAAGCCAGCCACGTCTCACTACTCCAGGGTAAAGCATCCCACAGCACATAACACAATGTATGCAGAGAATACAAATAGCCTGGCATTTTCATCTGGCTGTATGAGTTCGAATCCATTATCTTTTACCAGCCGACCACAGTGACAGCTGGTATTTGTTTTCACCTTTTTGAGTCTGTGCGTGCGTGAGTCATCGGGGCAAAATGTTGTCCTGGAGACACCTGCTGCAGCAGGAACTACCACAGAGGGTTTTCAGTACTTAGCTAGGTGTGTCTCTCTCTGTGGACGGATGCTTTCACCGTGATAGTGTCGCAGCTGTGCGAGACACTTCAGAGATGTGTCGTTGAGATCGTGAAACGAGGGACGAGTTCGGAGACGTGGGTGCACTCTTACAGGTCCTGGTTCCATGTAGCGTCCCGGTTGGTGGGATAGTATTTTCCTTCGTCTGCTTGTGTGTTCATGGTTACAGGGGCGATTACAACCATTTCTGCAGCGTGATTTCCTCCTCCTCCTCCTCCTCCTCCTCCTCCTCCTCCTCCTCCTCCTCCTCCTCCTCCTCTGAGGAAAGAAAAAACACCCCGACTCATCATGACTCAGGCTTTTTACACTCCTGTGTGTGTGTGGGGGGGGTGAGAGATAATGTTGGGCTGCGCTATAAATACCAAATGTGTCGCTATTACAAGGACCGTATAACGGAAGGATGATGATTACACTGGAGTCATGAAGTGATCCGTGGGTCAGTGGGGCGACAGTGTTCCTCGTTCTAGTCATTCTGACAAACACTGCAGCTCAGAGGGTTTGTTCCTTGAGTTGATTATTAATTAGAATTGTATTATTGCAAGTTGTGTCCTGATTAAATGGACTATATATCGGTCGGACACACCAATAAACAGTTACTTATTCACTGCTGTTATAAACGTGTAAGTTTATAAACCTGCTACAAACCTACAATATAATCTTGGCGTGTGAATGTCTCCTCTTTGGGTCACTCGTGTGTAGCTTCAGCCTCGTGTTACTTTACTTAATGAGTTAAATCAGTTTCACTCAGATTTTAAACTCTTAAATGAAAGAGCACAGATTTGTACTGATACAGTTACAATACCCTACGTTTGAGAATCTGTATGATGCTTAGCACAACTCCTGAATTATAAAACACTGATATTCTGTGTTCGCAGTATGGACGAGGAGTATTTTGTACTACTGAACTACCAAAATGGTGCTGATAATGCAGGCCTGACCCATGTTAACGGGACGTTATGTGTCATTGAACCTTTTTAAGGTTTTGGACATGATTGTATTGTAATTGGATTAAAGGAGGAAGCTTTGATTTCTGCAGTGCTGGAGATCATTTAAGTGGGCGACATCCCGACATAAATGCATATTTCTGACTATATTTCCCCTTTTTTGGTGTATTTTTCAGTTCCCTTTACTCGATGTCTCTTTACCACAAAGTTAAACACTCGACCAAATATCCAACATTTAGTTTTGATGCTTCGACGGTTCTTTTTCCAGCTGGTTAAACAAAACTCGGTTCACTTCGGCCTCCGGCTGCTTGTGTTTAAAGCACACTTTTTGCTGCGCTATCAGCACAAAACGTTATTTGTTTTTCTCTCAACCCTAGTCAATATTGCAGCGGTTTGTTCCAAAGAACTACCAATAAATATCTCTAGATGTTTTAACTATATTACGTTAACAGGGCTGATGTAATGTGAGCTACAGGTGTAACTATGACCCACCTGCTGTAAGAACACAGGGCTCGTTATTAACGCCCACCTGGATTAATCCCGTACAAATGGACTGAACAGGTCTCACTGTTTGTGATGCTCCAGTTCTGGAAAATCCTAAACTGTTGAGCCGTTTCATGCTGAAGTGATTTTGACGGATTGGACTGTGACATTTCAATCTCATCCGCTGTCCGTCTCCTCCAGGTCGTACCGGCCTTTGACCTCTCTGAACATTAGGTGGTTGAGCTGCCGTCATATTTCACTCTCTGTGGCCTCGTTTTTCACTCCAATATTTAAGTCCTGCACCTCTATAGAAACAGCACAGTCATGGGTACAAGCAGAGACAACTCCAACACGTCTTTTTTACAGTGTAACACTGTTACGATGCAATAAATCATAAAATATTACAGAAACACATGGATACAATAATGTACGTTTCCAACATTATTTGTGTTAAAAATGTTGTAAAAACATTGAGGCTCCATGTGCTGTGTATATTAAACTATTTATATATTTACCGTCGGAAATTTGAAATCTAACTATGGTCCGTCACAGTGACTTTTATTAAATTAGGTTATTATAGATGCTGTAAAGTATTAGCCAATACATGCTAATTGCTAACACGGCTTCCCTTTCTGTCTGTCTCGTAGGAAACAACGTTCCTCAGTGTAACCACACTAAGGACCTTCAAAAGGATTCATTAATGTAAGTACACCGCGCTCCACTCCGTCCTTTCAGCCTCACTACTGCTATTAAATGTGACGATTCAGCTTTTCTTAATTTATAATAAAGATCCATTTAACCTCCTTGTTCTCTCCTTCGTCAGATTTGTACACAGGTCCACATCCGCCTCCCCATGCAGAACTCCATGAAATGAATAAAGCACCACAGCCTCTAACAGGACCCCCCTCCAACCCCCACCCTGCCCCCTCCCCCGGCCTGTCACAGGTAAGCAATGTCGTTGACGTCAGAAACAAACTCTTGTTGTTTTTAATAACAGAGTCTGGCAACGATGGGCTTCTTGAGGCGTGGAGCTCTTCATCTAACCGCTCACTGCCGCTCCGTCTCGCTGCAATATTTCAAACGTCAAGCTCACAGACAAACCGCTTCATAACAAAAGTCAACCCGTGTTTCCTTCGACTACGAGTTAAAAGCTTTTATTGTGAAGCTGCAGCTGTTTTGGTTTGCACACAGCATTGAGACATCCAGGATCTCAAATACTGTGTTAGAAGTCTTTTAGAGTGGGCCATCGGCTCCATCACCATTGTTACACTTCATTAACAGAAATGTATTTAAATGAAAAATCTTTCCATATTGACACTTAAACCTCCTGTTTTGACTCTTTTAAGACAAAGAAAAAGGGCTGTTATGACACTGTACCTCCTCCCTGCCTTCTCACTCTCTACTCCTCTTGCTGTCCCGCCTTTTTTTTTTTTTTTTTTTTTTTTTTACTGCTGTTGACATCACTTCCTGTCTCTTGCAGCCCTCATTCCCCCCCGGGCAGCCCCCTTCTGTTGTGTTTGCCTCCCCACCGCCTCCACAAATGAACCCGGCACCGCAGCCCCGACAGGTAGGCCCGACCCGCCCGACCCACAGACATTAAGTTCAGATATTAAAGCAGAATACGGAGCTGCAGGCTTTTCTGGCGCAGGTTATAAATGGATAATTTTTTTTGTCAAACGTTGGGACGATGTGTGTCTTCTCTGTCCCGTATTGTAAAAACGCAGCGTGCAGTCTCCTGGATCCGTCTGTGCATTACTCAGACTGCCTGCATGTCTGTTGGCCTTACGCTCAGCGGTTGTGCAGCGGTGTTAACCGTCGGTGTCAGCCTGTCCTTGGTGCTCTACCTCACGAAGTACGGCTGCTTAGTGTGCACCATGCTGACACTGACCTTCTCTACCCCATTTAAACTCCTGACTGACTGGAGGAATGAGAAGCAGTTTGTTGTAAACCTGTTTCTTTATGGACGTTTGGATAGTTTTGTACGCAGTCTTATTTATATATATTTATAGTTAACTATGTGATTGTGTGTTTTAACGTTTCTTGAAATAACATCAATGTATTGTAAATAAATTAGTAAGCAACCAATCAAACACTAATGGAGAAAAAGCAGTTGCTTAAGTGTGCATGGCTGTCATTTATAGAAAGCCGAAACTCCCGTTCAGCTGCAGGAAAACGTCTTTCTGCTGTTTTCAGACTGTTTGAACAGAAGTTTATATGTTAGCCTTAAAAGGGGTAGTTTGGCTGTGAGGTTGTATTTACCGACAGTAAATCGAGTTTGGAGAAACAGAAACATGTTCGCCACCTTCAAATGATCAGTTTTAGACTTCACTGTGCTGTCAGAGATCTCTTTCTGAGGGGAAACCGAAGCCGCTCTCTCCATCTGTGCTCGAGTCTCCTTTGACTAAAGCAGCGATTTCACCTGGCAGACAGACACGGGGGGGTTTCTGGTCTATCAAGGCCGTGATCGGTTAGCTCGTTTGTGTTATTGTGTGTACTTTGGTGAATCTGAGCTACACTTGAACACACCACAAACGAACTAACCGATGGAGGCCGAGGTAGACCGGTGACTTCTGTCTTCTTCGAGGTAAAATGACTGTTTTTGTCAACGGAGTCTTGTGGTTTTGAAGAGAGCATATATTGTTAAAACTGCTTCACTTCCCCGCCGGATGAAGGCTATCTTGCCGTCACGGTAAAGCAGTGAAAACATCTACTGTAGGTCACACGCCTACTATGGATAAGCACCTCATACAACCCTACATTACACAATCCAAACTATCCCTTTAAGGGTCGTTTAAAAGGTGCAGAAGTGAAGCATGGATCTGGTGCTGTTTGTTTTTTAACCTCTGTCCCGTCTGCCTCTCCTCCTCTAGTTTGCCCCAGGGCCCCGACCTATACACCAACAGGTACTAACAGCAGTTCCTATCCTGTAACGTACGTTAGAGGCAGTAGAGATGCTGGAGAGGCTCCACGGTGTGCTTTGACTTCTAAAAACATGACACTGACGTGAGCTTTCACGAGATATTTAGACGTGAAACTCGTAGTTTCCCTGAAGTCTTAATGAAGGAAATGATTTATTTTATGATGATAAACCCAAAGGATATGATATGAATGTATTTAAGTATTTTTTTAACAATGTTATGACACATCTTCCAGTTCTTTTACTCGAGTCTCAGTCGGCATGTTGTTAAAGAGAAGCTAGCCCTAGTTTATGTTGGATTCACTGCTCTACCTATTCTCTGCATGCTGCTTGTGAATTCACGGCTTGGCTCAGGATGGACAGTTTCTGGGTGCTTTGCTCTAACTGATTGTGGTGCTCTCTCTCCCTCCCTCCCCCCCTCTCTCCCCATCTCCTCCCCCCTTATTGCTTCCATTTGATGTGTCTCTGTGTGGCCTGTGTTTGCGCTGCTGAAGGGAGGCTTCAGGTCGCTACAGGTAACTCAATTTCCTCTTTCTTCCAGTTCCCCCCACTCCCTCCCTCCCTCTCTCACCGTCTTGAGTGCATATGTGTCCAATATTTGGCAGTTGTTGTGGCTTTGTTGGCTCGGGTGTCATTTCGGGCGGTGAGCTTCCCAGGCACCGGCAGCAGAATGTCAATGAGGAGGCTCTGAATGAACCCGCATTAGCTGCTTTATCTCTTCTGGCAGGCAATATGTTCCCTAGTTGGATTCAAGCCACAGATTCACGGACAAACTATGAGCCCGAGCTATTAGACAGGACGAGCTCGGTCCAGGAGATAAAAGTCAGAGACGGGCATGGGGGAGGATTTTTTATGTTGGCGGTTTCAGAAAGGTAACTAATAATGTATCCATTTGTGTCTCCATCCCATTCCTCTTCCCACATCGTCCTCTCTCTCTTGTCTTCCTCTCTGGTTTCCTCCCCCTTCCAGCCCTATTACACCAACAGGGCCACCCTGCCACCCAGCAGCGGGCCTCGGGGCGTCCCTCCCAACAGCGGCCCTCGGCCCGTGACGCCCACCCACGTCTACCAGCCGGGCCCCGGCTCTCAGATGATGATGATCCCCGGGCAACAATTGCCCTTCCCCAGCTCGCCGCAGGGAGCCGCCTACTTCATCCCGGGACAGGTAGAGACCGACCGGAAGATTACATCTTCTAATATAATATAGAGCTTTTGTGGCATTTTTCTTGTTTGGATCAGTTCTGTAAAGTTCTTTTTTTAAAATGGTCTAATGCTGTTTTTTGTGAAGAGAAAGAAAAGTATCTTGTGGTGCAGGATTGTGTTTGTGTTATCTTATAATTCAAGGATCATTTATTGTCATTATGCACAGCGAAGTGCAGTTTTATTCCATTTACAACACAAAGAAAACATGATAAACAAACAGTAGTGCATTCTTACGGTGCATTTTTTGAATTTGCATCATAAGGAATACAAACGGCAGCAACAGAAACAGTTCTCTGAGCAGATGACATCTTAACATTAGAAATTCTACATCAAGAAAACACTGACCGTCATCTGTGTTTGAGCACCGATCATCACGACCTGACTGTCTTCCTGCTTCTTCCTCTTTTGTTTCCTTTTAGTACCGCTCAGCGACCTACGTGGCCACGCCCCAGCAGTACCCGGTCCCAGCAGGCACCCCCGGCTTCTACCCCGGCACCAGCCCCGCTGAATATGGTACTTATGGTAAGAGGCTCTACCTGGGGCCTCACCTGAGCCACTCATACACACACACACACACACACACACACACAGAGAGACACACTCAGACACGGGAGAGCCGTTGCTGGTTAGAAAGCCAAACAAACAAATACTGCACATGGCTGCTTTTTCAAGACAAGCAGTCGGATAAATGTGAACTCTCTTTTTTTATTTAGAAAGCACTTTTAAAATTGGTCCAAATGTACAAAGCTGCATCTTTTCAATCCCAGGATCTGTGTGAGCGACCTCGGTACATAAATAAAACATAAATCCTGTCCTATAATCGACAAAAGTAAGGTTTCCACAAAGCAGCTCTAAGACGGGGCGCTTCCTGAATGCCTGAGGCGTGTTACGCTACATGAGTTAGCCCAGCAGACATCTCCTTGCTCATTGCTCTTCTACTCTTTTTCCGGTGTAAGTCACTGCATGTCCCAACAGAACAACACCTCGGTTGAATATTATACGTTAGTTGAGAGCAAAACAAAGTAAAGACTCGAGATGAAACAGAATTCCCGATCATGTTCCGTCACTGCATCGATGCAAAGTCGTCCCCATCGCGATGCATCTCCTAGTAAATCATTTTCTACACCTGTACTGGCACGCTAATAAGAACCTACCCGGATCATGAGTCGACTTTCACCTCACGTCTACATAAAGACATTTGTTGTTGTTGTTGTTGTTGTTTGTACTCTCGGTCGCTCTGGAAATCTGGACTTTGTCCGTCTGCTGCTAAACTTTCCTGTTTGTTTTGTATTTCTCCTCAAATCAACGTTTACTGAAGAGCTCTCATCTTCCTTTAATAACTCATAGAAGTATGATAATTGTTGCTCAGGGACTAGTTCATACACATGAACTTTACTTTCATTTAATTCCCATGTCGTCACATCTGCTCCTAAATACAGCAGCACTACAGACGTGTGCTGGTGATCCCGTGTGTTGTGACCCCCTCTAGAGGTCGCTGAGTGTCGGTGCATCACAAGAAGCGACCAAACTCTGAAAAAACTGCCCCCCCCAGCAGCAGCAGCAGCAGGCATCCCAACTATGTGTTGTCTTTGTTTAAAGTGTAGCTCATCAGCAGCACAATGCGCCGGCCTGAACACAGGACTGTAAACAGTTCTTCCTGATGGGCTTTCCATTTCACGGCCTGTTGCACGTCAGTGTACGAGCGCTGTACGATGTGCACGGTGCTTTAGAAAGACCTCTGCACCTGCGTATGTATGTTTGAAGAAAGAAATGCAACTAGAAATTAGAGTGTAGTGAATGGTTATAAAATCTATTGTTTGGGGACTCAAATTGTCGGCTTATTCCTACTTCTGGTGTTTACAGACGGCTGTTTATTAAAGGACACTTGGTGTGAAATGCAGCAGGCACTAAAAGGTTACTTGTTTTAAGTATAACTGACATATATTCGGGTAGAAAACACACAATACTCAGTGTGTAATACAGCTGACTGTAGATCAAATACACGGTATTCCCTCACGGAGGATTGTCTTCATGTCACAACGGAACATTTTACGGTAACACAAGTGTGTCGATGTCAGACTTCACCCTAAACTGTCTATTTTTATCACAGTTTATTGTGGAAGCGCAAAATATTTGCGAGATCTAGGTTTAGAGGATGCAATGAGAGAAATCCCTCCAACGTAATGTGGAGGATTCTGCTTTTCTTCTCAGCTGCAGCATAATGTGATTCCTGTATTTTTTGGGTCGCTTTGAATACAAGTGTCGGCTAAATAAATGTAATTAGTCAACTCCCTCAGGCGTGTCAACCTATAAGGTTTACCCATAAACTATAAAGTATTTTTATATAAATCATAAAAATATACTATGAACACTTATTGTTCTGTACTTCTGACTCATTTAAAGCGACACAAAATGCAAATTCCAGAACAGCAGATCGCCTCTGAAATACTTTAGTGTCTCTTTCTCCTTTATGGCAGCACGGCCTCGCACGTCTGTTGTGTTTATTGGTCTCTGCCAGACTAATTTACTGGATCTGTGAGAGAGCTGTTGTGCTATCGGTGTGTTGGAGGAGGATGTTTGTCACATTGATCGTTCTGCGAGTCGCACGTCACGAGGTGAGGCTGTCGCATGACACTGAATAACCGGTCATGTGACAGTGAGAGAGTTTCAAAAAGCAATGCAGATTTATTGTTTACCTGGAAATGATTTGGCTTTTTGCTCCGCTAACACCCCCCTCTGGTCCTCCTAAGTGGTGCAGTCTGTCTGACCATTGACTCCTTTTCTAGCAGTCAAGTTAAACACACACACACACACACCGTGCTGACGGAGTAGGGTGACTATTTTTAAGACCCCCCCCACCCCTTCCGAGCTGAGTGATTTGCTCCGCTCATGCCGCATACGTGTGCACACACTCGCGGCCCACCTCTCTTTGTAGTAGCCGGTGATGCCAGCGGGTCAGATCACAGGGATACACGCAAAACCAGAGCCGCTCTGAATGACACAACGGAGTAGTTCAGCTCGGCTGCCAGCGTTACACTGTGGAGAGGGGGAGGAAGGAAGGGAGGGAGGGAGGGAGGTTAAAAAAACAAGTGAAAGGGAGGAATCAGGAAGGTCAGAGGGAGGAGGGACACGCTGGAAGAGGGAGGGCTGAGCGTTAAGAGAAGTCGCTCTGAGAGGGCACCTGTAGAGAGGACGGGAAGAAGTTCAGAGAGGGGGTTTGAACAGAAACCCCCTCTCCTTTTTTTTTTTTTTCCCCCTCTTCCTCTGTCCGTACACAGTTCTGCATTCAGCAGGCGTTCAACATGGGGAACCGAGGGTCTCGAGAGCAGCAGGACTCTGAGGGTAGGTGTCGTCTTAACGGTGATCTCCTGCACTCTTCTAGAGTCTCTCTCTCTTATTTAGAGTATCGAGGCGCCGTCCGAGAAAAGTCTCATTCTAGCTTTCTATTTTTTTTTAGCATGCTATGTTCTCTCTCTCTCTCCCTCCGTCCGTCTTCCCTCCCGTTCCCTCTCGCGCGCTCTCTTCCCCCCAGCCGGTGTGGTGTTTTTTTTGCCTATATTTAGGCTGCGCTGCCACTGGTCAACAATGCAGACTCAGTAATGTGAGTTACACTGAAACGCATTAGGAGGAGGAGGAAGGCCCGCTAGAGAGGCCTCTGCAGTCTGAGGATTCCGTTTTTTTTAGTTGTTTTTTAACTCCAGTCCTTTTTGAAAGTGTGGCTACGACCAGTTGAGCTGAGGCCAGGTAATGTCCCCGAGTGGGTGGATGTCGACATTGTTGACCGTGGAGGCTGACGGAGGTTCTTTGATGATGTTGAAACTTTTTATTTTGTTTTATTGGCCGTGTTGGCAGCAGCTTCGCCGACGAGATTGTGAGCTGAGCTGGCTCTCGTCGTGGTCCGAGAGGCCTTCCAGGTGCCATGTTTGCTTCACGTCCAACACGTAGGGTAGGAGGAGGAGGAGGGGCGGGGGGGGGCACAGCACGGGGGCACAATGGCTAACAAAGTGAGGGGAACGACACAGGTCTGACTTAATCAGTGGTGTCACGAGGACACGTTGACAGTTGCAGCTTTCAGGCGCCTTGTTTTGACAGTTTGAAGATTGCAATAAGAAAATAATTGGTGGAAATGAAGCAGTTGGTTCTGTGGGAAATATTTAATTACAGTCATCTGATACTTTATTTTGGTCACTTGTTACTCAGACTGCCTGGAAACAAGTGTAGAGCTGAAGCGATTGGTGGATAAATGAAAAACTATTATGATTATTAATGAACCTGTTTTTTTTTGGTCATGGATATCTACAGCACGGTGGGAAGTTAAACGTTGTTTGTTAGCATAAACTACGCACATTGTTTCCCTTCAAAACGATAAAGTCAAAACGGCAAAACAAGGCCTTCCATCTGCACAGTCCGGCTGCACGGTCAGATATTAACAAAGCGTTTCACATCGTTGAAATATAAAAGTAAAGGTGTTTAATTGATGACACAATGGAGTGATTCGAGTTAAATAATCAGTTTGTCCTTTTTAAGTCCCTACATGTATTTGTTTGTTCATTTATGTGTTCATCGCTCATTCCTTGAGGTTAACCCGTTTATTTTAGACAAAACTTCTGCGATAGAGATTAAAAACCTCAACAAATTTGTGTTTTAATTTCATGTGTTTCACATAGATTTAGAGTGTTTGACAGATTCCTAAACCATTACGAGGTCAACCTCACGTTGACCTCGTAACGTTGCTGTGGACGTAAAGCTGCAGCTGTTGCTCTGCAAATCATCGAGAAATGAAAACCTTCACATTTTTAGATGCAGCTTTTCTCACAGCCTCCAAGTAGCCAGACGGGATCATGAGCAACATAATGCCATGGTGTGAACACGAGCTGTGTGCGTGTGTGTGTGTGTGTGTGTGTCGTGTTTTGGCTATATCGGTGTGTGTTGGTTTACATTCTGGTCTGTGTCTGATCCACAGCAGGGGCCTACTACCCCGCCCAGCCTCAGTTCACCCCCTCGGTGCAGGCGGCGCCCGTTATTATGAACCCGGCCCCTCAGCAGCAGCAACAGCCGCAACCACCGCCTCAGCCCCCCCAACACATCGCCACCAAGCGGGAACGGAAACAGGTACGGTCACTACCCTGCATCACACTTACAGCTTCAACGCCACCATTTTACCCACAGGATGAACCACGAGTGAAGCTGGACGAGGCCTTTTTTAAACATGGTGGAAACTTTGAGAGGAAAGACTTAAAAAGAACTGTTCCTAAAATGGAAACTTTCGTTATCAGCTGTGTTTGGACTAGATCTGGTTATCAGTGAAGGTCAGGTACTGTGACTCGCACTAGTCCATCTGAATACATGATATCTGTGTTCCAGACTGTGTAGACGTGGCTGTACACATCTTGGTGATATTACAGACGAGCCAAATCATATTTTTTTTGGTTCTTGAATGATGGGTTTGATGCCTGCTCTGTACTGCATGTTGTGAGAATATGTTTCCCGTAAACATGCGCGATGCATTCAGGTACACGCAACTATCACACTAATCTGCCAACTTCACACCGAGGGAAGTCAGTGAGTAGCAAGAGAGATGCATTCAGAAAAGATGCGTCAGAACATTTCTCTGCTGAATATCTGACTTGTTCTCATGTTAGACAAAACACAGATGAAGTTTGTTTCTGTAAATAATGCCGGAGTCCAAACAGGAAGAAATGCCACCAGAAAACATTACTCACAAGTGAAAATATTAAAATATTAGTTATGAAATGGATCCAAATATTGTGATCTTGCTGTTACAGAACACAAAAAACCCACAGAAATAAAAGGAACTGACCAAAAACAGAACTAAGTAAAATGTACTTGAATATGGGACATGTATCTCTGAGTTTCTACCCGGTAACAAGGAGCTAGAGGAGCGAATGAAAGCAGCAAGTCCTTCTCAAAGATCGCTGAGGGACGAGCACAGGTCTGTGTGTGGGGGAAAATGTCACCAAGGTGCATAATCTGACTTCCAGATGCACAATGTGATAGTCTGGCTTCAGATGCTTTGTTTATTATGCTTGTCAAGTTGTTTACGTACATTAAAAAAACCACAATGATTTAGATATTAATTATCATGAGCTTGCCAGACAAAAATGCAATTAGTCTGGAAGCTCTCGGTTCATTTTTATTTTCAGAGTAGCGTCATCAACGTGAGCAGATCCGCCCTCTGTAGATGGCCAATCACAGCTCAGTAGTACCGGCCAATCAATCGCAGCACAGCAGGGCGGGACTTGGCACAAAGCGGGGTGGGAATAAAGTGACGCATGAGTAACGCTAAAATGTAAACAGCCTGCAGGTGTTTTTATGAACTGGTTTAGTAAACGTTTGTCAAATCATGTCAGAAGTGTTTCAAACACCGCCCCGTATTAGATAAATAGAAATCTGTTGACAGCAGAGAGAGAGGGGGGGGGCAGAGCAAATAAAAGCATTAGCTCACAGATCCGTCTAGTTTAAAGGAGTCCTCTGTAGATAGTTTAGATATAGAAGTACGCTTACCAGACTTCTGTTTACGTGTGTATTCTCTATATAAGAAGTGGAACTAGTCACTGTGGCGTCAACCATTAGTTTGTTTTGAAGCCTTGTGTTCGGCACTTTGGCTGTTGCCATTTTGGTTTATTTGCAACCAGAAGTGACACAAGGTGGTGGAGCTAAATAACACTAAAAGCTAATTTAAGACATTTTTTAAGGCTTTCATGAACTGATGACAAACTGAGAAAGGGTTGAACTCCCAGACCGGACAACGCTCTGGTAGAGACCTGTCAATCACTGTGTAGTCCCGCCCCTAAAACATCCCCTGCTTTATGGTCTGTTTGACTCTAAATGGACCATCATGTACTAAATGAACATCATGCTGTATTGAAGAAGACTTGAAACTAGAGATTGAGACCATAAACTCATGTTTACAATGTTTACTGAGGTAATAAATCAAGAGAGAAGTAGAGTCATTTTCTCATAGACTTCTATACAACCAGAGGAGTCGCCCCCTGGTGGACATTAGAGAGAATGCAGCTTTAAGACATGAAGCACTGGCTTCACTTTTCAGAACTGGAGGTTGCCATCTTGGCTAGCTGCTCCAGGCTACATTAGCCTCTGCTAACTTAACCCACTGGAATTTCCGCTGGAGCTGTTGGTGGTCACGTTGCATTGTGGGTAATGAAGGAAGAAGAATGCATTGAATAAAAAAAGACTCCATCTTTGGTTCTGCTATTTTGATCCTTTTGGATATTACAGAAGTGCAATGCTTAATAAGTGGAGTGCTCTTTTAACATTTAAAGTGTTTATAATGGAAGAAGCAGATCATATTGTTATAAATGTGAGCCAGACAGATTTGTTACATTGGGGCTTCAAAACGTTACCAAAAAACTACAAATTGATGATTTTCTGAATGCTTTAACTCGACATTCGAGTCACTGTAAGCGACGGCTGTTTTGACCTTTTTCTGTGTTTATATAACAACTGCCTCACAGTAATATGAACAAATAATACAGCAAACCCAACGACCCGATGCTTTTTAGATAATGCAGCTCATCGGTGGTGTTGCAATCTCCCTCGGTGTGACTCCGGCGTCGTTCTTGAGTCTGGACGCAGAGTTCAGTCCACTGATGGAACCAGATAGCGGGGGAACTTGACCTTAACGTGGTGCGGAGTGAGAGCGAGCTGCTGTGCGACATATTCTACAGTATGTCTAGTGTTTCCTCAGCTCTCTAAGATGGCTTTCGCCTGGTATGTGGTAGCTCACTGTGAACTGTAGCCCCAGATGGTGCCTCTCGTGTACTCATCTTTTATTTACACTCCCTGTGATGCTGCTTTCATTTGAGAAGTCGTTTTTAGACATTTCCAGATTCCCCAGAGACTCTTTTATCCAGCTGGAAATTAAAATATTCCGTCTCCTGCACTGTTGAGGGTTTTTTTTCAACCTGTTTCACAACCTGCAACTTTTTTCATTGCGCTGAAGTCTGCAGCCAGAGGGTGTTTTTTGGGGGTTTTACACTCTGTAATGATCCGTGCAGAAATCTATTTTATTGCTAACAAGAGAGGCAAAGTTGAACACGTTTACCTAGTGGTTCTATTTGCATGGTTTTCCCCTCGTTGCACTGTTTATCGACTATGTCGGTGTGTCTAAAAAAAATGCGTTTTGGCTAGCTCTGAGCTCTTACTGCCGTTGATTTGACTTCATGGTGGGTGGAATGTATGTTTTCTATTCATCTTCACCTGACCAAACATCCTAAATCTGTCTGCTCATGACTGCTTATCAGCGACGGTGGTCGGACTTTGGCTCGTTCCCATTGGCCCTCGTGCACAATCGCTGTCTCTGTGGTGTGAAACGTCTGCATATTCCTCTCAAGACTGAGAGAACGGTTGGTGCTTCGGCCATAAGACGTGTGTCAAAGCAGAAGTACACGCCACAAGCTCTGCATTCTTGTTTTGGGAATGATGCTCTTTGAGAAAGACAAAAGGGTTTAGTATGACCTTCCACCTACAGGACAGTGTGTCTTTGTGTGTCTTATGTAGTTGAATGCAAGTCAGATATAGAAAGAGTTTGTGTTTGGACTGTTATATTTCCAACTGCCAACATTCACCCAATTTATGCCGTTTAGTTCCTGGTTACATGTAAAAAAGTTGTAGCTTTGCAATTATTATTTTTTTCCCCACTTTCCTACTCTTTTGCTCGCCCCCTCCCCATGTGTCAGAGAGAAAGACCAGAGGAGGGAGGGAGGGAGGGAGGGAGGGAGGTGAAGGACATGTCAGCACATAGCTCAGCTCCACGTGGCCGCCGGTCTCCTCCCCCTTCTGAGCCGGAAGGGCTAACCAACCAGCCTTCCTCTGCTTGCTGCTGTGGCACCCCCACTCCTCCTCCTCCTCCTCCTCTTCCTCCTCCCCCCTCTTCCTCCTCCTGTACTGGTTTCCTCTGCCCTCAAAAGGGGCGAGCCTTAAAAAAATAAGAGTGACTTGAGTGTGCAGTATGACGGAGCAGACGGAGAGAGAATGAGGGGGGAAAAGGGGGGAGTTTCTCCTAATAGCTGCAGCTCATTTGATAACGCAAACTTTTTTTTCTTCTTCCTGGAAACCCTCCTATCCCCCCCCCCCCCTTCCTCCCCCGCTACCCTGCCCCTCCTTCACACTCCCGGCCCCTTTAACTGTCTGTTAGTCTCTGTGGGAGGGTTTGCACATTCCAATACCATAGCTTTACAAGGCCAGTCGCTTTATCCTCTCTTTTTTTCCCCCCCTCTCCCCCTCCCTGTTCTTTTCAGCGTATGAGAGAGAGAGAGAGAGGGAGGTAGGGAGGGAGAGAGAGAGAGAGAGAGAGAGAGAGGGAGGGAGAGAGATTCAAGTTGCTAGCTAGCTTGCTGACAGTCAGGCCCAGCCCTGTTCTGCAGGCCTGTAGCTCTCTTATCACGGCCTGGATGTGTGCGAGTTAAACTGAGGAGGGGGAAAAAAACTTCACCGGGCTGCAGTTACGGGGTCTGTGGGGGAGTTTTTACAAAGTCCAGCACCCGAGAGTCCGCTGGAACGGCTACTCCGGCCCCAGGATGAGAGAGGCCCGCTCGGGTTTGTAAGGCTCCGAGAGAGAGCAGTTGAACCAGAGGAAAAAAAAGGTCAGTGGCAACGAGCAAATATTGTTCTTTAAAACGCCCAAAGTAGGGCCGGAGACTGTAGCAGCTCAACTCTTTTTACAGTTTAATCTCTGTCCGGGGAGTTTACTTTAAGCAGCGCTGTGACTCATACCAGTTGCATGACAGCTCTGACTGCCGATGGTAAGTATGTAGAGAGAGAGAGAGAGAGAAAAGAGAGCTGGATAGAAAAGCATGCATTTTGTAATGTATGGGCACTCCTTGTGAGGGATCAGATTTTATTTGTGCTTTGCCTTCACGAGAGTCGTAACAACTTCAACCAGCAGCGGAATTAGTTTGACAATCTGACTTTTTTTTAAAGTCGGGCCGACTCGATTCTCGGCTCAGTCAAACAGCGTTGCGATGCGACTTTACTGGCCGAAGCACATTCAGCTGCGGAGCGGAGGAATTTGTTGGTTGGTTTTTTTTTTCGGTGCCTCAGCGTTCACAGTGTGAGAAACGCAGCTTTTTCATTGAATCGGAGGCAGCCAGCGAGAGTCACAGGGCCTGACGACTGCAGGCCGTTGCATCATGGGAAAGGCAGCTCTCCTCTTACGTGTGCTGCCGTCCTCACCCCCCCGAAACATTTTCAACCCTTTTCTCTTTTGCATTTGTGGAAGGGAAGTTCTCAAGTGCTTATCCTCACGTACGGATTCATTTCCTTCTCTCCTTTCTCTGTAATCGTCGGTGCGCTCACCCTGACTCTCTTCCCTCTCCTCCACAGATCAGAATAAGAGACCCAAACCAGGGAGGCCGAGACATTACAGAGGAGATTATGTCCGGGGGCCGCAGTGGCTCTACCCCAACCCCACCACAGGTGAGCTTACCGGTCAATTCAATCTGTATTTTTAGACGCAATATCAAATGTTTTTTCATTGAAATTGAAGCACAGTAAAAATGACTTGGCTGCCATATGCTTCTACTTAGCACTGTGTAAAATGTCAGCTTAGTCCGTTATAGCATCTCAAGTATTTGAAACAAGAATTGACTTGCCTGCTCCGTCCATATGTTGCTACTTTATGTGGAATGCTGCCGATCGCCAGGACTCTTACATGTGTTACACGACAACCTGTCAAAAGCGAGCTGATCTATGGTTTGCCGTTGGAGTTCCGATGTCTGGTTCTTATATCCAACGAGGATCTAACGTGAAGCTATTTTCTCCTTAGTCAAGTGGGAAAAAAAACGAGTGTTGTCCTCACCGCTGAGGTCACGCTTTTACTCTCTGGTGTGTTGTGTTTCTCCCCGACAGACGGGATCAGAAGGTACGGCGGCGGTGGTCCAGTCCAACGGCGAGAGCGTCCCAGCTGCTGCCTCACCGGCTCTGGTTAGACCAGGTGAGGGTCTCACGCACACTCACACAAACACACAAGTACAGTTTTACAATGAACACGATTGAAGAAGTTGCTTTTAAGAAAAACAAAGAGAAAAAAGAGCTGAAGAGAGAGACGCGCATAGATGTCTATGGACTGGATTTCATTTATTATTCAATATTTCTTTTTTTGATTTCTTTATGTATTTTCTTTGTTAGTTATTTACAGACTGACTGACTTATTACATTGAATTAAATCACCAGAAGGTCATTCTTATTTGCGATTTTTTTTTTTTTTTTTACACAATCTTAGGGACGAGCATTGGATATTCGCAGTAGTAAAAACTGCTCTGATACACTCGATTGGATACTTGATTTATTTGTAAATAAACATGAAATTAAATTACCGTAATGCCTAGTATATATGCACACACTGCAAAAACAGCGTGGGGCTAGTTTGAACGTCGTTTTCAAAGTTTTTTTACTTTTTAACAAACGTAGAATATACAGCAATATGTTGAGTAATTTTGATATATTGCCCACTTCCTGTTGGATGCATGACACACACAAAGCGTGTATATATATATATATACACACCAGGAATCTGATCATTTGTTCATCTTAAACTCCTACTTGGGGCTCAAAGAGATATTATTTTGTTTCTGGTAAATCAGTGTTTGAAGCTTCGGTGCTGTTAAGATGCTTGAATGTGATCTGTTGTCTGTAAAGTCTCCATGAATACCCTTTTTGATGTTGTGAAATGATAACTGAGCTGAACGAACTGCTTTTCAGACGTCTTAACAACATATTTTTTTCTGACCCTCCAGATGACAGAGGGAAACCTACGCCCCCTCCTCCGTCAAAGACCCCTGAACTTACTAAGGGACACCACATCCCCACAGAGGCTTCCCCCTCTGACACGAACACTAAGCCCCCCGCATCCCCTCGACTATCAGACACGGAGGACGTCCCTCTCGACACTATTCCCACTCCTGCTCCCGTTGCAGACGTGATGGATGCTCCCCCAGCTCCCAGGGAAGCCACCCCACCACCACCACCGCCCCCCCAGTCGGCGCCCGAGGTGCCCGCCTACCCTGCACCCCTCCCCGGCCCTCTCCGCGCCTCTGCCGCACAAGGCAGAACAGACAAGAAACCCACACAGGCAAAGGAGGAGGTGGTGGTGGAGGTGAAAGAGGAGGCTGAAGCGGAAGAGGCAGCTGCCTCTCCGGTCACTCCTTCCTCCACCACTAACGGCGTCGCGGAGCCGGAAAGGCCGTCGGTCGTGTTGCCACCTCGTCACCTGGAGGCCCCTCTGGAGTCTCCCATTGCACAGCCGGAGGAGCTCCGCCTCCCCAACGGGCTGCCGCTGCCGGACCCGCGAGACCCCGAGGAGCCCGCCGCAGGTACGACGGAGCGCGACGACAGCCCCATCGCCGAGCCGGATGTCACGCAAACCTCCACAGACGTCACTCAGGCGACGCCCACGCACGTGGTCGAAGCTAAGCCCGTGGTCGAAGCTAAGCCCGTGGTCGAGGCTAAGCTTGTGGTCGAGGCCAAGCCCGTGGTCGAGGCTAAGCCCGTGGTCGAAGCCAAGCCCGTGGTCGAGGCCACGCCCGTGGTCGAAGCCACGCCCCTGGCCGAAGCTAAGCCCGTTGCCGAAGCCACGCCCCTGGTCGAAGCAACGCCCGCCCCTGTTGATCAGCCTGCGCCCGCTGTCCAGGAGATTCCTGCCGATGCAGTCGTCCAGGCAGAACCCGCCGAGCCCGAAGTTCAAGACACGGTTCCTCCGGTCGCCCTGGACATCAAAGAAGACACCCCAGTGCCCTCCTCTTCCGTGGCGGTGGCCGCGGAAGAGGAGCCATCTCCCGCGGAGACCGTTTCCGAGGCTGACAGCGCCCCGGAAACGGTGCCCGCTCCCCCCTCTCCCACAGCAGAGGAGAGGGAGGACACCCCTCCTCCTCCGCAGGAGGTCACACCTGCCCTCGTAGAAGCTACTATGCAAGGTCAGTTGTTTACGGCGTGCTAAAAAAATACTCTCTTCCATCATTAATAGTAAATCTTCTCGGGCAGGACTTCTCTTTCCAGATACGTTTGTCTTGATCTGAGGCTGATTGTGTTCGTCTTCCGTCTTTTAGCCGCCGTGTCTGTGCCAAAGAAGAAGAGGAAGATGAAGGATCTGAACAAAAAGGAGGCAGTGGGAGACCTCCTGGATGCCTTTAAAGAGGTGTGTGCAGTGATGCATTTATTGACTAATTTCTATGCTTTTACAACCTGTTTTTAACTCAAATCAACCCCTAGACGTCATAGTCCAGTGAGAAAAGAGGCTTCTTTCCCCCCTCAGGATCGTTTTATTTTACATATTGAGTGTAAGATGGCAGTCTTGACTTCTAACCACTCTCCCATCTTTGAACCAGGAGCAGGTAGTGGCTCCACCAGAGCCCGAGCCATCCCCCGTCCCAGCCCCAGAGACCAAGCCCCCCGCTGCTTCCCCTCCTGCCCCAGAGGATCCGGACCTGACCTGGGAGGACAAGGAGGACAAGGAGGACAAGCGGGACGCTGAGAACATTCAGCCGGATGGCAAGAAGTACCAGTACAAAGAAGGTGGGTCTCTGGACCTTGATACCTCTCGGCGTGAACAGCCGATCTTTATCTCGCTTGCGTTCACGAGTTGGCGACGCGTCAGTCGAGCACGTTTATGTTTGCTTTGTTGAAAATCAGGGAGCGGCGTTTCACCCGATTGTGCTTCTGTTGATATGAGTGTTCAGTGGAAAACGATAGTTATGTGATGGCAACGAAGCATTATTTGAACAATAAGCACAAGAAGAAGATTAAACCGGGAGATTTTAAATGTATAGATGCAGTGTAGGTCATGACCGTTAGCCTCCTTGAAGCTTTGCTCTATTTTATATAAACACAAAGAAACAGTAGTAAATGGAACAGCTGCCTTCAAAATCAAAGCATGTGAGAATACAAATTTTAAGCATCTTTTTACCAGGTCATTGCTCAACAGGGTTGCACAACAAAATGCAGATTGCTGTCCCATTTTGTTACAAACAAAACACAAAAACACCTCATTAAAAACAAAACAGGCCATATATACTGTACTGTACATGCATTTTCCAGCCTATCTGCCACCTTGTGGATATTATGAGGCATGACGATATCTACAGTTATAACGACCTGGAGTCATTTGCGCTCTTATTCTGAAGTAAAGCTCGGCTCGGCTCGCTTTATACCGACGGAAAATGTATCTGCCCAAATTTGATCTGCTCATTTATTTTTCCTCATGTTTTTTGGTTTCTCTTTCAGAAAAATGGAAGCCGATCGACCCGGAGCAGAAGAAGCATTACGACCGAGAGTTTCTTCTGGGCTTCCAGTTCAGCTCAGCCAGCATGAGCAAGCCCGAGGGTCTGCCAGCCATCAGTGACGTGGTCCTGGACAAGGTGCCACATCTCACACGATAGACGCACCTTCGTCTTTCACTTATAAAGTTATATTTGGCCCCGGAAGCACTGCTGGGATGTAGTTAATGTCCCCGCGACTGGAAACGTAAATAGACATAAAGATGACGGCATTACATGTTCCAGAATATCTAAATAACGTTTCACTTTGTTTATTTCGTTTGTCTGTTCAGGTTAATAAGGCCCCTCTGCGTCAACTGGACCCCAGTCGTCTAACGGGAATGAACTGTGGCCCCGACTTCACGCCCTCCTTCGCCAACCTCGGCAGGCCTGGAATGGGAGGCGGAGGCGGAGGCGGAGGCGGTGGTGGCGGCGGTGGTGGAGGCGGTGGTGGTGGTGGTGGAGGCAGAGGACCAGTAAGTTCAACATCTTCTCAATGTGATCCTCCGAGAGCTCTGCGCTTGAAAGTTCACGGTGTCTTTCTTCCTTTCCCCTGCAGCCTCCGGGTATGGGCATGGGGGTCGGCGGTCCGCGTCGCTCTCAGCAGATGCCGCGCAAAGATCTGAGGAAAATCATCACCACCATGTCGCTGAGCGATGACGTGCAGCTGAACAAGGCGGAGAAGGCCTGGAAACCTTCGGCGAAGAAAGCCGTCCGCACCCGCGCGGCGGAGGAGGAGCAGCCCGAGGAGAACGAGTCGGAGGCCGCCAAGACCCAGGAGCTGTTCAAACGGGTCCGCAGCATCCTCAACAAACTCACCCCGCAGAAGTTTCAGCAGCTCATGAAACAGGTGGCGGAACTGACTATTGACACTGAGGAGAGATTGAAAGGAGTCATAGATCTCACCTTCGAGAAGGCCATCTCCGAGCCAGACTTTTCGGTGGCCTACGCCAACATGTGCCGCTGCCTTATGGGGGTAAGTGGTGCCACACACACACACACACACACACGTAATGGAGATATGTGTTGAATAAGCTTGAATGTTCACTCAAGGACCGTTTGGATTTCGATAAACTCCGTAAGTTTCATTTCTTCATTTTTCTGGAGACTAAAACTAATTTGACATATTTCTTTTTTAATATCATTTTGAAGATTAGAAACACTTCATTCGTCCCGCTGGGAAAAATTTCCCCAAGATACTATCAGTCGAAGGAGACAATAAAGGCCTTTTTATAGGAACTACCAGGATCCCATTGATCCAGTGCATTGACAGGCAGTCTGTCTGAGGTCTGTTGTGTGGCCTAAAGCCACTGGAAGCTATTTTATTGAGTTTCCTTTTAGTGAAACGGCTTCGAGTTCCGTCTGTTAAACGGTTACGCAGTGGACATGTCCGGGGCTTTTATTGTGAAAGGTAAGAACAGCTGCCTTTGTCACAAGGTTGAAAGAAGTAATAAAGTTTGCAGTCTTTGTTCGGACGACGCAGCCCCATGTGTCGTACGCGATGGAGCACATTGTGAACGTTTGTTCAGCACATCATGATTGGTCGACGCCTTTAATCGCAGTGTGAAAGCTCAGAAAAGAAGAATTCTTCTTTGAGGATAATAAAACCACATTAATTGTGATGATTATTCACTGAACAGTAACTCCCTGCTATATCACTGTAATGCTGATTTGATCATCGGCACTGGAGCATTGCATCGGATTACTTCACAAATATGTCAAAAACAACTTGACAAACAGTAAAATAAGCGAAACAGCAGAAATAAGTTGACGTTCCTTGTTGTTGTCCAGTGATTACCTTGAAGGGATACTTTGTGTTTTTTATGGGGTTGTATGAGGTTCTTATGTCAGTGTATTGCAGTAGATGGAGTTTGGAGAAACAGACAGAAGTACCAGCACGGACGCAAAACAATGTTCTGCTGTGGACGTATTTTGGGCACCTTAAGAAATCCACATCGGTTTAAGTGAACGATGTATTTAAGAATATATTCACTGCTTTAACTTCAGACAGCGCTTTACGTCGGGGAACTGAAGCCGTTATCTTTGTTCTCCTCAAAGCCGCCAGACTGCGTTTGACAAAAACACTAATGTTGCCTCACAGACAACAAGGGGTCTGCTGGTCTACCGCTGCGTTGATCGGTACGTTTTCTTGTGTTTCTGCGTGACTTTGGTGAATCTGAACCTTTTTTAATGCACCAAAGCCACACAATGACACAAACTGATTGAGGAACTGAGGAGTGACTCACGCTACGTATCGCTACACCCTGTCTTCTTTTTAAATGTCTTTTTTATTCCTCTGCTCCTTTTTCCAGCTTAAAGTCCAAACCACAGATAAGCCGGGAAACACTGTGAACTTCCGCAAGCTGCTGCTAAATCGATGCCAGAAGGAGTTTGAAAAGGACAAAGACGATGACGAGATCTTTGAGAGGAAGCAGACGGAGCTGGAGGCTGCCACAGTGGTACAGTACTGCCTCAGAGCTTTATTCATGCGCTAAAGAAGTCATGCTGGTCGTTGTGTGTGCGGTGGGAAGTATTCGAAAGTGACTGTATCAGGATTTTCCATACAACTAACCGCCCCTCCTCTAAAATGTCCCTTTTTGTCCCGTCCCGTCCCCCGTTGTGACATTGTTCTCTCTGGCAGCCGGAGGAGAAGCAGCGGCTCACTGTTGCGCTACAAGCCGAAAAAGACATGGCCAGGAGGCGCTCGCTGGGCAACATCAAGTTCATCGGAGAGCTGTTCAAGCTCAAGATGCTCACAGAGGTCATCATGCACGACTGCATTGTGAAGCTGCTCAAAAACCACGACGCAGAGTCCCTGGAGTGCCTGTGCAGACTGTTGTCCACCATCGGCAAGGACCTGGACTTTGAGAAGGCCAAGGTACAACACACACACACACACACACACACACACACACACACGAGGATACATGCTGATAAATGTGCAGTTGGATCGTAGTGCAGGAGATACTCACCAACCTGTTGTGGTCCTTCTCAGCCTCGTATGGACCAGTACTTCAATCAGATGGAGAAAATAATCAAGGAGAAGAAGACCTCGTCCAGGATCCGCTTCATGTTGCAGGATGTGATCGACCTCCGACGGGTAACGCGTCTGCACGACACAAACGCATCGCTTCACCAACACAACTCATCATTTATTGTCGTTATGTAACGCAGGGATGCACAACGATATGCAGATGTGACGAAGGAGTATCTAGTATTTTCATTTTATGTGTCTCACGGTGATGTCCAGTACATTTTGCAGTTGTTCTAAAGCCAGTCCGGTGTTGAGACTTACGTCTCTGAAGGAATGCTGCAGTCCTGTAGTTCGGCTCGCTGTCCCACCCACACAGTGTTACAAAACCTGCTGTCTTCAGTGTTTTATACCAAAATCAGCTGCTCCAAGTCAGCACGTTGGCCCAGTTGTTGTTGTGTATTGAGTGGTCGGAAGACCAGAAAGGCCACTTTCCATCCATTTGATTCTCTTTTTATTTTTACGATACGAAACTTCAAATCATGTCAAAAAAGGGAAACTGTCGACGTGCCCTCTGCCCTGTACTCACGATGTGTCTCCCTCCACAGAACAACTGGGTGTCCCGACGAGGCGACCAGGGCCCCAAGACCATCGACCAGATCCACAAAGACGCCGAGCAGGAGGAGCACAGGGAGCAGATGAAGGTGCAGGCCCTCTTCTCCAAGAAGGATATGGGCGGCGGAGGCAGGATGGGTGGAGGTGGTGGAGGAGGAGGTGGAGGGGGAGGGGGAGGAGGAGGAGGAGGTGGTCGCGGGGGCTCTCACACCCCCGGCCGTGGCTCTCAACCCCAGGACGAGGGCTGGAATACGGTGCCCATCTCCAAGAACCGACCCATCGACGCCTCTCGCCTTAGCAAAATCACAAAGGTAGAATTTACTTCAATCCTTTTTCATCACTTCACCTGTAATGAGACATATCAGAGTTATCTGTTAATGTAATTAATTGTCATTAATGTTCGTAGTTTTAGCAGGAAGTGTGTGTGTATAACCCTCAGTTTCTTCTTTCCAGACTCCTGTTCTCGACTTCAACAATCAGCTGCTCGCTCCGGGTGGTAAAGGCACATGGGGGAGCTGGGGGAAGGGCAGCAGCGGCGGCACCACTGCCAAACCTGCAGAATCTGGTAGGTTTCACAGCCCGATGTGATATTACATCATAATGTTATATGTTGAGCGACCTCACAGCTTAAAAAACTCAACACGTGCCGTGTCGTGTATTCTTCAGGCTCAGCCCCGGAGCCAAGCGGCCGTCCGGCCACCAGCACCGTGAACAGGTTCTCGGCCTTACAGCAGTCGGCGGCGTCCTCGGCCTCTTCTCAGGAGTCAGACAGACGAGTTCCTCAGAGGTGAGAAAACGGGACACAATTCTCAAAGAGCACTCAAGACGGAATCTCTCAGTAGCAAACGCACAGTGCGACAACACAGAGTTTACAGTTATGTATCAGTTATGAGACGAGTGATGCCCTCCGAAACCCGTTTCCAAACGGGAACCGGATCTACATTAGTAAAAACCCGGAGTATTGATAAGGTCCGGAGTTAACTGCTATCTGTACTTTAAAGATTTATGGAATGAGATCGCCGCGGATAAATAGCAGCGTCTGAAACCTTCTGTCTCTGTGTCTAGAATAAGCTAATGACTGAGCTAACTGTTGCTAAACTGGATTCTCACACAATAATCAAAAAGAACCGATAAGAGTATTGATAAGGAACCGAACCGATAAGCAGAATCGTTGAGTCCTAGAATATAAATCCTAACAATACCAGTCCCCCCCCCCCAATGAGTCTCTGTGTTTTCGTTCCCTGACTCTGCTCTCCCTCCG
Organism: Pholis gunnellus; assembly: GCF_910591455.1. Classification (NCBI taxonomy): domain Eukaryota; kingdom Metazoa; phylum Chordata; class Actinopteri; order Perciformes; family Pholidae; genus Pholis; species Pholis gunnellus. Next base: position 24,610,406 of record NC_136535.1, read on the forward strand.
TCCCGCTGCAGGAACAGCTCGAGTCGAGAGCGCTTCGAGCGCGGCAGCGGCGACCGCTTCGACAGGCGGGACGACCGCGACCGGAACCGACTGCAGGTCACCAAGCGCAGCTTCAGTCGGGAGAACGAGGAGCGGAGCCGGGAACGAGAGCAGCGCGGGTCGGGCGATCCCGTCCGCCGGGTGGCGAGCATGACGGACGACCGAGGCAGCAGAGACCGAGCCAGGAGCAAAGAGAACGGTGGGGACCCAAAACTGATGTTTAGACACCAGGATTTTCTACAATAGTAAAGCTGTTTTTAGTTTAGTTTTTGCTAAATTTAGATTTCTAGAATCTAATTTTTCATTTTTTTTTGTGTTGTGTGTGTGTGTGTGTGAACAGCAAAGCGTGAGAAAGCTGCAACCCCTCCACCTCCCCCGACCCCCACCAAGCCCGCCTTGACCGAGGAAGAGCTGAGCAAGAAGTCCACAGCCATCATCGAGGAGTACCTCCACATCAACGACATGAAGGTACACGCCGATATATACACGTATGAACATGAGAAGAAACCATTGTATGCAGGATGGAAAATGGCTCAACAAAGTACCCGCTGACAAAAAGCGCTGCACGTTGTCTTGTCCGACCTTACCTCGATGTGTTTCCCTTGACTGCCTCACAATAAAAGGCACAACGTAGTTTGTCGGTTGAATCATTTTGGTTCGGATTAGCAGAAACAGATGCGACTGTAATTACCTGCCTCTATTATTTCCCTCCTTGTTAGTGTATATTACAGACACGGTTGCATCCTTACAACGATCTGTGTGTCCCCCCTCTGTCCCGACAGGAGGCTCTGCAGTGTGTGCAGGAGATGAACAGCGCTCAGCTGCTGTTTGTGTTCGTGCGAAACGGGCTGGAGTCGACGCTGGAGCGCAGCACCATCGCCAGGGAGCACATGGGCCTGCTTCTGCAACAGCTCATTAAGAGCAACATCATCCAAACACAGCAGTACTACACCGGGTCAGTGTGGACTTCCTTTATAATGTAGTTATGTGGATGTTGTGTGCAGGCAGCAACCTCCGGTTCTGAAGAGTAAAGCCAATGCGGAAGTGTCTAAAAGCTGCATTCTCTCTAGTGTCCACCAGGGGGCGACTCCTCTGGTTGTATAGAAGTCTATGAGAAAATGACTCTACTTCTCTCTTGATTTATTACCTCAGTAAACATTGTAAACATGAGTTTATGGTCTCAATCTCTAGTTTCAAGTCTTCTTCAATACAGCATGATGATCATTTAGTAAATGATGGTCCATTTAGAGTCAAACAGACCATAAAGCAGGGGATGCTTTAGGGCGGGGCTACACAGTGATTGACAGGTCTCTACTAGACGCTTCATAACATCCGTGTCCTCAAACAGATAAAGAGGATCCTCTGTAATCGTCCCACATTCTGTACTCTGTGTGAGCGCAGAGATCACAGGTGTAAAATGAATCGTTTAGAGAACTCCCTTTTTAAAGCACTAGCCTAAAATAAGTGGAGGGTACACAGGCTGTAGAAGGGTCCGAAGACGACACACTGATACCCCAGGGTGTGTGTGTGTGTGTGTGTTCTCATCTCTATTGCATCTTTCTGTACTCTTTAGTGTCTTTTGTTTGCCTGCGCCGAGATGTGTTGAATGTCTAGCTTTAAATCAAATTTTCCCATTGGGACAATAAAGAATCTATCTGACTAAACAGAGTGCATGTAACGAGTAAAGATACAAGTCCAAGAGCACGTGCTGTTGGACCGAACACTTCAAGTTGTTGCCAGAAATCTAGTTTATAACAGCAGGATTTCAGACGGACAGAAGCCCGGAGGGGAGACGTTGGCTTTAGCGAGTGAATTAGTTTATGAAAAGTCAAATGTTTTCTTTTTTTGAAGCGGTTTAAGCTGAAATTGAGGAATCTTTAAACCTAAAAAAGAAAAATCCACATGTTTGTGTCCATGTGGTGCCATATTGCTCCGTTTAACTCATCTGCTCTCTGAACTACTTCTGCATCCTTTAAACCTTAAATAAACGTCTGCTCTGTGTGTGTGTGTGTGTGTTTCCTCAGGCTTCAGGATATCCTGGAGGTGGCTGAAGACATGTCCATAGACGTCCCCCACATCTGGCTGTACCTGGCAGAACAGATCACTCCCATGCTCCACGAGGGAGGCATCCCCATGGGAGAACTCTTCAGGTCAGTCCCAGGCCTCACTCGACCCCCTCGGCATGTTTTCGAAAAAAGGGGGGAAATCTGCCAGAGAAGATAACCTTCTGGCTGTTTGATGTCTAATGGTTGACCTTTTTCTTTTTCCTCCAGGGAGATTTCAAAGCCTTTGATCCCTCAGGGTCAAGCTGGAGTCCTGCTGGTCCAAATCCTCACTTTACTCTGCAAAGGAATGGTGAGAACCGATCAACTATAATCCTTTATCCATATGATATTGTAAATTATAAAAAAGGCTTTTGAAATCAGTTCCAGCTGCTAAAAGTTTATGTACATTTGAAACCAGCGATGGATGTTAGCCAGTGTGATCAGCTAGTGTGTCCCGTGAGTCTACAACCAATCTGTTGGTCCCTCATTAGAGCCATAAAAAGGCCGGCACGATGTGGAGGGAGGCTGGCCTCCGGTGGAAAGACTTCCTCCCCGAGGACGTGGACGTCAACAAGTTTGTGACAGAACAGGTGAGAAGGTCGCTCACCGGCTTCATCTTCAGCCGAGGGAGTTTGCTACAATATTAAAGTCACTGTGAGGAACTTTTAAGTGGTCCTGAACCAGTCTGGGTTTAGTCCTGATCCTCTATAATGACCTCCATCAGTAAACGAGAACCGTCGGAGAGAAGATGGACTTTTTGTTTTCAGGCAGTAAAACCTGGTAGAAGTCAGTCGAGGTGACGTGAAGATGTGTTTAAAGCCCGTTTCTGTCTCCGTGGCGTTAACTAGGACGTGGAGTTCACGCTGGGCGACGAGACGGAGGAGGAGGAGGAGAGCAAAAAGAAGAAGGAGCTGAGCTCTGCAGAGCTGACCAAACAGCTGGAGAGGCTGATCCAGGACAAGGCCGACAACCAGAGGATCTTTGACTGGGTCGAGGTTCGTATCCCTGTGTGAAGTTCAGAGGAATCATTTCCTTCCATCTTTGTTTCTATTTGTTTCTATAAAATGAGACTTTGGTCGTGTCTTTGTATGACATCCGCAGTCATTTCAGGGAGAGAAGTGATGACTGTGCAATTCAGACACAAACACGAGACCACGGCTGCGGTCGGTCGGATGGTCTTTTTTTTTCTTTCCTTAGAGAAGTTCCTAACCTGAAGTATCTTAAGTGGCAGCCTCGATAAGAGCCGGTCGACCTCTCTAAATGCTAAGAAACGGTGGTTCAATGCTTCCTTTCTTATCTCCTCTAGCTTGAAGTGCACTAGACCACCCGTTACCACAGCAGAGGGTGGTCGAGTGCACTTCAAGTTCAAACTCTTTGTGGCAACAACGTTGAAAGCGACGCAGCATCCGTCTATATTCCTTTACTATTTCTAACCTTGATAATGAAGTAATATCTTTAACGTGGTTGTTTGCATGAAACAAAGCACTAATAATGCACAAAGAGAAGCATCCAAGATGTGCTTTTAAATGGGCCGAAGTCAGTAATCTGCGTTACATAATTACGTAGCCGGATTCTCTCAGCTCAACATTTGTCTTTTCCTTAAGTCCTTAAGACCTCATGATGTTCTCCGTCAAGGACAAGTGGTTAGGAAATATCTTTAGCATTTGACAGCAGCCCAGATCTGACCAAAATTCACCTTTTTTGCAGTAAAATGTTTTGTTAGAGGTCTGCGTGTAAGAGAAGCTACTGAACCCGACAGTGTGTTTTATTAGTCGCCTTCGTCAGAAGTTGCTCAAGTCATTTCTGAGCAGCTGCTGATTGCAACACAGCAAACAGTCTGACCTACAAAGAACTCCGAGTTTGGATGTTAAACAGGTTTCCCAACACGTTGCTGCTACAAGTTTTTGTTTTTCTGCACGTGTGTAAATGAATTTGTCCCTTTTTGTTTGTAGGCCAACCTGGACGAGCAGCAGACCTCCTCCAACATGTTCGTCAGAGCTCTGATGACCTGCGTCTGCCAGTCAGCGGTCGTCTGTGAGTCAGCGTGCACCCTTTACACCCCTCATTAAAGCCCACAAACACAGCGCCCAGTTAAAGATGAAAGGGATATTAATAATCCCTCCGCTGGTGTCGATGAGTGCAAATATGTCTGCAAGTAACTAGATTTAGTCCGCTGTTGCGTCGTGAACTAAACTCTTGTCTTCACCCGTAGGTGAGAACCCCAACAAGGTGGACGGCGATCAGATCAAACAGCAGGCCAAGGTGCTGCAGAAATACCTGCTGGACGAACACAAGGAGCTGCAGGCGCTGTACGCCCTGCAGGGCCTCATGGTGCAGCTGGAGCAACCTGCCAGTGAGTTCATGTCCTCCCTTCTGTTACCAAATAATGCAGGCAGAATTACTTGATATGAAACTGGCTTTACCGGACCGGTAATCCGAATCAGTAATCACAGAGCAGGTGTGTCCTGAGATGTCTTGTGAACGTTCCCCCGTCTCTCTCGTCCCCGCCTCCAGATCTGCTGCGGATGTTCTTCGACACCCTTTACGACGAGGACGTGATCAAGGAGGAGGCCTTCTACAAGTGGGAGTCTAGCAAAGACCCCGCCGAGCAGCAGGGCAAGGGCGTGGCCCTGAAGTCCGTCACCGCCTTCTTCACTTGGCTCCGCGAAGCCGAGGACGAGGACGAGTCCGACAACAGCTAAAGGCCCCCCCCCCCCCCCCCCCCCCCCGGATCCTTTTTGGGGGAAGAGCGGACGTTCTGTGGATGATTCAGAAGACCCTGAATCAGCAAAAAACCTTCTGCATAAACAGGAAAAAAAAAGCAAGAAAAATAAAATCTTCAACTGGGAGAGATTGTATTTTGGATCGAACGTTCGATCGTGTTATTTTTTTTCCTTTAGTTTATTTGTTTTTGTTATGGGTTTCCTGTTTTTCCTTGCGCAACTGAATGTCTTTTTTTTTTTTTCTAAATAAATAAAAATACAGGATTAAATAGCGAGAATAGATACGAGAGAGAGCTGAGACGCGTGGCGAGCCGTGAGGAGATGAAGCGGTTTCCTTCAGTATTTTCCTTTTTTTTGTTTATCTCCTGTTTTCAAACGGCTCGTCCTCGCAACACTATTCAAGACACTTTGCTTAACGACAGATTATAAAGAAACTTAAAGGCTGTTCACATTTATATTTTTGATGACTTCATCCTTTATCGCGTGAACACGACGCGGCTGCGTTTTTTTGTCGTGTCACACGCGGCGCAGCATTTGATCTACATGAGGCGCTCGTGTAGACGGCTAACTTTTTTTTTGTTAACTTTTTTTTTTTTTTCGGTTTTCTTTTTCCAGTGTTGGATGGTTGGAGTGTGCGTTTTATAATAAAATAGAAAACTACAAAGAAGAGTGTGGAGAGCTGTCTAACGGACATTTCAGATGGGGGGGGGGGGGGTAAAGTGACGGTTGAGGACTCCCGGGGACGTCGCACAGACTTTACGAGGACGGTGTCACCGAGGAGCCGGGCGACCAACTTTGACCATTTTGCTGCTTGTGGGGGGAACGGGGGGGGGTGACGACGCTCCCCCCCCAACGCCCCTCACCCTCAACACGCCCTCCGAGTGTGTCCGCTGTTTGCTGCGCTTCAAAAAAACAAACTGTTGACTGAGGGAAAGGAGAGCGAGGGGCTGCACCCTCCTGCAAAGCCTGTCGTCGGATTTTTTTTAAAAGATAAAATACTGAAACTTGAAAAGTATCCAGAATAAAAAATCCACTTTAATGAAAAAGGTCTTTAAAAAAAAAAAAGAAAAAAAACAACAGGACGAATCCTACGGCCTTCTCTGCTTCCGTGAGTGGAAATGCATTTCAGGAGAGTTCTGTAAATATATAACTTGTTTTTTTTCAAAGAATAATGCTAACATGTCATTTCCTCCTCTGAAACAAAGTGGCAGTCTTTTTCCCTGTATTTATATTTTTCTCTCCTCGGCCGGCAGAAGGTGCTTGTAATTATCCAAACCCCAAGTCATTGATCACAAGTTAATTGAAAATTTGTAAATACTTTTTTGCTTTACTTTATTAAAAAAAAAGATATTTAATTAAAGTAAAAAAATTAATGCCTCTTTTCACATCCGAAACTGGAAGAGATAATAAAGATCGTTGCCAATAAAAGAAAAAAAAAAAACCTCCAGTAACGTGTGCTTTTGTGAAGATGGTTTTGGAGGCTGACTGTCCTGCTGGTGTGGAACCGAAGTACTACGTTCTGCCCCACAACAGATCACTTCTATTGTACTTTTACTGTCGGAGCCACAACCAGAGCTGGCTGATCAAGGAAGTTATTTTAGTGTCATTGTACAACAGGGTTGCACAACAACATGCAGATTGTTTCCCATTTTGCTGCAGAACAAAGTTCAAAAAACACTAAACTATCGTATATATGGAGAATGAATGAAGGAGGAAAGAAGCTGTTCTGAACACAGCAGTACAGCAGCTGATGCTTCTGTATCTATTACCAGAATCCAGCCGGGTGAACAGGTTGTGACGGTGGTGATAACTCTTTTAATATCCTTTTGAGCTCTGCGCAGGCACCTCTTGTCACCAATATTACTGATTTCTGGGCGGTTTTAATCACCCGCTGAGTCGTGCACGTCACATGCCGGTTTGTAATGTTTGCACTCGGGACGCTTTCTGTTGCTCCTCCTGTTAAAAGTTGACAAGAACTTGGGAATGTGAATTTAGAAGCCGTTGAGCTTTCTTCACCAGGATGGAGATGTGTGAGGACCACGTCGTTCTCTTTTTTTTTTTTGTATAGTTATGACGATTTTCAAGTCACGATATGCAAATACTTACCCCAAATATGTCACCTAACATTAACTCACATCGTGTCAACGTTTCATACAGGCTTTTCATCCATTTACTTGCTTGTGCCAGAGCTTTCATCCACATCTCATGGTCTTCACCTGCAGGTGAAGTTTGCTGTAGTTGAGCATATCTTCCCCCTCGCACCTTTTTAGATTTTCTAAACTAAATCTGTATTACAGCCGTACTGGTGGGTAATGGGGACAGCAAGCTTGATCTGACGAGCATTTATACAATTTAGCGTTTAACCATCGGCAGCTGCTCTGAAGTCACGGGGGCTGTAGTTGCTAACACGTAAGTTAAGTGATGTTCTAGATTGAACCCTCCGAGTCTGTGAGGCAGCATCTCGTGACAAACAGCCTGCTGACTAAAGCCGTTCAGCTGGTCCGGTAGGGCCGTGTTCTCCGGGAGGAATAAAGTAACTGGTAGCTCGGACTGCAGATCGGACGTCTGTGATGTCATCCCCGAGGCTTCACGCTGACTGAACACACAGTGCCGGACTTCTCGGGGAACTCCAGACAAGTGAGACTTGGCCGTCAGTATTTGGATAAGTTTCAGATGAACAAACAGAAACGGTGTTTCTGCAAAGCTCTACAGATTTCATCCTCTCAATGTTTCCAGGATATGACTCTTGATTGCAATTCAGTATTCTCCTAATATTGGGATTTCTTTACTGTTATTTGGTGCAGTTAAATACCTTTTTATAGTGTTGGAATATGAACGGATGTATTTGCATCCAAAACGTTTAGAGTACTGCAGTGTTTACTTATTTATCATTTGATGAAAAATATTTCAGCAAATTTGTATTAATAATAGCGTTTAACACTTTGTGCACAGGAGGTACAAAAGGTGCTTTGTATGTCTTTTACAATCTTGACAAACAGGTTAGTGTCAAAGTTTTAACATTTAAACTGACTCACCTCATCAAATATATACATTATGTTTTATATCTAGATATTTTATAGATATATATATATTTATATATATTTTAAACTTTTAAAAATCCTCTTTACAGAGAAAGATCCTCACTTCTGACACTTCTTTCTGTGGAAACAAGTCCAGTCCAACACCAACACACCATTGACGTCAGAGACCAGTAAAACCACTGGATTCACTGTTTTTTGTGGCAAAGGAGCCCGTTCTTAACAGTTCAATAAGAACTTAATGTTCACTTCTAGACTTTGGCCTTGTGTTAGTTATAAAGCAGTGATGCAGTGGTAAATGTCACGCACTCACACTGCGTCTAAAGGAAAAGGTGAATCTACTGAATACATGCTTGTCTTGCGTTCACGTGTTTTCCCTCCTGATGCTCCAGTTTCCTCTCAAAGACATGCAGGTCAGATCAGCTGGAGTCTCTCCTGGAAATAAAACTACTTTTTATAAGAAGCGACACACAAACCACTGCTTCTTTAGACTGCTCCCCTTTTTTTAAGCTGCTCTTCCATCACTGTCCATGTAATCTTCTGTGAGTAAGCTGCTTTACTCGTGGTAGAGAGGTAAACACACTGCGAGAAAGTTCAAGTCTCCAGACAATACAGAAATGTCAGTGCTGGGGAGGAGAGTGGACTCAGCCCCTCAACACCACCCAGAAATAAAGAATAAGGTTGTTCAGGACACCCAAATGCATCTTGGTCCAAAAGAGTTTGCTTTACCAAAACAAAAAAAACTTCAACCTTCCCACATTTGGCAGTGGATTGCGTTTGATCACTCTCTGCTGCGGTTGCTATTTCGACATCCGTGTAACCTCCACCCAGAGTCAGGCCATCATCTCAACCTGCCCTCATCAGCGTATCTCGCTTGTTTTACGAGACCCGCTCCGTCCCTGCTGACCTGCTTTCACCCGGCTGTTTGTACCCTCCACGACATCTCCACACTGTTGCATCGCCGCGTGGACCCGTCGTTGCTTTCCATGTAATCTCTCTTGCCAAGAATGTTTGCAACAGGACATGTGTGTAGGTTAAGCGGCCAGGTGAGCTCTGTACATTTCAGCTTCTAAAGTAAAATCCTGTGAGTTTACTGACACTGCATTCCTCCTCACAGATATTCTTTTTTCTTCTTGGATCAGCATGTTTTGAGCAAATGTCTGCAGTTAATCTGATGAAGAATGCACGCGTTTAAGTCGGTTCTGAGCTGAAGTGAATATCTGCAGCGGTGAAATCCGTCGTTTACCAAAGTCTTAACGCGAGCGAGACGAGTAAAGAGTGAGATAAAAGAAGCTGCAGTGCTAGCAGGGATGGCAATGTCAGTCCACCATTTTGATCCAGACTGAAATATCTTGACAACTGCTGGATAGATTGCTGCAACATTTGCGACAAATGTTCAAGCTCCTTATATGATACTGTCTTTAGAGATCTGATCTTTTCACAAGCTTTTTTTTTTCTCAACATGTGATTGGTGTAAAATTGTGTCCGGACATTCATGGCTCCCAGATGATGTATCATAATGTGTATGGTCAGTGTGCGAAATACACTCGATTAGGGGAGTCCCGTCCAACCATTCAAGGCTTCTTCTAGTCAACCAGGAGGTTGTCAATTTTTGTTTTTTTGAGTGAAATTTCTCAACAATTATTGGATGGATTGCCTCGAAATTTGCTACAAATATTCAAGGTTCCTCGAGGATAGTTCTTAGACTTGTCAGAGGCTAAATAGCGCCTTCGTCAGAGCAAAATTTCAATGTCAAGTTCAGCTATGCTTTGGTGCTAATTAGCAAATGTTAGCATGCTAACAGATGAAAAAATAGCCTCTTGGCTAACTGGCGTATTTACAGTGATGTTTTATTAATGTGCACTGTCAAAATAAACCAATAAACAAACAGGCTAAGCTAAGAGGGTGCTTGTTAGCTTTACCATAGCTAGCATCTCGTAGCATGCTGACATTAGCCTTTAGCTCAAAGCACTGCAGTGCGAAGTACAGCCTGCCAGTGTTTATCGCTCCTGTTCCTCCATTTTAACTGTTTTAATAATGCACATTGCATTCAATTCGCCAACTTTTGTAAATGTTTTATGTCAGAAGGCAATGTGTTCTGTTTGTAAAAGCGCTATCAGTGAACATTTGTTCAATAAACGTGCTCAGGTCACATGACCTGCAGGACCCCTGAGCTGCAACATCTCCCTCCATCAGCAGACACAAAGGTGCCTGGCTGCATCTGATTCAGCTGGAGAATCTGTAAAAAGCAGGTTTGTATGGATGAGGGGTTTCTAGTTGTGGGGTTTTACGTGTACTTAAGATTGCACATCTGCTTGATGGTTAGTGGAATGTCATTTGCAGCCATCTGCCAAACGTTCCTAAATATACTTCTTCAGTCGTGTTTATCTGCATCTGCTGCTTTCTAATGGGAATTAAATGGTTTACAGAACACCCTTCTGTGCACATCTGCTGACTGTTTGCAGGATTCATCTGTTTGTAATGTGGGTGAACCGAGGCAGGTAATTCCCAAAGATGTCCAAATGCAAACACTTCTAGGTGTCCTCCCTTCCTGTTCATACTACATACCAGTGGCGGACCGTCAGGGCCTGCAAAGCCTTCTCTGCTGGCCTAAACAGAATCACAAAGTTATAGCTATTTTTTAATTTAATAATTTTTCTTAAATACACTACATGTATCATAATTTATAAAAATATTTTTCCCATTATCTTATGTTCTCATTGCACAGCTACTGTGCTCCTCAGTTGCTCTGCTTCCAGTGCAGCTTGTTTTAAGTAGAGCTTTTATCCAATCAGATTCCACCTCTGTGTATCTAGGTAAGAAGAGAGGCCCAAGGCCTGCAGACTCACCAGTGCTTCCATGTGCAGTTTAAGTGAATGGGGACGATATTGTTGATTGGCATAGTCTTCAACCAATCAGATCTTTAGTTTAACATTCTTGGACGCGCCAGAGCGGCCTGCAGGCCTACAGCTACGTCAACATTAGCAGCAGTGAGATTCTGTGCTGTGATTGGTCAGTGGGCGAGCACGTGACTATTTTGAAACGAAATTTACAGTAGAGGCTTAGTCGAGAAGTAAGAGTTCATATTGAAAGATATGAATGAAATTATGATATTTTTAGCATTTTGCTTGGTGTATATATATTTTTTTTTACCGAGCTTTGATTTTTAACACTCGTGGGATTAAACTCTTTGTCGACAAAGAAAAGAGGATGTGATCAGCATTTGGTAAGTCAACTGGTTCGTTTCTTTACATCTAATATCTGAATGGCCCTTGAGTGTGTTGCTGCTGTTGTTTTTCCGTTAAGCTAGTTAGCCTAGCCTCCCGGAACACTTACGGGGCATCAGCTGTTTTTGTTCTGGTTCAGAGGTCACACAGAACGCTGTCTCCTAGTGAGCGCAGAAAACATTATATTTCCTACAATTTAAGCTTCTGCATTTTTCAAATGTACTAGTATTATTCAAACGTATTGTTCGGTTTGTAAGCCTCGTACCGAACGGTTTAATACAAATACGTAACGTTATATAGTTACAGCCCAAGAAACGAATAATAACCTTAGCTGTGGCGCCATCATGTGGTTATAAGGTGGTATTTCAGCAGTGAAGGCCCAGGTATAAAATGCACAGCCCGCCACTGCTACATACTAATTCTTAAGTCTGCAGGGTGTTTATAATAGACAAGTGACCAAATAAAAAAAAGTCTGGATGCATACTAAGAAACACTGGATGTATGTGTGTTGATGTACACTATTGTTCAAGTTAACTGTTGTTTTCTATGAATTTTATTTCTAAACATGAAAGTCAAAATTCTGCTACAGAGCCTGAATATTACTGAATCTGTTATTTATATAAATATTTTGTATCTTGTTTCTATAAGTAGTCTAACTTAGATATAGTGAGTCTAAAAATATTGGAATCAGCGTATACAATTCCAATTATTTACACATTTCCAGTTGTAGAATGCGTCTACTCCAATGTTGCTAAAAAACTAAACTAAAATCCTCAAAAAAAGCACAGAGAATTTCACCTCCGAGAGACGTCTTCAGTCTATTCCTCTTACCTTGAGTTGAGCTTCCGTAGTCACCATCCTAAATACACTAGAGGGGGCCATTGCACTATATATATATAGATGTAATACTCACATTCAGTATAGCAGTAGGTTTTCAAGCATGTACATACTTTCTGAAATAATTTCTCCCCCATAAAAACATATCAACATGTAAAACGTTAAGATAGTAATTAATAGCTTTTCATATTGGACACTCGGTTACAAACAAACAAACATTTGTGTGAAAACATGTGAGTCAAATGTTCTTTCTTCGACCAATTTCAGTGAGTAAAAATCTGAAAACAAACCCATTGAGTTCATTTGAGTCTGAGAATGTTAACGTCTGAACTAAGTCACGTGTTTCTGTCCCATCAGAGTGGACGTCTGTCACTTGCTCAGTAAAATGTTTTATTTCTGTGTCTGCTTATTGATTCTGTCTCTAATCATCTCTGATGTGTGTGTGTTGTGTTTTCACTCCTCACCTGTCCATCAGATGTCCTCAGCGTGTCCTCACCTCATCCCTCATCCCCTCAGCAGCCCCGCTGACCTGCTGCTGACTCCTCAGGTAGATCGTATTTTCTTGCCTCACGCAAAGTAGATGCTTTGGAGATACAGGTTTTTATTTTTCACAGGACAGTGACATTCTGTAGACAATAGCTTCTGACTCGTGCAGCGTTGCATTTCAGTTAACTGTGTGTTATTTGATCATGAATATGTGGACTGCATGCTGCTAGTGGTGGGTTAAAGTCAAATGGTAGACGGTCCATTTTCAACAATATTTACCCTCTGACTGAGCGTTACAACTGAAAACGTGACTCAGAGACTCCAAGAGATACTTCTCCGGAACATCCGCTCACATTGGACAAAGCCTGGCTGCTAATGCTGCACCAATCAGCCAACCGTGGAGGGTTTAAACGATGACATGATTGCTTTGAACTCCCAATGCCATACGATACTCCGTAACAGCACTAAAAGCTTCTCTCAGACGAATCTAGACCCATTTTATATCTTATTTGCTACTGTGAGAATATGGAAAATGTACTGTTGTGAGTGTAGGACCAACATATAACTGCACTTACTCTGAGAGCCATTCTCTTTCTGGCTGGCTGAAGATCTCCCCTCGTCTCCCTCCCCCTCCCCGTCTCACAGGATTTACCCCGGAGGTCAGTGATAAAGCTCAGCTGCCGACACCTCTCTGCCCTGACCTCAGCATCCTCATCCTCATCCTCATCCTCAGCAGCAGCAGCAGCATCAGCAGCAGACCCAAACCTCACGTGACAACACACTGAAAAGAGTTCACATTATGTCTCATGAGAGGATTCGTGTTGGAGGCTCAAATGCATTCACACACTTATAAATATAAATCTTTAAGTTTCCATATCTCTAGTTATACATGGTGCATAGGCCCAAGTGTGTTGTATTTATATAAATTAATCGACGTATCCTCATACAACAGTTCTTATGATATCCTACGAAAAGTTTCTCCTCATTTTTCCTACAAAAGCCAGCAACACGTGTCAGTTTTCGCTCGTTACTACATGCATAAGGACCCATCCTCCTCCCCTCCAGCCCGCCCAGTGATCGATTTAGCAGTCTTTATACGTCCTTCAAGATTACGTGGATAACATACCAAAATATTTGGTGGGATATCTACGAATTACGGTGCGTTATTGTTTCGTAGGTATAGCTACGAATGCTGGATGAGACCAGCCTGATTTAATTCAAAAATACTTTTATGTCACCATCTTTCTTCTACTGATGTTATTTAATATAACCTCACATTAAGGTAATAGTTCCTCATTTTGGAAAATGCATTTAATTAACCTCCTGAGCCCGAGTCCTCTGGCTCAGGCACCTGCTCCAAAATGACAAGAGTGTATCTCTGCAACTACAAAGTCTATTTAAATAATCTTGGTATCATAATAAAGGTAACACCTGTGAGATGTCTGCAGATGTGTAAGCATCAACGTACATGTTATTGGGTATAAATGAATGTGGAACACTGCATTAATAAAAGATCTCTGCCTTACAAAAACAATTGAACACTTTTAGAGTGAATATCCCTTTGGAATGACGCCTTTGCACTTAACTTATGAACTTTAAAGCTGCTGGCCGACAGATTTTGTTAGCTTACGTTAGCCGTTTCCCTGTTAACTCTTTATGCTAAGCTAACCGACTGCTGGAGTAAGCTCCTAATTTAGCGTACAGACATGACAGTGGAGAAGAAAGTTTAAACAATTTCCAAAAATATCCAACTAATTATTCTTATTTTGTTTACTTATTTTTCACAATACATTCATGCTTTCTACTTATTATATTCGTAACAATAAAATAGTCCATTTTGTTATTTTATGACTCACGGCTAAGTGCCGCCACGCTGCCGTGTGTAGGCTACAGCCAAGTAATGAGCTTACATCACACCAACATGATTCATAACACTGCAGCAGATGGCAGCGGGTGTGTGCAACAGTGTGCCGTCCCGCTGGCTGCTGAGGCCCAAACCAGTGAGTGTGGTTGCGGCTCTTCACCGGCATTAACGAACAACATGTCAGCTGGTTGGACTCACGTAGGATACCTTCACCAGAAGTAGGCCTTTTATAGATGAAAACCGTACAAGTCAAATCCCCTTAAGACATTTTTTGTCAGTTAAGTACTCATGGCTCGATGGATAATCACTCAGGTATTATATGTATTACTTTAATGTTGCAGCTGGTAAATGTGGGGCTAATTGTGTAAATGTATGTAGTGGGTTATATTTAAAATCACCCTCTGAACATAAAATGAAAATACAAGTACTTCAAATTTGTACTTAAATAAAGCACTTGAGTACATGTACTTAGTTACTTTCAACCCCTGGATTTAAAAACATCTTAAGTTGCAACACAGCAGTTTGTGCAAAAGTCACAAAATGCAATCGATCTATCTCCAACAAAGCCCCTGAGTCAGAACACAGCATTGGGTAACGAAACCACACGTTGGGACACACGGTTTCGAACACTGGTCTCGTAGTGTAAAGTCCGTGAAATGTGTCCGTGTACACGAATCCCTAGATTTCAATTTCGTGACTTTCACGACCTGCAACGATACTGGGCTGGAATTTGTGAATCGTTCCGATATCCTGAATTGTTTCCACTGGCAGCAGCAGCCAGTTCATCGCACCTGAAGTCCCCAAACCCAACATCGCCACACTGACCGACTCCAGCAGTGTGTGACTGAAGGTGACCAGACCATAAACACAGAGCAACACTCTACCAGAAATAACAACATGGCGCTGCATTGTTGGTTTGCTGGTTGCTTTAGTCCAGACTGAAATATCTCAAAATCTATTGGATGGATTGCCTTTCCATTTTGTACAGACAGTCTTGGTCCCGACAGGATGAACCCTAATGACCGCTTCATATCCTGACGTTTCCTCCAAATCAGATCAGATCAAAATTTTGTCCAATACTTTTGTTTGTAACCAACTTCCTGCAAACCTAAAAGCCTCAGCTGCACTGTGTGTTTAGTGTTCACTTGGTAGCGTGCTAACGTTTGACATGGTAAACAATATACCTGCTAAACATCTGCATGTGAGCATGCATTGCTGATGTAACCTCTGTGAGATGTCTCCTGGCTGATTGAATCTCTTGGAGCTGGTGGCTTGTGGTAACAGGTATCAGGTTTATTCCACATCTGCATTCATCACAAAGGACAGTAGAATTTCAGCACTTGTGGACAACTGCGCATGCTCTATCTAGCAGTAAATCCTCTGTTGCGCTGAGGATTCCCCATAGAAATACAGTGGTCTAATAATACAGTGATCGTATAGTGTTTTAGCCGATATAGAACAAAAACTGTCTTTCTTAATACAACCAAAAATATAATTATACAGATTTCTCCCACTGGACTGTTACCTTTTTCATTTTATAATAACAATTGTGTAACTGAGTAAACATGTAGACTATATAAAACACTCCATCTGCATGTTTAAAATAGTATCACACTCTATAGAACAACATACTGTAACATACCTGCATTCATCACAAAGGACAGCAGAATTTCAGCACTTGTGGACAACTGCGCATGCTCTATCTAGAAAGACGGCATAACGGTAATGTTAGCTAGCTATAACGGAGACATTTTTACTGGCAATAAAACACATAGAAAACGTATAGTTAATTTAATAAAAACATGGCGAATATAATTTAAGACAAGTATTATTCAACAAAATAAAGCCAGCTCAACTCTTATGTACTTTTAAAGTTAGTTAACATTATATTGTCCATGGACATTCACAGAAACGTTACCTAGCAGTAAATCCTCCGTTGCGCTGAGGATTACCCATAGTCCTTTGCGTCTACTATTCAGTGCAGGTACATATTTACAACAGCAGGTGGCGTAGTTTTCCCATTAACGGGATTTAATCTGAACGTGTTACACTGACGTTAGCATTTAGCTCAGAATGCCAAAAAGCGCAGCAATTTCTGCATACTTGGGGCACTGAAGACATGTACTTATGTGGAAGTATTTCATCTACAATTAAAAAATATATATATTGCTTGAAAACCTTTCTAAACATTATTAACAATTATAAACCTCAAATCACAAAAACGTATTCTTATTTGTGTTGGTCTGTAGCAGCAGTACATGTAAATATGTTCCCTTTAGTTGCTCTACCTGCTTCCATTAACGGTAGTAAGCAGAAAAAAAACACACATTCCCCAGCTGCTTCACGGCGTTTAACCCATTTTGCATCTCAACAAATTACCCCTCGTCATCAGTGGCCCGTCCGCAATCGCGAGGCTATAATTAGTGACCTCATTGGGAACATTAAGGGATCAAATCAGCTCTAATGAATGTCCCCATTAGCAGCGTGACGCACGGCACCTGTTGAATAAGAAGCACAACGCGTTCCTTTTTCTGCACCAGTTGCCATGCTACCCTTTTTATTCCGTCACTGTCAGCGACGGACAACTTTGGGACAAGCAATCGAACAGCACACGATCGCCGATTTACAAATACTCCTTTCTGGTCTGCCTAATGTATTCATTGGAAAATAGATGGCGAGAGTGTTTTGTGCCATTCAGCTCAGTCCCAGCGGGAGTGTGTCACTGTTGTGCCCCCCCCCCGCTGCACTATCTGTCAGGTACAGTCCATTTATGATTGCAAATCACATACACACACACACACAGACACACACACACACACACGCTTTCCTCAGCTGTTTGGCACATGCACAACCCCCCCTTTGATTTTTAGCAGTGTCATAAATAATGCCCTTAATAAGCTTTTATCGTTTACCACCGTCATGAAAGCTTTAACATCTGTTAATTATTAATTAATTCAATCCTTAGTTTTACTGGATCAAAGCCTACAGAAACACTGAATCGCAACTCTCCATTTATATTTGTAATCATGCAGCTACGTGTGTGTTTTTTTAAACCCTTTTTATAACAAGTTTCGACTCCGACGCAGCCTTTACAGTCAGAGGTCATGACCGGCCCGAGGGTCATAATGCATTTATGACATGTTGTTAAAGATGATTGGCAGCTGGTGTGATTGGAGCATTATTTCAGTGGAAGAGGTGATCTTCGGGGAAAGGTTTAGAGGAGCGTGAACGCGACCATGGAGTTGACGAGAGTTGTCGTCCCGGCTGTGTTTCTGCTGCTGGCGTTTGGATCGTCCGGGGCCAAAGGTAAGAAAGAACAGGAACAGAAGACCAGCTTTGTTTTTTGTGAACTAGTCAGTTTGCTCACTTCAGCCGTGCACACACATTTATTTTATGTTCTTTGCTATTCTTCAGCGTCTTCTTTCTTCTTCTACTGGACTTTTTTTTGTGAGGTTTCATCATTCTCACACATTCTTTCACTTTTCACTTTAGTCAAACTCTTTATCACGTTTATCTTTCATATTTCTTTCAACCTTCTTTTGCTGCTTTGAATACTCAAACCCCAAAATGACGTTCATCTTTGAACCTCGTCATCTCCTCTTCACCCCCTTTAAACTCATTAATACTTTACATTCTTACTTTAAACCGTTATCCACCCTTTGTGCTTTATCATCTTAGTTCCACTTCTTTCATATCATTTATTTTCTTAATCTCGGGTCACATTTTATACTCTTATACTCAGTGTTTCTGTCTCTTTAACTTACAAATTCTACAACACTGCTTTCACTCGTTACATGCTAACCGACACCTGAACAGAGGTTTCCTCCACCAGTGGTTTCCTGGCTCTCTGTCATGCAGGGGGACGAGGGTGGTTTTCCCACATCAGTGAGCCAGTGAAACGTCAAAAAAAAAAATCCATAAAGTTTTAACCGGCTGTCCGTCCCCGTCTCTCTAATGGCCCGTCTCTGTGAGCCTGTCGATAGCGAGCTGCATGCCTGAGCCAGGACTGGGTCTGCAGGTCACAGACTTGTGCTTCCGTCACAGCAGTAGATTCCTCCATGTTGCTGCTGTGAAGTGGTGGATAAATAGTTTTCAGTGTCAGAAATGCTGCAAAATCACTGTTTCCCCAACAGAATTTGTCAGCGCTGCAATAAATTGATATGCAGATGTGTCTCCCTCCAACCGTACACATGTGTACATATGTAATCAAAACCTCATCGACCCGACCCGGTGGACCCGGTGGACCCGGTGGACCCGGTGGACCCGGGTGGACCCGGTCCAGAGCTGAATTCCTCACCCTACACCCCAGTCTTCCTCTGGCTATAGGTCATGAACTTAATCTGGCATTTCAGCCGCTTACAGCGCTCTAACTTCAAGTGCTTTCTTGAAAATGTCGCCTACTTTTATCACAAACTCCCCAACTAACAACTCAACATTCATCTCTGTGTCTTCACCTTTCAGTACACTTCGATGGACACTTCAAACCTTTTGCTTTTTGACAGCACACTTCAGCCAGGAGCTTTCTTTCAGCACTTCCACTTGAACCTCTACTTCGACTTCTTTCAGTGTTTGTTTTTTCAACTTCCACTTCAGCTACAACTTCAACCGTTAGTATTTCAGCTATTTTAAGTGTTTCAACCGTAGATTTCCAGCAGTGAAGGTACATAAATGTGACCTACTTTTTTATTGTAGTTGTCCTTCCTTCTGCTTACACACAAACCTCCAGATTTCTCCTTCAGATCACAGAGGCCTGAAAATGTTGAGCGTGATGTACGATCCTCAGCTCTTTACCCTGGAGTCAGGCTTCCTCTCTACGTTCCTCTCTGTGCCGTTTGAAACCTTAATCATTCAGGGCTTACTGTCTCTTCTCCCTTTGTGTTCTCTGTTCCCCTTCTGTCCTCAGCTTCCACCTTTCCTTTCATCATTCACTCATTTTCTAAGAGGCTTCCAAACTTTTAAAAAAATCAGCACACTCGGTACTTGTGGAGTTGTGCAACCGGCTGCAATCAGCATTTACTGCTTGTTAGTGGACCACTGCATCAAACTACCTGTTACAGCACAGGGAGATGTACTTGAGCAGATAAGAGGGCATGTGTGGGAGGTTTGACAGCTGAGGGAAGAAAAACAGGCTAACACACACAGTTGAAACCCAGAGGGCCTGAACAAAGATCAGTCGAGTGTTTTGTTTTTTTATTCATGCTCACATTGATCTCTGCAGGCTCTCTGACTCTCCCTCTGTCACATTGAAGTTTGAAGTTTGTGCTTTAATCTGCAGCTTTTTGTTCTGTAGTTGCTCATCTTTTGGTTACTATACGCTGCAAAACCTACGGAGCATAAAAAACACTGTTGTTTCTGCACTGAGCCCGGTCTGATCTGTGTGCTCGTCACAGTCGAGGAGGAGAACCCGGAGTTCTGGAGGTCACAGGCACGGAAGACTTTGCAGTCGGCGCTGGACAGGAAGCTCAACACCAATGCAGCCAAGAACATCCTGTTCTTCCTCGGAGATGGTGAGTTACACAACGGCTGAAATCAGGAATTACACTCTGACGAGTCTGACCTACCCTTTGTTGTCGAGCATTTTGGGCTCCGTTTCCTGTCTGTTTCACCGATGTGCAGCGCAACAAACAAAAAAATATTTCAAAGAAAACAAGAAGATGTACAGCGAGACTTTGATCTTTACAGCAGGAAAACACTACAGAGGGACGGTTCAATCAAAGCAGAGGAAGTTAGGAGTTTATCAAAGCTGGAATGCAGAGAAGACGTGTCCATTCATCCATCTATGTATGTGTGTGTGTGTGTGTGTGTGTGTGTGTGTGTATGTGTGCTCGCATCAGGTATGGGAATCACAACCTTCACGGCGGCTCGTATCCTCAAGGGACAGCTGGAGAACCAGACGGGAGAGGAGACGGTGATGACCATGGACACCTTCCCCAATGTGGGACTGGCTAAGGTACACACACACACACACACACACACACACATGAATGGACAGACGTAGAGGTACCTGCTCACAAATATGTAAATGCCCAGTGCATTAATATTCGTTAATATAATCCAAGAGAGTTGTTTGCTGCTCAGTAGAGGCTCAGCCCTGTGGCCATGCGAGAGGTGTAGTTCTATGGAAATGATGTTAAATGATGCATTCCGTACATTTAAGAGTTTCGCAAGGATAACGTCAGCTTCAATATTCTCCTCAGCTTGTGCACTGATGTGTGAATACACGTGAGCGTGCACATGTGGGATCTTGGAGGAGCCTTTGCATTATGCAGCACATACATGTGTGTGTGATTAGTGACAACCTACAGGCATTCAATATACAGGCTTCTGCAATACTGAGTCAAATACTTTTATGGTCACAATTGAGTTATGAGGTGATTCTGACTTCTTAACATCTGTTATAGTGCCACATAAACGCTCCTATTCATGCAAAGAAGTAATACTTTTTAATGTTATTTCAACAAGAGTTTGTCAAATGTTTTGAAAAGATAAAACAGACTTTCAAAACAAGATGTCACTGGAAAGATCCGGTCATTCATGAAACAATCATTTATTTGTGCAAATTAAGAGTGAAATAGTCGTTTAGTGAATGAAAGTTTATATTCAAAAGATAAATGTGCAGTTCATTGTTACAGTTGATAGATTACAATCCTGTAATCAAGCTTCATTTGCTAATTTCTTAATATATTACATTTTTCTCTTTTGTATTATTAGTTTCTGCTGCAAGACTAATCTTTCCACACGGAAAAACACAGAAGTTGTAGTTAATTTTGTCCAACACTAGATTCTATTCAGGCTCATCTTTGTGTGCGTGTGTGTGTGTGTGTGTGTGTGTGTGTGTGTGTGTGTGTGTGTGTGTGTGTAGACCTACAGTGTGGACTTCCAGATTGCAGACAGTG
Organism: Pholis gunnellus; assembly: GCF_910591455.1. Taxonomy (NCBI): domain Eukaryota; kingdom Metazoa; phylum Chordata; class Actinopteri; order Perciformes; family Pholidae; genus Pholis; species Pholis gunnellus. The sequence continues at coordinate 24,631,561 of NC_136535.1, forward strand.
CAGCCACGGCCACGGCGTACCTGTGTGGAGTGAAAACCAACCTGAACACCATCGGAGTCAACGCGGCGGCTCGCAACGGAGTCTGCAAGACGCAGAAGGGCAACGAGGTCACGTCCATCCTGAAGTGGGCCAAAGATGCCGGTGAGACTCGTGCAGGACAGTGCAGAGGTCTATTACCATTGTTATGGAACGCACCCCGACGCTATGTGAGAATATGATGATGATGATGATGATGATGATGATGATGATGATGCTGCTCTAATACGACTGTTGGAACAGCCGATCGAGGTCACAGAAGCAGAAGTAAACTCCCTGAAACCAGGACACCAGAAGATCAATACAAGCTGAAACATCAGGCACCACACACACACACACACACACACACACACACACACACACACCACACACACACACACACACACACACACACACACACACACACACACACACACACACACACACACACACACACACACACACACACACACTTTAACACAGTACAACTATTCAATTTCATTATATATGTAGAGCGCAATATCACAAATCATAGGTTTGCCTCGAAGGGCTTTGCAATCTGTACAACGTCAGGACGCGTTATAGTTAAACAAATAAATAATGACATTAATAAGACATTAATAAGCACTTTAAAATGTACTTACAACTACTCACATAATAGTGTGTTAAGAGACAGAACCCCTCAGGTCTCTCAGGTTATTATGTGGGCCACCGGGGAGCCGGGAGCTCCAGCAGCCTGCAGGTTGTACTGCAGAGGAATGTGATGCACAGGGAAGCACCTTGAGTCTTATCGTGTTCCCGTGTTATCAACAGCCATAAATATCTCATAACACACGCACACACACACACACACGGCGTGCCCTGGCCCTGACCCCCGTAAAGCACTCATGTGTGTGAATGTTTGTCTTTGTTGTCATAAAAACACATTTCAGTCACGGTACTTATTGCAAATTCCTGAAATGTTACACTAAATATTCTTACATTTTTGCTTTCTTTATGCTGAAATGAACTCTGTTAAAGGGACAATCCTTAAGATGTCTGTCCTGGTGGGTTTAGAATCTCTATTTGAGTGAAAACAAAGGACGGTTTGTCAGTCTGGAGTCTTGGGAATGTGAGAATGTCTCTCATCTTATAATATAATATAATCTTCTCTTGGAAATTCCAAGTGTTGGGACGATTAACAGTCTGTATAATGTGGACAAAGGGTCTAAATTCCGAAGCTGTTTAAAGCCCCATCTTCAAGTTGTACATTCATTTTATAGATATGTATAGATTTTGCAGTAAAGTGAGACAATCCCATAAAGAATCGACGCAGAGTGGCTTCCAGCCCATTCATCTCAGTGTCCCTGCAGTGCGTTACTCTCTGCCACGGTGTCTTTTTACGCTGCCACTGGGGGGCTTTAATATTGGACATCAAGGTGGTTAAAGGATATTTACTACCCCACAACTCAACAGCATCACAATAAACAGTTTCTGCAGAGGGTTGAGAAGGTCTCTGATTAACGGATCAACCGCTTCACAACATGCGGGCCTGAAAGCTGTTCACGTGTCATTATTCTCATCACACAAGCCTGCAGCAGAGTTTATATTTTGCACATGTAAGCCGATACACGCCCGCAATTAAGCATGAAATCCATCTCGTAGGCAAGTCTGTGGGCATCGTGACAACCACGCGGGTGCAGCATGCCACCCCGGCCACCAGCTACGCCCACAGCGCCAGCAGGAAGTGGTACAGTGACGCCGACATGTCCGCCGCCGACAAGAGGGACGGCTGCACCGACATCTCCTCACAGCTCCTCAAAAACACCGACATAGATGTGAGGTTCTCCGAAAACGCAGATCAGCCTCACGCCGTTATAGCTTGCAACACACATTACGATTTATATATATGTGTGTGTGTTTGTGTGTGTGTGTGTGTGTGTGTGTGTGTGTGTTTGCAGGTGATCATCGGGGGTGGTAGAAAGTACATGACCCCTAGGGGCACTAAGGACCCAGAGTACCCCGGGGATTACACCTCCAGGGGCAAAAGAAGAGACGGGCGCAACCTCATCGATGAGTGGCGGAGCATGAAGACGGGAAAGGTGACACGTCTTTCATCAGACACAGTGAACAAGGAATGAGACTTCATTATAGCGACAGCATGCGGGAGAACTCTCAGACAAAAGGGAGGTTGCAAAATGACAAAATAATGGGAATTGAACGCCGTCACACTTAAGAACAAGTACACTTCTGTTCTAAGGAGCTCTTCCCTCAAAGAGTGAAAGCTCCGCTTCTGCTGCCATCCAGCCCTAACGGTGATGTAACAGTGTATTATGGGATGAGTTTATCATTCTTTGGGCTTCTTATTGGAGCTGCATTAGAAGAAATACAAGATTTACTGTTTGACACAGTCTCAGCTAACATTTATGGTAGTTTTATTTATAACTTCATGCCACTAAATGATGACTTTCAAAATTATTAATATCAATACTGTTGCAAATTCACTGACACCAAACAGTTTAAATACACATTATCACCATTATCAATATAAATATAAGCGTGGCTGCACACACTGTATATATCATCACGTCTGCCTACCTCACATAAAGCAACCTGTTCATCACATTAATCATTCCATATTTATTTGACAACCATTGCACTACCGCTTTTTATATTCGTATATTTATATATGTACATATTTACAGTAATTCAATGTTTTGTTCAGCTCTGCTGGATGTCTATTTCTGTACATTGAGAGTCAAATTCCTTGTACGTTTATACACTTACTTTGCTTTTAAAGCTGATTCTGATTCAATAAATCCTTTTTCTGTTTTTAAAGGGTCAATTCACCCAAATTACATTCCATGTACCTCCTTTTTATTAGTGTTCTCACGGTTTATATCCCAAAATGTCAAAGATAATAAGTCAATCCTGTTTTTTTAATCTTTACATGCAAAGATGCTTCCTATAGCCTGCAATGAATATAATTTCCTGTTTTCTAAAATGATACGTTACACTTTTAAATGCACGTAAATTCATGCAAACACTTAATAAAAGGAGCTTTTTGCCACATTACAAAGGAATACATCCAATATCTGTAATGAATGTGATCACCTTGCAGACTGACAGTGGCCCATAGAGTGTACCATCTGTAATTAGTCACAGATGGTTTAACATTAACACATCATGTTGTTGTTTGTTTTCAAATGCTACACATTCATTCACACTGTCGGGTGAGGAAACTGCCTTTGAGGACAGCGTACTAGAACGTACGGCAAAGAAAAGCTCATTCTGTGACTCACAACGAGCACGAACACTTGTCCTGTCCTCCTCCCACTCAGTGTGTGAATGTTTGTGTCCTGACACAGGTAGCCCACTACGTGTGGAATAAAACCGATTTCAATGCGGTCGACCCTGAAAAAACGGACTATCTCATGGGTGAGTTTTATGCTTTTTCTCTCTAGCAGAGCATTCCCTTGAAGAACACAACATCAGTAGTGTCCTTGGTTCACCCACCAGCTTACTCAGTTCATCTCGTATTAGTGATGTCAGTCTGTGAATGTTGTTACCTCGAACTGCTGCACCGGACCTGCACAACGTTTTCAAGGAGCAAAAACATTCACAGCGTTGAAGATGTATCAAATCTGTCATCAAAACAAAGTTCTGGTTACTGTAACAGACATGATATCAGAATTGGCTCCTGGACCCAGCTTCATATTTATGGTACAGACCATATATATATATATAGGAAGTGGACGTAGTTATCGTGACGTCACCCATTGGTTTGTGGACTGCCGTTTGGAAGCCTTGAGTTCGAGTTTTTGGCCATCAACTTTTTGGATTACAGCTGTCGCCATGTTGGCTTTTTGTTTGCAACCGATGAACAGGAAGTGACCATATTTGGACGGTAGAGGAGTGACGTAGAGACGCCGTATACGTATCTGGTAGAGACCTGTCAATCACGGTGTAGCCCCGCCCCTAAAGCATCCCCTGCTTTATGGTCTGTTTGACTCTAAATGGACCATCATTTACTAAATGAACATCATGCTGTGTTGAAGAAGACTTGAAACTAGAGATTGAGACCATAAACTCATGTTTACAATGTTTACTGAGGTAATAAATCAAGAGAGAAGTAGAGTCATTTTCTCATAGACTTCTATACAACCAGAGGAGTCGCCCCCTGGTGGACATTAGAGAGAATGCAGCTTTAACACATGAAGCTTTGACTTCACTCTACAGAACCGGAGGTTGCCGCCTGGTATAGAGATGATTGGCATTAATCTTGACTCTTGGCAGAACATTTGTAGAACTATTCATTTAACTTCATCTTGTTAAGTGACTCTAACCAACCAGTATATATATACTACCAACAGAAAAGAAATTAAAATGTCCGAGCTCCAAGTGTAAACCCACTAGTGTCCGAATGTTCAAACCACGGTATTTCCTCTTTGCATCCGCCGCCTCCAGTATAGATTTTAAAAGGTATTCTGTGGAGTTCTTTGTGATTCAGTCATCATGCTTTTTCCGGACTGAGTGCTCACTCGCTGCTGTAGAGACTCTGGATGTTCAGCCTCTCACTGTGGTTCATCACTTCCTGTGTGCTGGAAATAGCAGCAGTAGTAGGAGGAAGATGGGACTTTCCTTTCCACTGCGCCTCCACTGTAGGCTGATAACACTGACATACTGTATTTTCTTTTTACATAAAAATGATTTTGTTCTGCCCTTCTCTTCCCTCCAGCTCTGTTTGAACCCGGTGATATGCATTTTGAAGCGGAAAGGGACCCAAACATGGACCCGTCCATCGTAGAGACCACAGAAAAGGCCATCCGCATCCTCCAGAAAAACCCTAAAGGCTTCTTCCTGCTGGTGGAGGGTGAGGACAACAGCGTCACCAACCTTCCAAACACCCATCAATTAATCCGTCAAAGGGTTGGATAATGAAATCCCCCGGAGAGAAAAGCCCTCACGTGGCTGGTCCTGGTGGATCAATAGAATCATTGATCACAAAAGGGTCCCCACGTGGCAATTAGACGCCGGTAATTGTTGTGGTTTGCTAAAAACCTCGATGTGTGTTTACGTTTATATTATGGCGACTTCAGCTCCTGAAATTGAGTTTTAAGCGTAGTTCTGTATCCACCACGGTGGAGAACAGCGTGTGCCTGCAGTGGATCAGGTGACGTTGACATCGATTCTGCATACAGCTCGATGAGTTTGCCGCAGTGTGTGCTACAGCGGAGTGTGGTTGGCTGACGGGTTTCTGTTCCACACGGCTGCCTCGCCGGCCTCCTCATCCATCTCTCCCTTTTTAATCTGAGGCAGCCGCCTGGGGACTCCGTGGTGCTACCGAGTGTCTCCACAATGACTTTAAACTAACAGGCAAATGTATAAATAGAAGCGGGCATATGGTGCACCCAATCACTTGACAGCTTCACCGAGACCGCAACTTATTAACCGGAGTTTACTTCACTTTTCTAAACGCCAGTGGGAGAGGACAGGAGAAGAAGAATGTGCTGAAGTAAAGAACAAACAAAATGGCAACAAAATAACAACTTTATCTGAAATTCTCTGCTGGAGGAAGTAGGTCCCCTTTCCCAATTTATGTTTTATTCCAAGAGATCATTTTCAGACTCTCTTGAATAACAAAAAAAGTTGTCTGCTCACCTCTAACAATGTAACATCTGATACTTTACAGGCTGGGCAACTCAAAACTACAGTTCACTATCCCCCCCTCAGCCATTTATCACACTTTTCCAAAATGTCCAGTCCCAAGTCATCAAGTACGAGTTAGTGTCAAATCTTGTAATTGCAAACCTCGAGTCAAGTGTCAAGAAATGAACGGCGTGTTGGTGACAAGTCGCTGAAGGCAAGTTTTAGTCTCGTGTCAAATAAAAAGATACAAATCAAAGTAACTCTCAAGTCCTCCGAGACAAGTCAGAGTCAACTTTCAAGTAAATAGCTGCCAATCAAATTAGGTGTCAAATAATTTGAGAAAAGTCCAAACCAAGGTTTGAGTAATTAGAGACAAGTCTGAATCAAGTCCAAGTCAGTTTCAGACGAGCGAGCTGATGAACATATTGGAGCATTCAGAGCAGATATTTCCCTTCAGGAGGAGGTAGAGAGGAAGCGGAGCTAACAGGATGGTGGATGTTGGACTCATATGTGTCAGGTGGCCAGAAACACGTCTCTAAATGAATTGATAATGTCGCCCCCATGTGCACATAATGCACTAATCAGCGTCAAAGTCTCTGGTCACGAGAGAAAAGTCTGAAGCAAAATCTCAAGTAATTCGAGACCGTTTCCAAGTCAAGACTTTATTCACTTCCAGAGGAGTTCAGTTCATATCTCACGTCTGTGAGGACGAGTCAAAGTCAGGTCAGAAGTCTTCACAAGCAAACTGCAGATTGCACGTCCTTTAGGTCTCTGAATGCTGTCCATCACAACTACAGGCTTTTATTTCATGAACAGTGTTTTTTTCCCATAACTAATGTAACGTCAACATCTCAGACTTCACATCTTGATTTAAGTCTTTATGCAAATCTCAAAACGTCTCACAGCGGTTCAGTCCAAATCCTGATCTTTGTGACTTCAGTCTCAAGCTCTGCTAGCTTTGCTATTAGCTGGAATCACTTTCTTTCACTTCTGAGTAAAATATTTCTTTGTATTAATGAGTCAGCCTAATTATATTCGACTAAATGAGAGAACTGAGTGAGTGCTTCCTGGTTTAATTAAACTGTCTAAACTGGTAAATTATCCAAAACAAGCACTTTTTCTCACCAAGTACCAAACGGTTCCCAGAATCCATTACTTAACCCCCCCCCCCCCCACACACACACACACACACACACATTAACCCCTCCATCTCTCCGTGGTCAGGCGGGCGTATTGACCAGGCTCACCACGCTGGCCGGGCCTCCATGGCGCTCCACGAGACGGTCGCCTTCGACTACGCCATCGCCAAGGGCCTCGAGCTCACCAGAGAGCACGAAACGCTCACCGTGGTGATGGCGGACCACTCCCACCCCTTCACCTTCAATGGATACCCATTTCGAGGGCAGAGCATTCTGGGTAATTATGAACTGAATTTCCTATATTCTGTTCTTTCTTTCCCAAAAATGTTCCCAAAGATCAGCTCACTTATTTTATGTTTTGCACATGACGAGACAGTTTTCCTCTCTTACCCCCACCCCCCCCCCCCCCTCCTCCAGGTGTTTGTTTGCCATGACAATAGACACCCCGAGGTGGCATTTTGTGCTTGTTGTGTGTGTCTTTGTGTGTGTGACGCCTCTCAGTGCTCTGCCTGCTTCCCATCAGATTCAGTGTGCCTCCGCCACCAGCAGCTTGACATTTCCTCTGCTTTCTCTCCTCTGCAATTACAGCCCGGGTAAACACATATAGCCGGCGGCCTTTCTATTTCAGTCCCTTCGCTTTTCGTCCTCGTCTCTCTCGTCCCTCCGCCCGTCTCTGACCATCGACGCTGACGCCTCTCTCTCTGACTTTATTCCCTCCGAGTTCTCCTCGCTGTATCAGTCGTTCTCGCCTGTTGATTTCGTCTCTTTATCGACCTCGCTCACTCCTTACCTCCATTGGCTCGCCGTCCTTTCCCTGGTGCGATGCTGATGTATCCTGACCCTTCAGGTTTCTGAAATTAAAACTGTTGAACGTTATAAAGACCCTTTGTGGAACATCCATTAAACATGTTGCCTAAACCGAACTTTAATCTCTAATGTAACGTCCCTAAAAAAACGTCGTTCAGACTGACAGATTTGACTTGATAAAGAGATCTCGATCTCAACGAGACTACTTGTTTAAATAAGGGGTTGAATTAAGAAAAAGGGGGAAAACGTGTTTACCTCTTACTGCGGCTTTAACGATAGTCTGCATGTTTGTTTGTGATTTTTTGAAATTAGTGGGCAACAGTATGGAGGTTCTGTGGTCCTATCTGAGATCCCTTTCACGATCAACACTGATGTTAAAGCTGGTTGTGCCACACATGGTTCCTGCTCATTACGTTGCTATTGTGAAGGGAAATATAGGCTAAGCCTGTCGGGATGTCTGCACCCTGAAAGGCTTTATATGTACAGGGTAATTACAAAACTACTTGTCGTGTAATTCTTCTCCTAAACGCTGAATTTGTTTCCCCCTTACTTCAGGTCTTCCTACCAGTAGGCCGGTACACTGGAATTGATCACGTGCTATAAAGCGTTAGCCTGAATCTTAGTGTCTCCTAAAGGCTTCAGAGTCGTTGCTACATTTTGGCTTGAAAATATTCACTTTTAAAGATTCAGCCCACAGACCCCACCCCTCTGTATCAGCCTTCACAACTCTGCATCGATCGAGCACTCGTTTTATGTTGTGCTGTTCCCAGCTTGCCTCACTCTCTTTCCGGTCATATCCTTATTTTACCCCTCCTCTCCTCCTCCTCCTCTCCTCCTCCTTCCTCCTCCTTCCTCCTCCTTCCTCACAGCAGTGCAGCAGTGATTAATGTGCTTGTGAAACTCTGAGCTCTTCATCAGCGGGGAGACTCGCCAGGCTAATGGCTCATCTGGAGAGAAACACTCAACAAGCTCTAGACCTCCTGCAGCCCCCTGGGGATTGTGTGTGTGTGTGTGTGTGTGTGTGTTCATGTATGCATGTGTTTAGCACTTTGATGCAAAGAGAAGAAGCAGAACAATAAATAAAAAAAGATAAATGTTTAATGCTCTTTCTGGATTCTGCAGGTAAATCTCCGCTGTGGGCCTCGGACGTGCTGCCTTACACCACGCTGATGTACGGCAACGGACCCGGACACAAAATCACCAACGGCACGCGTCCAGACATCCGCCACGTCGACACAAGTAAGATGCGCCTTTTGCTTCTTTGTTTTCCTCTGAAGAATGTCACAGACTGACAAAAACAACGCTCTGTAACCGGTTCGGCAATTCAGAGTTCCATCTTGAGAGCGTTCGAGGACACAAAGGAAAGCCGGAGACACACAGCGGGAGACGAGGATCAACTGGAACGACCTTTACATTTTTACCCTTCTGTGTTTGGATCCATGTCCCGTAATACAGCGTGACCTTTCCTCATAATATAATCAGTTGGACTTTCTCTTTCTAATTGAATTTGCTTAATTTTCTTTATAAACCAAGAAAGAAAATAGATAGGAAGTCTTCCAGTAAGAAGTATCCCTCTTTTTGACTTTTTCCCACATGGAAGATTTATTTTTTGTCTCATCTTTTCAGCTTCAGTCAGCAAATGTTGAGTCTAGCTTAAAGCTACATTACCTGATTTTCTTTGGCCACTAGGGGCACCGCGACCAGTTCTGAACATTTCTCTCTTTCTCCAGAGGATAAAGACTACGTCCAGCTGGCCGCCGTCCCCACAAAGTCGGCCACCCACAGCGGGGAGGACGTGGCGGTGCTCGCCCGCGGGCCCATGGCCCACCTCTTCCAGGGCGTCAATGAGCAGAACTACATCGCCCACGCCATGGCCTACGCCGCCTGCGTGGGCGCCGACCTCCGGCACTGCCAGGGCCACACCGAGGCCCCCGCGGTCCAAAGCACCGTCGCCAACGGAGCCGGGGCGGCTGGTGGCTCGGTCGCGCTGCTCGGCGCTCTGCTGGCGCTTACGGCGCTGATGTAAGGTCCCTTTCTCCGTGGTGTTGTTCTCGCTCCACTCGCCACGTCTGGGAGGTCAGAGGTCACGGAGGGGTGAGCAGGGATTAGCTCAGAGATGCTTCAGCAGAGTTGGGATGTGAACCCTTCAACCCGGGTTCTGCTGCCCCGACTGCATAATGTTAAAACAGAGAGAATCAGATTATTAATAGTCACAAACGAAGAAATATTTCTTGAAATTCAGAAAAAAGGTAATTGTTGAAGTCGAGATGAAACTCCAGCAATGAAATCGATAAGAACCTATTTAATGTAAATGAATCTTGTTTTTACTTATTGAATCCCTGTCAGATCAATAAAGCAGACCTCGAAGAGAGAGTTGCTCTTTTATAAACTGATTAATACATAATAACAATGTAAATATCATGTAGTGACATTCACGGCTCCTTCAAACAATATATAAAAAACCTTCAGTCTTTGTAATCCGATCTACATCGTCGCCATATGAAAAACTCCAAAAAGGTCATTTTTTTCTTGATGCAAGAGAAACTGTTGTTTTCAGCTTTATAACAATGTGTTTTCACATTTAATCTAAAGGGCTTTTAAAATGGTTTATTTAAGTTTAAATGTAGAGCAGCGACTAATCATACAGTTCATCTGAGAAATGTAATGTCGCCAAATATGGAAATAGATGTTTTTCTCTGGAGAGGTGCACGTGTCCGCTTTGACAACAAATGAACCGTTTTCCATTCTCTGCGTTAAGTTTCTTATATTTCAAAATGCATTTCTCAGAATGCGATCGTCCACATTCAGCGGGAACAGTTTAGTATTTTGGGAAATGTCTTGCTGATTCATACCGCTGTCATATCTCAGCACTATAATCAAGGAGCTACAACCTGGAGTTTTGGTGACGCATGGCGGCAGAAAATAGTTCCAGTTGGTAATTTCAAGTAACATCACAACTTCTTCTTCTGTACAGATTTTTTTTTAAGAGATATGAAGCTTAGTCGGTGAGCTTCGGAGGTGGATTTGTGTTTATTTTGGGGAGTCAGACTCAGCTTCCGGTCCTCTTGCTAAACCAAACTAATCTCCTGTTAGCTTCATATTTTCACCTGAGAGCGATATCACTCCTCTCATCTGACTCTCAAGAAATAAGCACATTTCCCCAAAATGTAAAACTGTTTCCTTTAAGCTACGTTTATATTTATGATTTGAAATATGAACCTATAATAAGTCTGTTCATTCCAAGGTGATTGCATACATTTCCTCCGGCTTCACTTTGAAAGAGCTTTACATTACTTACACGTGTACATATTCAGACCACATTTATATTATTACCTTTGAAACCACACAGGGTGCTGATATCGTCTCGGCCAATGAGATTCTAGTCTGTAAAAGCTAATGATCTTCCAACCTTTGATACAAGATGAGTGTAAAAAAAAAGAAAGGATTTTTCATTCCTTTGATTCTCTCCAATATCCGCAGTGCTAATTGAGGTTGGTGGGGACTGTCGACATTCCTTCAGCAGTCCTTTAATAATGAGAACATATTTAAAGAGCACCTATTTTTATCTTTAGGGTGACAGATTGTAGTAATTATTGTGGACATCTGTTGGGGGTTGGAGTTTGTTAAACCTCCTTGTACTCATTTAGTCTGGAGGGGGGGGGGGGCATCGTTTTGGTTTCAGGTGATCTTTCACACACATTCAGTCCGTGCTCATTTATAGATCACGTGGCGGCGCGACGCTTCTACAGCTTGAGAGGAGGCGCAGGCATGAAGGGTGATCTCTTGAAGTTGTATGGATGGGGGAGGAAGGAGGCAGCGAGCAGGAACACACGACTCCTTTGACACAAATTAAAACAATCGGGAAAATATTCATTTCGTTTTATAAAATTGTATTATCTTATTTTAGGAAACAAAAAATTCATCAGGAAAACAATTTTTAAAAGTGCAATTAAATTGCAATTAAAATCAAGTTCTTAATAGATCACAAATGGTTTGGAGGATATTATTTTATTCTTACAATTAAAACTAAACTATTTACAGCACTGAGATTAAACTGAAATCTAAATTAGGTTCTTAATCACATTCTTCTGATTATTTCTGGATGGAACAAAGGTTCCTCACAGAGATAGCTCCCCCCCCCCACACACACACACACACACATCTCCTGCTCCATCCCAGCACTCACGTCCCACACTTGCTGCCTCTCCACCGGGGCCGGCTGGCTCTCGTTCGACGCCCCGAGGGGACAGGAAGTGTCCTCCCGCCTGCTGGAGACAGCAGTCTGGGTCAAAGCACCCGTCACTCTCTCCTCCTCTTCTGTTCTTCACCTCTCTGATGCTCTTCGTCCTCATTTTCTTTTTCCTGAGGTTGTTCTCCATCATGACCTCCTTCTGCAGTCTCAGCAGTGGAACTAGAACAGTTCTTAAGGCCTGTTTGTGGCACCAGCAACAGGTCCTTCTGTGCGGTTGATGGCTGGTTTTAGGTTCAGGATCTGCTCCCATGTCTTGTGTTGCCCAGTCGGTCAACTGTTCTTCAGCTGAGCGGCTGCTGTGGGCTTGTAGCAAAATGGTTTTAAACATTTTTTTCTACAGTTTGACTTGACAGAAAACAAGTGAACACTTTATCCACTGACTTGCACCAGAAGTTTGATTAATTCAGTAATTGAGCAGAAGCTGCAGGAGCTTTCATGCAGAGCTTCAGAGCAAACTTGTCACTCTTGGAATCCATTGTGACCGACTGAAATCCAGTTGAACTTGTGCTGCTGTTCCACACATTCAACTCTCATCTCACTGCCTTTATCAGCAGGTGTTTGGTCAGGACTATAAGGCTGGGCTGATGAAGACTGTAAAGTGCGGTTGAAAGCTCCAGAAAAATGTTTTGGTCAGAGATGAACTTGAATCAACAGCTTGTATTGCAAATTGCTAATTAAATGCAAAAATAAGGAGCATGTAAAGCAATTATCTGTAAAAAAACAAAAAATCATTTTCACTCCAACTGTCATTTCCAGAAGGCTTATCTACTATTACTTTAATAATATATAAATATATAAATACAATATATATTAACCAGGACATTTGGCCATTTTATGTGCTATGTGCTCATCTTATAGTTTGGAATATTTGTCTTTCAAACGGACCTTTGTAAAAATATTTTCCTTCATATTTCATACACCTTTTTCCATTGCACGTGAGATGAAGAGCTATGGAGGTTGCCGTTATGCAGCCTGAAACACAGCGTGCCCTGCGGCTCTGGTAGTAGCATCCCCTCATGTTCTGCCAGCACAGTCACGCGCTCTCAGCTTTGCAGTCACTGTACGCTGAACTACTGCGCAACAGGCTCTGCGCGCTCCCGTGGCTCCCGCTGCTGCCCGTAGTGCATCCTTCCTTCCGGTGGCGCTAGAGCACCAGACAAAAGCGCCATGTGGTGCGGAGAGGAGAGGGGGGTGGATCGGGCTCCGGGAAGCTCTGTGGCTTTTGCCGCAACTTCCATGTGTTATGAAATAGAAGTTGGGTGCGCATTGGAGGAAAGGAGGAAGCACGGAGGAGCAAAGTGCTCTGCGCTTTGAACCGTAGAAGCACAGAACATGAGAAGACCTCACCTGAGCGCGAATAACGGCGAGACGAATCCTCCCACGTGTTGAATGCGTGAAGAGCAAAGTGACACAAACTGCACATTTACCTCCCAGTATCCCCCAGTGTTTTCTGTCGATAAGTATGGTTATTTTTGACCACTTCTCATAATGGCACTGGAGGATGCACTCACAGTGCGGGAAAACATCTGCGGCTTTTTTTTATTCTCACTCCACCTCTGTCTGCACACAGCGCGCGCCGTAGCGTCGATCCAAATTCTCTTTTTGCACATTTTGCCGACTAAATATCTTCACGTTATTGTGTTACTGTGCACATCTAAGGTGAATCTGTTTCTCTTGATCTTATGATCGCAATCAACGAAGACGTAAAATGCATCCAGCTAAAGAGCCACCATGTGAGATCACACCTCTGGGGACTGACAACACATCCAGGTCAGTGTATTTTTCTCCCGGAGACGCGGGGGGGGGGGGGGGGGGGGGGGGGGGGGGGGGGGGGGGGGGGGGGGGGGTCAAGCACATACATGTGGGTGTCAAGCACCCACATGTATGTGGTAGACCCTTCCATGTCTTTAAATAGTGCCACACGATGCACCTCTCGCTCAGGGATCAAAGTCAATATTATCATCACCGTAGCGGGGGATGCGGCCGCGTGGGTCAGCAGCTCTGCAGAGTTGAGAGTCCTGGTGGGCGTTAAGAGAGACGGAGGACAGAAAGACGCTGAGAGTGAGAGTGGGTCGCTTACTGTAATAGGCCACAATGGTCCACTCTCTTTGTATTCATGTTCTTCGAGTGCGCTGGTTGAACATGCATGTAGAGGGAACGTCAAAGGCGTATTTTTAGAAGCGTTTCCTATATTTCGAGGTCGTAATAAGCCTGCAGCTACCACACAGTGGGTGTGAGAGTGTGAAATGGGGTTCTGATGTCCTGAAAAATGTTCCTCACACGTGCACTTGCTGCCGTAATTGGACG